>NC_061071.1:1509773-2162273 GCF_021917145.1 Hypomesus transpacificus | reverse complement strand
AAATATTATTTGTAAAACCTCATAAACAAATACTGATATTAAGATAAAGGGTAAGCCATTCATATTTGTTAAGCAAAAATAAGGGAAAATAATCTGGCATTTAATTGATTGTTAGATATTCCCAACACAAAACATGATTTTAAATTAAAACAAGTGAGCAAAATAAGTGCCCTTGAGTTGCAGGCCACATTGTAAGTGTATGTTTAGTGTCTTGCCAACAGTGATTGGCCACCAGTAATGTGGCTACATGCACTACTGAGGAGGTGTTGGAGGACAAAGAAATTGAGTTTTGAGAGGAAGTATAATAATTAGATGTCAATGAGTTATAGAGGATTTGCCTATGATATGACCTGAGACTCATCCAGACATCAGAAAACAGGTTTGCAAAAACAGGAAAGATTAAGGGCCTTTTTCATTTTTATTAAGAAGATAGTATAGTAGTGTATGGTTTACTCTAGACTGTAATAATCTCATCCAGTAACTGAAGAAGAGTGTACAGTTTACTTTAAAATGATGGACCACTGCTACTGACATATTATGTCAGCGACATACAGAGGAGTATAATTTGTTTATATGATGTAAGGTGTTATGCTGTAACAATGTACAGTATGGTAATCAAATCTCAAATGACAATTTTCTAATACTAGATATACTTGATATATTTTGTAGGCACATAATTAAGCATATATCACAACATCATCTAGCATGAGTAATTCTTTTTCAGATGACTATTACTATTATGTAGAAACAGAGATATAATATAACATAAATGCAGTGTTTTTGCAGTGTTGTGAGATATTGTGTGATTCAACCGGTTAAAGTACTGGTATATGTAACAGTATGTACATTTACATTGAGTGAACTTGAGTGTAGGACTGTGTAGTGCTCAGTGCTATGTAGCCAATTTAAACACGGACTGCATTTGCAGTGATGTGACACCACAGTGATGACATATGACTGTGCCACTTCAGGACATTTTTCCATTGTTACACTGGCACAAAGGAATCAAAGCCCAAAGATATTGACTGACTCCTGTATGGACTCAGTAAAAAGAAATGTGAAATCAATACACAGCGTTGCTAATCCTGGTACCTATCATTGTGTTTCAATTGAGAAACTAGGCCAAGGCTTCATGGGAAGTCAGTAAGAGGACACTCACAAAAGAATTCCTCTTCTTTCCCCACCCTGCATGATAAAGCCATGCCCATGCTGTAGGCATTAAATGGGACTCTCGGAGACACACTACTGAGCTATAGTACATGATGGCAAACACAGAGAGGGAACACTCCCTGATCAGAGAGAAAGCTGTCAATGACCTCCTTTATGACATCAGTGGTATTCAGTCCAATCCATGTTCATATCGATCCCTGCTTGACAGTTTCAGAGAGGAGAAACATGTCTCCCCACTCAGAAAAGCAGGAATCGAAGGGTATTCTGTATGATGAGAGAAGGCCATTTTACTTATAAACTTAAAGAAACAGTACTATGTGTCATTTTAATTGCATATGGATGGGATTTAAACATCACTTCAACTTTTCACGCATGGAAAAACCTGTTGTGACTCCACACAACCTAAAGTAAGCATTGCTTGAACTTCTTTCACTGTATGGGGAAGAGGGCCAATTAAAGTGCATAGGGACCAAACACTTAAAGCATTATAGTTTTTCCGAGGAGTGAGAAAAGAAAATCTCAGTGTCATTATTATCATTAAATAAAAAATTAAAAAATTAAAATGGCCAGTGTTGTCTACATTGTCTATGATTGGTCACATGAAGAAAGCAACTACAAATTCTTAGGGTTTACATAAAGCAGGGCGGAGGAATCCACACACTCACCACTCTCTCCGCAGCTCATAAACACAGTCAGCTTCAATCAGCTGACCCAAACATTTGCTCATCTATCAAGAAGGACACCGGTTTCATGTCCCTCCAATAAAATGATTACCAATCTCTGGTATAGGGCCTAGCATAGACCACCAATCCCCCTCCCACACAAGATGTCTGGGTGGACCTATTAATTAAAACATTCCTTTTGTGACCTGCTTTTTTACATGAGCAGGGATGAACATAACAGGTCTATGATAAAGGAGTGAGCACTCCTGAAAGCTAGGTCTCCTGCAAAGGGGAAGAGTGGCACGAAATCGATGCACCGTTTGTTTATTGCCCTGACCTTAAAACCTTTCAAGCTTTAGATCTGTCAACCCCACCCACCACCCCCCCCACCACCACCACCACCACCACACACACCCACACACACACACATGCATAAACACATGCATACACATACACACATGCATACATTTACAACCCTTGCTACAAATGCAAAAAAAAAACTCTGTCTGGCTCTTTTGCTCAGTCAAGTTTAATACCATGCCAGTGTCTACACAGTGCACACACACAGTGTGATGAGGGTCTATCATCATGTTTCTCCCAGAAATAAGTCCAGTCTTATCATTGACCACTCCACCGCTGTCATACAATTGAGCAACTTTTATTGGGTGCATCTGCAATGTTCATTTTATTTATGACAGAGGAAAACAAGAAAATGGCCAACAGTTGTAGATTGAACTGTGACCTATGATTAAGGAGTGGAAACAGCTCACTGTCTAACTTCAGTTTTTCATGTTCAACCTAGTTTCTTATTTACAGTAATATTGTCTTTTCATAAAACGAATAATTTGATCCAGTGCTCTCTGTACATGAAGGCCGTCTGTTTCAATCCTCATATACGCTGGTTACCATGGCTCAGCAAACATTCGTATTGATTCTATCACCAACTGCACACTACTGAAGGTTGAGTTATGATCAATATTGTTGAGCATCTACAAATACATTACCTAAAACGACTCAGCACCAAGAAAGGGAATACTTTTACGATCAAAGGAAGACAACAATAAAAAAAAACATAATTACACAAACGCACGTATTGTTTGCGTCTGTATCTGCACAAGTGTGTGCACTGCTATTTTATTCAGAAATCTTATATATATAAAATATAGATGAATACTCTCTCTATATGTTTCTCTTCATCCATAGAAGCTGAGCAATGTGTTTGTCTTCCATGGAGTACTGACATCAGGAGGGGTACAATTGGGTAAGCCCCATCACTGGCAGTATTTGTGTGTGTGCTTGAGTGTACGTATATGCGTGTGTGTCTGTCGCTTGGTTGCCTGTACATGCCCTGAGTACTACCTGAGCTGTGGTTGTGCTAATAGCTGCAGGGAGGAGGAAGATTTGAGTGATCTCATTTATCCTGGGGCCAGCTACTACAAATGAGTACAGACGGCTTTTTCATATAGCCATTGGACATATTTGCATGTTTGTGTGTGTGTGTGTGTGTGTGTGGGTGTGTGTGGGTGGGTGTGTGTGTGTGTGTGCATGTGCGTATGAGTGAACAAAGATAATTCACATTACAGTGAATGCTAACCTTAATCATGATCTATAATTTGTGAAACACCTAATTGAAACTGAAATGTGTTTTTCAATTTTTCTATTATTTAATCATTCAACACAGTGTCCTGTTCAATGTTTTAAGGGCAACCCCATGTCTCAGTTGAAGATATATCTACCTTAAACCCAATATATGTGCACTATGACAAGTAAGGTGGTCAACGCAATTCAATTTGAGACCTGAGAGTATTAAACTTTGTGCAATTATACATGGGTCATCTCTGGACAATATGGTGGCCATCTGGTAGCATCTGTGCTTTCTCCCACTAATAGAGTTCCTGCCATGGCTTTGGGCTATGACAGGGAGCACTAAGCAGGTCACATGTTGTGTATTTCAGCCATATTTAGGTCAGGGCTTTCTTTTTGTACAAGGGAATGCTTAATGCACAAAGGCAATGCAAACAGAATCCCCCCTCTCAACCCACCTCCCCCATCAAAAGCGTGATTCTGCTCCAAAGTAACGTTACACCTGCATTTCTAATTTTATTCCCAACCCTCAAGGGAACAGTTGGGAAAGGGAGGGAGCTAATATACATATCTCTTTTCAGTAGCAACCAGGACCACCAGTGACTCATACTGGCTAAGCTTCCTGTAATACAAAAATTAAGATTGGACTCTTGTTGGACTTCCGCTATCCATGTAAGTCCACATCCAACTGTCCCAACTCCAGAATAGTTCTAAGTCATCACACCATTCTGTTCATACACCTCTGGTTAACGAGGTTATTAGATTTTTCGGAAACTTTGAGGCCAAACACATGAGTCTCATTTTAGAAAATGTATGCAAAATGCAACACAGTAGCGTAAAATTGTTGGCGTGCCACTGCCATCATTTAGATTATGATGAGGCACAAATATGGGTGTCTGCAAGAAGAAGAAAAAAGTTAACTTGACAGGAAAAAATTATCTCATGGCAATATAGACTTTTATGAGGAATCATTTTAAAATGTTCAGGGTATCATGTCTTTTGATGGTCTATGGGGCTGTGAGCAGTATTAGATGCAGAGGTTGAGTTTTGGTGGAGAGTTCAATCAAATATATAATTTATTCATGGTTGCAAAATACTATTGCTTTATGACTTAATAATGAACTGTGACACACATTTTCTCCAAAATGTTGAGCCTGGTGCCCTCCTTATCAATTCTACTTGGCTTTAACTCTCATAGACACGCTCATAATGGGAAAAGGAACCCTCATATTGAAGGATCCAATTGGGTATTCAATTTGATGACCTAACTGATATTTAATATTTGAACTGCAAATATGAATTGACGTGAAGGAACAAAGAAGTGCATTGTAAATACAGCTGCCGACAGCAATCAAACAGCAAATTATAATGGATCAGAGAGTAGTAGAGGGGTCTTCATAGGTCACAGTTGAGTTTAACCCAGTCAAAAGGAAGTTGTTCATGGAGAACTAGGCCGGTTACACTTATCATGGTCTACTATTGTCATTAAGTATAGACACGTCAACCAGGCTTCAGTGGTGAGGGATTATGTACCATGGAATTGTTATGGCTGTTTTCAGTTCCTCAAACTAATGTAAACACACGCACACACACTTTTTCTCGCCATCTTAATTCACGCACATAGTTTTGTACACATACGTACACACACAAAAAGAGGTGAGGTTGAGGGAAAGAGTGAAAGAGAAGGATCTGCATATCAAATAGGCCTGCATATAATTTAAAAAGTACTACATCTTCAAGAAGTTCAAAAACCTAAAACTTTCTCTTTTTTCCAACCCCATTCAAATGTGCAGGTTTGTTTTGGGGATAAAGTCCCGACTTTGATCACCACTAATTAGACGCTCCCTGGTTCATTCTGTACCTATAGCTCATTAGGTTGTATAGGTTATCGCTCCATAATCTCGGCCTGCTAGCCAGTTGAGGGTGCTCTGCTCCTGGAAGAACCCCTCAAAGCTAGGGAAGGTGAGGGCTGGGATGAAAGAACCCTCTCCTTTCAGTTAAGATCAATACGCAGCTCTCCTTTGCCTATGGGGATCAAGAGTTTGAATCACAAAGGGGGTTTTGCATAAAGATCCAAACAATGGTTCACAAGTTTTTTCTTCTTCTTCTGCCTTATAAACCCCCAGCCCATCTTTCTGTTGCAGACTCCATTTCGTTCCTCTATTCTTTACGCCTTTCAAATTCTTGAAAAATAAAATGTAAGTGGCCTAATGAAGTTGGGTAGTCTACTTTTTTTTCTTATGTGGTTTACTATGGAAAAAAGATTGCAGACATGACTGCCATTTGCACGGAATGTTGATTTCTTATAGCATTAGCTATTTAACATAACAAAAAGCAAATGCAAGCAAACTAGACAAACCTGTACACAGATGATGTCCCTTTGTCCATTTAAATAGAAGTGTGTCTAAATAATTTTCATCAAATTCATATGAATCCTTTGAAACAACACCCTCTGTTCCATTAGATTGTTAGCGCAGCTCAAAGGCTTTCTTCCCTTCTTTCGGGATCCTATAAGGATTTCCCATGACCAGATGACTGTATCGCCGAGATACTGTAAATGAATGAGAGGAGAAACATTCTCAATAGGTCTTTTGTGTGTGGCCAAGTATGTTCCCGATATTGTAATTGTGGTCTGTGAAAGTTAAGAGAAAGTTTTGAAGAGAGAAAACGGTTTGTAGTCTGATTTCCGCAATTCCAGACCCCTTTTATGTTAACCCTTTAATTGCACGCTGGTTTCATTTCAGAATAAAATATAAGGCATGAGATAAACAGAAAGGACAGTATCGCAGATAATGCCTAGAAACTTCTTTTTGAAGAATCAGACATTATAAGGCCATGGTTTTGGGCAAAAAACAACAAATAGAGCAAGGTGAACTATATCTCTCCCTCCCTCTCTTTCTCACTCACTCACTCACACACACACACACACACATGCTCACACACTCACATACACACATGTACATTCACACTATGAACATGGAATATAGTCACTTCTCTCTTGCCGTCACACTTTTGCCATGATTATGTGACCCTTTTTGCAAGTAATTTTCCTTGGATTAGAAAAACAATCAATCCAATCAAGACGAGGAGAGGGGAAAACGATTTGAGAGGAAATCTCTCAAGAAGTTGTAGGGTGTTGAGGGAGAAGGGAAAGAAGGAGCAATCTAGAGGGCTGGATATATTTCCGTCTCAAGTAATTCATTTATGTCTTCAAAACTGTTTCAGAGAACAGAGTTACTGTGCCTTTGTTGTGCTTAAAAAGCTTATCCACTCTGTATGAAGAAAGGCAATAAGAACACTTTATAAAAAGCTACAAAGAGACCGAATGGAGAAAAAAAGTGAATGGCACCACTGATAAAGTTGAGCAAATTAAGTCATTGACCTGCAGTGCAGATTAATAGCAAACAAGGTGCCCCAGCTTCAGAAGTAATGAATATTCTTCAAACAGCCAGAGAGCGCTGATGGGACTGCTTGATGTGGATGACATTGAAAGTTTGGGAGAACAGAAAAATTCTGTCATTTTTCATTTGTATGCAAATGTGCCTGTTCCACAAATTAACCCTTGAACCCTGTGTCACTCCTCATCTGGTGGAATCCGACCCCCTCACTCCCACCCTCCCCTTAGCCCCATGTGGTGCAGCCTTGCTGCTGTCGTCAGGTCGGCCAAGGATCTCCCTTGTTTAAGAGGAGGGCTAAAGTCACAATGCTTTCCTTTGTTTATCCAATGATTATAGAGGTAGGGGAGCCAATAGCAGAATTAAATTGCCACCGCTGTTGTAAAATGCACGTTGCCACACAGTGGTCCTTCTGCATGCTGGCTCAATTGAAATGCAAAATTCTACTGTACCCACCTAGAATGGAACAGCCACAGCTAATCACTTCCAACAGCTTTACGGTGAACTGCAAGGACGATATACAAATCCTGTTACTGTTCTACTCAGTTCAAAAGATTCCCAACTTCCCCCTAAAGTCTCTTTGTAGCAAGCACCTTAATGCCACTATCTTTATTTAGAGAGACATACTGCAGGAGCAACAATTGAGCTTTTTAGGGCATTTCTGCTTGAGACAGAGTCAGAAGATTGACAGGAAACACGAGGGAGAGAGATAGGGGAGGACAGGACACAGGAAATGGCCCATCCGGGGCCCCTGCGGTAAGGCTTTAACCTACATGGCTGCACTTAACCAGTGAGCTACCAGGATGCCCCATGATTGATCTTTTTAATGGATTACTGTAAATGTAATTCAAATAAGGTGCCTTGCTCTAGCTCTTCCTTCTCATGAAAATGAGAAATATCACAATATTAAAACAAAACAAAAAAACTTCCTAAAATGTGTTTTTGCATGAAGTTAGATCAAATGGAAATAGGGTTGTGGAATGAAACACTTCACATACAACTCTGATAGAACGTCTACTTTGGGAGTAACCCCAGACCCAACAGTATGGTGGCTAGTGTGGTGAGTAAAATGGGTTTAGACAAACAAACAAAACACCCTCGATGGCCACAAGCAGCTCTGCAGTAAGTTTCCTTCAAAGGTTTCCCTCAGGATACACTGTATGCGAATATAATCCAACCGTCTTTGAAGTGCACACTTGAAATGTCTTTTGGCTCAACTACTGGAAGTGCCATCTCACTGCTTTGGGTTATTGGAGGGGAAAAGCTGCTTCTGTCGGTGGAGAGGTGGAGAGCCTGCACCTGGTGGTCTTTTTCTTCTTTCCACTCGCATTTCAAGCCCTTAGAGCATCCTGAATCCCTTTCTCCTCAGTTTCCTAATTACGCTTTGAAATTGTTTAGAACGAGACCCTAAGTAGAATTCCTTTTCAAACCATGTAAAGGCATGTTTGTGTTTCACAGGCTGATATGTTTACTCATCAAGACAACGATTTCAAAACCCCAACCTCTGTTAATAGAGGCAAGATTCTAATGAGTTGCGGTATACACACAGCCCACTACCCCTCCCCTTGCCAAAGGGTCAAATTTTAATCACTGGCTCTCAAGATGAACATTTCCAACTGCATTTAAAGTGTTGCCCATCTCAAGCCACATGAGTGGCTGATAATCAACCCTGAAGTTGTTGAGGCAATTGAAAATGTGATTAGATTCTGCGTGTTGCATGACTGCGAGTCACTGAGTCAAGAGCAAGGCCACATGACCATATGTCAAGCCTTTTCTAGGTTGTTCCGGGCCAAGTTTCAATCGCTTAGATACATCTGTAACCACCCAAATTGCTTTACAATAACAGAAACTCCCCCCAAAATAGAAGCGTAAACATTCAAAAGAAACCAGACAATGAGTCTGTGCCATGGAATATTTTATCAGTGTTCTTATAAAATTTACAAGAGAGGTGGCATTTGAGATTGAGAACAGAAGGGGATAGTGTGCCAGTTTTATTGAGTCGTTCACGGCCTAGATCTGGTGATGTGTTCTAGTTGACGAGCTTGGACAGTAGCCACTGGGGGGATGTTTTGTGGCTTGTTTCGAAGATTCCTTGGAAAGGGGAGTTCCACAGGAAACTGACTGTACAGTAGCAGACCGTGACCGGAGTCTATGATGGTGAAAGAGAGATTGGACAAACGCTGCAGGCTAGACAGTCGATGCAGTCGCTTCAATAACACGATACGTTCATTCCTGGCACATCTTTAGCCTTTGTACTGGAATTGTGTGGGTATGCTCAAATAGAAAAATACACAAACACCATATCATGGAGCTAGAAAGCCGATGGACATAACTGAGCATTCTAATGATACAAATGGACCTTATGAAACAAATTACAATGCACCAATCCTTCTATCAAATTCTGGAAAGTGAGATCTGAATGTGATTGTGGGCGACCCTCCAGTAGAGACTTTGATAGTGTTGTGAGTGATTCTAGCAGACTGTCCAATCTGTTCAGTAAGGCCCTGAATGCAGAAGGCATAGTGACACCAACTGCTGTGAGAGAGAGGTGGGAGAGCAGACAGGAAGTTTAGTGGCAGAGCGCTGATCATGCCATGGTCACATGACCACTCTCCGGTCTGAATCCAGCCATCTGTTTCCCCACCTCCCCATGCAGGACGGCGAGAGAGAAGTCTGACATCAGATGTCAGACTGTGCTGCCATGTCACACTAGAGACACAGTCCACCATATGTAACAGCGGAGAGGAGTGAGAGTACCTGCAACTCTATGTTCACTCTCTCATCCAATCACCTGTTCCCTCTCACACATACAACCAGCATTTGTGATTGGGCAGACTGCAATGCTGTAAAGGACGTTAATTGATACAGCGCAAGTGAATAACAACACAAAAAGGCAACACAATCATTAATTATGCACTGTTAGCTGTCAAATCTCTGCGCTGTTCCACATCTTGAATCATTCGCCTGCTGCTTTGAACAAAACTTGCATCAAGCAACTGTATCTTAGTCTAATATTGTGCTAATACTTTTAATTCATTGTTCGCCAATGCTGTAATTGGTATAATATCGCTATATAATACAGTAGTTTAAGCATTAAATTGAAAATGTTGAATTGGATGGTGAAAATGACTGTGGGGGAAAAAAACCCTATTAAATCTAATTTGTTATGCACTGCTTTGGGGTATATGGCAATATGACATTATTTTATTAAGTCCAAAAGGTAGTGAGGTACTGTAACACCCCCCCCCCCCCCCACACACACACACACACACACACATACACTCACTCTATGGGATTTGAAGAGGCATGAAGCAAGGTGCAAACTGCTGTCCACAGTTATTACCAGCATAAAGGGAACATTAAGCAGTCTCAGAGGATTACAGAACACACTAAGGACCCCCAGCCACCTCCCCCATGTGACCCACTTGTGTGTGCCACATCGAGGGATGACTTACCAGAGCCTATAGTCCTTCAGGTGATGGGGTTCAGGAGATATACATTGGAGAATTCTCTCTTAGAGACCGGAGATCAAACATTCGCTAGCTAAAACTTTGTCGGGGGATCTTAGAACCTCTTTGTAATTAGAGTTTAGAAAGTTAATACAAAGGGACCCTATTTAGATGTCTGTAATAGAAAGAACAAAGACCACACTGGGTTCCTTAACTTCAGTGACATCTAAAGCAATTTGTTGTCTAAATGAGAAGATGAACCCCATACATTTACTTTGAAGAATACAACAGAACTCAAATTCATTGAGACCTGTCACTGCTACTAATCCATGGAAAAATACTTTGTTTGAGGGCAAATCAGAGAGATGGCATTGGAGGGTTGAGACGATTCAGGGCCAAGGCTCTTCACACAGCGTGGCCCACAGGCTCTTGTGGCGAAGCAGACTTGGAGCCACTGTGCTGTAGGTGTTTGGGCGTTCAGAAAACAGATGGGAAAACCTCGCCGGGGAAGCTGAATTCCGGTCAAAAGAAGGTGATACAAGAGCGTGACTGCCAGCATGTCCGGAACACCTCTCTCAAAAAACACACAAGGGAACCGGCAGTTGTTGAGGGTGGGGGAGCAGAGATTTGTGATTTTTTTTGGCAACTCAGCATCTCTATGTCAGCCTCCACATTTGCAGAGCAAGGAACTGCATGAGATGGTTTCGTCTGCCAAGTCTGTTATTTGGAGGATCCTGATGAGTAACTAGGGAGTAGAATATTTGCTGTAGGGGCCATTCAGTGCTGAGATCCTTTCAATAGTTGTACAATCTCTTTTCTTTCTTTGCAGGTCATCAAATGTGAGAAATAAATTGTGCTTTTATGGATCTGAGTCTAAAGGCTTGACGAGGTTGGCAGGTTTCCAGGTTCCTGAAGTCCGATTTGTCAGAAATTGAATATGCTTCTATGTGGGTTTTGGCATGTCTTCACACAGACCACTGTACAGTATGCCCACCTCAGCTAACTAGCTAACAACAAACTCTCATGGCATGTCATGGCCTCTTTACCTCATGTTGTTGTGGAGAGATCATTAGGAATGAAATGTTCAACTTTATCTAACATAATCCACAAACTTCAAAAGGTGCCCATCAAAGAACATCTCATCACATTATACATTTTAAAGGAGTAGTTCAACATTCAACACATTGTTTTTCAACTTATCCAAAGTCATGTACATTCTCCACGAGCAGCCATGGTAAATCCCTGCGTAGAGCAATCTAAACAGCATTCAATTGAGCATGTTGCACGTAATCTGAAAACCTAGTACAGAAACAACCACACATTCACACTTTCAGTGTGAAAACAAGTTCAGTTGAGAATTAAATACAGACAGTAAATGTTAACCTTAAAATGCAATCAAATGGCCAAATACATTAGCATGTCAGATATATTAGATGATTAATTTTTTATTAGATAAAAAAATCCAAAGAGTATAATTTTTGTTTAATATTACCTCTGTAATACAACTAATTCCTCGGCAGTGTCTGTCAACCATAAACAACAGCCTCAGTGCCCAGCCCATGCCCTACAGAGTCTTTAATTACAAATTAAACACTAATAAAAACCTGCACGACAGTCCCCATGTGTCAGATGACATAGGGTACAAAGGAAACAAAGAGAGCAAAGTCCTCCTCTTGCACACCCCGCCCTTCTCACTTCTGTATCTGTGAAAATGTAAAATGCATTAGATAGTGACTGTGGGTAGGTGTGCCTCTGGCTAAATTACAGCTGCACGCTCGATTGTGTAGGAGGACAGTTTTACCATGTACCCAAGGGCCTATGTAACCTCAGCAAAGTCTATTAATACCAGAGTTAAATGCCTCTCAACATACACACATACCATATTGTATACAAAAACACATACACTCACACATCACAAAATGTCATCACACCTAAACAAAAATTTCAATCGACTCAAGTTGATAAAATCCATGTATTCTTATCAAGCTATGTCTTTGTAACTCTTTTCTCTTTCAACTATGTTCACTGCTTTTATTTTTCTGGCTTGACATTCTTCTAGCTTTCCAAACAATCGTTTTTTTTCTTTTTCTAAGCGAGCCAGAGAACACAGCCTCAAGCGACAAAAACGAGCCACATTTTGACTGGAGTTCTGCGACTGATCAGACAAAAAGCCATGCCTCTAATGATACTGCTGACTGCTGTTCTCTCCTCTCAGCTACAGTGGAGAAACATGAGCTGGGCAACACCATCACTTTGTCATCTACAGGAGGCAGGTGTTAATTACTGAGCAAAGCAGGAGCTAAAAAGGTGTAATGCCCAGACATGGGTTCCTTATAATAGCCACAACAGTACACCTTTGTTCCCCAATTAAAAATGTGGAACTTGTGTCTGGCACTGGTGGTAGATTTATCACTGCAACAGAGAATTCACAGTTTCCAACAAAATCTACACAAGTATCATACCGATGTGGACAATAGGTCAGGATTTGTGTGATGATTGCACAAAAGTTGCCTATTGTTCCATTCATGTAACTTTCAAGGTTATGTCTTATGGACACCCAACAAGCATTTCTTTTCTGAATACATGTACATAAGGATAAAATGAAGAGAGTGAGAGAGAGACAAAGACATGGACAGAAGACACAGAGGGAGAGACAGAGCAAGACAGGAGGAAAAGGAGGGAGGGCTGTTGAAGCGTATCACGTGAAACTAAAACAAACATATTGGCTCTGATTTCATCAGATAGGTGGCACCATGTAGCGACGTCCCAGTGCTAGTCTGAATTACAGCTGTTTATCTTGCAGCTAATTTCAAGATTAATCAAATGCAAATTTAACACAGAGTCAGGGGAATACCTGCCAGAACGCTTGTTAATACTTTCACGTAAAAAATAAATAATAATAAAAAACGTATTTGCAAAGCGTTAAAGCAGCGCACTGTCGTATACAAAATGATTTGTGGATAGCGACCCAATTAGCCCAAAAGCACTGTTATTCTCCCTTCAGCCCCTGTGGCCCTTCGAGGACACCACGATAACCTGGCAACCTAGGTAGAGGCTCAGCCAAATAAGAGCGTTTGAAGCTACGGCTTGGCTGCCACCATGTCGGAGAAATAAAGAATTCCGGCACCATGTCATCTAGAACAAAGGATAGAAACGGATTCCACCGGAAATTCAATGTGGCACCACATATGGGATACATGAGTGTGCTTATACGTTCTCGCTCTCTCTTTTTTGCGCAAAAACAAAGAGAGCCTCCTTCATGAGAGGCGGGTGACATGTGTAGCCATCAGAAGGTCTGTATAGATCTGTGTTTAATTTGAGGTTGGGTGGTGGTGGGAGGGGAGATCTGAAGCCACCACAGGTTTGTGGCAGATGGCTCGGTGTCAGCTATGACAGGCAGCCCCCCCACCTCCCCCCACCCCTTTCCACCTCCTTGTTCCCTCCCTTCCCCACCACTTCTCTCTGATCAGGTAAATATGGGCACACTCTGGAAAGTTCCTCGGATTCTGCCTCAGGCTGTAAGTTTGTGACTTTGTCCCATCTGTCACAGATCTTCACTGGTTTCAGCTGCCAGGAGGGAACTGGATCTCTTCCTCAGAGCTGCTCAGGAGACTGCAGCCTTGTCAGACCAGAGAGAAACAGAAAAGTCTAAGGGATTTATGGAGGGAGAGAGAGAGAGAGAAATAAAATGGAAAAATGCGAAGATTCTGTCTCTAATCACACTCACATAAAATGGTCAACAGTCAATTCTCAAAAATGTTTGTAAAAAAAAATAAGACATTCACCCCATGACGGAGTCCTACCACATTTCTTGGCACACACAGAAGTCAGCTAATGACGCCCACAGAACTGTACTAATGAATGTCAGGATTAGCAGCATTAAAGGGGTGGCATTGCATGTGGAACTGGTTGATTTTTGTCACCTTTAATGGTAATCATGTTGCAACAATTGAAGTTTGAGAATTGCCATTAACACATTCTTATCCACCCATTAAGCAGTACCAGAGAGAAAATGAGGTACACCCCTGCTTGCTAAACACTCCACTATCTCAAAGATTTTGATAGTTTGCTAAAAAGACTCTATCAGTTCAATTTGAGTTCACATTTTAGTATGCTCACATGTATGCTCTCTTGACACATTGTAAACATATGACATACGTCCATAGCTGTATACATATTGTATGTAGATATGTCAACCTGTTAAACATAAAACAGATTTTGGGGTAAAAACATACAGGCTTTTTCCACTTTAACATTTTTTTAAATGAGGTAAGATGTCTCATCCCTTGACTGTCAGGCATTACACACAGATGTCTGAACGTCACTGACATCACTCAGTGGAATGGAATATATGTGATGTAAAACTCTTGTTAGAAACAGTCTCTCATGGACCTCTGGGTTTCCAAAGAGAGTGGGTGGACTGGTGAAGTACATTATTGATTAATGACATATTTTTCACTTTTTAAGGCCACTGCTTTTTTCCCCAGGTCTTTTAGTTACGTTAAGTTAGCTTTAATTTATGAAGGACTGGCAAGGTGAGACTGCATTTGTGTTCATCAGATCACTAAGGAGATCACATGGGTATCGGGAGACCATTCATAGAAAAACAGAAACGTGAGATTTTCATTGAAGTAAAACATTTTAAGGCACAAACATAAATGATGTATACAATGTGAAGTGAAAGTTTTTTATAAAGGAAGTGCAGAAAAATAGAACGCAAGTCTGCTCCCCCCCATACATGCACACCTCCCCCACCAGTGCACTGCAACCCCAATAACCTGCAGTGTGCTTTTTGGGCAAAAAGGTGTCACAATCTTGTTGTCCTTTACCCAATTCAGCAAGTTCATTATCACGTAAACCTTTTACTGTGAACATTTCTTTGCAGGACAAATGGCATACATTATTGGCATAATCTTCTGAAAGTTAACTTTTATGAGAAAAGTGATGCCTTTTTTTGCTCAGTAAGGAACTTAAACCACAGTCATGACTAATAGAAAGCAATAGCGTATAGGCCATTTCTAAATGGATGCACAGCGGATACAGAAATTCTCAGTGGAGAGTATTGACTTTGAAACAGTCAAACAGTTACTGTAGTAAACATGCAGCTTTTTATTAACATTATAACTGTCTTTTACACCCTTTAACTGAAGTAATTTTCTCAAATCTGTTTTATGTGTTATGAGTAGTTTAAAGACCAAAAGGTCAAAAACCACAATTCAGAACTAAGACAAAATGGCTGTAAAACAAGTCAAATGTAGTGATGCAGAGTGCAGAATGACACTGTAGTTTGGGGTTTTGATGGAAGAAAATCATACTTTTACATATGGTAAGGTTTGCATGGTTACGTTTCGACATTAACAAAGTTAATGTTAATTTATTTGCCTTAACTTCCATAACATGGTTTCCTTTGGAAAATGTCTATCTGTAAAACCCTGTAGCCTTTTAAAGAGCTTCTCAGGTGTAGAAATGCAACTGCAAGAAAAATAGATGCATATTTTATGAAACAAAAACCTCAAAGCAGAACCTAGATATTAGTCACTTTAGTAATTAAAAATGAATATAGCTCTGTGCAGTCTCACGTTGTACATTATTAAAAGGCAGATTTTTCGAAGTTACATCGGCTCAAAGGGATTTTTAATGCAGAACAGTCCCTTAGAGTGACTATGTGCACTTCACTCAACTCCTGTGGGTGAATTCTAACTTGTACAGCACCCAGTGAAAAACACGTAACACATTGACAGGAACCTCAGGTAGCGGATGAAGAAAACCTTGATTACCAGAGCAGAAACCAAACACTTCATAATGTTATTGGTCTTAAAAAAAAACTGCTACAGCACAAATTGAAATATGTCCCAACACAGTTCATTAATAATAATAACAATACTTATTAATAAACTATTTAATAAATTATAAGTAGGTTACCTTGGACAGTCCGTTAACTGACTTCAAAACATTTAGCACCAGTGTGAGGTTCCTCTTTAAATCCATAAGACAATAGAACAACGTTATGGCTCCTCCAATAAGGCATCAATGTTTACTCAGAGAGAAAGTGAAAATCTGTTCTCTATTGACAGCTGTTGCAAAAGAAACATGCAGCTATGATTATAGGAGTATCAAAAGCTTTTACAGTGGAACAGCACAACAACATAGTAAAGTAAAGTGCAATGGTATTTGCTAAAGTATAGTTATTGTATTTTATATACTGTATTTCATTGTTGACATGGATACATTTTGGTTAGGTCATTTGACAGAGTGGATCCCATGTATATCAACAACCAAAAAACTGGTGGATGGATGAAATTCCAAGTATTCTAATTTCCTCAGTTAAGCATGCAGTAAAACTTCAGCCAATCATTGCTGATTTCAAAGACTATAGCCAGCAGTATCCACTACAGTGTGGCAATGTGACTAATGAATCCATTATAATAGTTTATGAGAAAACTGCTACTTAAGTAATGGAGATTATTTTTGGACAGTTTATTGATAAGCAACTGTGACTGAAACCGGAGGACTTTCACTAACTTAGCTGAGACAAACCCATGTGTACAGTAGCCATCTATGTGTCCAAGGCACTGCCCTCTCATAGCAACATAAAGACTATTTATTGTGGGTAACTAATGAGTGCAAAGATTATATTTCCATTTACCTAAATGCTACCCAATAAGACTGTATGGGAATGGCAGATGCTTGAACGCGCACACAATAGTGCTCAATAGTTATAGTATGTTACTGTGAGTTTAAAGCTATAATTACACAGTATGCAAGAAAATCTAATTAATATGCAGAACAGCAAATTGCATGAAGGCCTATCTTATTATGAATATTCAAATTAAAGTATAGCATTACAAGCTGGTAATTCCTTCAAAAGGGTTCCAATTATTTATTAAAGCAAACTGAAGCACGTACAGTAGGACTATTGGCATTGTAACCACTCACTCAATAAAAAGGATGTGATAACACATTTACTTGCGCAAGTACACACGCACGCCAGACACATACACACACACACACGAGCAGCATTGGGTTGCTTTCATTGGAGGACATTTATGTTGTCTCATTACTCATGATACATCTCACATAAAATTGACGCTGCATAATCTATTACGTTTTAAATGGGGGTTTAATTAAATTGGCGTCAAAATGGCAAACAATGATGTCTCTGTTGCAATTAATACATTCTCTGCTAAATATATTAGGCTGAATATGATGAAGTTCTATGCAATCATACAGTACATATACTGTATGACTAAATGTTTGTCAGTGCACATACGGATGAGGTTTTGAATCCTAAAACACTTGTGTGATGGTTGTGTTTAGCAAGTTTCAAGGGGAGGGGGGGGTCACACCAACAGTGAGTGTGTCTCGACTGCATCAGTAGTATATATGATAGGTTAGAGTTGACTAACGTTTAATGAAGATAAGAGCCTTATGACACCTTTGTCAAAAATTGTGAGACATTTTTAGTTTAGAAACCATGTTCATGAAAAACATTTCATTATGTCCTTATATGAGAATGGAAAGTAGAAATAACAACTGCTACAGTAGAGAATAAAAACACAAGGTGATTAAAATAGGGCTGATTTAAGTAGGTTGCTAATTAAATGGATATGCTAATGCTGTCATACTTAGCAGATGGATTTTAAATGATGTGCTATAATGCACATGTAATGGTGTTCCTAATATGACATGAACCTGATATGGAATCATTGTTTACCAGCAAATGAACAGACACACACACTAAGGTATGTGAAGACACATACATGTATTTAAAAATATTAAGCTGCAAAGCATTGAAAAGTTACACTCAACAACAATTAACTTTGGAGGCTCAAATATGCCAGTGGGCAGAGTAAGGACAAGTCAGGTGTCAGATTATCAAAACTTTCATCGTTATTTTGTCTCTTCACAGACTTTTTGCATTTTCAATCGGAGATTTATTTTAGTTTTTTTTTCTATCTCAAAAGGTGTCTGGTACAAAGACAGTTGCCATCACCACTGCCTTGAGTTTTAATTAACTGTTTACTAACTGAAGTTTCAAAGATAGACTGTTCCAGAAACCTAAAATGATGAGGCCATAGAAAAGCCCTAGAACACATACACCAGTTCCCTGCAACTACAGGACTGGGGCTTTGACATGAAGCTCTTGATCAGACTCTAACTGCCCTCATGCATACTTTCATATCTGGACCTGACATTGTTGCCTGTAGCAAATGCAGATGTGTGAGAAGACAGAAGTCTGGGTGGTGTTAGATCAAATTGGGAAACGTTCCCTCTAGCTCCCTGCTCAGACTTCCAGAGCCGATTGACTGAAGTGGTGGGGGCCACAATGGGCTGTCAGATTGGTGGGAGGTCCATGTTTCTGAACGGAACAAGGTGAATGCTAGATTATGATAAAAATATATATTTCAAAAATGAACGAGGAGGATTGGAAAAAAGCTCTTTATAAAATAAGTTACTTAGACTTTGTAGAGGTTGTGAACAACCATAAATACAATGTCATATTTTAAAATGTTGTAAGTTAAGTTAACCAGATATGACTGTGGTTTAATGTTCCTTTAAGCTGTCATTGAAACTTGCTCTTAGCATGACTGCGATACTGATTATCAAATGAGAGCCATACAGTTGATTAACAATGTACCACTCAACCATTGCCTTTTTCTATTTCTGTCAAACCTAATGATATTAGATCAGTAATTACAAGATTTTTCACAGTTCATCAATGGCAACTTGAGGTATGAGACCATTATCTTTTTTTTATCCTTTTGCGGTTCACATGCAGGGTATACATCACTGGTGTAGAACTGTACACTGTCATTTGTTTTGATTTGAATTGGATTTTAACTTTACTCTTGCTTTGCGGTTGAAAATTTAAATTTTACATTTTAGTTATCCTTTTCTTGTATAATGACATGTCGTGGCATCGGGTTTCTGCACTCCAAAACCCATTCTGTTTTGAACCAATTGTATGACTGAATACGGTTATGCAAGGCTAACAGGAGACCTGTGTGATGAAGTGACCCCAATCTGCCTTGACCTGGATTCACTACTGCAATCCATTGGTGAGAACATCAAGGGCAACCTTGTGACCTTCCTTCCAAAAATCAAAACATGGACCTTGATCAGGCGGATCAGAGTGCTCCCTCACCACCCACCAGAACACACCAGTGCCAACCCCCACCCACCCAACCAACAACCCCCCATCACCCTGAAGCCACATGTGGTGATGCATCTGGGGAGAGGGACTTTTCAGCTTCCCCAGTAATTAAACACTAAGAGGAGCCACAGCGAGGGAATGCAGGGGGAATTCGCAGGGGAACGCAAGACTGCTGCAGAGACAAAGCTGCATGTGGTGCCTTAGCTTCCCTGCGGCTCTCTCTATCTGCAGCCATTGGGCTACTTCTCCTGGCACCAGACAACCCACCAAAACACTTAGCCACATCCGATACCATGTGTTTCAATAAAGCAATGTTGATTGTATATAAGATTTCCTAATTGGTTTTGCATTTTATTTCCAGTTATTACTAGTGGACATTGTGAGACCAAATTTGTTAGGAAACAATAATAGGACATGGATATTAAAATAAATAATTCTGGAACAGTCCCAAAGGATCTCAATAGAAAACTTATCTCATCTGTCTACTGATACAAAGTAATTAAACAAATTACACGAACAAAGGGCTTCAAGGGCTTTCACTAATAGTGTATCTCATAACCTCTGGGTAAACAGTGTACCGTTTAAGATACAATTCAGTGGCACATCATGGCCAAGTACAACATTACCACAGGCCCTGATTTGTATTGTGAACTGGGACCCTTAGTCTGTAAATGTATAAAGAATTCACACAAACAAATACTCACAAGCTACTATCTAAGTACACCTAAAAGACCTCTCATACATACCAAAAATGAATTTCAGAAAAGGAGCATAACCTTGGACAAATTGAAAGTGAATACTTTAACATACAGTATACATTCAAAGATGATGTGAGAGAGAGAACGAAAGAAAGAAAGAAAGAAAGGAAAGAAGCAGATAGGGGTAAATCTTTAACAATCCAACATGCTCCAAACTGATCTTGGAGGACAGTGCTGGTTTGTCTGAAGTTCAGGTTAATTAGCTGCTGCTTATTTTTAATGAACTTCATGCAGTTGTTTGCTTGTATAATCAAGGCAAAGAAGCAGAACAGCAAGCTAAGGTGCCAAAAATAAGCTGACAAAAGCATAGGGCTGCCTCACCACCCACCCCTCCAAATGGAAAAGCCAACTGCCTGCTTCATAAAACTCGCTTAGCAGACACTGAAACAAAATGGACTGTAAAGTTCGTTAGATGAAAATATTAAAAAAGAATTAAGCTAATGGAGATAAAATTAAAAGAAATGAGGCAACAAACACATCACACCAAAAATGGCATCGCGGTGACAGCTAAGATTTCTAATGACGGACTACATTTGGAAAAATTAAATGGCATTCCGTGCTTAAATTTCTTTGAAAAGTAATGATCCATGAACGATGCTCACTCCAGGCACTTATGGAGAAAGGGAGGGAGGAGGAAAAGGGGCTCTGGAATAACAAAGGAGGATGTCCTGCAGAAAGGTTTAGGTGGCAGAGAGAGAGAAAGAGGGAGCAGAAAAAAAGAGACAGAGCCTCCAGCACCTGGAGCAGAGGAGGATATAGGTTGCAGTCAAGAAAATGAAACTTTGTACCTCTGTAATACAATGTAAGAACTATTGTGAATTATGAAGGTGCTGGCCAGGGAGTCAGACTCTTACATCTCTGTTCTGGTGCACCATACACTTTCGTATTCACTTGAGTCTCTGCACTTAAATAGGCCAAATTTATTACCAAGGTTTTGTAACAGGCTTTACCGTGAAGGATTAGGCTGTCCCTACTTTGGGATCAAATTACAATAATTAGGTAAAACATGGAGACAAATACATGTTACATGTTGGATCTCAACACTCTACCCTTCTGTGGAATCATCTCAGAAGAAAGTATTCCATTTCAGGCTGATTCTGGAAACTTAGAAAATCCTGGATACTGCAAAGTCTTTTCAGTGTTGGCAGTTAATCTCCTCAAGGAGAAATACAAGATGACAATGGCAAAGCACCTCCAATAATTGGGTCCAACAGGCTTACCGTATTAAACCTGAAATGAGTTCTTCCCCTTTTAAGTATGATCCATTATTTCAATCCGGGGGAAAATTCTGTGTTTGAGAATATTAATAAATCCCAAACACACACCACATAAAAAACACCCCTCCCATATGTTAAAAGCTATGTACCTGGCACGATGGAAAAGGTCTCACCAAGGACGGACACTTGAAAGCTCAGTCCCTTTCCTCTCAGCTTCAGAACTATCTTGAAGAAGACCTTGAGGCCTTTGTCGTGCTCCCTTGAAACAAAACAAATAGAATTCAGGTCTTTTGATTGGTTTTAGTGAGGATACTTCACTTTTTTTCTTCTTAAGCCAGAACTCAGACTTCAGAGAATGTCAGAGTCTCTCCCCCTGCATGGAAATGAGACAGGAAGGTCTTAAGAGGATGTACTCCAACTTTCCTCCACACCCAACATTGTTGCAAAATAAAGAAACTTTAAAATATAATGCTCCTTCCACTTAACTGCTCAGCTGAAACTTGCCTGACTGAAGATTTCTCGTGAAATCTTTAGCTGTTCCCTCACCTCAAACAATATGTTGGGGCTCTTTCTAATGTCTGTAAGGTACTTTCAGTGCGGAAAGAAGGCTCTTGTCATCAAATAGTGCTAGAATGAAACGTTTACTTTCCAACTTGCAGTTTTTGATAATCTTTTAATGACTGTTGTATACTTCCATACAGTTGAATTTAGTTTCCTTTTAATCTGGAAAATGAGTTCAAATAAGAAGAAGTTGCCCTGGTTAAGACTTGTATACCCAAATGTATACATCCAAATGTTTACGCCCTTGGTAAAACAGTAGATGTGTGATCTGAGCCTACTTGAGCAAGAAATATAATCCCTGCCAGAGTGTGCAGCACTGTTTTTACCTCTACTTTAACCAGAACCGACAGAATGCAGTCCAATCATGGAAAACATCCATTCAGTCCTCACTTCTTTACCAAAAGCTTGCATCCTTTTGTTTGTGTTTAGTCAGGAAGTCATTCAACAGTTTTACAAACTAAGCTTTTAAATACATTATTTAGGTATTTTCCATCTTGATTACACTCATAACCGACAAAGTTGATCAAGATCAGCACATGCATGAATGAGACAGCTGTGACATGAAATACACAGTGTACAACTAAAGACTTCATGTCACTTTCTTCCCAGTAAGACATACTGGCTGGTTAGGAATCCATACTGTCATACAGTATACATTCATCTCTAATAAATTGTTCCTATTTCCTATGACATCACAATTCAAATGGTCAAATACTGAACATGTGAGGTCCACAGTCAAATTGCAGTAACGATATCCAGCAGTTAAAATGGGAGCCTGTTATCCACATATCATTATACCGCTGGCTAAAATTGTACACTCTAAACACAAGCGCATATTAACACCCAGAGAGCAATTAAATCTGATATGGTTGTGCATGCTTTTCCCAGCCTTGCACCAGGTAGGGGATGTAATGGACTGTCTCAGATCATTGTGCACTCTAGAGGGTAATCAGCCATGATATCTATGGTACCGTGTAGTGGAGCCTCCGGTATGCACAGGTGCTGTTCTCAGCTGTGCCATATTGGTTAATTGAGCAAATCTCCTATTTCTTACCCTCCTATAGCTCCAATTAACTCTTGGCAAAAACACTCCACTGAATATAGCCTACATGGGAAATGAAAACTTCAACGAATCCAAATTGGCTCTTATCATTTCCTTTTCTTTGTCCCATGTATGGAGAGACACCTGGCCCCTGATTATGTGAATTGCTAAACATTCTGTGCAGTCACAAAGTATCTTGTGTATGTGACCAAATCGCTCCATCAAAAAGGACTCTGCCAACTACCTACACAAGTATTTTTTCCAATACAACTTCAAATTCTGTACAGCATGTAATGATAGAAGGCATTACTAACATAAACCAAAACTAAATATCCAATTCTCCCATTCTAAATGTAGTTGCCTTTACTGTAATCCTCGGTACTAAACACGATTGCCCTATTAAATTCAGTGGGCTCCTTGTTCTAACATATTGGCTCAATGGCTGAGCTATCACATTAGGACATCATGAAAGAAAGATAATATGTTAGATTAAATATGTATGGGGGAATTAGGGTATCTCAAGTATTATATCATTTAAATTCAAATCGCTCCATCGGACGACACTGTCTCATTAAAGTGCTAGAGAAATTAGTAGATAAAAAACACTATCACATCTGCAGATATTACGGATAATTTAGTCCTTGAATTTCAAAGTTCTTAACACTCATTTGTGCAAAAAGGAATAGCACCTAGCCAGCCGTTAGATCAGATAGTGGATTTGTGGGGCCAGCATGGGAGGATGGGCCTTTGTAATGACAAAAGATGAAGAAAACCATGTATATCATTGCAGAAAAGAATAAGGACGTCAGCATTTGTAGTCAATCATTTGAGCTTTGTCATCTCTATTTATTTACCGCGTTACCTCCATATGCATCCGTTCCTTTATAATGAACATAATAAATGGTCTCTGAGTCAACCGTGACAGTGTCCAGCCATACACCCACACCACACTATAGAGAGGTAAAAGCATTTATTTTCTGATTCTATTGTCCAATGAATTATACACTATACTGCCAAACCTTGTTCATTGTGAACATTCACTGTATTGCAACCAGTGGAACCAATTATCTCCTTCTCTCAGCTCAGCTGGAAAATGAGAATGGGAACAACATGTTGGGGAAGTACAGAGAGCAGGAACTTGAGAGGAACGTTTAAGGGAAGCAGGTCCAAAGGTGGATCCGTATACATGGAAGCTGCGTGGACACAACCAGAAGCCACCATTACCCAGAAGTCAAAGAAATAGAGAAAGTAAAAGTATTACAGCAGACAACATTCTGTAATGTTCCAAACTCTTTAAAATCAGCAAAGGGAGCAGGTTCATGTCTCTTAACTCCTGTTGGTCAAGTGACACTCCTTATTATCCATGTTCTTTTTTTCCAGATACAAAGAACATGGATTTGTATGACAATGGTTTTTTGCTGAAGGTCAAAAGCCTGTGTAACAGCTTCATAACACGGCAAAGTAGTATCTCTAAATACTCCTGATTCAACTGGGTACAGAGAAGACTCCTAAGGTGAGGTATTAGCAAAGCTTATTTATTTTCATTTCCGTGGCTTTTATTTGCTCGTTTCCCCTGTGGTAAAGCTGATTTCTGCCATGATTCCCTTCTTAATTTTAATACCTCTTTTGCTCATCATACAGACATTATAATTTTTTTTTTCCCATCCCTAAAATAATAGAACTCCCGCACAGGAAGACAAGGCGACCACTGGGATGACGGTAAACTAGCTTCTTTTTCTTGCAATTAATTGGTGTACAGCCATGTGCATATATGATAACAGATTTTTTTTCCAACAAGGAAAAGGGAGGTTAATTAATGTAAGAGCTGTGTTCGTGAAGATGCTGAATTTACTATGCCACCGCCCCCCCCACCAAAGCGCCCACCCCCCATTCCAACACCCCCCCACCCTCCCTCCTCTCCCCATGCTGCCTTAAGAGCCTTGATTCCACACTAATGACCTAGTTCTTTTAATGAGGAGCATTAACCCCTGGCTACAGTCGTCCAGGTCTTAATTGTCAACTGAGGCTGAAGAAGGAGTGTCTCCCCATCAGCAGGTATGTGGTACATTAACGCATCTCATCCCGGCCGGCACTAATAAATAAATTGGTTGCCTGGGTAACCAGTGGTGATCAACAGTGTTGTTTTTCCCCTTCTTCTGTCTCCAACCCTTAGTCTCTCAAATGTGGCCCCCCAGAAGCTGTCTGTCACGCTGTGACCAGAGAGACAAGTACAGATATAGCCGGAATAAAACAATTAGAAAATGCATCTGCTTAGGAACCTGCAAACTCATTAGAATACACTCTCAAGCAAAGTGCCGGGTTCTTTCATTTACAGAAATATGATTAAAAATTCTCCTTTATGTTGCACCCAAGAGGTGTATTTTAAAATTCAAACACTATTTACTATAAAGTACAATATAAAATAAATTCAATAACGAGATACAGAAATATAGACACCTAATTAGAGGGACACTTAAAAGCCCCATAAATCACTATTGGCCTTAATGAAGAAAGTCCAAAATAGCAGGGGATTAGGTGCTGCCTGTGTTCAAAGGAAAAAGCAGAAGATGTCAATGGCTGGATGCTACTATAGATGCTTGTTGCCTGAATCATTGTTGTTAGACATGACCTAAAACACATGTACACTTTCTGCTCAGAGACTGGCAGAGATGGTTCCACTGTAACATGCAGTAGCTGCACCAACATGAGCATCACACATTTTATTTTCCACATGATACAGAGAAGTAGACATTTAACTAATCACTGGTGAATTTCATCTCTATCTATATATTAGTTAATGGTTAATGACTACTACCCTGGGACCCCCCCACTCCCCTCAACACACACACACACACACACACAACATCCATGGTTCTAGTCCCCTGTTACAGCTGGCAGCGTTAGCAGTAATAAACCTCCCTGTCAGTCTGCGAGGGAGGGGGCAAGGGGTGCATGTGAGGTGTGGAGGACGAGCCTCCGGTCTCTGACAGGGTCTGGGCTTGACGTGACAGCCCGTCGGTCAGACCCTGAGAAGGAGACCTTGACCTGAGCTGTCCAACAGGAAGCGACGGGGCAACATGACAAGGTCAGTGGTGAGGGCAACTAGATTTACACACACATATTTTCTGTGAGTGTACGCAGACACACACATACACATAGATTTCATTTGATCACAGCTGTCTCGAAATAAGTTATTTACGATGATTCAGCACAAAAAGAAGTTTGGGGTCGCTCTAGAAAACCATGGGAACAGTAAGCATGTCTTTGATGCCGGCCCTGTAGCACTGATGTTAAATAGATGTATTTATTCATTTAGGACTTACATCTATCCAAAGCAACGTCAAAAGTCCAAGCCCTAATCTGTAACCATTCACACTACACTCAATTAATACTTTTGGTATGATTGGCAGAACACAAAACACTTGACTTCAAATTTTAGCATAGTGGATGTATAATTATTTTTCAAAATCAATGAATGATGTTGTGTAACAATTAGACTATCAAGATTTCTGTATACTGTATGTAGTAGAAGGTTTGCAGTGTAGAAGGTTAATGAAATGACACCATCTCACCATTGGATGAGACAAAGACATAGAAGGTAATTGCAGTTGCTGAGAAGTTTAACAATTCCAGCTGGATGTTGTCGATTTCATATGAATGGGTATGACATTTGACCACTTCAAATGCACACATTTCTGTTATCTCAGTATGCTTTTGCATTATTTTCACAACCTGGCTTCAATAGGTATCACCTCTCCAAAGACGTCATGTTTCAGAGGATTAATATTATACCACCAATCTATAGTTTCTGAGTATTATGGTAATCTGTGCTCCGATTTGACCAATTTTGAAAAACAACAAAACATCAGCTTTGCTTAGCACTTAAGACTCTTGGTCTATTTATATCAACCACAAGCATAATATTCCTGGAAGAGGTTGCCATCAGTGTATACAATATTGTCCTGAGGCGTAGGTCTCCAAAAGCAATGGCACAGTATTTTTGTGACTTGTCTTCCAAAAGCAATAAATGGCAGGTTTAAAGAGAATATCCTGCTTGAATAGGAATTCTAAGAGCCTTCACGGTAAATTTAAAAAGGAGATCTGTGGATGCCCCAGGAACTACCAAATGCTTTCCAAAAGCCTTTGGCATTTCAGGGATATCTTTGTTTTGGGTTATTATTTTCATTTCTTTTTTTTTTCTTTTTTTAAGCAATACAATACAAAATAGTTCAACTCCTATTATCATCACCATCATCATCATCATCATTGCCATCATCATCATCAACAACATCAACACCATCAAGATCGTCAGAAAGACCCTTGGAGCCTCAGCATAATATTGCAAGTCATTTATCTGTTGTCAGCACAGGTTACAAACTGTAATCCTTGACTGCTTTAGAATTAGAATGTCTTTGATGTCCCCACATTTTTTTTCTCACCCTTTTTTCTTATTTTTTTCCCCCCTTTTTGCCCCAAGGCTTTACCAATGCTCTGCAGCTCACTGTTTATTCCTCGTAATCTTCCTCTCATCTCGAGGCTAGCAGTGACAGATGGTTATAGGCACACAATAGTATTAAGAGTTAGATTTTTTTTCTTTTCTCCCATCCTTTTTATGCTGCCTGCTCTCTGTACAACAAATAGCTATCAGACACAGGGCAGAGGCTCCTGTTCATATAGCATAGGTAACTCCACACAGACATCTCTCAACAGTATGCTCTCCTGTCATTTTCCTCCTCCCTACTGCCAACTCTCAAAGGTAAACTGCATTAACCTTGCTGACTGTTATTAAAAAGATGTATTTCCCAGGTTTGCCTCTCTCCCTATACCAGCCCTCCTGTTTTCTCCTCTGGTGCTCACATACCAAACAAATATTGGGTGTCATCATAAATTCTGAACGGCAGGCAGGGTTGGTCTAATTTTCAATCCTACTGTCTGAGTGTCAGATGAGTGCTCCTGGATGATGCATTGGGGTAAATAAGGCAGGCAAAATTAGCCCTCCTGTCAGACTCTACCTTTTACCCCAAGGCTGCCTCGAAATTGACTGCATGCTCGATTTTCAAAATGAGCCCTTAATGTTAGTCTGACAAACGGCATCTCCGTAATACTCTTCTGTGTCTCACACTAAGCATTAATTAGCTTTTTTTACCCCCCCCTCCCCCCTCCCACCTCCCACAGTATTGACATTTATGTAACATGCCATCAACAATTATCCGTTGGAACCAACAACTCTAAGATACCCATTGATTATCTAAACAAAGATAACATGACATGACTCCGAGTATAGTGGTAGCAGGACCTTCTGGCAGAATTATGTTGCCTGATGACATTGATTAGATGAGAACTACTTCTGTCTTCGCAATGTATTTCATGGCATATGTTGGGCAATTTCAATACACTGAAAGGGTTTGGGATGAAGCTCTGATTGTTGGCATAGGACCTAAATTCCATGTCTTTGCCTGTGATGTGCTGTTGATATTGATGATTACGACTACAAAGTGTGTCTGTTGTCAAGGCAGGTCAATCGGTCACGTAACTTAATCAGTGCAGCTACAGTAGACTGTCTCCGAATTTAAGCTTGGCGACAGAAAATGTAAGTTCAATCAGAGTGCTCAATTAAAGACAGGGCACGGCTGGGGTAGGCCCAGTATGGTGCCATGGGTCTCTAACCAGGGCCTCATTCTCATTCTGCCATCACCCATGGAGGAACGGGGGCCGGGACACGGGGTGCAGGGCCTGCCTGGACCAGTCTAGGATTAACACAAGCGCTGTGCTCAGGACATATGGCATTTGTCATCTCCCACTGAGAGAGAGACTCCCTAGACTCCCCATCTCCTCCTGTTGGGATTTAGAGCTTGGAGTGCTTTAGTTGTTTACTGTGCATTAAATATCCTCATTCGCCGTGCTCCCCTCTCTAAACTTCGCAGCGTTAAGAGAAAAATGGCTCAAGTGGCCTGCTGACTCTGTGAAGCCCCCTGAGATAGGAGTGGAGTCATCAGTAGGTGCACTGTGTAATTCCATATGAAGAACTCTACAGAAGATGGACTTCTGTGACCCCCGCTATCCGCGCATTAGCAATGAAGACAAACACACATTTTTTTTCCATTCTTGGCGGTGCTCTCGCTAAACTCTCTTTAGAAACAGGTCTTTCATGCTGGTTTGATAAAGTGTCTTTTGACTCCATTACATGGCAGCTATTAGTTGGATACTAAAGCTGGATTTCAAGTGCTCCAAAATTTGTTAAACAATGTTACGCAATAGAAGAAAGGGTGGTGAGAATCTTGAGGGAGTTTGCCTCAATAATACCAGATTCAGCATGCCTGAAAATGCCTCTTCATGGGTCTCATATTTCATGGACGAACAAGAAGTTAGCTGCACGGGCCGTGATGAATTGAACTGTAGCATATACCTTATGGGAAATCTGGATGGGAGAAAGCACGAGCTCTGGCAACAAATTGCCTTCACTGGCAGTTAGTTCCATGTTCAATTCTTTGTTGTGTGTTGTTGAGGGTCTTATATTGTTTAGTGGAGGTTATTCTTTTTGGTAAGACATTTGAATCAAATATGAAAATCCCTTTAGGTAACAGTTGCTCCCGATCAGATGCTGCAGGCTGCCACAGTTTTAATGTGCTGGCAGTAAAATCCCTCACGTCAAAGGTCATTTGTTGTGCTGGTGCACCATGTTGCTATCGTCACCTGCTTACAGTGGCCCTCATGGCAACAACACTCCCATCCCACACCCCATCCTCAAATCCACGCCATTGGAACAAGCACAGGGCAACCTCTAATCAGGACACATGCAGATTAACAAACTGCTAGGGATTGTTGTCACAAAAAGAAGGGAATAAGGAAAGAAAAACCTGAACAAGCTTGTTGGTCTTGCATGTGGAGGGATTCCAGAGGAACCCCTACCTCTTCCAATCCTAATTTACCTCTGAATAAACCTCTGATTTATGAGGATGTTCACAGAAATAATCCAGCTCTGATTTGCCCAGTGTAGAGGAGATTACAAAATGGGATTTTTGTCATTGATATTAGATTAAGTGGCCAACAACACCACCGCAAAAGAGAGAAACATTGCCAGGATAATTCCCACACAAAATATCCATGAGCCAACACGACAATGCAACATAGGTGGTCTCCGCTGTTTGGAAGATTTATTGACACACCTCTGAGGAAAGCTTTGTTTTCTTGTAGGATGCTGAGAATGTCCAGTCATAGCAGAAATAAAATAGGTCAGTTCTGCTGAGAGGGTATTCTCTATCAACCAATAAAGCCAGATCAGGGTACAATAGTGGTGCCTAGAAAAGACTTTCAGCTCCAGCAGACAGTGAATCTGAACCCCCCTCTACTCACATGCAACTTCTAGGCTTCACAGTTTGCATGGTTTTCATACAGCCCTTCCTCACTTTATAAACTGTAAACTTAACCAATTCTCATTCATGCACCTTAATTATTAAATTCTCTTCACGGTAGAATGGGTAATGAGACATATCGAATGCTGGGGGATGATTACACAGGTAAGAGTAATTGGGCTGATACTATTGTGATGGCAAAATGATATTGGCTTTATTGCCTGAAGCAAAGCATGATCCACATTCAAACAGTATCTGAAAGATATCATCACAGTGAAGCGTCAATCACTTATCCTGGTGCCATGCATTCGTTTATATTGTATATGGTGTCTCATCTCTATGATACTTAAAATTATGTCATTGCGGTCCCACTTCGGCTTTCATTTATTTTCCCATGCACTTCCATACATTCACTATAAACGTCCTAAAGACACCTGACACCAATTATAAATTATCAAAAAGTTTTAAAGTAATTAGCCATGTGTTTGTGTGCAAATGGAGGTGGGAATGATGGAGGAGATAGAATATGGAAATGAGAGGAAAACTACTCCTGCTGAGGTATGGATGCAACAAAAGTATAATTATAGTCTGCTATTGAAGTTTGTAGTCTAATTTTGTCGTTTAGGTTAACTACCTTAAGGATAGTGCTGTAAAATCCACACATTTGAGCGATGTGTTGTCAGTTATAAACCCAAGCAGCCTATATTATATTTCCATACAACACTACTATACTATGTCCAGTAGCCCAGTAGCCCTTTGTGTTGTTTTATTTATTGTCCATCTTTGTCTGGCTTTTTTTTTTACCATGATAAATCAGAATTAGACATGCTCAAATATGTTCTGCAGCTTTCATAGATGCAAGAAAGAACCTGCCACATAATTAGCAAAATATGGTTCTAATGCTCTTCTCCTTGAGAGTTTGACCCTATTTGTTTACAGAGGTAATTTCATTATGCAGTGATATTCCCACGAGTTTCCCTGAGTTAATGCTAAATGTTCACAAGAGAGAGGATAAGTATTTGGCAAATCATCAGCAAAGAGAAAAGAGAACAATAACACTTCTTTCTTGTTGACAAATTCCATTAGTGAGCAAATGTTTCTTTATACACTAGTTTACAATAATGACATGAAGCAATGAAACCTACCACCTATGTGTGTATGCACATGATGATTCATGCCTACAGTACATCTCAACACTGCATGGGTACAGATTTTTTAAATTTTGGTCAGAATACTTTTGCTTAATATTTCATTCATGCGTCATAGATGCATGAAAAGGTGTTGCATTAATTGTTAAGATCTATTAAATCCTTGGCTTTCATCAGTAGGAGGGGAAAAAACTGTATGACTGAAAAAACTAAAACTGTACAGTACGTGTCTGTCACGTGTTTGGGATGTGTGTCTCTGTGTGTCCGTGTGTGTTTGTGTGTATCTTAGGGGGTTGGAGGGTAAGTAATACAGAAAGACTGAGGTTGGAAAGAGCCTGATGTCAATGTTGAAGAAATAGAAACCACATTTGAAGCCCTGGCACTGATGCTTGTATTTAGGGCCAGATGAGTTTATGACAGAGAGTGCTGGATAGTTACTGAGAACCGCGGCCTTTCTCCTCTCCACACAAACAGAGAATGAAGATGTACATACCATTTCAAAAGTGAGCCTCAGAGCATTCAGCACAGGTTGTACCTATTAGGACAGCTTAGTAATTCAAGAAGCAGCAATTTAGCAAGGAAAAATCTAAAGCCGGCTTGGTTACTCTAAGGGTTCCCAAAAGACAGCTTTGAAAAGTGGAATAGATGACAGAGGGGATCGTCATCAGAGAGGTGGTTAAGGACTGTTAATGAGAGGCCAATTCCGTGCCAGACACTATCTGGCAGATTGCAACAAAGAAAAAAAGGCCTTCATTGTCCCCTAATCTCAGTTGAAGTAGTAACAAAGTGCATTGACGACATTGAGGGTTGCATTTACAATGACAAGTCATGCAAAATTATGCATTGTATCATGGTGATAGATAGATCATGGTCCAAAGACCTGGAGCTGAACTTTGCTGATTAATGGAGATTCTGACATATTATGTGACTATTGTCGTAAATACAAATCAACTCACTTCAGCTATACGCTTGCCAACCATTCAGAGATGAGAAAACCCGAAATCATTGCTGTAGGTTGAAATATTACAAAATGGCAACAGGACCGACCAAAGGTAAATTTAAATTGTCTTTCCATTGTGACAGGAGGGACTGAAATCAAGGCAACGTTATACTATCACTTAAAAAAAAATGGTTAAAAGTTACATGAGTAAACACTTCCAAACTGTCCAGACCACTCCAAAGAAAATGTGAAGTCCTATTGTCTTCCATGAAGTCCTTGGTACTGTACCCTGATTTTTCTGTTATTGCATCAGAAAATTGTACTACTCTCCCTTAACATGTCGAGCCATCTGAATTGGCCAAACGTTTACTGTCTGTTAAAGTATGGATGGAAAATGTTATTCTGTTTTCCAGCATAGGGTTTGTAGAACTTGTTGAGACGCAAAACCTCCATCACACCACGTCTTCCAAACTGATGACCTCACAGGAAAGAACATGAGTGCCAAGCCATGAGAGACCAAAGACTAAACAAGGGGTTCCAGCTCAAGTTACACATTCACCTTGTTAAAGAATCAACCACTAAATCAACAGTACATATTTTTTGTCTGATGGTGACATTGGTTTGGACCATTAGCCAGACGTAGTTGTTCTAGCTTAACAATGAACAACAGAACCATTAATTTAGGGGTACACAAGGTTTAACATATTTTATTGGAAATGCAGAAAACAGCCACTTACTGCCCTCATAGTTTAAGCAATGTTTTACTCCACCTTTTGCTAAGTAATTTGCAATTAATTTGCATAATCTTTTTACTTAGAATCTGAATCAGAATGACATTTTCTTCAATTACAGCAAAACACTGCGACGACTCATCAAGCACTGCAAATCAACAAAATAGGAAATATGAATCTTGAGAAATTAGAATGATTTTGATACCCACTCCTCAGCCACCACCAGCCCCCACAGCCTACTTGGCGGCGTAATCTACTAAAGATTAAAAATTACTATCATAAAACAGACATTCCCTGAAAGTAATCCCCCTTTCCTTAAAACAGGGGGAGGGAAAAATCTGCACGGAAGCCTTTGCTTCTAGTTATGTCAGACTGTATTTTAAACAGTTCTAATCATATACCTTTGTGGACACTTAATTAAAATTACAAAACCAATTTTAATCTGTAGTCCAATTAATATGCAAATATATGCAAATGTAGTAAAACAAGGTGGTGATTAAGTTAAGGACACTCTATTTCATGTCTCCTTTAAGTGTGAAAACAAACCATCTTTTTTCCCCAAGACTTGCTCTGATGGATTGTGATGTTTACTGGATGCATGCTGAGCTGAAGAAAATAACCTTTCCGGCATCATTTCAAAAGGGAAGAGAGGGAGCCGAGACAAAGTTATTCAGCGCATGTGTCCCTAATCCAAGTATCAAGTCATTTTACACACATCATGGTAATTCCCCTAAGGTCAGTGCAAAGTTACATTTCTACACTGGCCATTTAGAATACTGTTTGGAATTCAAGACTTCCAGGCTTGAGGTGAGGGTTGACAATTCAAAAGAGAAAACGTTAATTCTACGTAAATTCTAATTAAGCCTCGGAGATAGCCTTTCAAAGTCATATCTGAAGGCAAAAATGTCCAGAGCAGGTAATAAATCTGGATATTGAATAACCTTTTTTATTATTTTTATTAGAAGAAATAGACTATAGGCATTGCAAATTGAAATGAGTAGTGGTCACAAAACTTTTTGTCACATTCACCTACTTTCAGCAAAACATTTACCAACCATAAAATACTCATTAGTTAAAAGCAATTTTAGTTTTTTTTCATGCCAATTGCTTGAAATCTTACCCTACATTCGGAATAACTCTATACAGTGGCATTCATGTATTTTACATATCCATATAAGAATAAGATAATTGGACAAACTGCCAAAGCATTTCGTAAGACAATTAAACCAGACAATGAGATGGGAACGATTCCCCTTTTCTGCAAGTATTGTCCATCTAGGGTCACATAATTGCCTTTTGGTGACAGATTCAATGCAAATCCAATTAGCATCCCTGAATAAAGAAAAACATTTCTGTAGACTTTGAACACATGTGAAGGCTGCAAAAAAGTTACATATTCACTGTAGAATTATTATCATGTTTGATCTCAAAACAAACATAATACAGTACACTGACAAAGTAATCTAAAATTATGTTTGTGAATGGAAAAATACATTGACTATAGATTAACATAATGGCACAGTGAATACTGTGGGGTACCTCTTGCTGACCAGACCTGTAAGTGAAGTCTGGCTGCAAGGTAGATGCAAGCTGCTTGAGTCATCGGGCGCTGCTACAAACCTGTAATCCTGTCTGAGCCGAGCGGTGCAAACCTCCCTCAGCATGACGCTTCCCTGAGGCTACCGATGCTGCCGTGCACTGCGCCCTGCTGATACCTCACAGACATGGAGGGATCCAGGTGACTTACACGCTAAAACACCGGGGGGTTCAGACACACAGGCAACACCAGGGCAAAGTCATGACAAGCCCAGAAATGAATAAGGTGGAGGGGCAGAGAGAGGTGTAAGTTAGGGTTTGACATGGAATTCAGGCATGTTGCCATTCGCTTATAGGTTACCTTCTGAAGAATATGCCTAGATGTTGTTTCATTCAAATTGCAGTAAACAATGTTGTCTGTACCTTTGGCAAATGCGCAGATAATTCTCCGAATGACGCTATGGTAATGATATAAGCACCTTTTTCTTTGGAAATAAATATTACAGCCAGACAATGTAGTATAAAACAGGCGACTGAAATGTTTTAACAGTATGGAGGTTGGCATTACAACACTGGCCCATATCCATGCATCTCAGGTTCAAAAACCACCAAGTTTTAAACATTAGGAGTTGAATGCCAAACCTTAACCATTACCGAATGCTGAAATGTGTTCATTTTACAACACATGTGCTAGGTTAATGCATATAAATATGATAACACATTGCTGTTGTGCATGGACAAAGAGTGATTGAGACAGATATTTCTTTAGAAAAGTCCATCAGTTGAACATGAATGTAATGATATTGTCAGAAATGTCTTAAAAAAAGGATTCTTCTTCTTTTTTACTTACAGCATGTGTGATGTAAAGCCAACAATTTATGTATGCTTTGCATTTGTAAATGATTTGTAGGATACGTTCAAGTCAATCATTTATAGTAGGGCCCTATCTTATCATAGGGAACATAAGCTAATCACTAACCAGTGCCATCATATTCCTTACACAAGTATAATTGGTAAACTGCAAAGACTGCCCGCAACCAAAATACCTAAATACAGAAACATCAAACCAAAGTGGATCCTTATTTCACATAGAAAGTGTGTGACAGGGGAATGTTAGGTATTAAAGCCTGTGTCACTGTGCTCCAACATTCTACTCCACAGTAACACAAAGCAGCTGGGATCAAAATGTGGGCTAGCCATCTGATAAAGCACAAGGAATCGTTTTGTTTGCGTTCAGAGAGGAGGACATGGATGCTTTTTGATGTGACAAAATATGAGCATTTCAAATGACTGACAGGCTTTCAAGTATAACCACACTAAGTAAAGTTGAGAGGTAAAAACTGTGGTCTTAACAATCTGTGGTCAGTGGTGATTGTAAGGCTTAGAACGTGGCTTGCTGATCCATACCTGATCCATATATCCATATACTAAGAACTGTAGACTAACAACCCGTTTACTTATAAAAAACTGGCATGTACAGGACATCGGATCATGGCGATGGAAAAAGAGTGAATGGAGCTTCCCAAAAGTTCTGATCAGCAGGAGTGCTGGGACACCATTTGTGCATTAGTGAAGGGCAAAGGGCCAACTATACAGTACTTTACAATAAAATCATTATCATAGAAATTATCTAGCATGTAGGTCCAGTAACAACTACTATGTGATCATATAAACATAGTGTCCTGGACACGGTGTATTGCTACTGGTCATTGGCCAATGTAATACTTAGAAATAGGCTTGACAAACGAATAAAGAACTGTGAAGCACACCTCTTCAAAGTCAACAAGGAATTTCTAGCGGAAAGGTATTACAGATGGTAGAGTGAGGCAGGTCCGAGGAGAATTCCACTCAATAGGCAATTTAAAAATTGAATGAGGAGGTTTGACTAAGCAATAAAACCATGCACCCTGTGCCAGTGAGAGGTACTTAGGAGGAATGCCACCAATTATCTTATTTATAAATCAGCGTCCATTTCACTGATGGCTTTATCTCAAATTTGATTAAACACAAATTTCAAAGTAAAAAATCATTTGATGTAATTCTCTTTATTGGTAATAATCACAAGTCCTCTTTAGCCTTCACTAATCAAAAACTCCATTGATTTCCACTGGGCTGGAAGGGGATGGCTTTGAGAAGAGGCTGGACAAGAACACAGGGCTCAACAGTCACAATGCTCAAGTGGCCAGAGAAGGCCTGCTCGTTCTTTGGGCACCAAAAAGGCATGCAACCTAAATGTCAAATGCTGCAGCCCTCTCACGGTGACCACGACTCATCATTATAATGCTCAACTCGGCTCCACCACTTCACAAACCCTGGCTGAGTGGAGTAAACGAGGTTACCCGAATGTCAGGTTAGTGAGAAGGGTGATTGTTCTACCACGGGTGTCACTTTGGGATATCATCCACACAATCATCATCCTCATTACCAGAGTCACTTTACAGGTGAGAGCACCTCAATGAAGTGCAACCAAGCTCTGCCAAAAGAAAACATCAAGACCCTTGTTGCATATAAAAGCAAGTCATTAGAGCACATTAAAATCCACATTAGAGCTATTACAGCCTTCCCAGCAGTCACAGAGTATCAGTGACTCACCACGCACAGTTCACCCTGCACCACGTCCTAATGGCATCTCGTATGGACAACAACCCACTGGCTCTGGCATCATGATCAGATATTGTGTCTCAGTATCTGTGGGCAAACTTTGTATGATCAGGCTGACAAAAAGTGAAGATTCATATTTTAAGTGACAAAATATGCTTCATGAACTCCAGTTTGCCTCCAGTTCCCTTGTGAGATGAAGAAAAGAATACTCTGAAATGCAAACTTCAAAACCTTGAAGAAAACCAACTCTCATAATGATCACTTTTGCTCTGCATGGTCTCTTGAGGAAAACCATTAGATAATGAAATATGCATATTAGTAAAAAGGATGAAAAATCTTTGAAAATACATAACATTGGCTACACCAACTTGGACAGACACACTTGGTGGATAACTGTAAGAACTGTTGTAAGCAATACATGTTTGTTGTGAACAGAACACCATTCAACCTTTTGAAATGGACAAATGCTACAATACATCAGATGCAATATTATATACCACAATATCCAAATAAATTGAGTAAGAGTAAATACGTACTTGAAGCAACTAAAATGTATCTAGGCCTAAAGGTAGAGGACATCAGATTATAATTGAGCAAAAACAGAATTTTGAAATGATGCCACAATGTGGAAATCCCCAATACTCACTGGGCCTCCCTTCATTCAGCTTTAATGCCAGCTCATTGGATCTTATCAGAAACTGTCTCTGCCATCAGACAAAAATGAAAGCCCAGACTTGCAGCTTCTTGATTTGCTAAATTATTCACAGAAATATATAAAGTGCCTTAGTAGTGTGTACCTTTATGTTTCACATGGGAACCTCTCAGTCAGGATATCCTGCCGGCTGCCATGGTTACAGACACTTCAGAGTGCCAAGTAAGGCAGTTATTAGACCCTAAGTCCTAAAAGCGTAGTTAGTCTCTCATATCCGTAAATGTACTTTGACACCAAACTTTTGCAACTCAAGACAATAATATTATTAACCTGGCTAAAACATTTTTCTCTAGAATACTTTCTTTTTAGTCACACAGTTGCAGTGTGACTCCTGTCCTCAGCTGAAAACAACAAGGGTAAGAAAGGATATGCATTGCCCCACGTTCAACTGAGATAAATGGGTTTGCATTGTCTGTCAGCCTGGCTTCCTGCTAGTCCAGGTCACTCCTTATGAAATTACTACTTGTCAATGTTTTCAAATCCTGATTGATGAATGGGCCAAATTACAGTTTTTGTGTTCCAGTATTTCAATGTCCACTGAATCTGAGAAAGCCCATGAGATTGTTATTGACACATATTGAGCCATGGTGATATGCCTCAGTTATATGTGTGTAACTTGTGTTAAGTGGCCTGTTGAGTATAGAAAAAGTTTTCAGCAGTGTCACAAAGTATTGCAAAGCAGTGTACATAATGTTTAATATTTTAATGGTAGGGGACAAATTAAAGAATACTTCAAAGAGAAGGGGATTTAAAAATCAACTCACATGTTTGCCTTTGGTCTACCCAAGGTTTTTTTTTCAAAGACTGGACAAACTAGAGCAGTTTGAAAAGGACCGCAGGCATGTTGAATGATTGTCAGCCATGCAAATAATCATTTACTTACACTCGGTGAGTTTGCTTTGGATAAGGCAAATTACCATTTGAAAATGAGCTGAAAAACACTCTGGGCAGGAGGCTTCTATCATGAATGTATGATATGTTGCCATTGCCACATATAACCACGCATACATGCTTATAAACATGTACAAACACACTTTTCACATACCCCCAGATGTTGTCTGATGTGTAATCCTAGACCTCCAGACCTGTGATTGACGTTTCAACCAGTGATTAATTGATAAAACAACTGCACACTTGACAATGTTGTTCTCTTGTTTGTGGAATAGCAGAAATCCACATTAAATGCATTAACCATTATTGAGGTATCCTTTAAGAACTCTTGTTTTATTTAAAGTTCAGAGGCAGTCAGTTCTTTCTTCTCATTACCCATGTTTATGTTAGTCCTGCCTAAATATTTAAGATAGGTGTTTTATTGTATGTGACTATACTTCATTTCACTGCTTCAAAAGGGAACTGCAAGGTAAATAAGTTTTCAAAGTCAATTTCACATCTGACCTTGTGACCTTTTAACTTATTAGTACGTTTATCAACTGTCAACAAAATGTGTGAACAAAAGGTTCATAGCTCAGAATCAAAGATAAGCAATGTTAAAGCTGCACTACCAAACTAATACAATTTTGATGAAATGGTCAGTACACAAACAGCAGGGGTTTCTGATCTCTGCAACATTGCAACTATCATCCTCTGGTTTTCACTGTATTTTATCATTGTACTGCAACATTTTGTCTGAAAGGCAGTATTTGTATACAGTGATATGTTTTAGGAACTGGTATTGTTACTTTTGAGTCAATCAGCACACAGAAAAAGTACTGTCTTGGTTAAACATACAAAAAAGAAATACCACAACTTTTGTACATTCACTTGCTTTCAAAATACATGGTTTTATATGCTTTAAATAAGCCCCTTTTTTTTAAACAGATTAAAATGACAAATCATAGATTAGTAATGGCAACTCCAAGACTAGTAGGAGACAGCTTAATGATACTTCTACCCTGAAAAGTCACAAAGTGTTGCCCTATTTAACAGGGTTAAATAAACAAACAGATAGATTGAATATATACATATATTTTTTTTTTTGTGATGAATAATCATGCCTCGTCTGAAAAGGAGTCAGTACACATGAAGACAGACAGCACCACTTTGGGCCCTCATAATTAACCGACTCACTCAACAATGGACATATTCTCAAAGAGGGAGCTTATTAACAAAGACATTATGCGAGAAGTGCATTCTTAAATTGATCTTTTGGAGTGTCAGTGGGTATAAGGCTGGGGAAGCAAATAAAAGTGTTCTACATTATGTCAATGTCTTTATGTCATGTATTTTTGAGTTGAGTCAAGACCTGGATCAGGTAATCTGTATGGGATGGCCTTTCTCTTTTCTAATAGCCAATTGTAAGGAACAGTTATAAAAACATAAAATGTAGCCATAGCACATGGACAAGACATTGCACTGTTATGCAATGCACACATTCAACACAAAATCTTAGAGCTGAATAATAATGGACTGAACAGTGTATGTAACAGGTTTCAAGCCTTTTAGGAGATGCTAAATGAGCAGCTAAGGTGACCTATTATGCAAGCAGTTCTGTTTTGTTTGAAACACCACTCAAAACACTCAGTTCAGAATGGGTTTTGGCCATCAGTTCTCTCTGTCAAGCTAGGTCGGGTCAAAGGCCACCTGGTTCAGCCAGGTTGAGGACAGAGCTGGTGAGAAGCAACCTGGAACAAAAGGGCCACTGTTAGAGTTCTGTCACTTTGCTAAAAACATTCACCTTCACCCCTCAAGCCCACTAAAACACAAAAAAGATCCCCTGTGGGGACGCTTCAATGGAGGGCTGTGAACGCCAAGCCTCTGCAGAGAAAAGTTTTGATCTTGTCAAGGGAAGTCACAGTGGGACCTCATTGGTGCACTCTAATGCAATAAGAAAACGGTGGAAAAGGGTGAAACGCACCTCTGGTTTCACTGAAAGTCCATTGGACAACGCTTTCAAAGGAATGATAACCTTCACAATCCCTTTGCTTTCATGGTCACCAAACATTTACTGCCTCTGTGACATTAGCAAAGGGTTAGAGAATACATATGCATTTGCTCAACTAAACGTTGTTGAGGGGCTTTTGCCATTTCAACCCTTTTCAGTTGCCTAATACCATCGCTAATCAAAACAATGTGTTATGAAATTAGATGAAAGGGTATTATTAGATGAAAGGGTATTATTTTCATACTTTCATACACACTTTCACTCGTACACAGAGGAAATCATATGTGTTGAGTTTTGCAGATAAGAGTTTAAGAAACATTGGCACAGGCCTTCTACTAATCAAACGATTGCAAGCGACACGGGAGACCAGTTTGGAGAAGTAAGACAGTTTGTTGTTTCACCGCCTTTGACTAAGGTCACACCAAATTAACAGCCTTACGACTGAATAAAAATAGCATACTATTATTTTTTTTCTCCTCATAAATCTTAAAGGTTGACCTGATTTTTAATGTTAAACTATGGGAAGGAATTAGAGGGACAGAGGGGGAAAAAACATTCAGATAAGCAGACTGAACTCATTTTAGTCTGTGTTGTCTCTGTGGTTTCATGAGTCCCATGGAGGCTGAGCCATGTTTGAGCTTTTGTAAATAAACAAATACAAATGCAATTCTACTATGGACTGTAACAATATCTGCCCTTTTAAAAATACATTATTTAAAATCCAGCAATTTTCATTATTAAGATTGCTACTTTAAGTCAACCAATACTACAAAATCATTTAATTGCAGCCCCATTTGTTAACAGGCTTACCGCTTTGTCTAAGCATTGTGGTCAGTATTCTGTCTTTAAATAGAGCGTAATTATTTCTAGTTGAAGGTCTTACGTTTGTCATTCTCTGTTACTCAATGATAAAGCAAGTTGCTTTCAGACTTAATCGTTACAAGTACATTAGATGAGCATAGCTGGCTGAGAGGTCAGAACTTTATCAACACTTGTACCCGCTGGTAAAGGGTCTGGCTCTGACAAAAGGGGATTATGTCTTCAAATCGAGAACTGATGATCGAGCTCCAAAACAGTCAATTATAGAATTTTCATTACAATCTTTTGTGCTGTGCATTTGTTGTTGTTAGTTTGATAACATGGTACAATGACTTTGGATTGACAAGGAATTATGCCGGTCTGCAGTATTTGGGGTGCAAGCCAATCATATATGTACCAATCTGAAGTTTGCAGAAGAGAAATAACAGCAGTTAAATCTTAATTTTCTAAAACTGAGGATGAAAAACTATAGTTAGCGAGCAGACAAATGATGGGCAGCACCAACATCATGAAAATATGCTAATCACCCTCTGAAATAATGTCTGATAAACTTCTGCATAACAGTTGATGTGAAGACTTTAAAGAGAAATAATTATTATGATAATTGGGTGTTTGAGACTGTCTTGAAAAAAAGAAAGATACTCTAGTGGGAAATGCTACAGTATGAAATATGACTTTTTCAAGAACTATATGTGTCTATATGTGCAGATCAAGCTGCAGGTTCCTACAATCATAGATACCTCATTAGGAAAAGACTGGCTTCCTTCAATGTAGTCTGTGTGCAGCATACAATGTTTTGGAGGCATACTTTACTTCAGTGATGGGCTGATGAATTTTGCCTCCAGGCCCATGTTTTTTCTAACAGTCTGATGGCACAAGATTGGACAACATCACTGGTGAGTGTCTGAACAGACCTTGAACCTGACAAGGTACACTTACTGCGACTAGCTATGTGGCATGTAAATGTTATCACTTTGGAATACTCAGAAATCCAACACTGCATTTATTGCACACGCCATGGAAAGGATGGCAAATCCTCAAATCAGTGGATAGCACTGCAGTGTCAAACCCATACATAACACACAAAGGAAGCTTGCCCTTAATCTAAGTATCATTTATGGCTTTGATATAGCTCTTTCCTTGCCCCCTCTGACATATGGCAATTAAAGAACAAAGAAATGGGTACCAAAAACTGAACTGGATGATTAATTCTATTAATAAAAGGCACATATTGTCACTCCCAATGCAAAAGGATAATGTACGTAGCTTTGAAGCCAGCAGTCTCCCTAACTTAACCCAGTCCCTGCTCATCTGTTGCTCTACAGTGTCTTTAATGTGGTGGGCCCACAAGGCCTTTATACTGCCACACAATCACGTCACTGTACATCCTTAGAATGAGGATTATTCGCATTTCCTGGTCCGTTTGAGCTTCAATCAAAAGTCTAGGACCACGTACAAAAGAAGAAGAAAAATCCCAGTCCAAGTAACGTGGTGGCTAGACTCAAACCAGATGAAATGTCTCTATTTTTACCTTTTCCTGCCAAGAATAGTCTCAGGAACATCCTGTATTGTAAAGGTTTGGACTCACTGACTTAAGCACTCAGGATACTCCATCAAACAATAATGATACAGGGGATTTGGTTTTGGAAATTGTAAAAGAAAAGAAAAAAAGACATCATCCATGTGCATAGATTTTCACTTTTCCTCTCAATCGGGATTTGGATGGAGAGTTGGTGACTATGAAACTCTCTCTGTAACAAATTTCAGGTAAACACAACACTCAGAAATTGAGATTAATTTGTTGTAGTGACTTCTAACCTTTGAATAACTAAAGTAATCCACTGGGTTATTTATATTTTAAATCTGGAGCCATACCAGCCATTAACACACAGATCATTATCAGACATTTCAGGGCACACGATAGCCGGAAGGGATGAATTAAATATATAGAATGTGCTGTCATTTTAAGAGGGTATTTAGGTAGGCTACCGTAATGGCAGACTTTTCCAACAAAACGCTATTTTACGGTTCATCAGCCAGATCATCTTCTTGCATTGACTGCAGTATAACAGATAGAGAAACCGAATCAAACCAGAAATTCACTTTAAAAAGGGATTTGGAAAGATTACCTCACCAGTGATCCTGTGTTTTTCTTTTCTGCCTCATAATATGTTGCCCAACAGAAAATAGTTTACATCAATGTGATGTTGTGTACTTATGATATTATGTTTATTTGAGGCCAAAGGGTGTGACAGAAGCCTGGGAATGTAAGACAGCTGGAAACAGTCATCCAATCAGAGCTCTCCTTAACCAAAGTACAGACAACATGTGGTAACCAGAAATCACATCAAAACACACAACAAATCAAACCGAAGCCAAAGACAAACAAAACAACTCATTTGCACACAAAAGAAAACTGAATTAAGTATTGCCCTCCTCTGATAGGGATTATTGTAAACAAGCATCAATGTTAAGATGATACAGCTGGATATCCACTCTATAAGCAGTGATAATCATCACTCAGTGTTTCTAAACAGACGGTTTTCCTCACCCAAGCAGATATAGGCTTTTTAATCCAACACACCACTAAGGAAGCAGTCTCTGCTCATCCAATTTCCATTTTCAGTGTTACCCCAAAGTTTGGACGACAGACATCTACAGCATAACAACAATGCTGCTTCGATTGGAATAAGTCCTGTTGACAAGGCCATGTATTGTTAAAAGGTTGCAGTAAAGTTCTCAAGTAGTGTATACAAACAAAATGGACATTTACTGTAACATAAAATTGTTGTACATGAAAAGAAGGATTGGCCTAATCGCAGTCATTTTTTTAAACTGTGTTCAGGGTGTTTTTAAATACATGTGCACACATTCTAACCACTCAAACGTATTATTTCTCTTTTTCAAATAGAGATTATCATATGCAAAATGCTATAAGGCTCTGTCTTCAAATGCTTGCTTGAGAATGCAAACCACTTTATCTCGCTGTGAATTCCCTGGGGAATTCTCTAACCAAGTTTTTCAGTTGCAAAGTTTAAGTTTAATTCAACTTGGCACATATTTTCTGAATACCGTGAGGGAAAACATAAATGTGGTCGCACTTGTTAGTGCGGTTTTGCACTGAAAAGGATCAGACAATGGCAAGGGAAAGGGCTGCCGTCTTGCGAGGTATTGACACGGGAGATATTCCAGAACAAAGTGGATCCGTGAGAAAGGAGAGAGCGGAGAAAAAGAAAGATTATCTTAATTATCATTCAGAAGCTGCTTAGTGCAGCACCTGTGCATGAATAATATCATTTATGGACACATTCAGATGTGCATAAATCCCCTTAAATCATACACATTAGCAGAGTAACAAGGAATGAACAAACCATGCTCTCTTATGCTCAACTAGGAGCAAGAATAGTCATTGTCAATCCTCACCTACTCAAAAGATCAGCTTTTCTCTCTTTTAGTATTTAGTACCCAGTTCAGCAGAAAGGTTTTGAAACATAACACTTCCTATATTAGGTTTTCAGTTTTTCACTGCAACATAGTCACATTATAGTGACTATGTTGAGATTATGTGGCTTCGACCTGAATTGAATGAGAGAGGTTGTAGTGCATTCCACCGTCTTCATTGTCTTGAAATGAAAACCATTTGATTGGATAAGCGCTAAGTGAATGACTCAGTTATTCCCATGTCACAAATCATCAATTTCATTTGAGTCACACCTACATCAAAAGACTCAACATGTTTTATGAAATTCAAAGAGGTAATGCCATGCCATGTTGTTGTGGTTACATTATATATCAAATTATATGACATTTCATCAAGTACAAACACACAACAGAACTTTCTGGAGACACTGTTTTCTATTATATTGTAGGCTATATTGGTATACCAATATAGAAATAAGTAGAGGACGTGGACAGGATGTGGAAAGTCAGGAACAAATGTATATCAGCACAGAGAAATGTCAAGTATTCACCCACTGGAGACTCCTTGAGCGTGGTGTACAAGAGTAGAGCAACAACCCACACTGTCAAAAGTTCAGTACAATAATAGGACACATTGTGTCGGCTAAAGTCGAACAGGGCTCCATTTGAGTAGAGTACTTGAGGCGAACAATGCCAACAGAGGTATTTGATTTGCCCCCATGTGTCATTATACTGCTATCCACCATGCGTGGCATGTGGAAGACGAGAGAGCTCCACGTTTATTTGTTTTGTGTGTTTTTTTGCTTCGATGCAAATATCTGAAAGTGTGTTTTTATATTAAATGAAAGGAGGGCTATGTCACTTAAACTTGAATAGGGTGGTTGTACAACAGTTGTACAACAGTTTTATGAGTAAGGTAGTTGGCTGTGTTGTGGACGGTGGAAATAGGAGGGAGGGCACATATTTATGCATGTAGTATGTTTGACCTGGGTTCAACCCCATAGAAGTTATAGAACAGCCACAAAAGAGAGACAACCCGCACTTGCTCATCATGATGCCACCCAGTTTGAAATGTCGAGTACGGGACTGGACAGAATACTCAAACAGTGTTAATATTAATCTGAACAATACAGGCATTCATTTGTAATTTGATGCAGTCAACATACCATAGGAGACATGGTTTGACTTAATCAGACTGGACAGAGCACACATTTAATGAATCTTTCAAACTCCTCTAAGTTGAGCAGAACACAACAAAGGTTTAAATATTTAGCCAGAAATGTTATAATTGTACTTCACTGAACTTTGGAACAATTGTCCTAAACAGTTTTAAACATCTAAATAATCCAAAGGAAATATTCTCATTAATATTCCTGGGTCCCTGTCGTAGATGCATGTTTCAAGTGAAATGTTTGAACTCTGCTTTTATTTTTCTCTCACTGTTTGATTTCTATAAGATATTGCATCACAATAAATTATTCATGTCAATTAGCTTTTCATCTTCTTAGACACAAACTCATATGATCCCTTTAATAACTATTTTTCATACTAAAACAGAGCTCTCCCAAGAAGTAGACTACTAATGCCTGAGGACATATCCTTTAAATAAAAGCATCAGATCTTTGCATACCTATGATTTGCATATTAAAGAAATGAAAGACGTTGGAGGAATTGAGCATAGCAATCTAATCATTGCCTTCCTCTGACTAGAATTCCAAATTCTTCTGGGTCTCCCTTCGGTAGTGTAACAAGAAACTTTTCACAAATTAAGAGTTCATTATTCTCAGGACTATTAAAGAGCTTGGAAGATTTTTCTTTGAGCGTCAGTTATGTTGTCAAACTCTATAACTGACACTATTTTGACAGTTTAAGAAAGTCAAAGCGTTTCATGAATATTCAGTGTAAGGCAAAACAGTTTTAGGATGCAATGAGGTGTAACAAATGACGAGAGAGTACTAATCACTGAGATGTGAATAAAGTTTACAATATTTGTCAAACAAAAACCCATGTTAGGCTGCAGCTGTATAGAAACTGCTTTTCCTCCTTAATGTTCCAAATTGTGTAGAAGAGTTGCTCAGAGATGGCACTAATCAAACTTCAAGCTTACTAAGCTGAGCACTACTGTTTGGTGTGCCCTTTGGGTATATATGTCCTGTACATGGGCAGACAAGAGAGGAGGTGCCCAAAGCCAATGACCATGGCTCTAATGGGTCAATCCAGACATGAATGTCACTCGGATGCCATGTCGAGTCACCTCGGACCTGACCCACTTTGTTCAGTCCACCCGTCCACTTGGGGCAGTGGCATTTTCTTGTCCATAGTGTCATCCCCAATTGAGCCTGACATGGGAGAGGTCATCAGTGATGCAATCCCACCACAGGGCTAATTAATCCTTCATAGGAGATCAGATGAAAGATCCCAAACAACGTTGTAGGAGAGACAAGGGATTGATGCTCCCCTGATCAAGTAAATGAGGAACGCTGCCTCAGAGTAAATGTTGATAACTTCATGTCCTCTTACTAACTTAGGCTAGGACAATGTCTGCCTGTTGATGAAGTACCCTTTCGAATCTAGGTAACTAGGTAACTAGATCTAGAAACTAGGTACTGCATGCACAGAACTCAACCGGAATTGTGTGGCCCCTGCACTGCCATCTGAAAATGAACAAAATAAAAGTAGCCAATTGCATTATTGGCATCATCCACCAAGGTGATGTGTTAGCCATGTATTCAATGTAAGCCCACACACAGAGTGCTGTGGAGCATCACTTGTCTGTGGATCCATTGCAGGTTTTTTCCTGGAAGGTCGTACCTCATGTTACACACAGGGGACAAATGTGGAGAGTTACAGTAAGACCGGCTTTGTTACACACGTAACATTTTCCCTCACAGAGCACAGGCTGGTCCCTGCTGATAGCAGGAGTCTGCCAAGGAGGACCACCAGCTAGCAAGGTATCCCCTCTGCACAGCACACTGAAGATTCCCATGATTCTTTTAGGTACTGAACAACCAACTTGTTTTTCTTTTTTCAACATGTGTTTAAGATGATTCAACATGGATTCAAATCTCTGGCGTTGGAGGTCCATGGGATTCACCAACTTTGATTTTAATGAATAAAAAAACAACACCCACACAAGTTCATTGGCTTCCCAGTTCTTTCCTGTGCAAATTTGGAGATGATTACTAGTGAGAAAGGCGAAGGGGGGTCTGGCTTCTGAGATGCAATTTGTGTGTTTGTGTGTGTGTTTGTGTGTGTATGGGTTTCAGTAATATGGATTTCTAAACATGCCACATGAATTTTCTTATCAAAAAATATCTAAACCAAAAACTGCACAGAAAAAGAACCTCTAGCTTTAGTAATAGAGGATGTCATATTGTAGGCCACTTACTGAATGAATTCTTGAACACCAAATGACATTTAGGCAACATAACATTACATGCGAATTACCTACAAAAGGTAGATAATATTGACAATATAGACTCAACAGATTCATTTAGTATTGAAGAAATCTAACAGTTCAGCATTGCCAAATGCTGAACTGCTTCTACACAGCAGTCTGACATTGAATGGAATTCTATATTTTTTACAGATTAAGGAATCAAATAAGAACTGTTTCCTTCGAGCAGCATGAGCAGCATGATTTAGAGTCATTACACTTCAAAAGTGCTGGCCACACACTTCAGCCAATCATTAAATGATTTTCAGAAAGGAAACACACCTAAATTAAAGAAAGCCTAATGCATGCAGGACTTCCTTGCACATAGAGCCAAGCTCTTAAAAATATTAACCGGTGAGACTCATAGTGTCTGACACAACTTTTCCTATATAGATTACTCTCTCTCAGATGTAAGCAGAGAAATGAAGGACCTGTGGTAGATCAGCAGTCAAGGTAAACGGTCGAGGGTTAGGGTTAGAAACATGCATGTACGATCTGAGGTCAAATCTACAGACATTTGACTGACTGAAGATACAACAATCACATAAACAGATGAGTGCAAGTAGCAAAAGAACCGTCTCTAAGTGAGCAGGGCAACACACTGCAACATTGAATCAGTACAATGTAAAGCACCTGCTCTATGCCCACCCATATTTATCATTAGCCAATCTTCAGTGCATTGCGGCCTGTTCCCAATCATTCCCTGTCCAGTCATCAAATTGACACATAAAACAGACAATAATGATACTTTTTGTAAACAACTTCAACAAAGCAAGCCTTCTGTAGACTTTTTCTATGTCCCAAATAAAATAATATATATCCGATCATGGAGCGCCTCTCTATGCCCAAGGGCCCCTGGGCACGTACGCAGATTGCCCATATGTTAGATACGGCCTTGCTTAGGTACATGCTATTTTACACCTTCGTTCTTGAGATATTAGGCAATTTAATTACCGTTAAGCGCATTAAGGAGTGATAAGTATAATTTGCAGTTCATGAACTGTTTTTCAAAATTACACTTAATATAATTAACTTCTGTCATTAGATTTAATCCCTGTAGGGTACATGGGAATGCTTGCCTTAAGAAATTATATATATATACGTTAAATTACGTTTACTTCATTTCACCTAAAAGGTTTGGCTGTAAAGGTTTGGCCCCTCGTGATGTAATTATCATTCCCAGGGAGTGAGTAAAAACAGTGCTGAGTCCATTACAAACTCAAACGCATTTTTACCTTGCATGATCATACAGCAACAATGTACTGACCTCATAAAATAATTGTCAATAGCCTCTTCAGAGCTCCCGCTGAACATTGTTCAGGGTTACGGGGCGCATTTTGAACAAGTGAAGCTCAATCATTTAGGCTATTAGCGATATCCTGTTTGCTTTCATACAAACTGCAAACAGATAATAGCTAACATCAAATAGGAGGGCACATGAAGATGTCAATGTCTATCTGAACTTTGCTGGAACGGATTTCAGTCTCTGGTGAGGTATGACACTTTAAATAGACATTTTCCTGTCACATAATGTTGGGGACCATGTTGAATTAAGTCAGGCAGACAGTAACATATTAGTGATGGGAAAGTCTAGGCAGTCTTACACCATTTGCATGATGCATTCATTAAAAATGCATGTGCCCATCTTGAAAGGATCACCATCATTTGCAAAGGGTTTGTGCAGTGAAATGAATATGACTAGTAGATAGCATTGAAGTTTTGCACTGAAGAGCACTTGAAGACAATGTCATCAAATCCCAAACCTTGGTTATCATACCTACAATGGGAAACTTTGGCTCACTTTCCCACTGATAGGCCTGAGGATGTGTCACTTTGTCTTTGTCTGTGTTTGAATCACGTAGAGGAAAGCCTGTGGCACAGATAATGGTCTTCTCTACAACTGACCACTGATTTAAATAGATATGATTACACCTTCACTGGCATGCTGGGCTGTTGCATGAATTAAACTCCTCTCGAAATGTGTAATGAGTGATGCTCCCTGTGCCCAGCTGAGGCCCTGCAGACATAGCCATGATCCAGCATTCTAATCACCCGTCAGCCAAAGCCGCTGTTGCTTCACATTAGAATCTGTGTTTGTGCATATCAAAGATTCCACAAACGCATTGGCAAAACACATAATCACTTTCCCCTCAGAGAGAGTGAGAGAGTCAGAGAGAGAGAGAGAGAGAGAGAGAGAGAGAGAGAGAGAGAGAGAGAGAGAGAAAGAGAGAGGAGGGGAGATCTTCATCATGTGAAGCTGAAAAAGGATATTGAAAAGGTTAAACTTAGCCTACAGATGTGGAATAGGGAAACATAAACATGCAGTTGGTAGAGTATCGTCTGACTATTTTTTGTATTTATTGAGAGCCTACCCTGAAATTGTACCATTGGTAACACTGATGTCAGTGCTGTCTCCTGCGGACATGGTTTGTGTGTGCGTGCGTGTGTGTATTGGTTGAGAGGTCCCATTGGATGTAACACAAAACCGGCGTAGCTTGAATAGCTTCTCCTAAACACTGCTTTGCCGCCATGACTCTGCCAACTATCGCTCATTGGTGGGAACAAGTGCATCAAATGATAAATGAAAAATAATAAAAGTCTATGCAGGGGTCTTTGCAGAGCCGTCCCACTCAACGCCCCAACCCCCTCCGATTTGGAGAGTATTGTTGTCTTTGTGCCCTTCACTGCCTCCTCCCCGCTTTGCACCTGCTGCATTCATCAGCAGAGGGAATGTGGGCAGACGTTATCCTCTGTTCATCCCAGAGTGGTGGTATTCAGTTTGCCAATAGTGACACTTTCATACCTTGACAATCAAAAGATGAAATTGTTTTGAAGGCCACAACCATTATCCAGGCTAATATTGTGCTTGCACGGTCAAAATCATACAGTTGAATATGGTTATAGTTGAAGCCGAAACAATCTGTTCACAAAAAAAACGGTATTTTATTTCATGGTTGTTACAGTCAGCCCCATTCAAAAATGTTCATAGGAATATTTGTAAGTCCTGGTCTCATGCTTGCCTATTCCAATCCTTTACTTCAAGATTTGGGGTTCCTCCATGAGGCCTGAAACCAAGTTTTGGCTTGGCTTTGGCATCAGGTTGCACATCGTCTGACACTCCTGTCTAATGGCAGATGACCTTTATGACATGCTTGTAGTCCAAGGGCAACATTTGTGCTTCAAGGACTCCATCCACTATAGCAGGATAATTTCTTTTATGTTCTTTTTTCTGTTTATTTTTATTTTTTGCACCACTGGCACACAGATGCACCACCTGCTCTGGGTCTCTTTTTGCTATGGCCAGACGGAACAGCTGGCTGCTCTTCTGACACTCTGATTGGCTAATCCCTACTGGTCACTTGTGCTTTTCCTCCATGCCTGTCATTGAACTTTCTCTCTCTCAGTGCCCAGTCCAAGTCTCCTTCACTAGGGCTGTCCTTCATGTACCCCAAGAATGATATGGGTGGCATATGGGAATATGTAAATTATTTAATGAGGTCAAAAGTCTGATCTCTCCTCTACCTTTGACATCCTAGCCACAGCTATTCAATGCTAAAGCCTATGCATGCATTATCCAGGAACCAAAGGTTTGTTCGACGTGGCTCTCTTAATTCTGGAAAGCATGAATTTAAGAAATCTTGTACTTTGGAGGACTTGTGTCCAGCATAGGAATCAGGATTTTTTTCACAGTGTGTCAGAGAGCTTGTACGTTGTGTGTTTCGCGCCAATGGCAATATTTAGTCATTCAGTTATAGTAGAACTTGGATATATTCATGGAACCAATTGTGCACCCTGAGGCAAAATTTACACTTCACCAGAGCCTATACGTAAAATGGACATGAATCATCAGAGCTCAGCTGTTCCAAACGCACCACCAATCTGGCCAAAACATACGGCAAGATGACACTATTATGACTTACCCCAACAGCATGTTTTTCTTTTCAAAAACTCAACAGGCTAGACAATTTTTTTCTAAATTGTTTTCAAAGCAAAGTTAAAAAACATCATATATTATGTTGTCTTACAATAAGAATATAATGTATCAATTAATCTGGAGAATTAGTTGTATTCCAAGCATTCTTCTCCTTTTGTTTACATAGATGTATGGTACTGATGATGGGTCTGAAACAGTTTAAACTCCATGCTCAAATTCAGTAGATAATCATTTAAGACCAACCCTTTTATCTGAAGGATAGCACTGAATGATCAGATGGCATCAGGATCAATATGAAAATTGGAATATGCAAAACATGTTCTGCATTTGGCATTGCTCGACCTTTTCCTTTCATCTGATCCTTTTGATGTTGCTTTGAATTTGCATACACAGTGTGAGTGGTAACAGCAATAAGCTATCTTAACACTGATGTAATTTTCGGGTGGTGTTCACCTTGGGTGTAATGTATTCCGTGATACAAACTTATCATGTTTTTATGTGTTTATGTTCTGAATATAATTAGGAATTGTTTGGTACCCACTGGAAATAATGTGGAACTCACTTTCTTTTACTTTGAGACACTTTTGTAAGGTTGGTGGTGCAAGGCTGTTGAGGTCATTTAAGAAACAAATGTTAAAACAGTTAATTTTTATTCTGTAATTTGGCTACTTTATTCGAGCATGGTCATTTCCAAGAAAAATTACAAATTAAAAATTCAATAATACTTTTACAAAGACAATTCAAGAAAGATTTCTTCAGTCATGGTATCATACATTGTATTTTAACAGTCCCTCTTCATTTTTTTTGCAAAAACAACAAAAACAACAAAAAAAACAAGATGAAGAAAGTGGAATTTTTCAGTCGAAAATACAGTGTTTTCACAATATTGTATAAAAGTTCCCAAATTTGGAATTTCCAGTCACTGGAAAATTAAGGAAAGAAAATGAAAATAAATTGAAAATTCGCATTTCACAAGTAATGTTTCAAAACACAATAAATGCTCTCTTCACGTAAAATCTGCCCCTAAGATCAGCGCCTGTTCCTTTTTACTAAAATATATCTATATATTGAAGAACTATAGTACTGTACACTACAGTATGAAATAAATAAAATTAGGAAATATAAAATGGGCCACATAAATAAAATGTTATTCAACCTACAAATAAAATGAATGCAATTTTGTTGTTCCAAAAATGGTTTGGTGTAATACTGACAAAAGTTAAAGGAAAGAAAAACCTGAAAATTGCACAACATAATGTAAACTAAGGAACTGCTGCCTATTGTTCTAATACTGACATGGGTGCCTAAAAGAACAAGGCTAACTATTTTTTTAATACTGAAGCTGGTGAAAAGGTAACACATCACGTCACCTTCCTTTTACACAATACAAGGATGGCACTTGCAGAAACACACAGGTTAAAAGGTTTGCATATAAGGCTTCGGCTGTCTCCTTCATTGTTCACTTGAACTCTTCCCTATGCTGTTTTGTCAAACCATTTCCCTTAATTTCAAGGTCTCTTTAAGACTTTAATATCTTAAATACAAGTATTTGTTAAGTTCCTTCACATAAAACAATTATGAGGCCTAAAACGGTGTGGCTAGCTGGCCTGACGACAGGGCAAAACTATAAACACATTAAGTGAAAGAGAAGCAATAATACTGATGGACTGTAGTGTGGACACTACTGCTCTTTTCAACACTGTATAAATATATACATAGGCAATACTTTTTATTATTTTTGTAGTGATTATAGAAGCGGAGTGCAATTTGTACAAGTCACTAGTTGTGCTATAAATACTATGAAACACAGGGTTTTAGGATGTTAGCACCACACATATTTTTAGGCCTTAATACTGTACAATTTAAAAATTTCATTAATGTATTCATTTTTCATGTTTGCATAATGCAGCTTCTTACACTAACCCCTCCCCCTACCCAAATCAAACTTCAAATCAATGTTTCATTGGGCAGACATACTGTTTACCAGCCATGAGTCCTTCAGTGAAAGCTTCCTAGAAGCTTCAGGCACGTGCATGTACAGCTTAAACACAGCAGTGTGTTTTAAACCAAGCAGGTAATAATACTGAACAGAAAATATAATGGGAAGCTATTGAATGCAGTAGTTAATTACATGCCGTCCTCCATATTGTCCTCGTGATCAGATTTGGTTTCTGTTTTGCCATCTAACGAACTGTCGTCCATCGAGTGCTCTCCGTTCTCCTCCTCATCCCTCAACGTGTCCGGGTCCGTGTCCATGCTCTTGTTTTCGCTCTCCTCCTCCTCTTCCTCAAAATCATCCTGCCTCCTTCCGATCTTTGCGTACGTTTCTTCGACTTCCTTCACACGTTCTCGTATTCCTCCGTTCATACTGTCCCTCAGAATGCCTTCTCTGTCCTCAAGGTCCGGGTAACCCTGAGGCGTCATGCCCTGTAAGTAAGCCCTGCTCATCAGCAGCTCTGTGGGCTCCAGGTGGCCCTTCTCACGAGCCTCTCTCTCTGCTGCTTCCCTCTCCTCGGCCTCCCTCTTGCAGTAGGAGTAGCGATGGTTCATGTGCTGGGAGTATGAGCCAGAGTGAGAGAAGCGTTTCCCACACTTGTCACACTGGTACGGTTTTTCACCCGAGTGCAGTCTAGAATGCTCGATAAGGTGATGCTTATGTTTGAATGCTTTCTTGCAGATTTGACACTGGTGTGGCCGTTTACCTGGGAGACAAAAGACAACAGGAAAGAAGACATGAGTTTCCAGCTCACTACTGTTCAGTTACATTATAAAATCAAAACAATTAGGATCAAAATTAAGACATACTTAAAGAAAACTCTGATGATTAGAATGGCATGAAGCAAAAGGGCACATTAAAGCATCACATCAAACTTTAGAAACTTGTATGCTTATCCAAAATGAGAACAAAAAGCTTAAATCAGACAATGTGCTTGCATCCATGTGTCTACATTACGGAATTCCCTCCTATTGCTAAAACATGGAGAAACAGCATCACAAATACTTATTGTTGGCATAAGTGCCATACTGATGGACACAACATAAATAAACCATCACAAACTAAACCAACATAAATCTGTATCAAGGAAATAAACAAACAGAAGATGAAATTGAAGGAGAGACTCCTATTGCTTCTCTGATGATCTCATAATGCCATTGCACGATTACTTTGGGGACTACTCTGTTCACCATTGAAGATGAGAATGCAAATTGGGGAAGATGAAATCCAAGCTTCCCACATTGATGGAGGGAGATTTCATTACGTCATGCCTCCAAACTATCTGGCTAGATAAAGGTCTTGGCCCTGCAATGGTGTTACTGGTCATTCCACATATCACAGACACAACTGTTGGGCCCTCGCCGCACCCTTTAAATTCACTACAGCTCAGCACGAAATATAGCAGTCTATCAGACACAAATCAGGAGATAGAGTTTCTCCTACGGCATTTTAAATGGTTTGTGACACCCACTTGTGAGCCATGCACACCTGCACATCTGGCCAATATCCAGCCAGAAATAGCCCTGTAAGGCCTACAACAGTGGCCATGATATTTTGCCTACACTCTTCTAACACTCCCAACCGGACAGACCGTAATCTGCAAGTGAACACAGCACTGAATAGTCTAATGCTTGTAAAGAATGATGCAACCAATTGAAAGAGATTACTTATAAAGGACACCCCTGTCAATGAAGAAACAAGTTAGTCTTAATTTACACACAACTGAAAAAGAACAGAGCAAGAAAGAAGGGAAAAGTAAAATACCAAAAGGGTTCAGTAATACAAACATTAAAAAGCATGGGGTAAAGTAAGTGTCTAGAACAGTATATACCTGTGTGTTCATATTTGTGTCTTAGGAGGGAACTGCTCTTCTGGAATGTTTTGTCGCACAAGTCACACGCGTACATACCACTTTCTGTCTTCTTAATCTTCTTCCGGGATAGACAGGAGTCAGAATCTGTCATGTCATCCAGGCCTGACAAATAATCTGCTGTTCCGTCAAGCAGTTCCCCCTACAAAATAACAGAGCTTTTTCAATACACACTAATCAAGACAATGATGTGTACTTATAAGGCACAACAAACATCTAAATTGTACTTATGTTAACCTTGTTTAAGGATACTGCATTGATGCAATCAAATGAATTATGCAGACACATTTAAACATTTTCTTAGCAATCTCTATGAAAGAAATACAAAAGGCAAAGTTTGACTGACATGACGCTAGTCAAAATGTGATTAATTTTCCCTTGCTCATATATTTGCATTCAAATTTGATCTAATTTTATACATAAAAGGGTGTTAATTCTATATTTATCTGTTCTTTCATATGGAAAAGATTAACCTGATAGGCTTAAACTTAAATTAATGGGGAAAATATTATTACATTATCAGGTCATATTAACAAGAGAAGACCTCTACAGTGCATATTGCCATATTCCTATAATTTCCAACTCATAATGATTAAATCAAGATGAGCGCTAAATGACCATTATTGAGAAGCACCGATGCTCTCATTAAAAGTACTTGTTCTGGTCTGACAATGATTCTACCACACTTGTTTTTAAAGAACAGAGCACTATCATTCTGCAATCAATTTAAGCTAAATGCCTGTAGCTGTATTTTTAAAATCTAATTTAATAACTTAGAATAGGAAACATTATTAATACTTTTTATCAAAATGGTTCCCTCTATGTTAAACAGCCTTCAGCATTCAGCTTTAATGAACATGGAGTCTGTGCATTATTAATCTGAATATAGAGGCTCATTTTGGCTTCATTCCTTTTTTTAAATAAGAAAGTGGCATAGAGTTCTGGTCAAGCTTTACCATCGCAGTTTCCACAATCTGCATTTTACTCCAAATGTAATTATTAATACTGCAAATGAGTAAACAGGAGCAGGACAGTTTTATTTGTAATAGACATAACAGTTGGAAAACTACTGCTACATGCATTCTGTTGTTAGGACAATTCACAGAGGAATCTGGAAACAACTGAAATCCTACATTCCATCATTTGGAAACCCCATGTTATGCCAATACCACTAATGCCTGCTTGGGAGCCACACCACTCTAGGCTTGTTTGACAGCTGGTTATCTACCCGACTTTGCTGGTTCAATGTGCTGCAGGTGAGTATGCTCATTTCACACTCTCGAGTACTTTTTAATTAGTGGCACAATGAGCAGATCTATTTAGAGAATCAGCTGGAGAAAAATCCTAAAATCCACACAAGAAAGTGGCTTATTTACCTGGAAACCTGGCTTCCTCTGGTACTTCCTCCTCTGCTGCATCTCAGCAAAGGTAGCTGCTCCGGTTGCATAAGTGTAGGCCATGTGTGGTAGGAAGCCCATTTGATCCATGCCTGGGTATGGCCTCAGTCCCGGGATGCTGGCTTGCATTGGGGGCATGAATGTGGCATGTGGGAACGCGTTTTGTGGTGGAAGGGATGTGTACATGGGCTTGGCACCAAAGGGGTTAATGCCGAACATGGGGCTAGTGCTTTTGTCGAGGTTTCCATTGTTGTTGGAGCCGGCAAACTCCTTCTTGAGATAGGCCAAGTTCAAAGGCTCTTCGAAGTGCTGGCGGGGGGAAGGAACACCGTTATGGTCAATAGCGATACTGTTGAGTTTGGGTCTGCTCTTTACAGTTAGGGCATGCTTAGGCTCCTTTATGAGTTTTGGCAGTGACAAGTCCAGTGGTTCAGCCTGGTTCAGGTCCTCAGATGCTAAGCTGTTTGGAGTGTATGAGCTACTGTGTGAGTTTTTAGAGGATGTGGAGGAGAGGTTCAGGGGGGAGGGCGTGTTGCTCCGGGAATGGTCCAATTTCTCGCCCATCTGTTTGGTGGCACCAAACTGGTTGTTTTTTGAGAGTCTGAGAGGGTTATCACAATTGTTGATGTTGTTGTGGAGCTCTGCAATGGAAGAGGATGTGATGTGGTCAGAGTGTTTGACTAGAGACACTGGTGACCTAGCTACCATTGAGTCTTTACCTGGGGTGTGATTATTTGTGGCCAGGATCATATCAATGCTGTTCCGCTCTAGCGGAGGGGTTCTTGCGCTGCCGTATTGATACATTTTCCTTTGATCAAACCACTCTTTGACAAATTCCTGAGGAAGCCCAACGGCTATAGAAATCTTCAGTAGTTCCTCTGAATTGGGCTCCATGTTCATGGCAAAGTATGCTTTGAGGACGGACATGTGGTCCTTGTAAGGGTTGATGGGACTTGATAGTCCCTTTTCCGACAGCATGGACGACAGCAAGTGGGTATGCTTGTCTACATATATCCCTTGTTTTGAGGGCATCAGATTCTCGCTGGGCTGGAGAACGGCCTTTATCTCCTCATTCATTTTACACAGGTAGCGTTCGTGCTGATGCAAAGGAATTGGACCAGTGAAGGATTCTTTGCAAAATTGGCAAGCAAAAGGTGTAAACATAATGTTGTTCTCATGCATCTTCTCCTCAATACCTGCATTTAACATGTGGTTGGACTTCTCTCTTTTGATATTGCTAATCTGTCTCTTTGAGTCTGTAGTTAAGCTCTGGAGGCAAGCTTTGGCTTCATTAACTTTTTCTAATGTGTAGTCGATAATACTTTTGGTGGCCCCATTATGGCTGACGACTGGAAGACCAACGGGGGAAGCCCCTGTCAGCCCCTGTTTCTGCTCCTCGATTTGGTTCCCAAGCTCCTTCATGTAGGCCTTGAGCTTAGTGATCTCTTCAGGTTTGCAGTCCATTTTCTGCCTGCACACAGTGTTGTCAACAATCTGAAGGACCTTCTGCACCTCACTCAGGTTGTTCCCCAGGGAGGGATAGCAGAGGAGCTGCGAATCAATCCCCAATCCTAAATGTGGCATGGGGCTTTGGGCTGAGTTGTGGACTCCCAGGGGGCTGCTTCCTCCCATCCCTCCATTCATGAAGGGCCCAGGTGCACCAAAGCCATGGGAGGCCATCATTAGCTTGTAGTCATTGAAGTCTAGTGGTTCTGTTTTGATGTTCAGGTGGTTGTTCTGGTCCTGGAGGCCCATGGGCTTGCCGTTCTCCAGCTTGTGTCGCAGCTGTGTGATGGCAGTGTTAGTGGGGGAGGAAGAGGCTGATGTGGGAGAAGAGCCTGTTTTCATGTTGTTTCGCATCCTCCCGTTGACTGCTATCAGACCAATGCACTTCTTGCTACTGATGTGAGAGCTGTAGGATCCAGAATGGGAAAAGCGCTTCTTACAGTTTGGACACTCGTACGGCTTTTCACCTGGAAAAAGATAAACATTCAGATATATATGACATGGACATACGTTGTTTGTAACAATGTATATACTGTATATACAGTATATAATATATACTAAATCAAATCTATATTGCCATCATTGCTAGACTGACCAAATCCAGATATGTAAGTTTACCCCAGTCTTAAATCATGGCTATACATATTAAAAGAAAGTGCACAAGCCCTCTTGCTACCTACCACTGTGAATCCGCAGGTGTTCCTTCAGATGGTGCTTGTATTTGAAGGCCTTGCCACATTCTGTGCATTTAAATTTGCGGTTGCCAGCCCCCTGGTTCAGCAGTTGGTGCTGCAGAGAAGAGGATATTCACATGAGCTCCACACAAACATTACAGGGGAAGAGTTCAGTAAATAATCACAATCAGTCAGCAGTCAACAACACATGGCTTGTGTTGCTAAAGAGCATCTTGCCTCTTTCCTTCCAATTTCAGTGATGGAGTACAAGAGTGGCGATAATAACAGAGGGAATCACATACCTTTTAATTTCCTGGCTCTTGAGCCAAGGAATCATGCTTTTAGAGTTTGGCAGGCTCAAAAATAGAATACATGAAAGGGTCTTTTTATAGACAGTTTCTCCCTCATTACATGCCGCAATCTGATCTACTTTTATTAATTTGGGATAATCACTCCAATAATATTCAAACTATTTCACACGCCTTTCCGTTTGCATACCTACTCAGTAACTTAATTGTACATAAAGAATTGCACATTTTCACAGATTCATATATTTTCTAATTGGCAGTGTTTTTTGAATCCTCAAACGTCTCTTTAATAATCGGAGAATACATGGCATAGGCTGGGCCTTGATAAAATGTTCAAAGGTAAACATCAGCTGCACCCCTCAAATTTGCAATTCAAACGAGGCCTCCAAAAATCAAAATATAATACCAATAACAACAACAGCGTACGTGCAAATGGGCGCACCAGGCATGCACAATTAATTCAGAGTGGGAGGTGAGCATGTTAAATGGTTAGGAAATACAAAAGATCTCTCAGCGTAGAGAAACCAGCCCCTGATCCTGCCTGACAACTGCTGGGGTGTGCTGATTCTACCCACATTCCTGGGGAGACAGATGGTGGTGCACAGGACACAGGGAGGATTGTTCAAACAGCAGCAACCTTCAAAGATCAAGCAGGAGTTGGGACGCCAAGCGCCAGTGAGGGACCCCACCGTTCGTATGTTGCTGAGTTGCATAAACAAACAGCAACAGCTGCTTTGGCTCCCCCTACTTTCCTCTGAGGACCTGAGTAAACTTTAGTTGTGACACCATTAATAAGATACAATCATTCTCCTTTCTCTAATTGTGAATGGCACTGGCAAATGATTTTTTTTTCTGTCACCATCCTTTCCGTGTCATGGAAGGTTAGACATATGTGGGCGGGGACATGTCTGGGTGTTTGTATGTCACTAGCTCCTAATTAGTCATATTCTCTCTAATAGGTTAAGTAGAGAAGGGATGTTGGCCAATAAGCTGCTTTTATAAATAATAAACATAAGAATCATAATAAACACTTTTTAAATTGACAAGATATTTTTTTTGTGATCGATATGTGGCATAATTTTACACTGATTCTCAATTTGTAATAAATACACCATAGCCAGAATAGTCAGGTAGATTGTGAAAAAACCAAGCTCTACCAATATATATTATGTTTTTTTTTTCTTCTTACAAATAAAATAAAAAGATAAACTAGAATAAGGATAAGAGGCTTTGTATATGAAAGAGTGGAGGGTATCCATGGCCATTTATGGAAGACACAGGGCTCAATAGCAGGTAATAGGAGGATTGGGACAGAGGATCACTGGAGTAGGCCATCTGCTCCTATTTAGATCCGTCTGGTGGATCAGGTGAAAGTCTTTGCTGTTGACATCTGATTATATCACCATAGTCACAGAATCTGCTGAAAATGGTTGTGGTTAAGGCGTCCTTATGCAGGTCAAAATAGGTCACCTTAAGAAAATCTGTGATTGCTTCCTCTATGATTACTTCACACCTTTTCTGTTCTTTTTCAGATTTTTTTTTTTTTGTACAAATGTAAATAACAAATGTGCTTGTTCTCACAGAGCTCACAGAGTTATGTGCCACATATTAATTGACAGTGAAATCCCATGATAGTTAGGTATATGGCAAAACAATTTGAAGTGAGAATATATCATGTTTGGGCAATGCATGGCTTTGAGGTGTTAGAGTACTATGGCAAAAGTTCTTCTTTAAGAACATTAAAGCAAGAAATGAAGTGAAGTTAAAGAGCAGATACAATTTCTAAATTGGAAATTAACACAATCATTCGATCGTGAACATAGGACTGCAAAATCATATCAGAGGAGGCCATCAAAAAACCATTTAGGCACCAATTAAAGTTATTACCATTAAAAGATCTGCATCTTCAAAATGCCATGAAAAATTAATAATGATTGCCAATCAAAATGATATCTTTTCTCCAAGGAATCATAGTACATTAAGAATGAGTGAGTGAGTGAGTGAGTAAGCGAGCGAGTGAACGACAGGAGAGAAAGTGCAAAAAAAAGGGAAAAATATAGGCCATATGATTCTCACCTGATCTCTGCCTGGCTTGTGCGTGGCCATATGCCGCTCAAGCTGAGTGCGGTAAGCAAACGTGTAGTTGCACAGGGGGCAAGCAAAGTTCTCTTCGTTCTTCTCATGGCGGTACTTGATGTGCTCCTTGAGCGATGTCAAACGCTTGTAACCCCGGTCACAGTAGGGGCAGGTCAACAGTTGGGCGAAAGCATCTGGAGTTCCAGGTGGTAGGTCTGCATAGGAGACAGGGGAGGAGGGGGGAGGGTTGGGGAGGGAAAGCGGGCCAAAGGGTCAGCAAATCAATGGCAGCTAATGGGCGTTCTGCCCGGAATGGTATGGGAGGTATCTCTGCAATCTGCTCTACCGAGTGCCATCGTGTCAGGCTGGCATCCGTGCCCCTCCACAGACACACATGCACACACAAACACACACACACTCACACACACACACACACACACGCACAATGTACATACATTGCCACACACTGACTACATGCCAATTCTTCTCTCCTCTACATCACTCACAAACTCACACACACACACACACACACACACTCACGTGGACTCCCAGTCATAAGCCTTGTTCTCTTTGTCTGCTGTTCATTGGAAGTTTTCAATTGAAGCAATATGACATCCACCTCTATGTCTTATTGTGTAGAGGATGTGCTGCTGGAAAAATGCACCTTGGCCTGGTTTCAACGAACACGCCCAAACCCCCAACCCCCCCTTTCCCTCCAAACCCAAATCCACTCACATTTAGCTATAGATTCCTATTGGTAATTTAAAAAAAGTAATGTATAATTTCTAAAGTATGTATAATATATGCATTCTAATTCAAACCCTGTTCCCCCTCGGGCCTGAGAGGTGAGCTATCTGGTTTCAGACCTCTGGCAGCTGTTGCTTAAGACTGAAGGTAAACACAGAGGCATCCAGCGAATCTGTGAGACCAACAGCTGCCCGTGTCACTGAGGCTGGTCTGCCCTCCCTGGATTCTTACCATTTTCCTCCTGGCCATTGGCTTCAGGCGTGCCGAGGCGTGTCAGCTCCTCGGGTGCTTCTGGGTAAATGATGGCTGTGTCACCTCTCTGCAGGTACTCAGCGATACTGACAACATGGCTCTCGCTCTCATCCAGCTTACGTTTGGCAAAGAACTCCTCGAATTCTGAAGTGCAATCAACATTCTTCACTGAAAAGGCACAGCAGAGAGAGAGAGAGAGAGAGAGAGAGAGAGAGAGAGAGAGAGAGAGAGAGAGAGAGAGAGAGAGAGAGAGAGAGAGAGAGAGAGAGAGAGAGAGAGAAGGGGAGATAAAGGAAAAGAGGGAGGAAGAAGTAAATTTGATTAATTCTTCCCCAAGAGAAATATCTTACAGCACTGCTCTGAGAACATTGTTGGTCCAAATGTGATGAAGAAAACCTCCAAAACATTAAGGTAGTAGTTGTGAAAGAATACATCTAAATTATGGTGTTAACCTGTCACACATTGGCTTCTAAAATAAGAGATATGAGTTAATCTTACAAAACCACCACATTGAGTCATGGGATTTCTTTTTTCAGACAACTAATTTACTAAAACACATGACCAATTATGTTGTAAATATAAACAGATATGTCAGAGACTTGACAAAAAAATGTATCATGTTCTAAATAACTGAGAATTTGGTTAGAGTATTTGATTACAGTAATTAAGCAGCCCCCCAAAAATCTAGTCTCACTATCTAAGCCTTTAAAGCACCAACATTATTTACATATGTTTTATCCACAGTGCAACCCCATTCCCCTTGTATTGACTTCCACATAAGAAGGTCAATAATGGGTCTCTTGCTGGCTAATTTGGTGTGGAACAGATTACTGGGACAAACCACAATACTGCAAAAAAATGCCTGACCAGAGTCAAGACAGGCCTTAAGCTGTAAAAAGTGCTGAAGTCACACATTGTGTTCTTTAATATTTCTCAGTCCCTTCTCTTCAGGGAATCCCTAAGCTGCATTGTAGAGATAGCTGCTTCCAAAAACAAACAAGGCTAATAAAAACAGCAACCTTCATTAGTCAAAAGATGACAGACCTTCAAAAGTCCATTCCATGCAAAACAGCATTACATCAAACTAAGGAATTTCAATGCCTTGTTCAAACAACAATATCACTTCTATGCTACACAAACGATTACCTTATTTTCTTTACCAGAAATTGTATGTATTAATTTAATTAGATTTACCTTTTAATTGGACATTTTATAAGCCTAGGTACATTCTAAAGTGTGATTTGTTGGATATTGATTATTATGTGGTCCAATTTGTAAAAGGTCAAGGTGGTGGATTTGTTTGTCAAAAATGGCATGGAAATGTCATTGGTGTCAATGGATCTTTTTAATCGTATGATATCACAATTTCTTGCATTCTCATTAGAGGTCCTCTGTGTGTTTTTGTTGTGTTCTTGTGAGTTTGAAAGAGTGCTAAGGTAAGAATGGCTCGTAAAGTGTCTGCTGCAGCTTAATAAACATATATTTAGCATATACTGTGCTTCCAGACTAAGAAAGTGAATTCAATATAAACAAAGTGTGCTACGCTACAGCTAACTTAAGACGTTTTTACTGTAACAGAGGAAATCACATAGGTAAAAGCTGCTTACACAGTAATGTGATTGCACTGTTCAGTTCACTTAAACGAATACATATGAAAATAATGGTAGGTTTTCAAAGCAGTGCCACAGCATGCTTTCCACAGCCTTAATGTCTTGAATGGAAACATTTTCCATGTCAACATTTTGAGAACAAAATTCACCAAACACACCCACACAGGCTCTCACTCTTAACACACACTTATACACACACACACAAGAAGAAGTTCTAAGGAAGGATCCCCATTATGAAGGGACTGTTTACTCTGAAGGCGCCGAGGCCAATAGTCAGTGGTCAGGATTACATCATGGAGGGAGAAGTTAATGCCCATGAGGCTTGTGGGTAAAAATCTGCATTTTTTGTCTAATTGAAAATGGCAGGTAGGATTTGGCTCAACAGGGAACAGCACAGGACCACAAATGCTTATAGAGACACACAGCCTCCCACACAAGATTGGCCAAGTGTGGCCTCCAAAGCAACGTCTCCTTCCAGTGGACTAAACTCACCTGTACCGTTTCCAACTGTCTGAAGAGTAGCATCAGGCCCCATAGCGTCAAACTCATCTTTCATTTCATCTGTAGAGAAAAGCAGAGGAAGGTGGGGTTTAGTTCCGGAGAGTACCAAGCAGACCACACTCACACTGAAGCCTTCACAGGAACGTCCTGAGAAAGAAAGGGTTTGTTGTGCTGCAGTGTGCCTAGGCATTGGGTGGTATTCTTAATGAATGCTATCATCTGGACCAGACAGACTTATTTGCCTTAAACATGACAAGAAATTGTGTGAAGCATTCCGCCATTCTGGATGAGCTTTAGTTGCCAAACAGAAAGATTAATTCAAGGAGTCCCATCCACCTGAGCAATCAGAGCAGGAACCTGCACAAAGGCCCCCATTATTATTCCCTAGCTATGACACTGCGACAATCCATGGTTAACCACAGATTTATACAAATAAAAAAACTGTGTGTGTGTGTGTGTGTGAAGGGGGATTGAGGGTTGCGGGGGGCTTTTAGAAACAGTGGACTTAGGTTCTATTATCAATCAATGTAATGCATGCAGTCTTTAGATTGCCAAGGCGACTTGCATTTGGCATCCTGGTGCAGGTAAGATAGTTGTAAATAGCCCGCTGACAGCCAGACCCATAAATAAGGATGAAACATCTTTTGACATTGGGTAAATTCCCTTGGCAAAGCTAACCAGAGGACATTCTGGGCTTAAAGACAATTGACTTAAGGAATCCTCTGTAACTCTCTTGCTATGTCTGTAAAAATAACATTGTACTTCCGAGAAGATAGAGGAAAAACTCTGGTAGCTATTTGAACCTGGGTGAAGCCTAAAATGAAGGGAAACTGATAGAAGTCCTTCCTTTGATTGCCTTAGTTACACAAAGGAAATCACTCAAATGAAAGCATGGAAATAAGTGTTGCTGAAAGTAAAATCACTAGAAGCCCAAATTTATAGGGAAAATATTTTTTGGTAGTGTAGAGGAATGGTTGTTGTTATAATGGTTTCTGTATAAAATTACAATCATCAAGTAAGGGTCCACTGTATCCTTTTCTTAAAGTGAAACACTTTCCTTCTGCACCAAACAGATAAAAAAAAAGCACAGCCAATAGCTTGAGAGAATGAAATGGATTCTTTTGAATGAGAAGTACTAAAACTTTCCCTTGACATGAAGCTTGACTGGGAAGGAACTTGCCAGCCGTTATGCATTTGCATATGAGGGGTTTTAGAGTGCCGTTGTCTCTCAGTAATGACATCAAAACAGACTGCACTCTAAGGAAATGGCCCTTTAGCACCATTGTTGAGGATTCTCTGGTGCATGGTGAGCAACAGGGAAAAATACCCCCTGCTACAGCTACAAAAAGAAATCCATTACATCCCATACTAAAGTTTTGACATTTGTAATTTACTGAATGTTAATAAAGCATTTTTCTCACGTCTTTAGTGATTTGTTTGTATGTACTATTTACTTAGTTAAAAACAATGTCTGTGCACAGTTGACTTGCCACCTTTTTTCTTTACAAGGTAACTTAAAAGTCCTTCTTATCTGTGGTCAGGGGATCTTAGAGTTCTTCCAGCAGGAGGTGGGCTAAGACCACATACACATCACTTCTACTGCATTGCACACACTACATTTTAAACCACTTCTTGTTCTTTGATGAAAACACTTCCTTTGCACAAAAAAAGTTGTTTTACCATTTCATTGAAAGTGAAATGTGAGTTTGTTATCTGCTCTCTCTGTCTGTAGCTGATAAATCCCATGTGCATGTGACGCATGTAAGAGGTGAGGGATTTAGAAGGCATACACATAAACAAAGTTCAGAGTAAAAAATGTCAAAAAAAAAACAGGTATCCAGAATACCTTTCCCCTGCCATAATTCCACCTATTTACTTAACACCATTCATACTGTTTATTTTGAAAACATTCCTACTTTTTATGGCCAGTTACTATTGGAACAGGGAAGAGTAAAAACATGACTCCCCCCTTTTTGTTATTTCTTTGAAAATCCTTGAGCTGTCCAGAAGAGGAGATAGAAAAAATACAAGGGTAGGGGAGAATGCAGGTGATTTATTTAAAGTCTCTGTCAGTGATAATGATGTCATGGTTTCAGCACACTGCGTCCACCCCATTGTGGGATGAAAGAATGTCAAGGACAATTCCAGACACAAAACTCTGATTGTGCTTGAACCGGAAAGGCACAGTAAGAAACCTTTCTGTGGTCTTCAGTTCAAAACCTGTATCCTGCGGACAAAGTACCAAAGCAGTCGAGGAGGCAGGAGAGAAGCATGGCTTATCTCAGGGTAAAGCTATGTGCTGAGGTGTCATTGCAGACAGTGAGGCACCGTGAGAGAAAAAAAGACAGACAAACACTGTGCCCACAAGCTTGGGAAAGTGACTTCTAGCATCTTTCTAATGAACTTCACCCTCCTCAAAAAATATGGCAGATGTTTTATCACATGAGAAGCATATTATCTGGGAATTGCAACATAGTTGAATTACAGACATTAAGGCACCACAGGCTTTATCAAATAAACAATTACAGCATGCATTGGCTGCGTGTTTATCCTCTATCGGAATGTATTTAACTTTTCTTCCGTTTTAGGGAACAGAGCCCAACTGTAAGTTTGGAAAATGAACTGTGAGTAAACACTAAAAACTGAACATTTGAGATTGATTTTCACTTATGTTTTAGCTTTATGTTGACATCCACAAAGTTGTTCAATAATGTGCAATTTTTCGGTAATATGTTTTTTTTGACTCCTGAATATTTCCTCTTTCAGCACTCTGCACAGCTAGTTCATTAACAGAAATGAATAGCTAACACCGGCTCATTTAAATGGGGTGTCTTACATGAGTTCTCGCCACACTCTGTTTCTGTCACACAGCTCTAAGAATCATTGACTCTTATTATACATGTAAATGGCTATCATAAAAATAAAAATTTCATTTAAGATTGTTAATGACTTCTGCAGCAGTCTGGCTTCCTTTAATGATTATCCTCTGCCCCTAATTAAAAGTATTTATCTTTCAAGCATCCATGGCCAGGCCCCTGCTATCAGTGATGCTTGGAAAAAAAATGTGCATCGCAAATGTTGTATGTATCACCTGTCTGAAATTAACTACATTATTGGTAATGATACTGCAGATATCACATTATTTCAGTCACTGAGGCTTGATGTGCTGAGAATGACACTAACATTAATGAAAAGAAATACGTGCTATTTTGGGTCTCACAGCGCATGCTGTCATTGACTAGCTGTGATTCACCGTTTACAGTGTGGCTACAGTAAATACATAAAACTGTGGCTTTACTACCAACTTGTACTTGGTTAATGTTAACTGTGTTGGAGGAGACCCGTATTTGGGACGGCCTTTGAATGTCATTCTCAAGACTATGTTTACCACTGGTCATGAGGTTAACGTCCCCTGACGGTGCTCTGCCATATTACTGTATGTCAAAAGGGGGCCTTCAATCTGTGTGACAGCAATGTTGAATCTAAGTTGTGGGATATGAGTATGTGTGTGTATGTGCGTGAGTGCGTATGTGTGTGTGCCGGAGAGGAGTAATGTTGGCAGAAACCTCTCATCTCATGGAAAGTGAAATAAGCTCGGATATTCTGGCTGCGATCTGAGCGTAGGTGCCCGTTCCAGGCCAAGATACTCACCAGTACCGTCGACTGAGGCGCTCAGCATGTCGTTGTCATGCCAAACATGGTCCACTCCACTGTCCCTCATGTCGTCGTCGTCCTCCTCCTTCGTCAGAAGGGCGTGGCCCACTCTCGGGGAGCCTTCATGGTTGGGCATGCTGGCAGGGCTTCCCGCTCCGTTGAGCAGGCCGTCCTCCTCGGAGACCAGCAGCTTGTCCTCCTCCTCGGTCTCAGACCCCGTCTCCAGCACATTCTCGTAGTTCAACGCTGCAACGAGAAGAACAACAAAAGAGAACATGAGGAATGGAATTATTTTGATTCATGTTCTCAATGTATTCCTGTATTGGAGAGAAGAAGACAAAAAAAAATGATTGAAACTGCTCCCAGGATCAGGTCCTGATTACAGGTCCGTGTTTGGGACAGACATCCTTTTTTGTGGGTTACACCCCAATTACATTAGTGCGATTGGAATGTGCAGCTTAACCATCATGGTGCATAGACAGCTGCTATGTAGACATGCCAAAATAGCCACTATTTTTTGGGTTGCCGTAAACTGCCTGGGATGCCAGCTAGCTGCACCTTGCGGGTGTGTGTGCGTGTGTTGGAGTGGGGGGGCTTAGATCTCAAGCATACCTGCCATGTTTGAGATGGCACGTCTGCCATACCATGGCATACATGAGGCCTAACCCCCAGTAATAAGTTGATATTCATCACACTCCACCTTCGTGCTGTCAGAGAGACTTTTGAAACACGTCCTTCCTTTCCTTTTCTATGTTACATTCAACACAATAAAGGCCAAATCAAGCCATATTCATAAGCACAACTGACAATGGAAAAAAGGGTTTCTGAGATATTTGGATATGGTCAGATATACAGTACATTACACTCCGATTAGCTTTTCCTCGTTACGGAAGAAAAAGAAAATACAGCGCAGTCAAGACCCATAACTCACAAGTAGCAGCCTGCTTGATTCCACAACACTTGGTCCCAGACACATGGCAGCTTTTCCTAAAATAGACAGCCCGTAAATAAGGTCAGTGAACTCAATTGAAGGTGGCTGTTTGTGAATTAGTCAGTCCGCACAACGCTTTCGGGCCTACACACTGGTCCATAAATTGTCCCACGAAGGAAGTCAAAAGACTTATTAGGGAACTAAAGAGTGGGCATGAGCTCAGCTAGAGAAACACAGCATCATACACAAACACACCTCACTGCCAGTTCCTAAAACACTACTCTGGAGAAACACATGCACAGGACCGCAGGAAGAACAGAGGGTATGACATCATGGGAAAGCAATTTAAAAACAACCACTTTGTGAAAAAGCTCAACCATTTTTGCTCAGTTTGATTTCGATGTGAAACAACAATGAAATAACAAGCTAAAGAAGAAAAGCCAAACCTAAAGATTAATCGAGACCATTAATTATGGGTTTATATCAATCTATGGACCCACGTCAACCTTTTTGATAGTCCAGACATTTCGTCATAGATACTCATACACGTCTTCATTTGTCCAAAATGAAAATTAGGTGCCCCATTTTTTTTCTCAAACTTAAGGGGGGAAAACACTGCACATATCTGTTCATAACGTGATCTCTGTATAATCCACGGGTCTGCACTTGCCTTCCGAACAACTGCACAACAGGTGCAAATTAAAATGAAAACGGCTGCGCAGACGAGGCAGGCAGAATCCGCTGACCTGGTTAGAATACCAATTGACGGGAGAAACAAAACCTTTTCAAGAGGTGTGACCACAAGGGTTTAGGCAAGTTCAGGCTGGGTAATGCCCTCAGACTTGAAAAAGAAAAAAGGAAAGCCAAAGAAAGTGAGACATTTCAAACTTGCTGTGTGGTCCAGATATACCTTGGCACAATTGATAATGCGCTTTTATTATATTTCTCCCATTCCTCCAAAACCCACCTCCCACTATCCCAAAGGTTTAACCATTTCTTAGCAACGTGCAGCAACCCCCTTTCTCCCAACTTTCTATGGGTGGCCTCGCAGGCTGCTACAACAAAAGAGCAGGAGGCCTGGGAAGCTATCAACCCACCCCTGAAAACCTGATCTCTGGACGCAGACTGAATGCAAGCAGGGCCAGGAGGAGTGAATGAAATTATCTAAGGCTGGACAGGTTTAAAAAGGCTTTTTCTTTCCAGGAGGGTCTTACGGGGCTTCATTTTGGTGTTCTACGTCGCGTTCCGAATAACACCCGAACAACGGCAAACACACATTGACTTCAATATTTGGACATGGAAATTGAGAGGACAGGCTCTGGGCAAATAGGAGGTTTGAATAGGAGCTAGTATATTAGCCCCAAATATCAGGAGAAGCCCGATTACTAACAAAGTAAAGTGAGTCACTGGTCCAAGGGAAAAGTTCAATTTCACTGTTGTTGGGTGATTAAAACAGTGTGCTGTCTGTTACTCAGAGAAATAACCCCACAAAGGATTTTACTGTCCAAATAATCCCCAACAAGAGATGCCTGTGTATGTACCAAAGGGTAGGCCTCCACAACTCAGCAGACGAGGTTGAAAAGTACAGGGAAGCTCCAGTAAATGTGATCTACTCAAACGTCAGCTGTCAGGACAGTATTTATCAATGCAGAGCTCAAAGAAGGCAGAAATGACAGTGTGGAACTTGTCAAGTCAAACGTGTAGCTAGCATTAACTTTAGAAAGGCAGCATTGTTAAAGTGACGTCCCTGACAGACACCGACTTGATGCACAAGACTGCCTTTGGCATTGTGCGTCGCAACAAAAGTCATTCAAACCTACTAATGTCACACAGGCCATTATTTTGTTCTGTACTTCACTACTAATCAATCTTTTGTGTAACAGAGGAGCGAGACAAAAAAATTATAATGTTTACTCCTTTGCTGTGTTTTCTTCAGATGACACTTTCTATTTTTCCCTTAGTTGAAGTGTCAACTCCAAACAAAAGGCAATTATGGCTGACATTTTGTGACTGGAGCTACCTGTTTGATTAAACGTGCTCTCATTTTTTTTCTCTTGAACTGACGTAGAAAAAGGGAACATCTTGAACTGAAGTTGTTCAGATAATTAAAATGACACTTGTAATTGCTCCAATCTGGCTTAATTTCAGGTTTAGAACTCTCTGACATAACCTTTTCATAGTACTGGTATTAGGCTGTCAGTCTTTTGATACAGAGGGTAACTGCAATTGTTTATTGATAAGGGTGACAGGAACTGCATCTGAAATAAAAGTTACAATTGAGCTCAGAAGGAAAGATGGAGTCATAACAAAGAGACAGAGTCTGATTCAAATATCGTAATCTTCCAGAAAACTTGAAAAAACCTGAATGACCAACACTTCACCTCTGACAGCTTTTTTCAATTAATTTGATGAAAAGTCAATTCAACACGATCTATATGTACAAAAGCTATTCACGCCGACAGACAAAAACACACCACAAGTATCTACAGTATATATACCAAAACTCGGATAGACATAACTTTGATCACTAATAGTTCATCAAACACACAGCCATTAAGACCTACCTTCAATGAGGGAACTGCCATGCTGCTTCTGAGTGTCTACTCTCAACCACATAGCCCTCTGAGTTCCCCAAGCTGGGCTTTGCTGAACCTGCACTCCATCCATAATAAGGCGCAAAATAGAAATACGAAATACAAGAGCTACATGTGCTTAAGGAGCCTTGTTCCTGTGAGCCTTCTGTCCATGCTCTATGTTTAGAGAGGGGCCTGTCCTGTCCACACTGCTCCCGCTGCGGTGTAGAGAGAGGTGACGCACACAAGCTCTGGCTGCCTGGCTAGCGGTTAAGGCTGTGCTCCAGGTGATGTGCTGCTTCCCTCCCTATCCATGTTGGTAATGAGCGGGGACATCTACCCTATTGGAGGATAACCGCTCGCACTCTCTCCTGTCTCATGAATGTGAACCAGGCAGATCACCTGAATGGCTTGAAGGGAGAAGGGAGAAGCTGGCAGGGGGGTTGGGTAGGCAGGGGGAGGTGAAAGAATAGGCATTAAGGTGGAAATGAGGTCATAGCCTTGTGGGCTACCCACTGGAACGGGTCTAACAATGACCTTTTAATAGTCATAATTTCTTTTAACAACAGTTTAGGGCTTTGAGTGGGCAGCACCCTAGATAATCGGTCTTTTAGGGCAGGAACTGAGGTATGTGGGAGGAAGGTTGTTGATATATCTTACCTTTCTGTTTTCCCACCCATTAGTAATGTGCTGTATTTCACAATTTCTGCACTCAATAATGCAAGTCAATGGGAATGGTAGTATGGTAAACGGACTTACAGTTATCTTATGTTACTGTACATGGCAGATTGAAGGGGGAGCAGAATGAGCTATAACCAGTAAAAGGGCAGTAGCATGGGGGGAACAAAGGCCTGAAAAGAGAGGGGCAGCTATGTAGAGGCGATGAATGATGAAAACTCAGCGATGTGTAAACCTGGGAGTGTGTGTCTGGAGGAGTATGTGTCTGGGGGAGGGTTCGATGTGTGTGTGTCTTTCATTGGAAGGTGGGGGGGTGGGGGGGATTCTGAGTGTGTCAGGAAGGGGGAGGTAATTTTCAATAATTTCTGTACCCACGGTAGCATTACTGTAATTGAATTAAACTCCCATTTGTTTGCAAGAGTCCTGAGCAACAGGCTGGGAGCAGAGAAAGCTTTAAGGTTTGCTTAACTGCTGTGAGGGTCCACCTTCGCTCAGCCTGTGTGGATCCACCATCTGTGCCTCCATGCGCACACGCTCCTGCTCTCGACAAATATGCTGGGCCGCTGCCTCCCCAACGAACAAGCCCAAAAAAAGGAAGGCACACAAAAGATCCCTAGGCTGCCCTCAGGACTCAGGACAAGAGGGAGGGGAAATTTAGAGTAGGAAAACACAAAAAAACACAAAAAAAACAACAACAAAAATAACATACTCCTTAAGATCACACCTCAGGTGAGAGTGAGCGCAAGGTTTCGTCTAGCACTGACATACGTCAAGCAAAGGAAAGGTTAAAATTAGAAAATTTAATTTATTTGATAATTTCCCAGAATAATTAGAGTTAATATGGGTTAATTAATATGCAAATCTCTCAGCAGATGTTCTGCAGCGGGGCTTTGCGCGAGAAAACAGCCTTTACTTTCTCCTGCATGATTTTGGCTGTCAGTTATTGGCTATAATTACTGTAACTAACCAAATACACACAAAACCTTTCGCAGGATGAAACGACTTCAGTTTGAGTCGTGGGCAAACTGGTACTTTTCTCGGATAAAGGGAGACAATTTCTCATTTTCTTTGACTAGAAAAGGCCTTTAAATGCTTCTTACCCTCTCGTCCGTAAATGCAGCAAGTGCTTAAACTATTTAAAATGTGTGCTCTTTGTGTATGAATGTATGCATATGTAAATTGTAAAGCAATTACTATGGTGACTGCTAAAAGAGCACCTGCGCATCAATGCCATCCCTGTTAGGACGAAGGAAAGCTCACCTATCTCTCTTCTGCCTACCATAAGCAGATGGATTATCTGCAGTCCTGATATAGCAGATCAAAGCCATATTTAAATGTTGTTTTGTATTGACGAGTCAAGTTTCTAATGAAATATTAATGTCCCTCTAAAAATAAAAATAAATGCTGAGCCCCAGACACCAAGTAAATAAGGGGTATACTGAACTTCAAATCCAAACTAGTACTAAGTAAATGATATGGTAGTTCTAGAAAGCTCTGGCTCTTCAGGATTCTTTTATTATTATACTTAGGTGTTTACTAAAGTGCTCCTGTGATTTGCCCATTCAAACAGAGAGATCAGTCCTTTTTATAGGAGTGTTTAGTGAGGGTGTGTGCATGAGCATATTCCTGCCTGTGTGTGTATGCTTGCATGTACTGTAAGCTGATACTCTTATCTGGGCCTGTCTTCTCTCTGTGGCCATGACTCTGTTTGAGCCTCTTCATCTCTCTCTGTCCCTTCCCCTGCCCCCCGCCCCCTTCTCTCTCTCTTTCTCTCTCTCTCTATGGGCCCCTCCCCAATTGCAAAGGGACACCATGGCTCACTGCCACAGGTCCACGCCTCACCCTCTTGCTTTCCCGCCCCCGCCAGCCCTCTCCACAGACTGCTCTTTTACACACAAGCTCACGCACACACGAGGCAAACGCACACACACAGTAAGTTTCAGGTAAAGGAATCTGCTGACGGAGGGAAGTACAGAGCCTGTTGTTGGTCTGATGTGGGGTGTGGCAGACACCAAATTGATAGTCACAGCAGAGTGTTATCAGCTAGCTGTTTAATATGACCTGACTCTGGAGCTCTGTTGTACTGTGAGTTAGCTCAAGCCCTCAGAGAGGTAGTGGGCCTTGCTCTTGTATACAGCCACCACTATAACACCAGTGCTTTCTCTTTATTTATTCATGCATCACTGTCATCAATTACAGCCTTCTGCAAGTGCTGCAGAGCTCTCATGCGTGTGTGTGTGTGTATGTAGAGATAGAGAGAGAGAGAGAGAGAGAGAGAGAGAGAGAGAGAGAGAGAGGGGGGGGGGGGGGCAGACAAAGCAGAGAGCAAATGAGAGGGGGAGGATAGAAGGATTGTGTTTTCTCTTGTAGCATGACTTCTATCATGTTTCTATTTATCAGGGACAAAGTAAGTTGCGTCACTGGGAGTATGATCTACACTTACCAAGGCCAGGGAGGACGACTATATCAAAAACACAACCTGTTTACGCTGAATGTCAAGTTAGTTCTACAGGTCAAAGGACAATTTAAAGTTGAGTTGTCCCTTCAACAACAAGATATGTTTTGTTTTCATACATAATGGCACTCAGCAGAAAAATCTGCTATGTTGTTATGCTAAAGAGCCATATGCCCCATTTTAATAAAAAGGAATCCATAAAAATAAATTACTGACACTAACTATATGCTAATTCAAATGTAAGCAATCATTGCAAAATTAATTTTGCCAGAACTGATTAAAAGCTTTAATAAATCTATATACAGCATTGCTTCAATCTGATATAGTAAATTTATTACACTTCCTGTAAGATTAATTAGAGTGCTCAGTAACATATTGCACTGCCAGAACAGATTACTGTACATTTTTGTTAATAGCGGTTAAGCAGAACCTGAGTTGTAATTATGCACTTTAACAAAGGCCATTTGATGGTGATTTGCTTTACTTTAAGGAGAAAATGGGATTAGCAGAAGAAGGACAAACAATAACTATAGGCCAGAACATGTTTTGTCCATTCATACTATGTGAGTGATTGTTTTCTGTTCTCACAAATACCTCTCACCTTTGTGAGGTTGTCAAGCAGACCATGAGATAAGAAAGTAAAAAACGGTTTCATCCGGTCAAGGTTGTTCTCGTCCAAACTGCTGTAGCCAGGAGGAAGATTATCTCAGGCACACGAATACACATTGAGGCTTTGCACCTGAAGCATAGCACCGTTGCAGCTGTCAGTATAACATCTCTCTTTGTTATATTAGTCTCCTGGTCTTCAAATCTTTCCCCCCCAAAAATACTGTTAACATTTCATTGTGGAATAATCTACATCCATAGATATTAATTAACACTGACATTTCATAAATTGTCTTTTCCATCAAACTCATATTCTGATTCTTGCACCAGCAGCCCCATGTAAAGAACATTATTAATGTATTTGTATCGGAAATATGAAATAAGGTCTCACTGTCAAATATAGTAGTTGGCAGACATCCAAATGAATAACAGTAGTTTGGATTCATTGTTAAGGACAAATTTCCCTGATTTTTATCATACACGAGGACAAAAATTGGTGTGAAGGCACATTTTCTGAATAGCATCTGTGCTCCGAGCTGTCGAAGAGACCGCTTACTGTCATAAAACTCTGCCAGTCACCAGCTGGGGGTCAGAGGGGGGGCTTTAAAAGGGTCAGGGGGGGTGGGGGTTGGGATCAGGGCCCTCAGATGGGATAAAGATCAGAGGGGGAACTATCCAGGTGAAGACCAGGGCCCCTGGTCTGGCCAATCTGAGCACCTCATTCAGATGGTAATGAGTGTGTAAATCACATCTGTTCCCCCCTCTGTGCCTGGATCTTTGTCACCTGAATAGCATCCCCACCAGGTATCAAACGGGCTGCAGGAAATGGGCTCTTTTCATCCCGCAACCTCGGCTCTCCAATCAGCAAATGAGCGCCCCCTGACAACGGGGCCCAGCGCCCTACAGGGATACAGCCTCCAGAGGCTGCCTAGCCTGACACTGTTACCACTTCCCAATTAGTCACCGCCAGCACAGACAGACAGAAAAGAGAAGCCTCATCACCGCTGTACACTTGGCCAATCTTAAGATGCAAAAAAAAAAAAAAGGGAAAACTGCTAATTCTTACACCGCTGAAAACTCATGTGGTCCATGTGTGAATCTGATAAAGATAGGTATCATCTCCCAGACATGTGTTTGTGTAGTGAATAGGTGTTGCAAGAGGCAGAAGACAGATTTAACCTCTGTACCATTCACTCAGTCGGCAAAGCGAGCGCAGAAACACTCATCAGGTCCCAGTCCATAAGTTATGGATGATGAGTAAACAGGATCAGTATTTTTTTCCTTGAGTTCGGCTTTCTAACAATTTTCTTGTCTCACCTGCCTTTTCTACGCCTAGAGGAAATAGAAACGACATGCTTAATTATATCACAAGGGGCATCCCCACAGTGAGAATGTAGGGGGCCTCCAAGTCAATTCTAATTATGATTTCTGACTGGTCCACAGGACACATGGGGACCTCCTAAGGGCCTTTCACATGCTAAATGCACCTTTATAAGGCCCAATCTTTACCCTGGACAGTTAAACAAAACACCCCCTTTTAGAAGGTTATTGCATGACAGAGGGATTTTACATTACAAAGAGCCTATATCCTTTTCTTTCCAGACCATCTTTTAAGTTGTTGTTGAAGTTTGTTTTGTGAGGTTGGGTGCTGTACTCATTTTGCCAGTGCTAACCATCACATCCTAACATCTTAGCCAATGTGTGAACAGACTATTCTTGAAAATTCAGTCAAGACAAAACATCATTAAATTTGACAAAAAATATGACCTCTTGCTTGCCCGTGTGTAAAATTACAAAGAAAAAATGGTTGCTACCCGGTTTAACCATATCAACACATTTTCTTGTCAATGATATGCATGGATGGGCATGAACTATATAATATATAAGTATGTACCTTACATAATTGAGTGGTTTCTTTGGCGTGATGTCAAGGGGGACCAGAGAGTAGGGCACACAGGAGTTTCGTGAGTAAAAAGGAAATTTTGATCTAAGGCTTTTTTCTCTCCACCCTTGGGTTCAGCCTCCCTGTGTTTCCGTCAATCCACCCTTTTTTGATCAGGAGCATGAAAGACTGAGCATGTGTGAATGCTTAGGTACCTGGGGTAAGGAAAGGTGCTAATTAGCACAGCGGGATAATTGATGTGTAGATTACACCAGGAACAAATGCCTCGACTTGTTTGTTCTTCTCACTTTTTACCCCGCTTGCCCTCCCACACCCCCCCCCCCACCCCCATCCCCTTACCTCGGTCTTAATGAACAATTTACCTACCTTGTTAAGACCGAGCTGAAGCCTGCCAATGAGGAGGCACAAAGGGGGGGTGTTGGGGAGTTCAGTTCCCACAGGTGGAAACACCTTCTTTGTGTGTCAATCCCCCCATCTCAATCCCGCTCCCTTCTCTATATCCAGGGTAAATTCCCTGGTAGGGGAAAACGCAGGTCCTCACAGAGGAGAAGCCCAAAGAGAAGCAGGCCAAGCATCCAGAATGCTAAAAAGGAAACCATTTCTAAATGAAAAGCATGCCATTAGAGCTCCAATGGGCTCCTATTGTTATGCCCCTATAATGCTATTTCCTTAATCTTTTGTCTTTGGGAAACTATTATTAGCTAAGCACTCACAGCTGCAAACGCGTTCAATAGGGTTTGAATTTGTTCATTAACAACGGAATATCCGCAAACACATTTTCCAAAGCTCGCTATTGCTAATAAACTAATAATGAGTAGTTCTCTAATTGGAAAAAGGGAATGGAGGAAGAAATAGAAATGGCGCCTGAGGTTTGGACTGGCTTCCCTAGCTCTGGGAAGGGAAGGGACCATTAGCAGGACAGATGTGGAGGCAAAAGGTGAACAGTTGAAACGTTGCCTCCACGCTGCACTGCCTACCCTGGTAATCCGTCTCCTACTAGTTTACAAGTTAAACACATTATTGTGCTTATGGAGTCTCATTTAGAGACTGCGGTGCAGGATTTTCTCACAGCAGACTCACACACGCGGGGCACTGTCACTGCCTGCGAGCTATCGCCATTTCTCTAAGACAGACGATTAGGAGGCCGGGGGAGAGCTAAGCCAGACAAAGTCGTAAGCTCATTGTTTCTTGATACTTCCTCAAAGTTCCTTGAAAACCTCTTTCCTCTAACTCAAGGAACCCCTAGTGACTTGGCAGGTCTCAAATTTTCATCTTGACCGGAAGTCATATTAATTCTACTTTCCCTGTTAGAGCACTCCCAGGCAAAATGATTTGCACAATGTAAACCAGAGGAAATGTACCCTGTGAGAAGACTTCAAGTGCTCCTATTAACCCTATGTCCACCAGGAGGCTTGCTTACAAATCCATGCAATTTGGTAACAAAATGCAATGGTTCAGTTAGTGTAAAGACGCAAAATTTAAACTGAAGTCCCGTTGCCATGGTTGCATTTTATGCCGGTGGTGTTTTTGCGGCTCCTGCTGTTCAGCTGCCTAACTTGTTTTGAGCAGGTGATAGGGGTAACAGGATGAGAGCTCTTTTTTTATCAACCCCGAACCGATGTTACCCCGACAGATTACCATGTCATCGAAAAGCCAGAGTAGCATGTTTGGACTCTGCAACATCAGACTAACTGGCAGTTTCCGTCGACAAACTTGTTAATTCTCACAACATCCCTCACCCACCCTGCCTTTTGTTTTTCTTCCCTGCCTTTTTCCTGTCGCCATCTCGGTATTTAATCTTAAACCGGCAGGCAGCAAGAAGGGTTTACTTTTCCCCTCAAAGACAACGTGCATGAGGAGGCAAAAGGAAGAGTGGAGCGCTTGCGAGGGACAGGGGAGTTAGCTAGCACAGGAAACCTGGACCGAGCGTAACTTTTAACAAAAGCCTTTCATCTTCCCTGTTTTTCTCAAGACAGTGCACTTCCAACAGTGGCTTCCTTTTAAGTGCATACCTGATAAGGAATTTATTTTTCGAGCATAGAAAAGAAAAGTATCCCCCCTTGTATGTCAACCCTCTCATGGCTTTGAACACGAGATACAGTCCTTTTATCCCCGCAAAACGGGTTTCCTACGGCTATTAACTTGTTCAAAACAGGTAATTACAGCAGGCAAACACAGCCATGGCAGATCAGTGTGCTGCCAGGGCCCACTCCACCTTGGCAATAATACGTTGCCTTAGTGCGTGAGTTAACAGGACAGAGGAAATTCAAGCCCAGGATCCATTTGCGGATAACTAAGTCTAATCCATTTCAGTCAGTTAGTCTTTGTGTAAGGCCCTGGGTGGAGGGGTGGGGTGGGCACCCGTGGGTATATCTGATGGTAAGAGTCATAAATCACACCAATACTTTTTTTTCTTCCAAGTAGAGCTCCCACGGTGTATGGGGAATGGAGGGGTGAGGTGGAGGGGTGAGGTGGAGGGGTGAGGTGGAGGGGTAAGATGGAGGGGTGAGGTGAGGTGAAGGGGTGGGGGGTGGAGCCAGTTCCCCTACGAGCCCAGCAATAGGCACATCATCACCAGGTTAAAGGACTACTCACAGACGCCACCCTGCCTTCCCCACCTCCTCCCTGGGTAGCTCCCCTTGCCCACCCCTCCTCTCCTTCAGGACACAGAGCAGATCTGAAGCTCGAATAACAGAGGTGAAGCATTAGCTCCTCACCTATCTCCTGATCTAGACAGGAAGTCCAAAAGGCACTTTCGGCAGCGCCTGCGGAGACAACTCCGTTTTTCCCCTTCTCTGTTGTTTGTTGTTTCAGTTAATGAAAACAAAGGGCTGACAGAGAGATTTTATGTTGTTCCTGTGACACACACGACATGCCAGAGACTCCCACGTGGGTGCTTAAACAGGAAGTATGGACTGACAAGGCCCTAAATGTTCTTTACTTTCCGTCTTTGTGTTTGTGTATATAATGTGTGTTCTCAGACCTCCAACACACATATAAACTACACCTATGCTTTTTAACATACAAAGTTTGAGTTAACAGCAGTTATGGACATTCGTTATTAATTCCTTGGGCTTACAAAGACACAAGCTCTGTTAACTATTGTGATAAAAAGACATTTGACACAGCCCATTTATGTGGCTGTTCCAGAGCTTTCACTACCACTGTGTGTGTGTGTGTGTGTGTGTGTGTCTTTCCTTGTTAACCTATTATCTGTTTTGGTCAGTGTAAGGTGTGATAGAGGGAATGGCTACCAGTTTGCCTTTTAAGTGTGTTCACAGGGTGACAACTACCCAGCCGATATACTGCCGAGAGGAACTAATCAAGCTTTAACACCTTGAGCTTTTTCATGTGGCTCTTGGAGTGTGTGGAGCACATCTCCTGCCCTGGTCGCTCACTGTCTGAGCTACAAATTGGCTCCAAAACGAAATCCAAGGTGCCACAGAACCATTAGACAGTCAAAGGCCTGAATTCCAACAACGTTGTTATGTGTCAAAATCCTTACCCCACCCTTTGGAGGAATACAATTTGTCATTATTGCTTGTTAGCGGCCGCATTGTAAATTTGCATTGCTTATACATGCCTAGGAGAATCAGCAGAGCATCATTCATCCTTGTGGCACCACATTTCTATGGATCTTTGACATACATGTATAAATCAAATACACAATTAGCAGGGCAAGAAGAGCCCTCCTTAACCCCTTTCCAAAATGTTATATGATAAAGAACAGTAAAGTCCGGTGAAAAAAGAGACTTATATAAGTCACTGCCACGGATCTCAAACAAACAAGGACAAACAGACACCTGCACTGTTGGGTAAATAGGCTAGCTGAAGGAAAGCTGTCTCCAATTAGACAAAGTAGTAATCTTGTTCTGACAGAGAGGATTATATTTTGTCCTGGTGTGGCTGGGGAGCCGATTTCATTTCCTGTAAAAAGCCCTCAGATCCTCCCAGAGTTACCTGACTCAGCTGCTTGTGGGAATCAAATTCAGTCAGAGATAACAGCTAATCATTTGTCACCCTGAGAAGCAATTCCCTGCAATCGTGGAGGAGAGTGCGCCACTTTATTCTGCCGCTCTGTCAGATGGCAAGAAATTGCATTCCGCCGTGCCTAACCTCTGCTCTCCAGAGCACCGGTAACAACAGTTGACTTCATCAGAAAGCCGCCACGGACGACCCCGCTATCGATTTGGACCGGCCCACCCCAGTACCCCTTGTCCTCCCTGCCCAGCCCTCAACCCCCATCCAAACTGAGCAGCCCCTTGGAAACAAGTTCAACTGCCCCCCCCCCCCCCCAACACACACACAGAATTCCACAAGACGTACTGCTGCTTCCCTCAGCCTACCATCTTAATCGACAGCTTGGCGTTGTCATGGCAAGGTAATCCTGAACATAAATGATATACTGCTTTTCTTCAGGAGACGTGATGATGATTGCTAGCATGGGTCACTTTGTGTGGAACATTTCATAGACAAGCCTTTCATTCACACCCAATTTTTCTCAAAAAAATATATTAAAAAGATTTCAGGTTTGAAAGACAGAAAAAAATCCATTCTCAGTTCATAAGGTTTATAATTTGTGTTACTGAACTGACTCTGGGAATGTAGCCACACTGCATTAGCCATACTTAATTGCATTATTCATGGCATAGAGATGTTCATAGCAGACAGGAGGGGAAAAACACAATATTGCCAGTGTGCAAAAGTACCTCTAACAACTAGCAAATCTAGTGATTTATTTGAAAGAGACTATTCTATTAGATTAGCAATGCTAAATTAAAGACAATTTTTTGGGGGTGGGGGAGTCTAACCTCACAAAAGATCATTGAAATGGCAGCTGTCTTTGAGACAGTGCCTTGTTGATTGCGTAAATGCTAAGTCTGTGTTTTGCAGATAAGGCTCTGGACTAGATACAGTGTTGGCCTGGTGTGCACATGTGTTAGTGAGTACAGGAGACAGGGGGAAGGTCAGAGGTGTGAAATCCCTTATCTTTTCCCTTTTTCTCCTGAAAAAGAGAATGAGTCAGCCGTTCAGTTGTTTAAAGAGACAAACATGTGTAGAAGTGCAACCAGGACCTGTAAACCTGACAAGTAAACCTGCCAAGTCCAAGAGCAAATATATGGTGAGAATGTTCAGTATTGTGTGCGTGTGTGTGTCTGTGTGCATGTGTGTCTGTGTGTGTGTGTGTGTCTGTGTGAATGAGAAAAAGGAAGGGGGAGGCGGTAAAGTAAGTGCAGGCTTTAAAATATTTGAAGAAATCTATTGAGCAACTGAAAAGTGGGTTCCTTCCCTGAAAACACTTAAATGATTAGTAAACCTCTTTCTCATTCCAAAAAATATGAATAGGTAACATTTTGTGAAGGTTTTAAGAAAAGCTGAGTATTAGTATTCCAAAATATTTCTATCAATTAATGTATGTCGTTATTGTGCAGGCAGGAAGGAAAATGTCTACCTCTCTGAAATTTAAGTAGACTGCACAGACACAAATACCTAGGGAGAAGTCTGATTTTCTCAGGTTTAACTAAATAATGTATGCACACTTTCTCTTTGGCATGATGAAGCAATTTTAGCCTTTACAACCCACCACTACTCAGTGGGGAGAAAGGCCTGCTTCCTGCATGGCTGAATTATTCAAATATCCAGGTGGAGAAGCTCAGAATACCGCTCAGAATACCTCTGTTCTCAAAGAAGAAGGAAAGGAGAGAGGGGAAAACATTGAAGAGGTTTCAATTGGCTAATACCTCAGAGACTAACAGAATGGCACACTGGTAGCGTCCTCTCACTCATATTATATGTGCTGGAGCATTGTAGCTGTGGGCGTGTGTGTGTTTACCCACACGTTTAAATAGTTACAAACATACAAATTGTAGGCAATTACAAGAAAGAAAGGAAAGAAAACAACAAAGTTTTGTAGCCTGAAATGTAGGCTGTCGAGGTGGAAAAAGGGCCAGAAAAAGTCGCAAATAGGCGAAAGAAAAACAAATTGTAGGTGTTGTAATGAGAGAAGGTCACATTTGGTTACCTCCCCTGGTCGGCGAGCGTCAGAACCTAGTCAGTTCAGACGAGGGGTAAAAATGGCATTCTGAGTCAACACTGCTGGCTTCATGTCAGGTTTCAATATATGCCACAGGGGACTTCGCCTTCCCTCTCACAAATCTGTGATGACACGCTCACAGAATAGCTCACTGCTTATTTTTTTGAGTTGAGGTTGCCCTTGAAAAAAGAGAAATATTTAAATACCTATTTATCATAAAGAAGAAAACAACTGTATTTAAGGTATACAATAATGTGTTTGGCAGTTTAAAGAGATAAATGATCTTGGAATGGACACCTAGTTAGTTTTAGCTATGTACAGAAGTAGCCCCCAGGACTGGACTGCAGGGGCTTGTGACACATAGTGACATCAGTGTATCAAATGAAGGATATGGCTCATTCTTTGAACCTACAGACAGCTCAGCGGTGTGGTCTAGTCTGTGGTCGTTCAATGCCAAACACTGTTTTACACCTTCATTGCAACACAGTAAGAAAGTAAGCGAAGGATAAAGAGGGAAGGTATTAAAAAACACACAAAGCTTAAGTCTATTTATCCTCTAACTCATACTCAACCCCCTAGGCTGGAAATATACTGCCCTGCTGGCCAAACAAAGAGAAGTATGTTGTCAGAAAGTAATAAAAATCAATAAAGCAGGAACTCCCCACCTGGCCAAAGGCCCCAGTGTAACATTGTATATGTGGCGTAAGAGCTAGGATTGTTTTCCATAGACCCCGTCCTACGCCAGCACTGAGCAGGGCCTGCAGCCACCTGGGAGCCCACTGAAGATCCACGGTTCATCCCACGGACTTGTCTGCATGCCAGCTCTATTGCATCAGTGTCAGAATGGGAGCAAATGCTAGAGCGCAACTGGACCACCCTTCCGAAAAAATGTTCAACCCTAAACTCCTGCTTTACAACCCCCCCCCCCCCCGCCCCCCTCCCGTTTCCAACCCACCCACCACCTACACGCCCTGGCAGGTCCAAACCGACCTCCTTCCAAAGTATTAAAAAAGAAATTCACAGATCCTTGGGGACAGGCCTCTCATGACCCGTACTGTGGAGGAAGCCCATTTTTACAGGCCCCGGCTAATTTGAGTGTCAGTTTCACACACACACACACACACACAAACACACACACACATGGAGGACGCCCTCCATGCACGAAGGCTTGCTTCTTTTACCCATGTAGGAAACAAGCCAGTCTGGCAACACGTGGCTAAACAACATAAAAACCTGATGCATCTCAATGGTGGCTACAACCGAACAGTCCAAGATGGCATCAGGCATGTGAGCCTAAAGCAGAGGGGACTGAACTCACTCACATAAAACACAACATGACCCCCCCCCCCCCCCCCCCCCCCCTCCCCCCCCATGTCCTACCAACAATATGAGCAGGTGAGCACTGGTGTGCTTCACACTTTGGTACTGTATAGTCTAATAAATTGTATTAAAACCATATCCCTTGACTATTCAGATCTACACAGTGCCACTCGAATTCTTCCTTAACAGGTACTGAACATCTTCTCATTCTATCCCTTCCTATGGCCTTGTTAGCAAGCGCAATTGACTTATACATTGGACGGGTGAGGTCAGCAATACTGAGTTGGAGGCTTGCACTTCATTCCTGGCATGCAATCTGTATTAGACAGTCTTAGAGGATGGGTTTAGTGGGCTGTTTTTTTCACAGGGTTTGGCTGAGGATAAGCCACATTTGTGGAGCGAGATTCCTGGGATATGTTGGGCCCGCCCACGCATAGACTGACCTCATCATGGGTGGATAGTAGGGTCACAGATACCAGTGCAGCCCCACAATCAGTGGGTCTCTCCAGTAGAGGACACACTGTACAATGTAGGTGTAGGTTGTGTAGAAACATCTCCACAATGCAGCCTGGCTGTTCTATCAACTGCATGTGATCCACACAAATGCCGGAGGAGTTTTGGTAATGTTAACTGTTAGCTAACTGGATTTCAAGTTAAATATTTTATCACGAGCGCCTTCAGCTGATGTATGTTAATAAACCAAGATGAATAAATAAACAAGCAGAATAATACAGTTTTTGGGTTGGGTAGGAAATAAAGTAGATTGGCTGACATATATTTCTTCTAAGTGCAATGTATCCCATTCAAATCTGCATTCATTAAGCCTTCTTAGGGCTTTTATCAGCTGCAGTGGGAGAGAGTAAAAAAAAAGGAATGAAGAATGATGTCTAATTACAGTCCCAAAAGGGGAGCTTCTTGCTTCGTCGTTGTCGTCCCCCCCCTCCACCCACACTCACACAAACCAGCCCCTTCCCACCTGCCCCACCTCTCATAGAGAGACAAAAATGTCAAGGAGGGCAAGACTTTTTTTAATCAACATTACACCCTTGTGAATCTTCCAAACCAAAAAGAGCGACTATTCGCCATTGTCTCGGAAGGGCCTTGGAGAGAGAGGCTCTTGACAATGACACCCTCCCCCCCCCCCCCCTTAAGAAAAAAAGAAATACAAAAAGAGAAGGGGCTTTATCAGACAGAAGTTGTCTCTGATAGCACTCGGGCTATGGAAGCGCCACTCATGGACCCTCCAAGCTGCACCACTCTGTAGCCTAAGAATAGCATCAAGTTCCATGGTAAATTAGAAATTATAACACGGCACCATGGGCCTTTCTTCTTCTGTGGGCCAGAGGAGAGGAAACCGGGGCATGTCAATGTCAGAAGGTAGTGGTGGGGTGTGTGTCGGGGGGGGGGGGGGGGCTACAGATCTTATAAAGGACCATTGAAATCTTCTGATAAAGGATTATGACACAGATAATAAATATACTCAACCTTATAAATATTTTAGCTTGGCTACTCCACCGGCTTAATGTGCTGTACGGGCTCTAATTAAGTATGTATCTGATAGATGCCACTACATAATGATGTACTGGTGTCTAGAGTGTTGGCGAGGGACAGAGAGGATCAACTGGAAGCATGCTTTGTTATAATGATAGCAAAGTTAATGATGATACTGCTACTTCAATTGAAGCTGCTTACTACTACAGATACTTCTGTAGGCCCTGCCCACTGCCTCTGAAAAAAAGCTAGCACTTCTTACAATGATTTGTTAAATCACATGCGGGGTTTTGTGAGGACTCTACCTCTACTAGACACACATGCACACACACACACGTACAGTGTTAGCCACAGCATTGATTGACATCAAGTCAGTTCTCAGTGCTCAGTTACACTCCCTCTCTCCTCGATTAGGTAGAAGTACCTTTTCAGCACTTAATGCATTTTAGGGGACAATCTTATTTCAGTCCACCTATTTGCTAATTTCCTACTACATTTTGCAGAAGTGAAACTCATCTGTTTCTGCTGATAAGGTCAAACTAGCCAACTAACTCCAAGACTTGCTTCATCGAGCAATATCTCAGATAACGTAGACATAATCTGGAGACTTTGCACATTTACTAATCTCATGTTAAACTATGCCAGTGTTTTAACTGACGCTTTATAGAATACAAAAAAAAAGCCATGCCTCAAACAAAAAAATGAACAAACCAAAAATAAAACATGAACCAAAATAACATTTGTAATGCTTTTCTAAAATGTCAGGGCATTAATGGTATTGGTGAAAGGTCATAAAATACTTAACAATCACAATAAAGAAAGGAAACCTGGCATAGTTTTTGCACAGGATCTTAACACAATTTGTGGTTTAAAATACACGTTAAAACATCCAGTCCTTCCCAGCTAAGGGAAAAATGCTAATTGGGACCAAACTGATTCTTCTGGGCTTCCCCTGTTTCTGGGGCAGGCCTGTCTACAGCAAGACACCCAGCATGGCCTTTCGGTCAGAGTTCAGCAAGGTTACCTGTCACCCTCCCCCTTCTCCTCTCTGGTCCGAGTCTGCTTTAGCAGGACTCGGAAGAAATGCTGAGCAACAAAACTTCACTGCTCAATTATTTCTACATTTGATTCATGTGCAAACCAGATAATCGATGCATATTAATAAACGTAATTGTCATTTTGGCTACAATCCATGCAGTGGAGGCCACCTTGTTAAAAGCCCAGAGAAGTTAAGAGTCTAGACCAGCCGGCCGTTAAGATGGCGAGAGCCAGAGAGGGGGAGTGAGGGACATGCTAACTATCTGCTCAGGTACATACTCAGGGCTTTATTGAATTACCACAGCACAGCATTACATTGGGTGCATAATGCCGTTTAGACCCACTGCCACCCATCCTCCCTCCCCCCTCCTCCATTCCCCTTCAACAGAGCTGACCTGGCCTGTGGCTGACAGGCTCTCAACTGCTCTTATTACTGAGCAAACACGGCTGCCAAGTGCCCATGAAACAGGCCTAATGAGAACATTATTGTATTTACCTTAGATAAGGTGAGCTGCCTGAGTCGATAAAGCCCAGATAACACCTTGTTTGAAAAGCAAACGCATACGCAGGTCCTTTGGCATGCGGGGGCACTGCAGAGCAACATACTTCAGGTTGTAGAACTAACACAGAAGTATCATGGTAAACTAAATGCACGTCCTTCTTCTTTCAAATTAATTATTTTTGATCTATGCAACATGAAATCAGTGATATCCACATTTGTGATTAAAATCAGGGTCATTTAGCACAGTTTCAGTGACCTGTTTGCTCATGCATGGTGAGTAGCCCTCACATCGCCTCTCCGCTATGCTAATTGCTAACTGATATTTCCAATGAGAGGCCTCATTGGGAACTGACCTAGTAAGCTCACACTAGAGAAAAGGTTACGGATGAGTCTTTCATTTCATCATCCCTGCTGCATCCAACCCTGGATCTGCTCAGATTTAAAGCATCACTCGATCGTACGGGATCCTTGAATTTATCACCTATTGATCAAGGTTCAGGACGAGGCCATAAATACATGGTTAGGGTCTGGCAGATGGACACTCAAAGCCCTTTCAGCTCAATAATAAGAATAGGATAGAGGATAGAAAGGGTACAAAGCTTGAATTGTGCGCTCAGGAAAAGGTATCCACGGCTGTCAATTCTATGTATTTACACTTCCTGATTCGATGTATTTTGTCCCCCGGTGGCACCTATAGTGTGCCAGATGTGTGCCTCCTGCATGTGACCTGAAACAGGCCCGGAGCAGTAGCTGGGTAATTTCTCGCTCACATTCTACACCGTCGATCGCGGCAGATTTTTGAGGTGAGAGAAACTGACAGCGCTAACTCTCCAGGGCAGAACTTTCCAGTCAAGTGGATCAGCGGACTGAAAATCGCTTATGAATAGTCATTAGGCCTTCATTACAAACCCCTTACAACCCAGTTCTTCCTGTGCAACCAAATGCCTTTTGTCATCTTCACAAGGTACATCATTTAATTGCCAATTGATTTTTTTCCCCCTATATGACAACATGTCACATAGCAAAATGCAGCCGTATTCCCCTTAGGGACAGCAGTAACTCTTAGCATCCTGGAATGCTGTGAACATTCTTTAAATAAGGAGCATTTTACACCTAAACAGCTTAAAAACCTTGCTAAGATAATTCTAATGAATACAAAGTACAAATGCAATAATACATACATTATCATTGGTATGCGGGCTAACAATGAATTTCTTTATGACACTGTTTCTCTCTCTTACCTACGGATATCTTTCAAAGCAATGCAAGCTTGTGTGCTTAAATTGTAGAGGCAGTCTCCTGTTTTGGACAGTAAAATGTACAGAGAGGAATATAACCATTCACTGTCAATGGTATTAGTCAATTTGACAGACCTATTTGTCTCCCAGTAAATGTAGAACAATTGTCCTGATTGTTGCAACAGACAAAGGCTATCAGATGACATGCAGGCAACATTTTGGTGACAGTTAAACAGACAACCTCTCAAATTTCTCTTTTAGACATCCCCATTTCTGTCTCTCTCGCTTACAAGCATGTTTGAGCCAAGCATTGCTGGATATCCAAGCTGGGAGAGGAAAACGCATATGGAAAGGCTGGGTCACTCTCCTAGCATCTACTGTAACTATGAGATTATGAGGTTATTGTAATACTCAACACTTCCTGCGACATGTCAGTTATTCTGTAAGAAAGAACCGGCCTGGTTTGCCTGTTGTAATGACACATCGAATCAACAAGGTAATCAGTAAGGTACACTTTGTCTGGGTATGTCTTCCAGGGCGTATGGGGTTGGGGGAGAGGGGGTTGAGATTGTGCTAGTCAGAAAAAAAACACATTATACATCCCCCATATTTACAGAACAATTTCATCTGCCTGCGTGGATTGAGTCTGCCCCATCCAGCCTTCAAATGTGGTAAATCAGCACAGTCCCCCTTTGACACAAAATGCAGTGCGATTATCGAGTTGGTACAGCCTTAATAAGCTGAATAATGAGGGAATTTCAGAAATGCACAAGCGCCATTATACCCCAACAATAAGAGCTAGGAGTGAGTAAACCAGAGCAGGGCAGAAGGTAGGCGTTGTGGATATAATGAGGCTAGTGTTGAAGTAATGTACTCTCTATTGTGCACCAGTGTAAATGCCCATTTCTTCACATACACAGCAACGGAATTAAGCCAGTCTGAGATTTTTCCGAAGAATGGCTCAGTGGTGGTTCTCTTTTTTATACTTCACCCTCTGTCTCTCTCTTTCCCTTTCTCCCTTGTTTTTTTCTCTCTCAGTGACAGGCACTGACATAAACTGGCATCAGACTAGCTTCTTCAAGGCAAACATAACGGCATAAGATGAGCTGCAGGTGTGCCAGGCTTGTAAACATGCACTAATTACATATTTTCCCAGCGAATGACAATAAGGTCAGTGAAAAAATGGCAGGTTTTTAAATCCTTTACTAACAGAGAGTGACAGGATGGGTTAAACTCAAAGCTTCCGTGTTTTGACAGTTACTTTGCTGAGGTTGACCTCTATGCATTTCAGATTTTTCCACTTTCATTGCATCCCCTATCTCTGCCTAAAAACTCTTAATAATATTACAGCAAAAAGGAAACAAATTCTAAGACAACATAATGTAATGAATTATCCAGCCATTTACGTAGACATTTATTTTTTCTGTTTTGAGAAATGTGTCTGAGCGATTGTAAGTTATGTCTGGCATCTCACAAATTTGGCGAGCTCAGTTCTTTCCTATTGGACAACGGAAGAGGATTGCATTTCATTGAACACAATCTTTCCTGTACTGTCAGAGGGGCACTCTGTGGATAGGCACATGCATCAAAAAAATGCCATATAATTGTCTGTTTTTATTAATAAGGTCCCGATATTGCTGTTGGACAAGGCCAGGAAAAGTGCCTTGGTCTGCACTTTTTCCTCAAATGTGTCTATTGTCTATTGCAACCATATGCAGGTGCAAAATTTAACAACCCGAGGTAGGTGGATTGTCTTTCTTAAATTCTAAGGAGGCCCATAAACTGTTCTTGTCTATCAGTTTCCTCTGAGGCCTAAATCTATTGAGATAGGCTTATAGTGGAGCTTCTGGGATAGATTCTGTTTGCCTTCTCTGGCTTGGGCCTTGGCCATCCAGGTGGATCCCATTTTAAGAGCTAAGTTCCACAATTCCCTGAAAGCATTGAGTTGACCCATTCTCATCTATGACTGCCCACCCTACAACAACAGGGATAGGAACTCATCCCTCCATCTTCAGTGGACTGTGTTTTCCTGTTACCTATCAAAGTAAAACCCTGCAAGATGAAAGAGAGGCTCAATTCAATGCACTTTGTTTAAGTATCTCTTTCCATTTGTTGATGCTAATCTTTGCAGTACTTTTTTACAAGCTGTTAAAATTGATTGCTGCAGAGGATGGGGAGGTGGTTCAATCTCAATAACAGCATTCCATTATTAGGCAACAAAGAGCGTGGGGCGAGTGCATCTCCCACAGACTTACGTATTTAGAATATTATCAAATTGATAGTGACTCAAATTGATTCATATAATGAAGGCATGCACCTTGAAATATAATGACCACTCATGATAATTACCGTCACAATTATCAAGGTCACCAGACAAAATAATGACGTTCATTTTGACCCACCAGACATACACATGCTGTGACACTGCATAGCTTAACCATTGATCTCTCTCTCTGTGCATTATGCAGTCAGCAAATAAGTTTAATGTCAAATTGTTCCCCAAAATATTTTTAGGTGTAGACATAAAGTTGCTCGATTGATTGATTTTCGGATTGATTTTGACTTTCTTATTTCATGTATTTTGGAAAAGAAAATGTGCTCTCTACACAATCAGAGATGGTGTTTCTATATTTAGATATCTAAAAAAACTTTCTTTCACCTTGTTTTTTCACATAACCTTTGATGCCTGTCTACATGCCACTAAAATTGGGATGACAATTCAAAGCACGGGATCTGTCACTCAGAGCACCACGGCTTGTCCACTCACAGATACCCAAAGATGTTTCTATCAAACACATTCCCATAAATTGTGCATACGCTTGAGAAGCACTGCCCTCCTTAAGAATAAAGACAAACGTCTGCAGCTGACATCTCCTTTTTGACACTTTCAGCCTCAGAACTTGGTACTAAGTTGTACGATAACACACTCACAGAAGGCAGAGAGGTCATATCCACTATGCTCCTGTGTTAAAATTGGGATTGAAAACAGGCTTGTTAGTTGAAACACAATTACCAATAGTTCCAATAGTTTTCCCAGCACTTGAGCACGCCTGTAATCTTTTAGGATCAGTTGACCATCAAACAATGTTGGAGTAGGTTTCCTTTCACACAGTTGGGCCTGTTTTACATGCTTGGCCTTTGTTTCAACCACACTCTGCAGAAGGATGACCTCAGCTTAAAAACAATAAAGGGCCCATAATGCACTCTCCAGAGAGCCATTGACTTTAAGTTTAGTCCAGAGAACTGTAATTTTCTGAGCAAATAATGTTGATGTGTCGATGAGAGTAAAACGCTCTTAACTCTACTCTACTCAAAAATATGTAACATCCATTCAAAATACATACACTTCCACCACACCCACCCACCCACACAAAACCATACGCAAACAAGCATGAGCATCAGTGAATCAGGCAGGAAGCCTTGAGTTTGTAGTATAAGTATGTAAGTATGTAAGTGTAAGAACCAAACAGAGAGTGAGAGAGAGAGAGCGAGCGAGAGAGAGAGCGTGACTGTGCATTTGTGTGGGTTGGTATTGGCTGGGATTGGGGGGGGGGCACCCTGAACAGCTAAGAGGATCAAATATCTAAGCACAACAAAGGCTATGTCACAGGGGCGTTCAAGTCACAAGCCTCCCTCACTCCTTCAACAACAGATCCCCCCAAACTTCTAGCCCCGTTACCAGGACAGCACAGGGACAAAGAGACCCCAATATCACAAAGAATGAAACACAGGACAGATGTAGGTATTGTTATGCAGAGTATCTTCCTCTTCCCTAGGCAACCTTGTATCCCCAAAGCCACAACAAAAAAAAGCTCCTGTACAACCTTATTTTAAAAATGATGGCCTAAGTTGAGCTATCTGGGCTTCAATGCTCACTGTTTGCTGCTTTTTTGTAGGGCTCAGGAAAGTTTGATAGAGAGGTCATTCTGAGTTGGGCCATGACAATATGGCTTGGACGGTTCTTTTCATGGTTATCTGGTGGGGCCTGACCCGTGTCTGAAGTGGCCCTAGATGAAGCCATATATTGTTACAGCTGGGAGGCCACTGAGACTCTAGGATGGGATGAGTCTGATTGATTAAGACCAGATGGGCGTCCACACACTGCAGCAATGACAAAAATAGAAGCACACTGTCTACGTTCCTGAGCAATGCATTGTCGTACTCTAGTCAGAGGTGGACAAATACTGCCTTACCTCTGAATCTCGACTGAAGAGTTATTTTGGGTTAGGGTCAATCAGTGTTTGACCGTCATGCATGATATCTTGAAATATCTATCTTGATTTAAATTCCCATACAAAAAGACTAACTAAAATATTACAGCAAAAAACAAGTTCAATTTGAGAGAACATGACAAGTTGACCGGTTAGAGAGGTTATTTAATTAGATATGACTTTATCTAATTGTTGAAAGTCATCTGGCCCCAGCTCTAGTGTAAATCCCCCCAAGTCTAGACAGAATTCTTGACAGTCTCAACTAATGTCTCTGCAGTCAGATCAGCAAATGCAGAACGGCAAGGCAATTTAACGTAAGGCCCTTCTCCCAGGCAATAATATAGTGTGGCAGGAGAGACTGATTTTTAAAGAAATCAATTAAGTTTTAAAAAGGTGTTCCTACCCACAGACAGTGTTATTATTCCAGGCAATGGTGGGGGAAGGTTGACGGGGCATTCTCTAGGGGGGTGAGGGGCGAAAAGAAGAACTCCCTCCCCCTCCTCCCTCACCTCCCACACACACCTCTGTCAGTGGCCTCCCTCAGCACAAAGTTTTATTTCATGCTCATGCTGTGGCCTTAAACTGTTACCTTCTCGTTATAAATCTTCTCAGGTTTCACCTCCAAGTGTCTGTGTGCTGATCTCTGACTGGCATTCCTCGTAGCCATGTATGACTCTTGCCTGGAGGGCACTGATGAACTGGAGCCTTCTGCCCTTGCTCTGTCATACCCTGTTTAAGATGAGCTATCCTTTTACAAAGGGCCCCAGCGATCATTCCAGAGGTGGGGAAGTTGAGGTGGCGGGCTAAAAAGAAAAGCTGGACTTCTGACTCTGGGGAGCGTTAATGGCATGAAGTCAGTGTAAGGAAGCAGACAATATGTCTTTTTTTTCTTCTTTTATGTTCTCTGTATGAGGTGCTGCTGCTTTTAGGATTTCAGTCAGTTACACCATATACCAAAGGAGTAGACTCTTTCCAAACAAAAAGGTGCTTATTCACCTCAAGTTGGCTTTTTTCACTGCCCCTGGGCTCCTCGCTCACAATTATTCATAAAATGAATTCACCTTGCGTAAGTCATAGTTTTCTGTCTTAAAATAGTATCTCAGCACAGGGACTAGCTAGCGTAAGCAAGGTGTGTTGTACTTGGAGTAAAATAGCACCGCTTTATAAGCCTTCCCAATACTACCCTCGGTGTTCAGAAAGGCTGAACACATAACTCTTATTTATGTCTTTCAATTCAGCCTCAGCGATTCATTTTCCTGATCAATTAGAAAACCTCAAGGCATCTGTAATGTATTTTGTTTGACAGCACACACACACATCTACTCTTCTCTCAATGTTAGCATTTGTGCCAGTGGGAATACAATCTACCAGCTAATTTCCATTGTTTTTGAATGTGTTTGTTTTATGTATTCTCTTGAGAGTTGGCAGCTACCTACACCTTTGAAGATAATAGCAGGGTTTTAGTTTTGCTTAACCTACATAGTTTCCCCGCTCTCTGGAAGTATGATGTTAAAATGAGTCCGTCCTCAGAGAGTGGAGGGAATGTTTGGGAGCCACAGGTATAAGTGGAGAGCTATACATGTATGTGGTATCAGAAAAGAATAATCACCTATTCATTTATAGGTAACACTCATGGTATTTGAGAGCACATACAGCATCAATCTGTCAGCATCATCAAAAAGTTTACTTTAGATGTTCAAATAACAAAACCTTGCAATCTATGTTGTTTTTTTCTTCACAATGTTGCTTCTCATAACAGGTTACATTTATGAATCATTGCTTGGTTCTCAAGGGAATGAACTCTGCATTGAGGGAGGCCTGGCCTCAACCGACTTTGCTCATGGACAGGAAAATTCATTTCAAAATATTTATCTCTATGAATACATTTTAGTGATGAAAAATATTATAAAATCACCAAACTGGGTTGAGGGATGGGAGCCTAGCTGCATGGAGGTAGTTGGAAGCTCCCCACAACATTACAAAGGGAAATTGCACTCAGCAGGAAGAAAAATCATTGTGTTACCCCAGGTGAAAAATATTGTTGCTTTGCTTAAAAGTGAATGCAAGGCAAGGCTACATTATTAGAATGTTTAAATATTAATTCTTCTGCTTGGTAGTAAAGATGATCGAGTCACAGTGTCAACTACTTTTTTCTCTTCCTCTTTTCTTCTCCTGGAATCTCACTCTGTATTGTTCACTGTCTTGGCTAACATGAAACAGGTTCATTATCCTATATTTTAAGTCATTAGCTTGATATTAATGTTGCAAGTCTTTGATATCCATATTTTTATATATCTATAAAGCCTTTTCTCAATGCTCTTTAGAGGGTTCTGTGTGTGTGATAACATTCTTCTGCTTGGTAGTAAAGATGATCGAGTCACAGTGTCAACTACTTTTTTCTCTTCCTCTTTTCTTCTCCTGGAATCTCACTCTGTATTGTTCACTGTCTTGGCTAACATGAAACAGGTTCATTATCCTATATTTTAAGTCATTAGCTTGATATTAATGTTGCAAGTCTTTGATATCCATATTTTTATATATCTATAAAGCCTTTTCTCAATGCTCTTTAGAGGGTTCTGTGTGTGTGATAACATGAATAAAAACGGGCGTCTCTTTTCTTCTAAAAACTCTTTCACGTTACTTTGAACCGACTCAGATAAATGATTCTGCTCTGGATCAGACATCTCCAACTGCAAGAACTCTGAGGGCAAATTAGAATTGATCTTAGCTGTCAATACCTACAGGTACAAGTCAACAGGCTTGATGCAGTAGGATCTTTGCAGTGTAGTTAAACTACTTAAGGTAATTTATATGTATTATGCCTGACTCTTCCCTTTTAAAGGACAGATGTCTAAAAAAGCTTTCGTCTATCTCTTACAGTAACAGTACAAATAGAAATGGATTAATGGGGTTTGCCAAACAAGCCAAGTGTTATTTCTAAGGATCTTTTCTGGCACCCAGGTAAAACAGAGAAGCCGGCTCTCCCTTTTCATGTCAGAGGAGATCCAAAGCCACTGGATAAAGATGGGCATTAAGACTCTAAGATCTAAAACACTTTGGGAGCCTTCAGAGTGAAATGGATAAAGATACACAAGGCTAAGGGCAAAGTGACAAGAGGAGAGAAGGTGCGTGTGTGTGTTCAACAGCAAGAGATAGAGAGAAAAGGAGAGAGAGGCAAGAGGCAAGATGTGGGGGTTAGAAAAGCGAGAGAACAGGCTTGGGCTCCAACTCCTGACTGTCACTCATGGCTGCCCTGCCAGTATTCCCCACCTGAGACGGATTGCGATGCATGTTCGAGTCACTCATGCACAAGAAGCAATACACAAGTTCAGTGTAAAGCCACTTTAAAAGCTCATCAGGCGCATACTTTGCTTGTAGGAAATACCTTATTCATGACGGAGCAGCCTGGGCCTAGGTAATTACTTGAATCAAGGTGGCCTCGGAAATGTTTAAATCTACAAGGACGCAGAGAGCATGAATAATGCAAAATAATTTGCATCTAAATTTTTTAAGTGTGCTTTATTCAAAAACTAAAATGCGGCTTCGATTAAAGTTTGATGAGTAAAAGCTGAGAGCTCCTTGCATGCTGTGAAAAGCTCCTTATTTGTAGAAATTATTTAGACCGGTGATAAAGGGGCAGAAGAAATGGGGAGAGGATACGGCCAGAAGAACTGCCAATAAATAATAATTAAGGGAGAGAAGTATTAGTGTCATACTGTATATTGAGAGCAGTGGGAACACTCTTCCTTTTAAGAAAAGTCCTTGTCATGAAAGTTGTTTGCAGGTTTTCAAAGAGAACATATATTTCAGAGGTATTGTAAGGGTTTGGAGCTTGATCTGTCAGGTGCAATGATACAGACCATGCACACACACACACACGGAACACAGAAACATAGTTACTGTTCCACAGTACATCCCCTAGAACGAGACAGAACAACTTTTTCAACACAACCACAAAGATATGAAAGTGCTTACCTGCTGCCACATGAACATTCACAACGGGTAGGGACGGATCACCGGAACGAAAGGGGAAAAAAAAGAAGAGATTATCAATCAATTTGATTCGCAGGTTACACAAACAGAAGCTTAATGGAAGAAAGAAAAAAAACAATCTGAAGGTTTTTTCTTAAAGCTTCAAATATGCCCAATGATGTTGCTGTTGGGAGGCAATGATTTGTTATTCACAATATCTTGTACAATTTGGACATTTCACAAGAATGACATATTAGCTTCATCGAATGAACATGATACTTGCAAGGTCTTATTTTGAGAGTGACTATCAGTCCTCTTTACAGGCTCACACACTATTTCATCTATATTGTAATTAGTGTTACCGCTGATTGCTTTAGTGGGCAAATGCAGAGAACACCCTATCCTCAGAGCTTATGGTCGGCTGCATCTATATGAGTAACATGTTAATTATAACTGTCTCCTCTGCTTGTCTGAATTTGCATTTAACCTAGATGTAGGGTCAAACAGGGGGTTTGTGTTTTAGTCCATATTGTCTCTCATTCCAAACTTCCATGGTGTTCTCCATGCTTTGACAACCACTACTGAACACTGGAACTGCTTCATCTCATTCCCAGTTTGAGGACTCTCACACCGAATATCACCTCAAAAGAAACAATCTGAACCAAGGCATAATCTTCCATCCACACCCACCCTCCCACACACACACACACACACGCACACCCCTCCCTTTGTTAAACAAACTATATATCACCAGCAGCTTTTTTTCTCTCTCTCCTGGCCCAGACTGAGGGGGGACTATTTTTAACGGGGGCAGAGACAAAGGCCTCTCCTGAGGCAGACCCCCTGCTCAGTGGGTCACCTAGCTGAGCGACAGTGCTCCTTTTTCCCACGCTAACCTCAGGGCTCATTTGCATCAGGGTGCTGTTGGGACGATTATTTTCAGGTGAGCTGCTTTGTATGGGGCCAGGCCTGAGAGGCTATGCAGGCTTGGGGGCCACCCCTGATCCTGTCCTTAATTGCGACTGACTGGCACCAGACACAATCACCCTCTTGATTCAGCAAATTGTCCACTGGGTAGCCTGCGGTGACCCCACTCTGGGAAGATCATCTCACAGCATCTGGCAGAGGTAAACAAGGTGTGTTCTCGAAGCAACCAGGACAAAACAAAGATGCACCGACTGTATTTTTTCTCTCTCAACTTTACCTCTGTTATTGCCTCTCTATCTCTCTTTTATGAGCCAAATCGACTTAATGCACCGTGAATCCCCACAGCTGTTGGGAAAGTTATTTTCAACAGATTGTCACAGTTGTTTACTACACTGAGAGTTACTGTATCGTATTTAGAAGCACTGCTTTTTTCTGTTGTTGGCAGTGATGAGGGTAAAAGTAGCCACTAACTGGTGTGTACACACGTATATCTCTAATATAATTGTCAGCATCTGGGCCTGTCCCTCCCAGTCTTTGGGCAAACCTCAGAGCTCAACGTTTCACTAGAAGTATAATTATCATGTATCTGAATGGGAGGATGTAATCTCTGTCTCTGATTAAAGGGAATGGAATGGAAGCGAGGCCTCCCTTACACATGTTTACAGAGAGGCACACCTTTAAGAACCATCATACTTCCACTGACAATACAGGGAACGTTGGCTGAGATGAAACATATAACATCCTGAAAGTTGAAAAAAAAAAGTGGTACGCACTGCTATACAACTCAGAAACAAATTCTCGTGCATCGGGTGATAGTGCCCAACAACATAGTACAACAACCCCACATTATCTGTGGAAATGGAATGTAAGGGAGTAGTTTCTCCTCACCAAAAGATAAAAAATGGATAACTGTCAACACTGCCCCTGAAAGGGTTTCAGTCTGTCAGGGCATCAAGCTACCTTCATTTCCCTTGCTTCCTAGAGAGGTGACCATTTGAACTCCCTCTGAGAAAGTTCTTTCAAATCCATTTTGTCTGAAACAATTCAATTTTCCAGACTCCCTGTTTTACCCAATAGAAAAATGTTTACGGAGAATCAAACTGAAACACATTTCCTTAGACAATTAATTATACTGTTTTATGAATGGTAAAATGTTCTGATTCAAATGTTGATATTTATTTCACCCGCTTCTAAGCTCACTCTGACCAATGTGTATCATTTTCTACCCTTGGGTGTGAGTTTTGTATCATTTTCTTAAGATTAAACTTTGATTACATCTGTTTGCACTCCTGAAAGATTGCCATTGACGGGAAGCCGATGTTTATCTCAAGATGTGCTAACATAGTGCATGACCAACAATGAGATGGGAAGCACAAAAGCTAAAAGCAAAAAAACAAGTCCAGGGGACAGATAACATGGTGACAGAAAGCATCTGATCATTTTGTGGTTTGTGAACAGTTTGAGTTTCATGTTTTGCGGTGCCTTTGTTGGTGGATTAGCACAAACCAACTACTTCACTAATGAAAACACGTAACAATACCTACATAAATGAAGTACATTCAAACTGCTGATCCCTACATGTGCTTCATTGGCTTCATGGAGAAGATATGACATAGACGATGACTTTTCTTGAGGACTCATTTGGTAAATAAACTAGCTTAAAAAACAATGTTAAAAATGAAGGTCTATAAAACCATCCTAGACGCTCCTGTGTTGAGTTACGCATCTCAGAGGCTATAATCTTCACTCAATCTCCGAAAATGAGCTTGAAGCCTTATGCCCAACCCACAACCCCCCCCCCCCCCCCCCTAAAAAGAAAAAAAACTTATCAGCAGATACTCCCCTTCACTTTATTTCATTTATGAATTACAAGAAAGATGCTATTATATATTATTAATTTCTGCTGTTCTTTGGCTCTGGCTTCGCCGGTGAGCTGCGGATGTCGGAGCAGTGTAATTATGTTCTAGCCGGGCAGCCATCCGTTTCCTTTCAAAAATTTACAGGATTCTTAATCACGTTGCTCATTTGGGTGCGCAGTAGCGAGGATGGCGAAACCCAAACAGGGCACGTCTGTTTACACAGGAACACCTGCTTAGCATTGATAGCAGATGTCAGTCAGTGAACAGAACAAAAAAAAGGAGGAAAATGGAATTAAAAATGCAAGCATCACCAACTTCTTATTATTTACTTACTGGAAAATGAACTACTACAATGTTGAAAAAAAGCCTGACAAACACCCAAAAACTAGGCCCTATAATTGTGCTCCATTTATTTATTTTTTGCTCTCTCTTTAGTTTCTCCCACCTGCATGAAATGAGAGCAGGCAGCCTGCACTATAGACATGATGAGATTTGACTCTAAAATTTGGAGCCTATTCCCCCCCATCTTTTCTGCTAAGAAAACATCCATGCAGCTTACATTTCTATCCGTTTGCATCAGTCTTTACTGCATTATTCATTTGCATTATAGCGGTGGTTGGTAATTAAATCTTGCCTGGGATGCAGTTGTATTTAAATGAAATGTGAATATTTTAGTGATGAAAATGCAGAACAGTGTTAATCTAGTTTCCTGGCCTTATAAATGGATGACTATGAGCAAGCTCTGAAATACTTTATTGTTCTTCCCAGTCCTACTAAATGGCTTTTTCTTAAGAATAATAGTCATGAATCAACAGCTGCATTGACAAACATATTTCACCAAATGAATATGCTTGGGAAAATGGTATTTGATACCTTGGTAACCTACCCCCACCGATAGTAAAAATATCAACAGTAAAATGGCCACTGAGGACCTTAGTGACACACATGCACACACACACACACACACACACACACACACACACACAGAAAGACACAAATGTGGGGTACTGTGCCTTTAAAGCGCATCTGGCCTAGAGATGTAATAAAATTGACATATTGATTCCTTTGAATTTACGAATGCCTGTTTCATAAACTCCATTTCCAAAGGCCTAGGCCTCTTTAGAGCGCTGTCATTTTTCCCCCAAATGGATCAATTATGTGCCCACGTAATCCCGTTACCTGTGAAATCCACGCATACTTCTCCCATTTGTGGCAGTTCCCAGGCGGACAGACTCACATTATGTGCACATAAACAAACTAGAGGTTTTCACTGATATTAGGGATTGTTTTCTCTCTGTATCTTAGACACTGTAGAGTAACTCCCTAGGGGTTTAAGAGAAATCTTCTCTTCTCACATACAGAGTTGTGAAGCAGAGGAGTCACATACAGCCAATTCCATATCCCCCCTTTCTTCAACAGACCCACAACCCCCTCCACACACACACATCTACAAACACACACAAACAAGTATACAAATATACCTAAACAACTCTCTCCTTCACAACAAGACAATACAACAATAGATTATAAAGTTCACTTTCAACTGTCAGATAACGCAAGGATTTGCTTTTTTCGGGAAGCATCGTATTAGTTAAAGGACATGTATGCTCACCCTTTGGCTGTTTTGTTTAGAGAGACAACCCGTATCCACGATATCTCTTTTCAATCCTGTGTAAGGGCACTTTAGAGACTCTAGAAACGCTACATGTTTATGGATCACAGTGCAGTATCAGGTTAAACAAAGGGTAGGAGCCATTGGAAATGTTACATTACACTTTGTCAAGCAGAAATGAAGGATACCAAGGTAGGAATAATGTTATGGCACAGTGAACCTCAAGTCACCACAAATCTGTTCAACTATCTTAGGTTCTTGGGAAAAAAAAGGAGAAAAAGAAAAATCTGTCCTCAATCTTATTTTCCACACTTCACCGGGCAACAAGCTGCTCAGTTACACTACACTTGCACTGAACAATCTGTCTGGTGAAGGTTCACAAAATTCTGAAATACCTTGTCAGATACAGGCCTGACCTGTTCAGTGGAGTGACTCTGAAAATAATAAAATAAAACAATAATGAAGGGATATGCTTGTGAAGAAGAGAGGGGCTTGGGGGAGAGGAGGAGGGAGGGGGGGGCGCATGTATGAAAGGAAGCACTTTCTGCTCCGCGCCTCGCCGCTCCTCGCAATCGGCCGTGCACACCCCAGCCATTGTGCACGAGGGGCTTTAAAGATAAATGGCTGCATGTTAAACCACATTTGACATGCTGTAACAAAGGCAGCCACCTTGGGTCTCAGGATGCAGCCAAACACAAAATACAACAAACAATCCCAGCAAGGATGTCAAACAAGAGGTAAAAAAAAAAGCACACACAAAAAAAACATGTGTCACATAGATGTTCAAGTTTGGGAGCTGAATCGGTGAGTGAGGGAGCCGTTGAATTGCACAGGACAGTGGAAACCACTGAGAGCTCTGGTGGTAGTGGTGGTGGTGGGGGGGGGGGGGTGGAGGGGTTATACTGGGTGATTGGTCTGAATTTTCACTGGACTAAAGGCTCAGCTAAGATATAGTGAAGTCGATATGTCCTAGTGAACTGTACATTCATGTTCATTATTGCTTCACAACGATGGAGACAGCATTTAGGACCATAATCACTAACACTAAACTATGTTCATTACCCCTCTAATTCTTGGGAAATGACAGTTGAAGGAACACACGCATATGACATGTGACAATGCTTTTCTATCTCTATGCAAACACATTGTGGATGAACCGCTCATCAAAAATCTGAACGCATTACAGTAACTGGTGAAAGGGAAACAGGCGCCCAAGAACACTACATGGCACCTCATGGAACATGATGATGATCTTAAAAATTGAAATCTGAAAGTTGTAGCCTAACGAACATGACCAAACATTTTATCTCCCGCCAGACCTGACGTAACAAGGTCAAGGTGATGATGAACACTAACTTAATTCCCAGAAAACATAAACGGCGGCACAGGTCACCAGTAGCAGCCCCCTGTCCTTTAAGTGAATTCTTTGGAAAATGTGACTGGGTTAAAGACGCTGGCCAGGGGAATAAGAAGTTTGGTCCCAGTAAGAGGTGCTACGGACACAGTGGACGGAACAAATGAAGACTATAGATTGTTTTTACAACTGGTCAAACCCTGTGTTTCTGAGGACACATCCACACATGACTGTATTCTTTGGCCATAAAAACGTTTTTCTGACTGATTCATCTGGAAAAAAAGACATTTCTAATGTCATCATCTTGTCTTTGGTGTTTATTTTAGCAGAAACAGGAGAAAGGAATACCAATCTGATGCAAACGAATACTGAATACCAAATAGCTTCAATATTTTGCAAACAGTTTCACCTGCATGCTGGGAATGGAAAGCGCAGCCAGGATGGCAATCTTGAGTTTGCACAGTCTCTGCAGTGCTCCTTTTATAAATTACCTCATCAGTGACTGAAATTAACACCGATTCTTGCAGGCAATTTCTCAATTTCCAATGCTAATTACGTTTTTCTCTTCACTTTTAAATTCTGTACCACCTGTTTAGGGGAAGACATCTTAGGTAGCGCAGCCGCATTTAATCACAATTTTAATTAACCACCCTGTAGATGTGAAAAAGAAGCAATTATAATTCAGATGAATGATGATTTTTCCACATTAAATTGTTTTGTTTCTTCGTTATGTTGATTGCATAAATACAAGCGGCGGACAATTTTTATCTACAGTAATTTTGTAATTGTTTCGTAAAGAAGAAAAAAAATGAGTTGGATAGACTGAGTTCATCTGTTTACAAATTGTTTAATTTTGTTAACCCTATGACTGCCACTTCCTGTTGGTTTAATGTCAGCAATCTGGCAAGCACTGCTGCAAAAAAATGAAGTGTAGCTGTCTACTTTGTCTACCCAACAGCTTCAGTTCTGCCTGAGCATGAGCCCAGGGGAAAAAAAAGAGACTTAACTATGTCATCTTTATCTCCTTCGACCTTAACCAACTATTTAACAAAATGAAAGTCATCCCCCTCCCCTTTTACTACAGTGCAGACAGTTACAAATGAAAGCACAGATGGGTACTACAGGGATGGACTCATAATCTTTATAAGCTCGTGAAAATATCATTGGGTTTGAAAAAGAAGACTGTGTCTTAGAGGACATTTTACAAGCCTTGTTCTCAGGAACTTCCTTTTATATTAATGTCAGAGTGAGTGTCACAATAAAAAAATACAAAAAGGACAACGATGCAGGAAATTCCCGAAAACAATGCCGTCGTCATTGTTGCTTTTCTGTCCAAATGCTTTTGTCCCCTCTCACTCAGCATGTGACCTCCTGACGTAGCATCTTCATCAACAGACAGAAACGCACCTACACAGAAGCAAATGTCTTTAGAGCTGGCTCATTTAGAAGGAAGTCAGCAGGTCAAGGGGGCATGGCTAGGCCTAGCCTCCAGATATCTAGTGGAGGCCCTGTTCAGACCTCTAGCCCAGACCTGGCTGCAGCTATGGCCATGAAACAGCACTCCCAATGTCTACCTTCCCCCTGCAGCCTCCCTTGATAATCCCACTGAAAACAGCTTTCAGTTTGAGCAGAGACCATGCAAAGAGAGGTCTAAAGACCAGACACAGGCCATGGCGTTTTGTGAGCAAACTTTGGTGCGGAAAGACTGACTACACATGGAGCATGCATGTTCAACACGACAGGGTTCCCCCCACGACTGGAGTAATATACTTTATGCAACAGAGTGAGAGCGAGGGAGGAAGAGGGAGTGTGGTAAAAAAAATCTTCAAAGAGAAACAGTTAAAATCCAGAATCCAGGAATGTCTTCCTCAACCGAACACATGCATCCCACGGTCTCATCCTGTGACTTATTTCAAGAGAGCCTCAGGAGATTTACAGAAAACTTTGCATGTATATAAAATAATTTTGGGGGAAAAAGGAAGCACCCTCTCTGACTATTAGTGGCGATGGCTAGAAATAAACAGAGCATTAAATCCTGCAAAACTGTGACAAGGCCAATATGCACGCAGACAATACCGGCCCAGCATCTCCAGGTCTTTGTTCCCAGCTTAACAAAACTCCGCCGTCACACCACTTTAACTCAATGCTGCCTGTCGAACGGCCATCAACCAGTCAGACCCTGCCTGTCACATGCAAAGCAGAAAAAGAGAGGGAGAGAGAGTAAGACAGGCAGACAGAGAAGCGAGAGAGAGAGAGAGAGAGAGACGAGAAAGGGAGAAGGGAGAAGGAAGAAGGGAGAAAGTGAGGTGTGATAGAATGAGAGAGAAAGAAAAGACCTGAGAGTCAGACTCGTACTCCTGGGCTGTTAAAGGTGCAAATATATTTTAAATATGTGTGCAAAGAAAAGATGAAAAAGGCAAACATGAATGCAGAAACAATGATGGGCTACTCACCTCTCTGACTCCCCCTTAATAGGAATGTATGTTAAGAGGCTTTCAATTCTGCTCTAGGGGATTTCTACATTTTACAACAGAATCTTTACAGAAGACTACTTTGTGACGTTGCATAGACAGAATTGGAGCAGCGAGAATCACTAAAAGTTTCATCACACAAGTCCAATCTCCATTTCTCTAAGGGACATACTGTAAGAAAGGAATGGAAGAACATTACCATGCTATGCAACTATATCCAATGATTGACCAATTCCAGGTAGTGGAACCATTGAGCCTGCTTCATCTGTGAGCATGTAGATTTGGGCATGTGCCAGTGAGTCTATCTGAGTTTGTATGGAAAAGTGGCTACTTTTTTCTTTGTTAAAGAGTTATTCTCAGTACCAGACGCTCAATATCCACTCCTGCACTCACTGAGAGATTTTGATCCAAAGCAATATCATCCATTACACTAAACCTTTTTTTCTGGTCAATATAAAACAACAAAGGCCGCTCCCTTCCCCCATACCAAATAAAGCCCACACTCTTTGCTATGACAGCCATCCCTCTCCCACACCCTGAGGACTGATGAGAGGAGGAAAAAAAAGCCAAAAATGTGGATGAGAATGCTCGGTACCTCCTAACTTTACACCCATTACCCCTGTGCCCTAGCTCCCTAGGGGGAAGAGGGGGGAGGTTCTCCTGTGTTTCCACCCAGGCCGGGCTAGCTTTGTCTCACCCTCCCGCCCTGCCACTGTCAGTTCGCTGCCTACACCCTAGCTGTCTCTTTCCCCGGTCCCTTCCCTGTCAGGTTCTGGCCTGCCAATTTCAACTTGAAGCTTGACTGGGCTGATTTGATGCAAATACCTCAGGGGAGAATCCTGAAACTGATGAACAGTTATGTCAAGTCGATTTTGCACCGTTGGGAAAAGGTAACCTCTGCGTTGGAGAAAAAAAAAACACAACAAGGTTAAAGAGACAGGGAGGCTTCGCACATGTAATAGTGCCAGGCCCTCACGTCCCCTCGCCCTGCTTACCGCCCCTCAGAAATTGTAACTGTCAGTTGAAGTACTAATTGCAGACGTGCCAGGCTGCCATTATAATAAAATCAGAGGCAGAGTCGACATTAAGTATGGCTGCCTCATTTGTGAGACTGCTGAAAAGGTAGCATAAATGAATATTTCATTACTTTAATTACTAAGGAATACTCCTTTCCGCCAGTCATGGAATGAGTGTTGCTGTAACTAATTATGAAAAGTAATAACATTAGAGATTCAGTGATTGCCAGTTTATAAGGTACCCTGCATGCTGAGATATAAACTAGAGGGACTGCACTGTGTTGAAAACCACAGGGAAAGAACGGTTAGAAAGAGAAAACACTCTCCTTCTTTCTCTCATCTGTTTCTCTCTGTTTCTTTCTCCCTCTCTCTCTGCCTCTGACTTTTAAATGAGTACAGACATAATATTGAGAAACTTTCCCCTTCATACACATTTCTTAACAAAGCACCGATGCTACCTGGACCGTGAAGTGCAATTTGATTAATCCTTTAATTCACAAGACTAAGTACCTGTATGGCGCTACCCTAACTGCTGCGCTGCCAGCCATATATTTACATTACTTCATCATTCTCACTTCTTTGATGTCAGTCACTCAGTTTGATACTTCTGCTTGTCCACTATTTGACTATGCCGCCAATAGCACATTCCAGTTTAACATATCACCACTGACATAGTGGTTGGGAATAAGGAAGTACAAGGTCTACTTTGATGGGCATGCTAATTCTAATACCTCTCAGTAGTAAGAATAACAACGTGAGAATTTATCTCAGGAATGTTGGAATAAGACGGTTGACTGATAAGACAGTCACTTCCCTTGGGTGGGGTGCTGGGAGTAGCAGTAATTAGAGTTCCAGAATGGCTGGCTGGCTGGCTGGCGGGACTGCCCTCATTGGAAGTGAATAGGGCTTGGGCAGGTAAAGGCCAGGCTATGCCCCAGCTCCATTCTCAGCACAAACATAAACCCTGACATAGCCCAGCCCCATACACACCGAAGGCAGGTCCTGACTCTGGCCACTGCAAGGACCCCGGCCCAAGCCTCAGTCCTGGCAACACAGCTTCAGCATGTCCTGTGAGTCAGAAAGGGCTGAGGACAGGGCTGTCGGTGTGATTATCCCCTTGCTACCTGAGGAGGTGTTTGTTTGACATTCGTGTTTGACAGCGGCGGGACACAGGGCGTTCAGGGGGCTTCATCTCCAGTCAAAATCCATTAACACGTGAATTCACCTCTTTGAGTTTTTACGAGGCCAGACTAGTTCACACACTATCGTTACACATGTCCTTACTACGGATGACATTTAAGGGGGGGGAGTTTTTCTTCTCTCCTCTTTCTCCTTGGCTCACTTTTACCAAAGGTTAAATGTATGTTTGAATAACAAGGGGAACACAATTTCAACAATTTCCTCTACTCCTGCAACCTTCAGTTAAGAGCCCATTTGATCAACGATAAGATGAAAGCATTTAAATTGAGTAAAAACTGTAGTGTTACAAATGGCCTAATCTTCTCAGCAATCAACTGCAATTATGTAGAAATAACACAGCAGAGTTTACTTCAATATTCAGCATGGGCACAGGACATAAACTAAATCAGACATGCGTTTTTCCATGGAAAGGTAGAGAGGAAGCGTCTCTAGGTGCCTGGCTACTGTCTGCATAATGAATAAATGAATGTAAATGAGACCTGATGAGATAACATGTTCTATTAGCTCACTTTAAAGGCTAAAGTGTCCAGTGTAAAATGAGTTTAGTTGTATGTGAAAAAGGCAGACATTTCCAGATGTCACGATACCTTAATCCACAGATCTGTTATTGATTGGTCCACTTGCCCATGACCTTGCCAGGAGTGCTCTTCCTACCGACAATCAAACATACATCAAAGTGTGTGTGTGTGTGTGTGTGCGTGTGTGTGGGTATGTAGGGGCTGGGGGGTTGACTTGGTGAAACGTGTCGACTTTAGAGGACGAAACTGAGGGCTGATCTCAACACTTTTTTCATAAAGGTGACAACTTAGAACACAAAAGGGGGCGTCAGCAGTGACAGAAACACTGTACAGTGGCATACAACTAGAATTGCAGTGACGTTAACAAAAGCCATTTCATGGGAGATATAGCGGATTGTTTTATCAGAATTACCCTACCACTTCTGCCCTTCCTCTTACAGAAGCAGAGGGGGCTACCCCTGTTCATTATCACTGGAATCACAGTTTCTGCAGACCTAAAAATGTGGTAATTATAACCTTGTAAATGCTGTTTACACTGGTGGGGAAGTGGAGGAACAAATTTCATACATGTTCACCGTATTTAGTCATGAGGAAAACTACAAACCGCACAGGGGGTGAAATCAGCTATTTCGATTACCTTGAAGGATTTCGCAATTCACATTGTGAGGAAGAAATGACGCTGCTGAGATTTGAAGTACAAGGTGTTTAACAACTTTTCATATGTTTAATTAAGAAATCTAAATGTTAGTTTACACATGCTCAGCCACCTGCCGCAAGTCACACCAAGTGTTCTTCGCAAATAGGAAAGTTGACACTTGGAAAATGATGAAAATCACATGCACAACATTGTAAACAGCTGAATATGTACAAACAGTGGGGATGAACAGAACGGATGGGCCAAATAAAGACTGTGTTTTCACTTGAGAACAACTCAAATGAGCCATGATATTTCAAAATGCATTTTTCACCCAATGCATGAAAAACATAGCTTTGGATAAGCTACACACATAAATGAAGTCCAAATGCATGCAATTATTTGCCAGTCCACTGAAATTTCAATTTCAGTGTTTGCATTTGTAGGTACGCTCAGGAATGGAAAAGCTCAAAAAGGAAAGGAAGACATTCGTGAATATGTGCAACTTCAGCCGGAGAGCGTCGACACTATGCAGGCATACATCACCTTACAGGGGAGTAGATATGAACTGTCAAATCACAAGAGCACGGTGACAGAGAGGGCTTTAAGCCTGAGACACGGCGGAACGCTGCCGCAAACACCTTTAATTCTGTCACTTCTCCTCCATCATTCATTCTTTCACACCCCGTGAGCTCGCCCTCACAACCTGGGCTGCTGACAACCACCACATAGTCTGTGATTCAACACAGGACAAAGAGGATAGAGCTTCTCAGGCCCATCATTAAAAAAAAACAACAACAACCAAGCATTCGGGAATGTTATTTTGATATTTCAGACCCAGCTAAGTCACAGAGAGGTTCTCGAATCATCGTTCAAACAATATTGTACCCGCATATGAGGACTATACAGTTGAGAATTGCTTCACTACTAAGTGATTCATACGCTGGTGTTAGTGATGATGCAAGAAACTCAAGCTACCCTTGTTTTCTGTGGTTCACTGAATAGACAGATCTATGGAACATAGAGGACATGGGTGACAGACCAGCAGCTACAGGACAGCTGAGACCATTGAGGAACAAATGAACCCCAGCTAGAATTATAGGTTGAGTGTTCTATGGCCTTTTATTCCTCTCAAACCACTACTCTATGATACTGGACATACACAAGAGACCTACTAGACACAATAAATGCCAGACTCCTGACATACTAAGTGTCACATGAAACACCTTCCGTGGCACACAAGTGTAAGAGGGTGTAGAAGACAGGGAAACTTTTCAGCAATGACGGACAAAATGTTCCTGAGATGCATAAACACGGACATGAGTTCTCAAAGTGAGAGCGTGTCCACAAAGAGTTAACCAGTTTCCCTGGCATCAGAGCATGGGTTAATATCACGCCTGCCTAGTAAGGCATTATCCGTGCACCTCTCGGAACAAAAGGCTCCTTTTGCAAACAGACTCCTACTTTCCCCAGTGTCCAAAGGTGTTTGCTGAAGTAAATCTGCCTAAATCCCGCACAGCTTGGGGAGGGGGAAGGTGTACAGATAATCCTTTTTCTTAACAAAAAGTTCTGTGGAAAAAAGGGAATTCATATCACATGATGCATTTACAGTTGTACCATCCCCTTTCTTAGCTAGGCAACTGATTTGCATCCCATCTAATTAAGAGAGAAGAAAAGGAGATCTTACACAATAAAGATTTCTTGCCAATCAACTTTGAAAAAAAGACTGCGTTTAAAACTTTGTTGCATTTGGTCCAGATTTCAAAGGGCCAAAAACAAAACTCTAATCTTGAAGGGAGAGAACCAGGCAATTTGGTAAAGAGAAACACTAAAGCCAATATCATTTAAAAGTGTTTTTTCATCCCATGGCACAAGACCAGTAGGTCTTAAAAGAAAAACAGCACATTGTAACTGTGGAGAGTCTGCAACAGCTCGCACTGAGCACAATGGGACAGCCCAGACTGTCTTTGACCCCAGAAACACCTGCTCTTTCACTGACATGCAAACACACATTTATGAGGAATCCACAATAGTGTCCGGAAAGAATGTGATCTGATAATTGCCAGTCAGATTTTGTTGCCCAGCTCGTGTTGCTAAATTGGGAGAGAAAAAAAAAAAACAATTGTATATTGGACACACCTGCTCTTAACTATATTAGACTTCTTACGTAGAATCTGATCGGTCTCAGACACTTTTTTTTTCTTAAGTGTGAGAGTGAGTGGCCATGAATAGTACGGGCATGCCATCTCGTAACACTATCTGGCTGTCAGGAGGGTTAGGCCTGGATAGAGTAGGAGCTATATAAGGCTTGTAACCAGGGGAGGCCCTACAAACAGCCACAAACACCTAAGTTATTTTGCTCACCACCCACCCTTCTGCCTTTTTTTTTGCTCCTCTCTTGCTCTCCTTTTTTCCCCTTTTCATCTCAGGCTTTCTGATGCTGAATGCAAATGTAGCCTGCTGGCGGTGAAAGGGCTGAATTGTGATTAAGAAGAAGAAGAGCTCCTTTCTTTGTTCTCCCCTCGGGGGATGTTTACTGGGAGAGACACGGCGGATCAGATATGAAAGGCATTCAGGTCAGCATTGATGTGAGCGAAAGTGAAATCATACCTAAGGCATTCCAAAGACCGTGGTGTCAGGGGTTCAGCTAACGGTGCCTGTGCTGTGTGTGTTCTCCCCGTTAGGCGAAAATATCTTCACAAGCAAGGGAAAAAAATAAAAAAATAAAGAATGGAAAAAAATGGGGGGAAATTGTAAAAAGAAAATATATATACAAAATTCTGTCAACATTTTTTGGAATAAAGTTTTTCCATGGGTGTCCAGGGTCTGAGTGTGAAGAGGATAGTTAGGCTTTTGGGGGTAAAGTGTACTAGCACAACATTTATCAGGTTTGCTTTTCAATGGTTTATCTGAGCTAAATTCTTGTGTGCACGTGATGTGACATACAAAAATGTTGGTTAATAACTTCATATATTTGTGGTTTTGACTGAAAAAGTATGTACATAGAAAATAAATGTTTAAGGAAATCTAAATATATATGTAAAATATTTTTTGATAAAAAAACTAATTCAAGATGCACATGGCATACTCTATGACATTTCTCACATGCAAAAGATATGATCCAAAACTAAAAAGCGTATCTATGGTCACCGAAGAACCAATTTATTTCAGCGATTCATAAAGGACAATTACTGGAGAAAACCGCTCAGTTTTCTATTCACAACTTGGACTAGCTCTGGGAAGATAGATATGTTTAGTTTGTTTGATACAAAAATCTACAGTGTCGCATGAACGAATCAGTATGCTGTTCAGGATGTTGTAGGCTATATCATGTAAACTGACAAATAGTGTGAGGCAGTGTAAAACAACAACATTCTGATCATACAGCATCGTTATAGATACAATCAGCTACAATATTGCACACTATGAAACAGATTCATACAAGACAGTCATCTCTTCCGGCAGACTGACTTCTCTGTCTCTTCTACAACGGACAGTGCAGCCCCCTGCCGAAGAGAGATTATTTCTTGCTGGCTTGTAATATCTTCAGTAATTATTTCACTTGCTTAAACAAAATAATCCTTCTCTAAACACTGATGCAGTGCCATTCCATTTTTGTGCAAGTGAAAAAGCCATCAGAAAAAGGTGTCTGCTTTGGCTGCTTAGACAATTGCACCCTTGTGGGAATGGCAGCGTGAATGGTACAGTGGACACCCCAGCACTATTGACGTTATAAACATGTAAATGAAACACATTACGACTGACAATCAATTGTCCGTGAGCGCTGCAAACATGCCCTCCTTTTCCCTGTGACAGCAACAAAATACTGCCTACCTTGGGAAGAGAAATTTGTGAAAAAGGGGGTGGGGTGGGGGGGGTGAAAAGGAAAGGCTTTTCTCTCGACTGGGGAGCAAATGCACCTTAAAAGCAAATGAATAATAGAGATGGACAAAATGTTTAGACTGGAAGGAATCTGTCATTGTTTGGGCTGAAAGCAAGGCTGCAGCAAAGAATTAGTAGGCCCCCCTTTTACCTTTAGCGTGAATGCACAGAGCTTTAATAATCACATTCAGACCATTGTAGTAAACTTGTGGACCACGAGGGAAGTTTTTTTTTCTTGAATTATGTAATCAATACACTGCGATGGGACATATGTCGGTCGTAGGATAAAAGAAAATTAAAAGACACCTTTAGAATTGTAAAGTTCTCCTCACAGAGAAGCATGTTCATAAAAAGAATACAGAACACAGAACACAGAACACAGAACACAGAACACAGAACACAGAACACAGAACACAGAACACAGAACACAGAACACAGACCAAGTCAAACAGCTGACAGCAGAGAGGACAGGGAAAATACAGTCCAGTCTCACTGTCTTTGCTAATCTCAATCCCAAGTCCCCTAAAAAAATCGTTTTTGATAGCCATGGTTGGCTAATCAAGTTAAAAGGACAAGGTCTAACGTGCACTTTGCCAGCTGCACTAACAAATAGCAGAGCAGACCCTCACAGCTGGATTTGACTAGCAACACCTGGACAGGGTTACAACTGTAACAAAACTGCTTAGCTGCAATAGATGCTAAAACTTTAGACACATTTTTATATCTACATAAAAAATTGCAGTATAACATTCAGCAAGTTTACTTCTTGATAGGATACTTCATACGTTCTGTCAATAATAAGCTGTCTGTAGGTAACACATGAACTTCTTTTGAGTCTATGTGTGTACTGAAAATGTTCACCTGAAAGTCCAGGCAAAACTCTTATCAGTTACTTGTTGTCATGTGTTGACATAAAACCGCACTACTGTTCACCCAGCCTCCACACATCTCATTTCAATATGTTGTGCAAATAAAATAGCATCTTAGCTATTCGCAGATATTGTTAATAGTTTCAAGTCGTAAACACAATCAGTTGATTGTGGTAAAAAAACAGAGATAGGGCACATATTTGTTCTCTCTAAGACTATATAAAGAATTATGCATATATCAACAAATTTTGCAACTTGTATTATTTCCCTAAACCCAATTGAATTCATATATCCTGTATGTCAAACATTCCACCATGCATGTGTATTTATTTTACTCAATAATATCCCTGCATAACCCTACTAAGTAGCGTTGCTTTCACCAAACACACTGAATCCATGTAGAACAGAATATCCACCGAGCTCAGGACAAACCCCATCATCCCAAAGATAAATATATTGAAGGCAGTGCTGAAGACATTACAAAGGGCACAACACTGTGATAATTATACCATCTATAAAAATGTCAGAGGATGAATTCTAAAATAGACTAATCCAAAATACAACTAAAATTGTGAAAAGAGAGAGTATGTTAAGAAGTCACATACACGTTTATTGAAATTCAAGTGTGTGTGTGTGTGTATTTGTATGTGTGTGTGTGTGTGTGTGTGTGTGTTTGGTAACATAACTTCCTCATGCGGAGTGATTGAATATGATCCAAACTTTTAGCAAAACAGGTGGGTGCTGTTGCCTATTGAGTAAACAGTAAACTATGTGTGGTAGGCTATGCTGTATTTACATGATGATAATTGTAATACTTCTTTCAATAAAAAGAGATTTGCTCATGTGCTATTCACAGGGATATACAGGCTGTTATGTGTATGCTGTAATGAAAACGTTGTCATTGATTAGATCAATACACAGCCCTTAATAAAGGCAAAAAACAAGACAATTACACTATGACGAGGGTAAGACATAACAGATGCGCATCTAATTGCACTATACGGTTTGTATTCCCGTGAATAAAAGTACACAACCGGACCAAAGACAGACATGACTGAAATGATCTACTTCCTTTATAGCATGAGAAGTCTGCAGGCTACAGACTGAATTCAACTGCCAAAATAATAGTCACAAATTTCTATTAAAGTCGGGTCAAAGCGCTCATCAGGAGCATGTGCATAGGCTTTTGGACATGCCTTATTATCTGTCCGATAAACTCTGGAGATAACTAACCAGCCAATAGCTGGAGTAGCACACACTACGAGACCAGTCTACGCGCCGCAAAGTGTATTGCATGTACCCGTTTGCACAGTCACCAACGTAGTGGGACACTTTCAAAGCAGAGCGTTATTCTGCTTTCCACAGAATGAAAGAGCACAAAATATGTGCATACACTGAAAAACATTTTGTAATTGGCCAATATCGTACATTTTTGGGGATGAATTAAAAGAAGCAAATTTCTGAACAATTCTAGATTAAGAGACAGATCCGAGTAACATACGCTTAAATGTAAGATACTTAAAAAACACCTGCAAAAACATGTAGGCTATTTCTACAGTAGCCTACATAAATCCACTCCCCATCATAACGGTTTTGAACCTATGGGAAATAAGCTGGCGCGACAGAACCGTTATCGAGAAACTTTCTGACATTCTTCCCATTCCAGCTCAGTCATTTTGTTGAAGCATAAACTACTCAGAACTTCTTACAAGTTCCGTTAAACATATCATAGTGATATAACGGAGTTGGCAATTAAGTATGTTTTCTGATTTCACAGAGGTTGATCCGCTTGTGTACAATATGTTCACATTACGCATTCTATCCCAGTTAGAGCCCTTTATCTCCTATGAGACGAGAGGAGAAAGCGCATTTCGCGTTTCCTCAGTCTGTCCAGACCAACACACTGCCCTATCGTCACAATATTAAAGCTTTTGAGTCAAACACATATTTAGTAATGACAGTTTGTCTTTTCTTACCGTTTTTCCTTCTTGGGTTGGCTTGTTTTCGCCTCTTACACCTGGGGCCATCCGCCATGATCTCCTGCTTCATTGATAAGAGTGGATCAGATGGCAGCTCGCATGGACTCGACTCCTTGAATCAGCAGCACGCAGGCTCAATATCTAACAACCAAACACACAGCAACAATGTGGATACAGGGAAATCCTATTTGAAAATCAGACGCTAGATGAAACAAATAAGGAACCTTGGACATTTGTGTTATATAGGCCTACAATATGTAAAGAAAATAAATGAATAACTGAGCGATAAGCAAATGTATTCTTCTGATCTGAAAAGCAAATGACATGGGATGCAGCGTTAGTGAAAGGAACACAGACGACGGTAAAGAAGGCAGAGGAGGACACAGGGAATTACACCTTCAATTTAATCATAATAGCTTGCTGACTTTACTAGAAGGTTCTAATCAAGTGTTGAATATCAAATGTAAAAGTATTTGTTTTTACTTGTTTTGCTGCTCACCATGTGATGTCCTGCCATGATAGAAACATATAACTATCCTATCCTTTTGGAAACTGTCATCCTCTACACTGAGGCGAGTTAACTTTAGCAGACTAGGCTCATTGAGAGTTTCTACATTTGTTACACGCAAAATGAAATGGTTAGGTTAACAACATGAAGCTCTTTCTCAAATGTGAAGTTTCACATTCAAATGCTATAGGACAGCACTCGATCACAGCGTCACGAGCTTGTCTGTGTTTACCTTATTATGAGTTGCAAGGTATGACAATAGAAACAATAATGCCTAAATTATGAAGCACTTTTTTCCCAAAGTAACCTACAGATTAAGTATTTGTCTAACTCTATGCAATCATATAAAGGCTTGTGTGGGGTTACGAAATGCAGATTTACATCAATTAAACATGCAAAATGTATCTAAATATTCCTAAGCTAAAAGCCATTCGTTGCTCTTTTCCGTCATTGCATTGATATGAAAACAATAGTATAATTTAGAGTGGCTATAGCCTACCCTTATTTCTGGAAATAAGTGTTATTTTGCCTCCACTAATTATTAACAAATAAACACAAACGCAAAAAAACGACTAAAACATTCAAACTGTTTGTCAACAAAATACAATTAAATCCATTACTGTAGTCAAAAACAAATTTAGCCACATATTAGTAGTTTGAGAACATTATTTTGATAGATAATTTTTGAAGAAAGGCGGTTTAGTTAGATAACTCTTTTAGTACGCTATATTGGTTGCCAACTGAAACACGCTAACAACGAGTTGGTTAGAGAGAGGGAGGGAGAGAGAGAAGGAGAAAGAGAGAGAATGGTTGAGTACGAGGTAGAAATATCCCTAATTATTTTTCTTAACGACCTAACGGTTTGCGAACGACAATAAACGCTTTTTGTTTTGCAGCTAAAGAGTAGGCAAAGGCTAGTTACTCTTTACCACGGAGTAAAGCGCACCTCATCCACCTGTGCAGGTAAGCAAAGTTTAAGGCATACGACATGGTGTGAGACACTCTATGGGTTGAGGTATTCAACATGATAAACTACCTAGTGTGTTGTAAAATTCAGGTCATTAAACAGTCAAGGTAAAGAAAAATTACATACCTTATTTTATATTGTGCTATCTTGTCGGTAGGTTCAGTTGAATGCAATGAGAATGCAGCAGTAACAATTTGGAGAAATGTGGATCCTTGCAATGATAATAAGCCTTAGAAATAGTTGGAGGAAGGACCGTTATTCCTGCTGGGCAGGTTAGAACTGATCTCTTTCAGCCACTCCAGGAAACAAACCTGGGGACGGACTGACGTGTTACGCCTCTTCTAATGACATTTTTTCTTTTTCTTTTCTATAACACAGAGGAGAAACCCTGAAACACACGCCACCTATCTTCACGGGAGGGGATAATTGAGGAGCACCAAACGTGAGCATCTTCTGGGAAACGTTCTAAGTTTTTTTCTTCTTTATCTCTGTCCTCTCTCCCTCTCTCTTTGATCTGAGTGAAATGAACTATGCCGGACTACCGTGCAGCCGAAGAGAGAATGATATTTGAAGAAAGTTGGAAGGCTCAACGACAATCACCACAACTGTAAGGACTTAAGTTTTTTTTTTACCGAAATAGCAAGCAGCCTTAATTTACCGACCCACAGATCACTATACCAATGGAGAGGGGAAACTCATTGTTTTCTAAAGTTTTAATTTATATTATGCAACAACTTAAAGGTGTATAATATAGTGATGTATAAAGACTTGTGTTTTATATGTTTTTCTCTCATCACCGGTCGTGCGCCCCCCTTCAATATCATAATAACTAGCATTAGAGGGGCGTACTCCCCCTTACTGTTGCAAGTGTTCGGTGTCCCTCACTGAGTTGGATAAGGGAAGTGAGATTAGTCTATGTTACTCTTGGTATCGTACACCTCTACTGTTCAGTGAAAGGTGAGCAAGGTAGCTTTATAGTCCACTTGTGAAAGTCAGGTGGAAGACAAGCGGTGTTTTTAAGGATCGAAATAGGCTACGCGTATTCCAAAAATGACAAGTTTAATATGTAGCCTACACTGTCAGTGTATACTACGTGTATCGATGTTAATAGATTTATGTTTCTCTTGTTAAGACATTACTTGGTTATTGATCCAGTTAATATTTGGAATACAACCTATTCACAGAGTTTCAAGATCTGCTCGTGTCTCTGGGTGTAGAGTGGCTCCACCTTTAAGATGCTGTGATTGGTTATGTAAATACAGTATTATTTCTGTCTTATCTTACGCAGTTATCAACAGTACGAATAATTAAATCATCAATCTAGGGGCTGGACCGTTTGATGCCTTTGTCCAAGGCCAATCAGATTCCGCCGAACTCGGAAACAGTAGAGTGTCCAACATCTGGCATTTTAAACGTTCCAAAACTGTTAGTTTATCCGGTATGCTTTAGAAATTTGTTATTATCATTAATAAAAAGCATTAGAGTTTTTTTTTTTTTATCAGCCAGGTGTACTTCACTATTATCGTTACTGTTTTTATATCATTGCATCACAGAGTGATATTTACCCTGTCATATTCCTATGATGTCGAGATTGGACTTCCTCCTTTATTTTAAACAGCTGTGCAGTTGCAGGTAATGAATCTGCATCTGTCAGGAGCGCCATTTGATACATTTGGTAAGTAGACTTATTTTTAAAATACCTTAGTTTCTGTAGCACTGGATTCAACTGTCTTGTTTGTTGACAAGAATTCAGAGAATGATGCATTGGTTGTCACGGTTCCGGCTGCACTATGTTGAATATGCAAATTGCTTTACAACCTACTAATTATTTATAAAATGTTGGAAAACCGCGAATAAGGTTTGACTTCCCAAATTGCCCCCTCCTCCTCAACCGTCATCCCTCCCACCTCTTCTTCACCCCAACCCCTCAAGTGACATCCCTCGCTTTCCGCTTGAATATTTTGTACATATATATAGCGTGAAAAGGGATTACAGTTTTTAGCCGACCTATAGGGGGACCTTGAGGTTAATTAATCTGTTAATTCAATTGAGAAAAAACAACAACCTGGTCATAGTTCTTTTTGGGATAGTGTTCTATAAATGTGTCATTTAAAGACAATTTATGCGGTGGTAAACATCTCTCTGTGTTCCTGTGAAAAATGACTTGAGCATTGACAGGTGGGATGATATTTAAGAGGGTGTGACCTAAAAGTAGTAATTTGATGTAGAATAAAAGAAACTGTACAGCAATGTTAATATGTATTTTCCATTGTATGTGCTAGTATTGTGATATAATAATAGGAAGAATGAAAATATATTCTTATACATGACAAAAATATTATTGGAAATATGTCATATTTCATATTAACATGCAACAGTTATCATGTTGGTGACGGTAAACATTACATTATAAAGGAGTACTTCATGAATAAAATACTGTTAGCAGAAGGTCATCCTTGCGTTGAACAATTACTGACCTGAATCAGGCTGTTTAAGGTTTAGAAATTAGCGAACAAATGCATGTAATAGTCCCGTGGCCAGACAAACAACACATTTCAGAACGTCTCCATGTGACTAAGAAACTTCGGACATGAGCTTGGTCCCTGGAAATCCTACATCTGGACTACAACTTAAGATGCACAGGTGGTGGAAACCAGTCCACTGGAATCCTCAAACTAAATAAGAGAGCCGGGGGAGAGGGCCAAGTCACTTCCTGTCATGAGAACATCCCAGAACTGCTTTTGTTCAGGCCACATTGTACTGCAGAGGTCCCTGGATTTATTTGGCCCCTAACACAAGACTTTGACAGTGTGTTGTGTTTTACATGCAGCAACAAACCCATCATTTTAAATTACAGTTCCAATCATAGAACACGATAGATGCTTAGTGCAATCTTATGTATTGTGCACTGACATGTAGCCTGTTCAGCTTTTAGTAAAAGTGTGACACAAACACAGATTCTGAGATCACATCTTTCCATGATAGTTTGTTTGTATCTCTTCTCATACCAGAACAGATCAGTCTGTCCATCTCTCAGTGGGACTTTCTTTGTGACAGTGCTATTCCCATGAAACAGATACAGATCCCTTCACATACACTCCTATTCTGCACACAGAGTAAGGAACTTCAGAGATCAACAGACAATTAAAGAACAGAGGCGACGGAAAGTGTGTGATCTCAAGAACTCTCGAACATGTAAAATGAATCTAGTTTACATTTGCTGCGAGCCTTACAGGCGAAGAACACTCATTTGCCCGTGCATTTCTTCAGATGTTTCTCAGTATGTACGAAAGCTGCGGAGAGAGAGGACACTGCACTGAAACTGATTTCTGAGCAACAAATGCTTACATCAAAAAGTTATTGATTTTTTTAGTTGCTCTTGTTGGATTTCAACAGGGTGAGGCTCTGCAAATGACCACTTATTTATTTGAGTCCCTCAAATAAGAGACATATTATATGCTCTGCATTTGACATTTATGTATTTATTTTTGCTGTGGAAAGAGGTCAGGTCCCTGGTGGCCTGAAAGTAACAGATTGGGCCAGGCGATCTGGCACTCAGAAAAACCAGCAGTTTTTCTCCATATAGTTCAGGAAGTGTACGATGTATACAACAGAATAAACAATATATTCATATTTGATATTTCACAAAAGATTTGTCACTATGAGATGCCTTTCACAAAGGTAAGATCCAATTTAAAAAAAACTTTCCCCCTCAAAGATGACTTACAGTTGCCTGAAATTAATAATTGATGGTGGCTATGATGAATTATTAATCAAACATTTGAATAATTGTTGTATCTCTCATTTCTACACACATTTGCATATCAGTCTTGTAATGTCTGCTTCCATATATGATGTTATGTTCTCAGAGGACACAAAAAATATAATGAATTTAACTAACTTACAGTCCACCCTCAAACAGTGTCTCTTGCTCTCTCTCTCTCTCTCTCTCTCTCTCTCTCTCTCTCTCTCTACAATTTCCATAAGCTCAATTACAGTAACCTGGTTCTGGTCAGGGTAGTATGTCATAAAGAAAATCCCAATGAACTAAATTTGATGAGTCTGTAATAACATGGCAGAAAATGACATGTAATTTCCCTCAGCCACCGGACACTGTTTATTTAATGGAAATGTGGCATCACTGTTATCAGGTTTGATATCTAACAGCTACCAGCAGAGCTTTATTCAAAGAATTCATTGAGAGGTGGGTCACTTTGACAGATAAAATTACCATTGTGTAAGGGAACCAGAATAGAGCACAATCCTGTAGCTCTCCACCACTAGTTGCTTGCTGGAATAAACGTCAGTGTTTTTGGGTATTCAACATATCAACAACATACACGTCTACAAGGTGAGCCTGATGTCACATAACAGTGGATGAACAGTCCTCTTTTGTAAATTGGATAAGACATCACAACTGCTCAGGGGTTAGGTTAGTCAGTGTGATATGTGGCCATACACACAAGAACAAATGACCATTGTGATAATTTCCACTCTATGTTTTCCTGCAAAGAACTGCCCTTTCATCCTCACCTCTCGTCCCAGTCTTTTTGGCAGTGCCCTAAACAGATTGAAGGGAGTTGATTCATCTTTGATCCCTGTGCTTGTTGTCAAAGCGCCTGGGATTGAAGAGACTGTTGGCCACAATTGACTGCGACAATTAGGAGATGATCAGAGCCCTAGAGTGGAGCACTTAAAGGGTAATTTACATGTCAGTTTGTGGAATAAAAAAAAGAAGAGAAAAAAAAGATATTCAGCTCTGATTTTTTTTATTTCTCTATTCCTTGTAAACTGTAATTTGTCCTCTACTAAGAAAAACCTGGCAGAGGAGCTAGGATGCCCATTACCATTTGAAAAGAAGCAATCATGGGGCCACTGCTGAGCCTATTGTCCAGTGAAAATGCTGATTTGCAGGCAGAGAGTAAAGAGAAACCTTCTGTGGAGGTAACTCCCCTACTCATAGTGGCTTCTCATGGTCCAAGTTTCTATTTTACACCTTAAGCCCCCACACTGCCTGTCAGTGTGGAGTTGTTTTATGACCAGGGAAGGCGTTGGACTCTGGGCAACCTCCTCTCCAGTGAAAGAGAGGACGGGAGGTGGTTTAAGCTAACAGCAGGTTGATAGGATAATACCAGTCATCTGTTGCCCTGTATCATTTCTATTGTACCACCCATTTTATATACCCCCCCCAACCTAACCTCTTCCCCACCACCCTTTTGTTGCCCTATTTTATTTCTCTTGCCTTTTCAACTGTGTATATGTCTGTGTGTGTATGTGTAAACTAAGTGGAACAATAAACAAAGAGTGAAGTGTAAAGTACTGGTGCATTCAGCCGCTGTCCATGTTACTTTGTGTACTACAGATTCCAGCCACAACCACAACCATTCCTTTGGGTATGTAAACATAAAATCTCTCACAAACCCAAGGTGACATAACAAACGTATCTGACAGAATTGACTCTAGCACACACACTTACAGTAAACCCATTGTGTTTCTTTTAGTAACCTCAAAACATCAAGGCAAACCGTTTTGGGTTAACAGGAAAAAATACATGAAAAAATGTCCAAATGCAATGTGTGGAATTCAATAAGGTGTTCCATGGTACAAAATTGTAATGTAAAGAGGCTCAGACAAAAATAGATGTCGGACAGGTCTTTTCCACATGAACCCTTCATCCCGTCATCCAGGGCCTCCTACTGTACCAGATTTTGTTTTCAGCATACAGTAAACATATCCCTGATCTAAATCCCTGTAATGCCCTTGTAAGTGGAAAAGAGTGGAAGGAGTATTAGACAGAATCTACTAATCCCAGAAAAATCTGATTGATTAATTGCTTGCTCTGAAAATAAAACCAGGAGGAATTAGGATTTGGGCAGGTGGAGTGGAGCTTATAATAACACGACGAATGGGCTCCAATGGGCTCCAATGCCAACCGTCTGTTCAAGGTCCTTCCTCTGTATTTCCGAATTTAATACATACATATATACATATATATGTATATATATTCTGACGAAAAAAAATCAAAATGACATTTTAAGCAGTTCATAATAATACTCAATTATGCACACTGCCCCCCCACACACACACTCTTTATCCTTTACCTGTCTTTTATGTCGTCTTTTCCTCCGCTGCAGCAATGTTAAACAGAGAGCGGAGCAACTCAACAGGGGAAATGAAAGCAGACATTAAGGACACACAGAGAGATGAGAGGGAGAGAGCACGATGTGTCTTCCTGAGCCTGGTTCAGTGGGAGAGAGGCGCTGGTAAATCTGGATCAAAACCCAGGCACAACAGGAGGCCTACGTCTCCCAGGTAATGGCTAAATGACGAGCACATGGGCTGTCACCATATCGATTCAAGCATTTCATTCTAGCCAGTCACAATTAACTCTGACTTTATCATCCCTTTCAACGTGAAAGAATGACAAACTGAATCACAATATCTGGGTGAGGTCTGAAACTGAAAATCTCCTTGTGTTTATGACTGAACCTGCAGCTACATACCAAATACATGTTTACCTCTGTCACATGATTTAGTGTAAATGCATATCCATAAAATGCAGTTCATAGGCTGTCTAAAAGGATGCTTATTTTTAGAACAAACATTTCTGGGCCTGTGTCCACACAACAACGACAAAAATACATGTGCTGTTCAACCATCTGCTTTACGTTGCAATTTTTTTTTACTTAAGGCTTTGCCACCCATAGATGGGTTGGATATGTTCTGAGCTGGGAGTGTGCTCGTGGGTTTGTGACTGGAGGCTTTTAGAGCTGAATCTGACCTGGCCTTGGCCAAGGGACAACAATAACAATGTTGAGTCTGTGAGGCCAAGTTCAGAGAGCCTCTCCTCTCCAGCATTACTGTGCAGCCTCATTGTATCCAGAATAAAACTCAATATTAAAAAGGGAACGAGCAATGCTTGAGTTTGTGCACCCCTATCCTGTCTGTCTCTCCCTCTTTCTTTCCCTCAACCTTTTTCTCATTCTCTAGCATTTGCTTAGCTCTATGCTAACAAATAGGTGTTTGTGCCCCGAACGGTGTCACAGTAAATTTGGGTTTGAACTCCTGCCAGCAATGGCATGGTCCATGGATCTTAGGGCTTATTGTTTTCCCTGCTGCTTGTTTTTTAGGTGGAATGTTTGGGACAGACGTGTTTTTAAACAGGCTAAATACTTCTGAATAATCAATCTGAATAGCCCCTTCTTTAAACCAGCTAACATTGAAACTATTTGGTGAGCCATTGTGTCATTTAAAGAAGCATACAACATCAGAGCAAAACTATAGATCTAGTATGAACTGGCTGAATATACACTTTTAGTAAACAGTATAAACATTTTGGCAAATATAAACAGGGTCTAGATTAAACTGAATTGATCAATCACATTGAAGGTGATCTTTATCATCTTTATAAACATATCAAATGTTTATAAAATAAAATACCAATAATGAACAGTTAACTTTAAATCTACACCAATTCCAGAGTAGCTGTAGTCCTGTAGCGGGGCTTATTCCACGGCCGCAGTCTACTTATTTGGCTTTTCTGGCCCCTCATTACAGAATTGTTTATCAATAGGTGCACCAAGTGTCAGTAGTTTTTCTCATCAAACAAGGTCTGACAAAGAGCTGTGGTGCATGGGAAAGAGGCAGCTAGGTGAAACTAATGCCATAGATGTTTGATTCATCAGGGGCTTATTGTTAACAGGGACGTCTGATTGTAAAGGCTCAGTCAAGCAAAAGAGTGCAGAGTAATCAGTCGGATTTATAGTTTGCAGGGTTCAGAAAAATCAACCCGAACCTTTGGGTCTGGCAAAAGTGGGCCTGAACCTCCACCCCCCCCCCCCCCCCCCCCCCCCCCACTCACACCTCCCAACCAAACCCCCTTGTTCACATTGATACCCCCCCACATCCCACCCTCTCCCTAACACACACACACATCCACACACACTCCAATGTGGCAGACCTGACCTGAACCTGCCAAATAAGGTCATAGCAGGAGGGGTTCCTGTCAGGTGACCTTAGATATTGGGATTACAGCTGTATGGCCTTGCGTATCATACCTTCTGACATAACTTCTTAGGATAACAAAGGATAGCTTTTTGCTCAGCTGTTATTTTCCTGTTTCTCATAGTCGACTACATTTATACATTCCTCATGTCTAAAGATGAGAGGCCATTGGAAATGGTTGCTGTGTGTGTATTGAAGAGAGAGTGAGACAGGCAGAGGAAGTCAGATAACCTGAGAAAGGGATGACAACACATGCGCTGCGGTGAATTCATAAAAAATAAAATAAAAATACTTTCTGACTTTGAGTTGTGCTACTCCTGCACCCAACCCCCCAAAAACAGTCATTTCTGCCCCATCCTGACACCCCCCTCTGCTGTCCTGTCCTGTCCCCTCCCCTCCTTAGTCTCTACCTTGCAAATTAGAGACAGCCTTATTGAGAGAGCCAGATGTAGGGCTCCTAGCGAATGAACGGTAAGCTGTTGTACTTTAAGCCTAATGGGAAGTTTTATATGCAAGGGCCTTGAACTGATTAGTATAATTCCTGCTTTAATACAGCTGTCCCTCCAGATTAAGGTAAACCAAATGTTGCAATCAGAGATTAGTGTACCTTGCTGGTTATTAACATCCCTGGTTGTTCGAGCAAGCACGTCAGAGCCCAAAGCTGTGCATTTTCTTTGTGCAGCTCAAAAAAGTGCTGAAACTTGAACTTCTGCACCTGTTGGGGGCTGGTCTGTGCTGCCGGGTGGGAAGTGTGTGTGTACAGGGAGAGAGTGTCTTTACAGGGGAGACAGTGTGTAGAGAGGCTGTGACTGTACCTGAGCACCTGTTCTGACATGTCAGTCTGGGGAGCTGAGCCAAGCCTGCCAGGTGCCCTAATGCCCCTACATCCTGACTGGACACCAGCCCCACTCGTGCTCACACACTTGGCCTGTTGTGTCAAACGGTATTTCCTCCACGGTATTTCCCGCTACAAACGAAACAAACAACACGTCTGCGAGTTTCTCTCTCCCACGAGCATCCATTCCTCACGGAATTCTACATCCTTCGTTTGTCCAATACGTTACCAAATAGCATAGAAAGAGGACTTTGTGTTATTGTTTGTCTGAACATGTGCCATTGTGTGTTTGCGTCTCCTGGTTGGATCTGTTTATGGTAACATAATTGGAAATTTGCAGTTCAGTGAAAATGCCTCAGCGGAGCTTTCATAACTCCCTGAGAGGATCTCCAAAGGTGGTAACACCACTCAATTCTGCTTCTTTGACATTTGTTAATATGGTTCAGTTGCTAATCCACTATTATAATGCCCGTACATCAAGGTCAGTTCCATGCCAGAAGAGAAATCATTATGGATGCTGACCCACACAAAAAAATTATGATTACAAACACAATGGTGCACACTGAGTAAGCATGAAAGGGAATGTTACACTATTAAAGGAGATGAAATAGCATGTTTAAACATTCGGAACGCATCAAGTTCACCTAGCTTTGGAGGCGTGCTTGCTAATAGGTGAGAGGTTAATAACACTTGACTCTGGGCTCACTGCAACTGTCTGGACAGCTTTAATGTCGTGCATAGACCTCAACAGTAAATCCCATTAACCTGGCAAAGACCATTTAAACACTCGGACTGAAAACCTATTAGGTGAAACTCCACTAACTAGCCCTTACCACTCAGCTGAAGTGATCCTTGAATTACTGTGTCATCTGTTGTGTTAGGTTTACGCTGGCTGTAGAAAAAGAAAGGTGAAGAGATATAATTGTCACAGAATAGCATAACAACTTAGGCTGGACAAAGATAATGTTGTAACTTGTGTTTCCTTGTGGTCCTATTAGGCCATCATGGAAACCAGTAAAGTCCAACACATAGAACAAAGAGTTAAAAATGCATCTCATGTATTATGCTTTTATTGACAGCCTTTGCAGGAGGCAAGCCCGTGAGTTCAGACTTAAGTCTAAAGCTCAACATTTGCACCACTGCACCGCTGTTGATTGTATTAAGGTTAGAGGCTGGAGGTAAGCGGGGATGTCATGCATGATGCACTTTTGCGATGTTCACACACATCCGATTCAATCTGTTTGACAGAAAACAACGAGCACAGCTAAAGGTAGGCCTTCGCCGATGTTCCTTTCCTCTCAGCCATGTTGTATATAACAAGCACTATTCTGACTCACTCAACTGAGAGGTTACCTCCCATTGAGGATGTCTCTTGGCTAGTTTTATTTGGGTCTGAGGGTAAACTCTGAGCTCTTTTGACCCATTCAGGGATCACTGAATTCAACATCCAATCAATAGGAGAAATATTAGACACTCTTTGCTAAAGGTAGACTGCAAAACTTGGCTAAGTCCTGTTCATGTGCTCCCTCTAAATATGGTTTACAATTAGGAGACATATTTTAGTTTGATCAATCCAAATAAAATTTGACTAGCTTAAGGACAAAAACATATCTACCTGAAGTTTTAATTTCTGTGATGGCACCAGACCATACAGAGACATACAAGAGAACAAACAATAAAAAACGGTCCTGATTCAAACCTACACAACATAATCAAAAAAGAGGACATGCAACGCTATGAGCTCTTGACAGCTCGACAGCTCAGATGGGCGACTGCCAAGCCATGGCTAAATATACACTGGGGTCAGTCTTTGGCAGTTCTTCTCTATTGTCAGTCCTGCTTCAGGTTTTCTGATAAAAGAGAGCTGCTTGCTGAAAGTCAAGTGACAGTTGGGACAGGAGAGAGGGCGTGGGCAGGGCCTGTACGTGCTGGAGCCCCTGCAACTGTGTGCGGGGTGGACGTGTGTACAGGGACCCCATGGTCCTGACCTGCCGGAGGGTGATAGGCACAGGCGACGGGGGGGGATAGGACTTGTCACGGGGGTGGTCCCCAGGCGCAGGGCCAGAGTGACGGTGGTTGTCCTGCTCCTTCCTGTCGGGATCCGGCTGCGCGGAGCATTGATGAACTCAGCACAATGTCAAATGGGGAGTGTTTTGGCAGCTGAGACAGTGGGGCTAAAGCTGCAGGTCAGAGATAACACCCTCGCAGATCTCTGTGTGCCTACTAGTGAGTGGCCATCCCATCAGGGCGAGAGAGAGAGAGAGAGAGAGAGAGAGAGAGAGAGAGAGAGCAAGAGAGACAAAGAGAACGAGAGAACGAGAGAGAAAGAGGACGAGGGAAATTACTCCCGTTAAGCAAGATTACTTCAGGAGCCTTTTCTCTTGACTTGGTTGTGGTTGTTGTTAGCCCAACGCAGGCCGACACACGGGGGTCGTCTGTCTCCTGCGCCAGCCCCACAGTGGCCCACCTCGCCATGCTTCAGCAGAGCGTCACGTCACATCTGAAGCCATCATCAGGAAGCAGGTCCTAATCTTGGGGAGGAAATGATAAGCTAATGGTTGATTTTTTGAAGGGAGGGGTTGGGGGTTCCGAGAGGATGTGACTGGCTGGTAAAGGCATGCAAACTCTGTCATTCCCGTCAAGATTCCACTTTTGGCCTTTCCTTTTGCCGAGACCATCACACGATGAACCCCGCAGGTCGAACGCCTGGGAGAATAACAAACTGCTAATCTTGTCTCTCACATAGGAAGGAAGCAGCTACAAGGTATAACAATAAAACACAGTAATTCTATCAATTATGCATGTGCATACAAATACCAGACAACAATTTCAACAACTCTCATGTCTCTCAACCTCATGTCTATGTTTCGCATTCAACTCTGTGAATAGTTAAATATACATGTCAAGTATTGGGAACATGACAGGCAAAAAAAGGGGAAAAAAAGACTTTGGGCTTCAAGATTGTGTACATGAGGTAACTAGTCAATATTATCACAAAACATGGTGTATTGCTTTGTTATTAGGAAATCCAATACAGTGTATTTATCGCATAAAAACATGACAAATGTTCCACCAGTGTAATCTCAATAACATCATGTTGCATGTTGACGGCTCATCTGGGAGCGAGCGGTGGATTTGGGCTGCCTTTACAACAACACAGGCCTCCGTACCTACGCTTCGACACAAGAAAAGGGAGGAGGGCTTGATCTCCCCTTTGGAAAGAGGGGGCGTCCTGCCAGTTGCAAAAATGAATTAAATCAGAGGGATTAACAGTACCTGTAAAGACCTGTCAGGTAGATTTACAAGGCCTGCTGATAAGGGAACAGGAGGGATAAACGCTGCCTGGCATCCCGTCGTTGCCAGGCAGTCAAAGGGAGAAAAAAACGTTCTCCTTTTCCTCCAGCCTCCACCTTTAATATCTGTCTTGGCTCAGGCTCTGTTGATGAAGACTTCCTGTTTGTATAGACTCACTCTCAGGGTGATGAATTCACTCCAAAGCTGTTCTGGTGTGTGTGTGTGTGTGTGTGTGTGTGTGTGTGTGTGTGTGTGCAAAGGGGAAGGAGGGGAGGGTGGGGGCAACAGCTGCTAGAATCCAGGGGAAAAAGGAACACATTCCAGCCAGAGAACACAGAGTGAATAGCTCTCCAGCACGGCCCCAGAGCTGCCCCTTAGGAGCCCAGGGCCCAGCCAGGCCAAGGCGGCCACAGCCGAGGAATCCTTCACTGTATTGTTACGCAGCATCACTGTAGGAGACTTCCAGTGGCCTTCCCATAGCTACAAGTGAAAGTGTGTGAACAATTCAGCCTGAAAAGAACTCACACAGACTAGGAATTTACAATTGTAATAGTTACACAAGCAAAAGACACTAGGCAAAAATGACCAGGGTGAGTTTGCCTCTTGCCAGCCATAGACTAGCACCACAAATGACAAAGGTTAATTGTTGGAGAACGTGCTTCTCATTGAGGTCATAGGGAAGTCAGAAAATTGTGTAAAATAGACTTGCCCTGTCCAACCCCCAGTTGCACACATTGTATTACTGAGCTGACAGGGAAGGCAGCAAGATGACAGAAGATGAAGTTACGATGCAGAAGCGCTTCCTTTAAGAAGTGGGCAGGAGGTGGGTCCGTTTGTGCTCAGCTCTGATTAGGAGTGATGGGCAGGTCATGTTTAGGTTAACCTTGCTGTCATGACTTAAAAAGGTCCACGTTATCTCAGGGCATATTTATGTATTAAGTAATGTAGTGCACATGCTGAGCTGAGACTCCTGTAGATCTCTGGCTAGTGGGTACATTGACAAATGTAATTGTTTTTGCTGGCGTAGCCAAGGAAACTATGAACATTCCACATATATAATTTAAGCTTCTGGAGACTTTGTCAGTGGTGTGTCTGGGGTCAAAGGGTGTTTTGATTCTTTTAGTATCATACTCACCTCACCTAGATGGCCCAGGCTAAGGTTGATGAGACCACAGTTTATGTTCAAGAGGCCCTGCGCTAGTTCCCAATGAGTTACATACTCACTATCAGGGTCTACATTTTCAGTTTTCCGAGCACAGTTTGGAATATGGAATTTAGACTGGTGGTTCTCACGCAACTTCCATTGAAGGAGACACAAAAAAAACAGCTATTTGTGAGCTATGCAGCTGTGTCTCCTGGGGTGAAAAGGAAAGTTCAAGTCAGTTATGTCAGACTAGAGTCCATGTGACATTCTTAATTCAAGACTAATTTTACTGTAAACATGAGTAATTAGTATTAGCCTCAGGAAACAATTGTCTGCTGCAGTCATAAATACAGACTCTTTAAATAACTCAGTTAACCTAAAGCAAGAGGAGTCAAGCATGTAGAAATATGTTCTATAGGGAGGATGTATTGCTCCATGTGAAGATATGGGAGGGAGACCTGTCAGTTGGAATGTTAACCAGTCCTTCATGACCTGTTAGACGCAAAACACGCCGTGATGACTACGGTGTGATCTCCCCCTGATATGGCCCACCGCCACACTTATATCCTTATAGAGCATATTCCCTCAAAACAACTGAGTTATGACTTGGTGAATGGTTATGTAGCATAGGTTCCCACTATAACAGGCTCTGCTTATTTTAGGCATCAAGGGTAGACCTCGCCATTCTGAGACACCCTAATTGAAAACATCAGTTTGCAACATTTACAAGGACGCTGTAAAACATACTCCCCTGTGCTGTATTAAGTCACTGCACCTCCATGTATACACAACATACATCATCACACCTCTCACCGCCAGGGTTTGTATGAGAAAGCAATCCGCAATCGTAAGCTATTCAGACCACTTTTACCACTTTATTTATGTCCTCGGTGCAGTGAAGCATACAGCAAAGGCTTCTTTGAAGGGAACTGCCACAGGTCAGATTTCTAAGCTGCAAAATATTGCCCGAGATCGAGTCCACCATCGGCATTTAGGCCATGTCCCTAGTGAAAATGCTCTCACCCAGGAAGATTAGGTAATACATGATATCATAGCTGTGAACTGCAGGTGGGGGCTGCTAGACTAAAAGGACATTTTGCATGCAGGTGGCTTGTTTCAAACCAAACATTTACAAGAGTACAACTATGAAAGTTCAATAAGGAAAAATAGCTGTGTTACAAAGGTTAGTTATTGTAGAGGAACTTCATAGTCCTCTCACAATTCCAAACTGATCATTAGGTATTTATGAAACTTAACAAACATATACATATTAAGTAGTGTATGTTTCCATTTAGTGTGACTTTTTTGTAACATTGGGAACCTAAAGGAAAGTGGCAGTGTTGAATAGCAATACGTAGTATCAATCTCAAAACCACCCACCATTCCTCTCTCCTCTCCTCTGCACCACAACCCAGTGTTTGCTTACAATCCCCACTGGTTCAGAAAACTCTAAGAGTGGGAATGTTTTCAAGCCATGACAAAATGTGTTTGGCTTGGATGAAGCAAGCATTCTATAATTTACACTATGAGATGATAGGTTGTTCTCAAAGTTTTTCCCCCCCATCAGAAGTAAAATATAATTCAAATATGCTGACATGAACACTGGTTTTTCACTGCTTAGTTGTAAATGAATTCTGTGGACAACCAAACGTGTGTTTGTTTGTACACATGCTAATGTGACAATGACAAAGGTGTATTACATTGTGTTTTATATGTTTTCATTTTTTCAAGCAGCTGATAGAGACAGATGAAAACAGGACCGCCTGTGTCCAACCTTGGAACAGACACAGTAAATGATTGTGTAACAGGAAACAAAGAGCTCACAAGTGAAAGGTTTGCCGACATCAGCGGCTTCATCAACGAGCGATCTCAAAGAAACCAGGAGCTAAACGGCCTCTCGTGTTCAAGAGGAAAATGGCTTTGAAATGCAGATTTGGAGCATATCGACTGTCACCTTTTCAGAGCACTCCAACTCCTGCTGCTGAAATGAGTCTTTTCAAGAGACACATTCGATATGTATCAGCTGCCAAAGCCAATTGGTTGCGATGGCTCTATTGTCCCTGTCTGCGTAGTAGAAGGTGTCAGCCCATATGAATACATGTGATTTCCTTTACTCCATCTTGCTTTGGGAAGACAGTTCAATGCCTCAACAAAGAGATGTCCATACCTACTCAGGTTTACCGTCTGACACTGTAGTCTTACACTGAAAGGATACTACTCACTATGAAAAGCGTCATATAACCACTTTGAATTCACAGTAGGTTATAAACTTTTCCTCACACCTCACTCGGACACCATTGCCTTATCTCAGATAATTGAGAGTATTATTTCAGTGCGGCACTATTACTGTGTTTAGCCCTTTTTTTGCCATAATTCAAACTGTAATACTTGGAGCGATTTGACACAATTACACCCTCTCTTCCTTCTGCATTTATATCCCATTGGAAATTGCTCATTAGAGTGAGCTTTGCCTTTTAGATAACTTATAATGAGGATGAAATGTTTTACGTTCGGAGCACACCGACGGTTCAAACAGGCCTACTTCAGGCTAATTAGAGATACATCCACATTCAAATGCTTTATCTTTAAGATAGGTCAGACACTCCTTTAAGACAAAACTCACTTCCATTATGTCTATGCTATTAATAGATATTATTGATGCCAAAACAGACTATAGTATTATATATGTGCATGAACTGCACCCCCCCACCCCCCTCCGCACACTCTGTTCTTGAATAAGTTCATACTTTTATGAAACACACTCTGTCTAATTGGTACACTATTCAGATATATACAATAATGATCTATCCCTGAGCTTTGACTTCACACGTTTTAGCTTTCCACTTGACTAAGTCCTAGGTGTGTTTAGTGGCCGCCAGCTTGTTCCAGTTAATACGGGCAGTGAACCCAGAGCTCTACCTGACTGTCTGGGACAATAGCCAGTTTCCTTTCCCATAATGCTGTCCCCCCTCTCAGAGGCACAGCGCCTATAAAACTGTCAGTGAGCATGTAGGCCACGTCACCTTTGCCATGGTTTCACACACAAAGCCACCTTAACTCACTCACGTACAGACACAAGCACGCACACGCACACACACACACACACACACACACACACTTACATCATGCCACACATACACTTAAATCATGACATACACTCCAGCCAAAATACATACAACAAAATGCATTGACAATCACGAGGTCCCTGCTGCACACAAACAGATCATTTTGAGGGTAGAGTAACATTCATGTTTAAACAACGTCATATCCTCTCCTCGGCTAACAAGAAGGACCAACATTCACAAATGTATGCCATCCAAATGTAAATAAATGTATTTGTGCTCAGACTCAGGAGTTAATTAAACAAACACAATGCTATCATTCTGTCGGAACTCCAGCCGTCGATGAGATGGATGAAGGGATGAGCTAGATTTTTTCTGTCTTTTACTTCTGGCCTTCCCAGGCCTCTGAATGTTCTACTCTGGTGGATAAAGTAGGAGGAGGCCTGCCGTTCAGGCAGAGGACGTGGGCCAACGGCTTCTGGCCTGACAGGGGGATTATAGAAAACAGATGACTTACGCTTCTAATTTGTGAGCTTAAATTGCAAACAGAATTTCAGGAGTCGAGGAGAGTAATAAATGGCAATAGCACGAACCACACACAGCCAAATCAGCATGCGGTGCTCGCAGGTTCAACTAAACTAGAACAGACAGGTTATGATGGTCTTGTACGTTACAGCGTGGAGTCTTAAATTACCTACACTGTGGAAGGGTCAGACGTCGCAGGGAAGGAGACACTGGAAAGGACGGAGAAAACCGACTCCCAGTTTGAACTCGATGAGCTCATTATCCCATCATTGCTAAACACACTGGTACAACTCGGCCTCTGGATTTCGGGCCAAACAATAAACATGTTGAAGATGCCTAATTGAAGCAGCACCATAAGCTGTTGTGTGGTCGTAGGTTCTGCTTCGGGTCGCACCTAAACCGATTAAGGTCTGCTGGGACAAAAGGTCAGTCGGGACATAATGACTGAGCCGTGACATGTTTTGCGTCAAGGTAAAAAAAAAAAAGCCTACTCAGCAGCACATAAAAACTTACACCTGTTAGCAATTACCCGTTCCGAGGTCCTCTAGGTATGGAGAGAAATATCTGGTTGCTAAAGCCTCGAGGAATGTGTGAATCTGGCGTTGGGACATCAGCTTTGGGTCTCCCAGTGAACGCAGGGAGGCCAGGAGGCCACAGAAGTACGGAGCGGAAATACTCTCCGGCAGGACAGCTGGCGAGCAAGTGCCACCTGGCACCTGTTCTGGCACTACTGGTGTGTGTGCGTGGGGGGGGGGGGGGGGAGGAGGGGGGTTACAATGTTAGCCTTGTGGCGCTGAGCTCCCAGGATACACTGCAGGATTAGCTTGCTCCGTCTGAATTCACAGCTCCGGGAGGACCAGACACACTAGTGTGGAGAGAGAGAGAAAAAAAGTGACCTTATTGCTTAAAAATGCAGGGGGCTCCAGAATGAGGGCTGGGGAGGCTGTGACAGGCCACGTCGCTGACGGGGAGCCAAACCCAGAGAGGGTTGAGAGAGCCGCCCATGTGTTGTCAGACTGTGAATGGCTGGATGGGCTTGACACTCATTTCCATTGTACCAAGCAAATGACATTCCATCAAGCTTGGTATCAGATGTGACACGTTGATGGTTGTGGAAAGAGACAAAGACTCTCTACGAATTCTAAGTGTTGCTTCTCACCAGGTTAAAAAAGGGGATCCACATATCTATACACATTCAAATGAATATGATTTTTGGATAAAAAATGATGTAACCTTTTCCTCTTTTACAAATCTGAAATACTCTAAGTATTTCATTTTTACTCACCATGTTAGTTCCTGAAATATATGCAAACACCCACACACACACCCTTAGTACTTTCACCCCCCCCCCCCCATGCCCCCCCACACACACACACATCCACAGACCAAAACTAAGAGTGAGAATGCAATTTACTAAAGTGCCACACTTTATAAAGTATATGTTGGGAGGGCTGTCTAAGAGACAATGTTAGTGGTGGATCCTTAATAAAAGCCCAAACACTGAAAACATATCATAATGCCTCATTTTCGCAGATGCATTCTAGTGCTACACCAACACAAAACGTCACACTCTTTGTGAAGCGGGAAATAAAACACCACTTCAAAGCTATCCTTATCTTTCCTTGAGACAGACAGGGAAAATAATTGAATGTAAATACAAGGATAACCAAAGGTCAAATGTAAGTGTCTTGATATTTACTTTATAACACAAAATAAATACTCCTATGATAAAACAATTAAAACAATTCTAATTGGATTAGGATGCAGTAAGTAAAAATGCCTTTGAAGCCTTGTATATTTGTTGTCTACAAAGAGGTATGTTAACATTCAGCATAGTCACTGGAAAGGGATACTGCCAGTGTTGAAGCACATAGGACTCACCAAAGGTACATTTCTGAGTCATCACGTACTCCAGGGTCACTGGGCAGACAACACGGCTCAGTCTCTGTGGTTAATTGTGCAAAAGTTGTCGGACAAACTCTATGGTGGTCCACACTGTACTTGACACTGGGGGTGAAGTGGGCTGCCGGCTCAACTTAGTCCATTTAACAGCAGAGTTGAAGTGTTTACAATCAGTGTGTCTGTCGTTCCATTGTCTCATAATGAGGACAGATAATCACCTGGTGAGGGGAAAAGGGGGCCCAAAGAGGAAAGCCTTTGTCTGTACCAGAGACCTTCCTTGTCGCCTTCCCAGGATAGGGTATTTTTTCTCCAGTTAAACCCCCTCAGTCATTAGTTGGCTACAGTGGGGAAACGTGAGGCCCTTTGCGGGACCTGAGCCTTTTCAAATACGAGCACGCCTTTTGTTTTTGCACCCTGTCAAAAACGGTCACCTAATTAAACCTGATATCTCTGGTCCAAGAAAAACGATTTGTTAATGGCTCTTTCGGAATTTACTTAATGAGTTTAGATGCCCATTGTGCAGCGGTAGCTCCTATAAGACAGTGTTTTTGAACAGAAAAAAAAAAATGAGGGCAAAGATTGAGCAATGGGAGCAGTGAGCTGACATGACTGTGGGCTAAATAGGCAAGGTGTAGCATGAGCAGAGGGGGCTATGGAATCAAGGCAGGTCATTAATGCGTAACAAAAGAGAAGCATACCCAGGGGCCGGGGTCCAGACTGCCCTTGCATTGTGCAGTGTAGCGGACATTTCAGGAGCTATCTACACAACACCTTGATCACATCAAGTAGCTGACACCATTTTCTTCAGCAAACTCCAGCGGCTTGTTTTGGGGGCCATATCTGTCTTTTCCCTCTCCCCCCATTTTTGCTTTTGTTCATGTCTCAAGGCCTCTGCCTCCCTTTCTTCTCGGGTCTACGGAGAGGGAACAAGCTTGTTAGCTAGCATGGATATTTTGACTGCAGATACACATTGGCCACTTGCCTATGGAAACAGTGTCAAAGCACAACCTGGCTTAATTGTCACATCTGCAGTCCTGGGAGAGGTCTTTGGTGAGGTTCAGCCTGATAAATATCAAAAGATCCTCTCATCTCTTTCTTTTTCTTTATCCCTCCTTTTTCCAGTGAAGGAAACTTGTAAATTAATCTTAGTGTCAAAACAAGTCTTTTTCTTGCTTTGGATTCTCTAGTTATGTTTCTGTTTCTGTCCCAGAAGTTTTCATCAAAGGCCAGCAATGTCAGAAACATTGTATAAGACCATCCTTGCAATTTATAGATTTGATGTTTATTGAGGTTTGCAGGCCTCAGTTTATCTAATGAGAGTCCGAATCTAAGCTTCAGATAAACAAACAACACCAAAAAATGATGGTTCTGGTTCAGGACAACATGTTGCACAGTGGCAAGTTAAAAGAGAATGACAATGCAGACTCTGTAAATTGAGGTAATTTAAGGATACACTAACATTTGTAGTGTCATGAACACAAATGTGTTGTGTTCCACACATTTAAACACAAACCAAATGTCTGTGCTCAAGTTATTTTGTTCTCCCTTCCATGCTAAGCAATGAATTCCAGTAAAATAAAATACAATCTGAGAGTAGGTATTCTATAGATAGAGATGGTTAGAAAAAAGGTGCAAATAATTACTAATAATGCCATACAATTACATATGGCAATGTCTAGAGTACATATATTGTTTGTACATATATATTGCTTTATAATGAAATAAGTACATTAAATTGTATTAAATGTTCACAAAAAAAAGTCTAAGAAGGCACCTTAATGGGAACGGGTGTAAGGGTTAAGTGGATGATGTAATGGAGCAGTTTAAGGTTGAGTTACTTAAACAAGATCAATATAAAGACCAATCTCGCCCATACACTGGTATTATAACTTGTACTGCTAAACCGCAATGAATAGTATAACACAGTTCCTCTGTAACTACAATGTTGTCTCTACAGGTATTGCTATGTAGTTCCATGGTGGTCAATGTTACCTTAATGTAAGATATTGCTATGTTGTTTTCTCTGAAACGTAGAGATGTTCAAGAAATTAAATCTGTTTAACGGCACATCTTCAATTTAAAATTATTTGTGTATCACATACAGTATAAACATCAATCAGGCATCTACCATGGACGTTAAAATTAGATGCACAGCCCAATTACCGTCTGTTATAAAAGGACAGAGTTAACAGTTTCAGCCGTTTGCCCACTACCCTTTCAAAGCACACTTGGTCACTTGTTAGGTTTCACCTCCAAAGCCGAGAGACACAGTTTTCACACAGACGACGGTGCTACTGAGAAACGCCATGGACGAAAGGCAGATGGTTGAATGGTTTCTCCAATTAATGAAGGAGAGGAATGAACATTGAAGAGGGAAGAGTGGAGAGAGGTGGGTGGAAGAAGGCTGGAGTGGGTGAGAGCGCACGGCTGGGATTTTTATAACCCCACTCTTGTTCGTGCCCTTGCCTTACTTAAACCAGTTAGGCCTGTTACATTAGCCATTGGAATGGTTTATGTACTTGTACCAATTCAATTATTTGTTTCTCCGACTCAGCTGTGGAGGAAGCCAAGGAAGGCACTCACATAAATTCTAGCTGTTAATTTCCAAGTAATGCAGTGGCCGTGATCATTTAAGACAGGACAATTGATACCGCTGTCAGGAGAGAGCCCTCTCTAAAGGATGTTTTTACAGAACATCATGGTGACACTTTGCTCAGATGAATGTCCAGGAAGGCCTTTGATTAATGTAATGTAATAAAAGAAATGGGGGCTAAAATGCCTCCGCACGTCTTGTTAAGAATATTTGATTCATCATATGAAATTCCAAACGGTTCTTTCCCTTCCCTCGCAGAGGACCTTTCTATCATTTTTTTGTCATCAATCAATATATGCGACAGTGACAACACTTAAAGTCCCTCGTACACTCCCTCCCGCTCCCTACCGCATTTTATGGCTCTCATTGTCAGGCTTTCGTAGACATGTATTTCCATGTCATCTTTCTGAGGTGTCAGGGACGTGGTGGGATCGTGAGCGAAAAGTAATGTCACTTCATTTATGTCACTGGGAGCCAGAGATGAGCAGTGGGCAGTCATGCACTCACAAATAGAGCAGAGGCGTAAGCTTACTGAATACAACATTAAACAAACATATTATTTAGGCTGCAGCCACTTTGCTCTCTTATTTGACCTTCCTGTCATCCCGTTGACAGTATTTTGACATGTTTTTTGTGCCTCATCGATCTTTACTGTATCACTCTGACATAAAGAAATCCAAAATCCAAATATTAATAAAAAAGCCGAAGCCTTTTTAATTTGATATAACTGACTTTACATGCCACAGATCTACTCCAAGCAGGACTGACCAGTTTCTCAATTTCTAGAGATTTGCACTCAATTCATTTCATGGTTGTCAAAAAGTGCAACTTGGACCTCGCTTATTTGGTGCTATCATGACCTGACCTGCAAGTCAGAGCTTTTTACACCTGAGTGACTTTTAAACATGATCATGTTAATGTATTATCTTACCTGTTTAATGGCTAACAAGGTCAAAGTCGTGGGCAGCTTCGCCTGATTGATGCTCACCATGTTGCAACTCACCTGAATCTGTGAAATGTTCAACGGGGCCTGGTGTACCTTTGCTGTGGTTACACATTGGTGAGCAGACTCGTTCTTTATCTCAGGTGAGTCTGTTAAAATGTCCTAAACCCTGAGAGAGCTGAGACATCCTTTGAAACAAAAAGTTCATGGTGCACTCACTTTCTCTCCAGGAGCTTAACCATGCACGGACACTGAATCTGATTCCTAAAAAGGTCCATGAAAACAATTATTAAAACAGAAAACCACACCAGTGTCAGTCTGAAGTACAAAGGGAAAAGCCTTAGTTGTTTTTTTGTCTTTTTTCTAGAGTGTATGAGTACTGCTCTGCATTTCAGATATTGATGATTAACCATCTGCACCTTAATTTAGAGGTAGCAATACTCTATTTGATTAACAACATGCAGATGTATTTGTGATGACACCTTGCTGTAATCTGCTTCAGGAGGCTTATAAGCAAATTGATATTATCAATTTTAATGTTGGCAAATACCATGGTCGATCTTGTCGTGAATGTTTATCTACACCAACACACCCCCACCTGCTAAGAGGTGCCACGCTTTAATGAAATTGTTTGAATATCCAGGCTTGTTGCTAAGGAACAGTGTTTTCTTCCTGGGGATGTAATGCTTGCAGATTTCTGTCATCAAATAATGATTAGAGATGTGCCCACCTCAAGGTGTTCAGAGCACTGAAGGGTGTATTCAGCCCCAGATTTACAAACAGCTCAGACAGGGTAAAATGAGCCTTTGTGTGAGTCTCTGGCAACAGTTTCCACTCCTGTGGCACTTTAAAAGGAAACGTGATGGTTTCTCAGCAAACCAAGTGTTTGTTATACCTCTGATGGCTTCATGTTGTAATGTGATTGGCAATGCTTGATGTTTACATTTCTGAAGGAATAACTAGCAGATTATTTGCAGTTTTAAGGAATTATGCGGTCAGAAAATCTCTTCTGTTCCGTTGACAAGGTGGCTATGTACACCGTTGCAATAACACCTATTCCTAGCGATTACAGAATTGTCACAGTGAACTTTAGATAGGTCTCTTTTCATCTCTCTTTGATGTTTGATTTAAACTCTCCCTCTCTCCATTTCATATTTTACATACAACTTTGCATTTTTGAGACACCGACTCACATCACCAACGCGGATAAATGGTTTGACATCAGGTATTCAAGACAGAGTTTATAAATAATAGACCCCTGTAGGAAGACATCAGGCAACATGAGGCGTTATGCCTTCTCCAGACACATGAAACGCTTCAAATGATACCCAAACACCTACTGTAGCATTTTAATTGATACGGTGTATCCTTGCTGAACATTCAGTCTGCTAGCTTCTTGTGCCTCCCAGTTGCATCAAATTGATGGTTGCCCCCTGACTGTAGGCGAGCATCTGGACAATGGCATACGGTCACCACCGTCTCTCCACAGGATCTCAGAGTGAGATTCAATCAGAATGAGGCAGGAGGGCCACAGACTGCATAGATCCAAAGCGCTGATCCATGGGTTTACCCTGCCTCCTGCAACCCCCCCCCCCCACCACCACCACTACCACCTCCCTAAAATGTGACGCCTTTGAAGGTACTGTTATTGGTCCATTCACCACTGGTTTAGATCAATTTTTGTCTGTTAATGGACAATAATTGAAGTTCTAGAACCTCCACCACACGGCTTCATAGAAAGAGAACTGTGAAAAATGCGTTTAATTCAAGCTCTGACTAACAGTAGTAGGACCTAAATTGACATCTCTGTACTCTCAGAGTAAAGACATTTTCTCACTTAGGCTTAGAGGCACACTGCTGGTAATTACAAATTCCATGGAATAGAAGCTTCCGTGGGTAGTTGAACTGCAGACGCATCAAGAGTTATGCAGAAATGGCTCCACTTGTATGCATTAATGCCCATATCAATTGAATGGTGTTTAAGTACTGTGAAAGGAGCCAGTGTCAGACATGGGGCCCAGGCACACACAGAGCATATGGTCAGCACATCTTGTGATCTGCATCTCTAATGTGGACGGAGGGAGAATGTTAACTGTGAAAAATAAATGTCATCATGGGCCTTTCATTCGAGATGTTCTTTCAGATAAGAATTCTATGGTAGACTCAGCAACTCAAATCAATTGGCACAATTAGAGCCCGAGGCCATTACATTGTGCACACTCCACCACATTCGTTACACAGAATGTCCTTTCCTCGTTGAGTGCAGGAAGGCATTTCAGTGACTCAATGGGGTGAGGAAACTCAAAAGACACTCTGATCTGAGCAAATACATTCCTCACTGGAGGTAAATCACATGTTAACCTAAGCCTAGTCATACACCAGTGCAGGCTCAGCTTACTGTCTCAAACAATACCTTACAGCATGAAGGACCTCATTGTTACTGAAAATAGCACAGCAATCGTATCAGATAGCAGCAAACCGAGCAGTGCGCAGGTTGTGAGGTTGTCTGGGTGTGTGCTGGCGTAGCGAGTGACTCATCAGGACTACTTCACAGGAACGAGGGGTTGTTGTGTAACCTGGAAAGTGGGTGTCACATGGTGGCTGACACATAGACCCGGTCTAGTGGCAGATTTCACACACCTGTTCGCCAGAGAGAGATTTTGCAACAAGAGGAGGGAGGGAGGGAGGGAGGGAGGGAGGGAGGGAGGGAGGGAGGGAGGGAGGGAGGGAGGGAGGGAGGGAGGGAGGGAGGGAGGGAGGGAGGGAGGGAGGGAGAGAGAGAGAGAGAGAGAGGAAGAGATGACCACTCTTCGATAAGAGGGCCTAACCACAGCTGCACTTGTGGTTTAACAGATACAGGAGACAGATCCTGATTATGCAACTTTAGTGTAACACTTGGTATGGTGAGTGGGTAGAAGGAGGGAGAGAGAGAGAGAGAGAGAGAGAGAGAGAGAGAGAGAGAGAGAGAGAGAGACCACATCAAATCACCACATTGCCATATTGACAAAAAATATATATATCAGTTAACATGAACACATAAGGAGAACTGTTCTGGAATGTAGTATTAGTTAAATACTGTGCTGGAATGTAGTATTATTTAAATACAACAAAGCCAATGGACAGGGTTACACATTTATGATATAGCTTTAATAAGAAACTCATGGACATACTGTTCTTTGTAAATGTAAACCAATCTTCATTAGCAGAGCACAAAATTCAGCCAATGCTGTATTATTTGCATTTAACACACACAAATTAACTAGATGCCATCTACAGTTCGTCTGTGAGGATTGATATACTGTAATTACTGCAATTCATGTTTATCCTCTCTATATAATTTTTCCCCCTAAAAAGACGAGTGACTGTCGGGGCTTTGCGTTGTGGAATACAATTATGATGTGGCAAGATTTGCCAGGGTTTCAATCTTAAAGGACTCCTCTGAGCTTCAGCTAACAGGCTGGCTTGGCACACTTAGGTCGACTCCACGCCCCAGACTTCCTCACCTAAATTAACATCAGACAGACCCAGATTACTGTTAATTGAGAGGTTTGCACACAGGCCAGGTCTCCTCTAAATACTGTTCTGAAACCCTTGGATGAAACCATCAAGTAGGATTGCCTGGTGTTACACCATCCGCAGTTCACAACAGATCACAACACTAGGTGCAGTCAGAGAAAGGAGAGGGAACACATGCCAGACCTTGGAATGATGAAACAGAGCTTTCACACAGCAAGCAGTCCTAACAGGCTCATACTGTATGTGCAAAATGAGGAGGAGGACTTGACTGGCACAAGTAGCTGCTCACAACACGCACACACACACACACACACTCTCTCTCTGTCTCTCGCTCTGTTACTGTGAACAATCAGGTGTAACATTGTGTGTCTCTTCACAGATCTACTCATTGAAAAACATGGAAAAAAACAACTTGGTGGTCAGCCCCTGACAGATGAGCTCCCCCAGTGTGCTGGAGGGGGATGACGCGAGTCATACGCACGCACAGACGGACAGACTGACAGGGGTACAGGTGAGGAAGGGCCGCGCTGGCGGGCAGTTTAGGGGAGCCGCGCTGTCAAAAGGGTAATAATTAATGATCAAATGTTAATGGTGACGGCAGGGCTGCCGGGCCTGCTCATGCCATTAATTCAGCTCAGTGGAGCCAGGCTAGCTCAGGACCTGCCGCAGCTGTCACCGCGCTTGCTTAATTATCCCTTCGCCCGCGGCCTGGGATGCCTCCCCTGCTCTCACTCCCTCTCCACTGCAGGACAGTACGGCGGCAGTCAAGCAGCAACGGGAAGGGCACGCCGTTTCCGGGGTGCTGCCAAGCTCACGGCGTTGGCGGAGGGCAGTGTGAGTGAGCGAGAGAGGCCCGTTTTATGGCGTCTCAATGAAAGTTGTCACTGATGGACTCGGGTCTTGGGGTATCATATGAGGGATAGCATATGTCCTCATTTGGGCAAAAATGAGGATAAATTAGACGTCTATGCTACAAAGCGTCAGCTTGATTTCACACTGTTTTGACTAGCTGAAAAAAACAGAAACAGCTAGAATGTACATTCTCCCCTATCTCCACTATGTTAATGGCTGAAAAGCACCACATGTATTCCCAGTCTAAGATTAGAACAGAGGTGACGTATGCCCAAGACTGAGACGCCATGCGTCCTTGGCTAGCACACACTCACATCTAATATTTACTAGTGTCAGATATCTCAACCTGTCTACTTTGAATGAGAGGAAAGTTTACCTGCACGTCTCAGTGCCGCAGACTTTCGAGGGCAGCTTGCACGCTAACCAATAACCTTTAATATTTCATCCTGTTCGGGTGATGTTTAGAGAGTCTCTTCGCTCAAAGTTGAGCGCAACGCACGGAGGGAAATACATCCACTCTCTCTAGCCTGGAGGATTATTTCCGTACCTGTTCAAACATGCTCCCGTGAATAATTCATCCTGTTGAGCCTTGCTGCCTTGTACTGTGTGCACACCCCCATGCTTTTACCTCGGCCCGTGAAAATGTACCTAGCCCCGTGGACAAAACGGGGACGCATCAAAGTACTGATGTCTGCCTCAGGGAGGGAAAACAACATTGCTTGTGGAGGAGAAAAAAAGAAACACGCAAAACAAATGCACCACTCTTGTAACCTGTGTTGCACATAGTGGGCTGTGATTTGTATGAATTATAAATATGGTGTACTCTCAGAAAGTGGATCATTCAAAGTTCTACCTGTTGCGTGGCCAGAGTTGGCTTGATATGACCCACATGAGTACGTGCTCCCAAAGAACACCTGATATGTTGAGTGAAAAGTTTCAGGTGAGATTTGAGTTTTAACTGAGGAAGAAGAGTCTTAGCTCACATTGGTAGTCTTCCCTATTTCTTCTTCCTCTGTACAGTCCCTTTTCGTGGACAATAGGATGTCCCCTAATTGCAAATGAGAAGTGATTCTTTAATGACTATGGTTTGGGCCTCTTAAATTTGGTATAATCAGGGAAGAGTGTCTTGAGATGAAAGATTATCAAAGGAGCTCAGTGCGATAGCTCACAAATTAACACTATCAAATGCTCTCAGTGTTCACTTATCTGTAAGGTTGCATGATAATTACATCTAAGAAGGAGCAGAACTTTTTTTCATTCTTCCTAAATTCACATTATCATGATTAGAACTAGTTTATCTCAATGGATCATTTCATTTTTGAAACAGCTACAACTAGAGAAATTAATACCAATGTGATGTTCGAGTAGAGATCATTGTAGAACATTGGTACAATGTAGTGTGGCACAATGTCTAAGGTCCAGAGACAAACCAACCTAAAAAAAATACAATTCAAAAAAACTTGCCACAAAAAGGGAAAAAAATACAATCTTTAATGATGTTCTGCACTTTGAAGCCCTGATTTTCCTGCATTTTTTATTTGTCTCGCAGGCACAGACCGTATGCCGCCTTTCAACACAACTGAAGATCCTTTCAGTACGGTACTGGTCACTACCCGGTACAAGTCCTGTGTAGAGTGTCAGATACATGAGGAGTGAAAAACTGGCACATTCAGATAACTGAACTTTTAACTGACTGTGACCTGACTGTGGATTAATCAAGGGCCCTCTACAGTAAGGAACAGCATCTATTACCATAAACCTACCATTTAGGTAATGGACATGGCTGTCACATTTTACAACTATGGGATAAAGGCTGTCTCTTTGAGAAGTTACCTGACCAAACTATACTGCATTGTATTTTTTACTAAATCTTTAACAGTTGTGCATCTCAACTTGCAACATTGTAAAAACAAAAGTATGCTATAATTGTTTGTTTCTCTACATATGTTTGTTTCTCTTCTCTCTATATATAATTAGCACCAGATTTGACAACAATGTTTAATAACATAAACTTAAACATGATCTGATATAATAATTTCTGGGAATCCTATTCAATATGCATGATTGTAAGTCTATACTATCAAAGCCATGTCCAGGGCAAGAACCCCACTGTGATACATATCACATTTAGGTGTCAAAGATTACAGTGTGGTGGTCCACCAAGGATGGATAAAGAAACACAGGCAACCTTTCCTTTCTTCTTTTTTCTCTCCTGTGTCGCACTCCCACTGCATGCAGGTGTCTATCCCCCCCCCCCCCCTCCCCCCGCCTGCACTGGGGGCAGCTTTCTGCATCAGAAGAATTCTTGGCAAATTAATGCACTACCTCTTGGGCTAATTAAATTAGAGGGGATCAAAACTACAGAGCGGCTTTTGTGGTGGACACAATGTTGTGCTTCATGCGTCTTTGCTCTGGGTGGAATTTCTGCCATTTAGCCCCCTTTTGCCTGCAGCTGCATTCTGGACTTTCTTACACAGTCAAGTTTCCTAATTTGCTTGAATGAGAAATAATTATTAACTGATAATAAGAGAAGGACTACTGAGAGCTGCAGGCAGGGATGAGTGGAAAGGGTGAATTCTGCAGCACCTGAAGCACATGCAATTTTTATTCATTCCCGCCTAAAACGAAGCATTCAGGAGTAAAATTGCTGTGAAAATGACAAGAAGAATTATGAGGGTAATTCTTCTTCTTGTGTGCAGCTTTGTTTCAGCTATAACTGGATAATATTACTAACAAGTAACCACATACTTCCGGACCTTTAAGACTTGATCTTTCATGGTTGGAGTCGAGAGGGTGGGAGTATTTCACAATGATTATGTAAGCAAATCAATATGGATTTAGAAAATATTAAATAGACAGCCAGCGGAACAAAACCGATGTGATAAAGAGAATCGAAAAAGCTAGCTGGTTGATAGTTAAGAGAGAAGTTTGGCCGGAATCAAGTTAAAGCTTAACTTAAACGCCATTGCGAGCAGCCATTGTGAATGCAACACACTACAGATAGTCACACATTATGACCAATTTTCGCCAGACTTAATCAATTGAATGAGGTTGCCTTTAACTGGCTGCAAGGCAAATGTCTGGGAAAGAGAGAAAGAAAAAAACTGATTTGGATCAGCAACGAAAGTCCTGTGCATGTTTTGCATGCCTTCAGGAAATCTCTTAGATGTCTGAGGAAGCCCCTCCTCCAACAAGGCTCAGGCCGTGTTGAGAGGTTTGTGCCAAAGGATTAAGAATTAATTCAGTCATCAAAGCTTCTTACCTTGTCATTAAGGTGGGTTCGCCTATTTAGAAACTGATAAAAAAGACATGCATTCTGTGTTCTGCCCTGCCTCCATAATTAGAACATGCCCAGTGTAATACAGTCCACCACAACACACAAAGGTCTCAATATGCCCCCAGTTAGGCTAACCTTCCAGAGGGGAGGCATCCCGAGTAACAAGTCAAGAAACAAACGTGATAGGTAAAAATGGGTGTTCTGTGTGTGGGTGTATGTATGTAATATGTGTTCATTATTACAATCCCGTATAAAGGGGAAATTTGAACCTGCAATACATTGATCTGCAGTCAAATGCTCTACCACTGAACCATACACATCCCCATCCAATTTTGTTCTACTCACAGTTTTCGGGCAGAGATGTTGCCATTTAGATGTTGGAAAGCAGTCCTTTCTCCTGTTTGAGTTCATTTCATTAAATCAAGAGGTAAATTAGTATATATTTCCAAGGGTCACTCTTAAGTAAATCACTCTCCAGTATTCTCACTTCACATGCTATGGAGCCATTGAAGTTTTTATTGGTCTGTGGCAAGGATCCTAGAAATTTACTATATTCACTTTACTAAATGCAACCAACCCATCTGATATAAATGACTTTCATGCAAACAAAGCAAAAACAATAATGCAATAGTCAACCTGATGTATAGCACACAGCAATGGACACAAGCTGCAGTGGAATAGTTGTGTGTATAAAAGACACACACAGACTTGTCTTTCATAAACACCAGTGACTCCAACTCCTTCCCCATGAGGGGGCAAAGGTCCACACCACAACACGAATAAATATGACAAAAACACGGTCCCCAGGTGGACCCATTGTTTCGTTTACCTAAACTAGTCTTCCACCACTAAATGCAAGACATTGTATATATATATATATATACGATACATAAGTAAAAGATTAATTTGAAATGTGCAAATGTGCCATAAGAGTGATACAGGCTTTACACAGTGAATTGGGCCTAATAAGCAGACAGCTGTCTAAATTGTAAACCGTGTTCTAATCCTGTGAGAATGAAGTCCTTCCTGTGTACCATGGCTTCTCTCGGTCAGTTCCCTACCCTGTTTAGATTTGTGAGCTTGATAAACCTAGACAGCCAACAGGTCTGTTATGAGTGGGAACAAAAACGGTGGGAGGGCAGATTTTCTCATAGCTAAAGTCAACTGGGAGATAATACCTCGCCTCTAATGGGGCTCAGTGCTGTATTATCTGCCCTCAGATATTTTTCGACTTCCTTTTTACTCATGTGGAAGGAGTTTGTTTAGACCCTCGCTAACATGGCCCCCGACGCAAACCTATTTGGATTGTGTCAAACGTTTTCAGGTAGACGAGCAAACAAAATGGCCAACTTGATCAGGATATGAAATAAGCTCCCCCGTAAAGTAGTTATCCCTCTCTTCCCCTTTTCCTACTTGTGCATAGAGAGATAAGCCTGATTTAGGCATTCCTGTGATAACACAGGGATGAGCAGAAGCCACAGTCAACCTAGGTCTGGTGATTATGGGCTGAATATGAGCTGACACCACGGTGAGAGAGCTGTTGGGTTGGCTGAGATTAAATAATGATTCCTGTTGGAATGAATTAAGGGGGCTTTTGCGAATGCTGCGGTGTGGCACACACCTCGGAAGCAAAATTGCTATTTGAAGTGATTACGAGGTCATTATACAGCGTAGAAGCTAATGACACCCATCTCAACTTGTCTATCACTTGGGCCCAGGCACGGCAGCAGCAGCAACAACACAAAAATCATACCCATAGCTTTTTTTTTCTTCTCTCGACACATTGGTTTTACCATCAACTGTCCATGAAAAAACGTGACACATTCATTTCAATATCATAATTTTCACATCAAGAAAAATGTGACAAAATATTTTCCTGTGAAAGCGAGTTCTATTTGTCAAATTCTCTTCAGTCTAATCTCTCAATATTGCGTTATGAATATTCGAATGTAAGGAGAGGGGGAAAGAGCATGGTGGAGCATTGAGATTTTTAATAAGCACAGTTTATCTTGGGGACAAAAAAAACAAGCGGGCAGAGGGCTCTGTCTTTAGCACCCCTCACAGGTGATGGAATATGCACAAAAGACTGTAGCGCATAATGGCTACCCTGTTTTCTGAACAGATGGTGATGGGCCTGTTGCTAGGATAAGGCCTGAAGAATTTAGTTTTAATTCCAGATTATTTGCCTCACTGCCATGAATTTCCTCAGGCAGAAAAAAAAAGAAGGAAAGGGGGCCTGAGCCAGGTCAATAGAGGATTCTGGGAGTCTGTCTGTTCAGCTGCTGAAGATCACCTGGCCTTGGGAAGCAGGCAGGAAGGAAGATTTGGTTTGGCATGAGAGCTCGGCCTTTGATGCCTCAGATAGCAGAGAGAAAACAGCCAAGGCCCCACTATTACAAGTCTGTTGCCCTTCCAAATTAAGAAAAACATGTTCCTGAGGAGACGTTAGCCTCACTCTTTCATTTATAAAAACAAGTAGAGCAGATAGGCACATGCGTGCATGCTCCCACACTGTGCTTGCGCACACGTGCATGTGCAGGAATACACATGAAAATTCATGGACACACACATACAGTTTGACCCAAGACTAAGGGAAAGTGTTGGTGGTCCAAGAAATAAGTTATGCTTTATTTGATCAAAGATATAATTGTGTCTCTGTCCTTGAACTTCACCCTGGGACATCAACATCCAAATAAAGCAAAGATAAACTGTTACTTATACAACAATACCTTGTTTAGAAAAGCCTTTCCATAAGCTACATACATACTGTATACATAGACTATCACAATTAACCTTGCTTGAGATGCTATTCGAATGAAAGTAGCACATTTCAATTAAGTCAACATTCTAAGGAAACATTAGTTGTTTTGAGGGGACATCAAACAGTATGGTGGTGGAAATGCAGGCCACCTCCATCCATTGTCACTTTTAAGACACGTATTAAGAAGACATAGTATAAGGCATATAAGGCATAGTCTCACATCTCAACTACATACTACATATGAATACATAGAAACACTTCGTAATTCCTTAAATCCCAGCTCTTTGGAGGAGAGGAAACGTTCCCATTGTAAACACTGACTCGTGAGTAGGGCTGTCTCTGCTCAATCTCCCACAATCACACCAACTGCCAGCCGTGGCTGAGTTTTCCCTCTCGTCTTTCCTCTTTTGTCGGTTCCTCCCACAGTTTTAACTTTCCCACTTGCAAAAATGCAGGGGCTTTCAGCACATACTGCCACCCTATCTCACTGTGTACAGGACCCTGTCGGCCTGTTTCCTCTATTGCACTTTTTTTGTTTGTTCTACTGTAATCATTTTGCTGGCCCAGATCCGTGTGGGTGTGCTGGCAGCCATACAAAAAGGGGGGGAAAAAGTAACATGGGAACAGAGTTAAGGTTGAATATTTATTACAAGAAGCCATCTGGCGTCAGACAGTCTGTACAGGAGTCTATCTTCTTATAATAGTTCCTCTTTTTCTTTCTTTCTTGCTATTGCCCTCCTCCAATGTCCTATTGAACATGTCTAACTCTAGCCACATGCTTGCATAGCTTTTATTATTGTTATTATATCATTATGTCATTACAAGCTTTCTTAATCTGTAAGGAAAGAGCTAAATATGTGTCCCTTTACTGGATCAAGCACGGATTTTAGACTTCTTCTCAACCCTACTGAGACATGGTTGACACATGAGTCTATTAACTGGTAAAGGTGTTGAATTACTAAGGTGAAATTCACCTTAAGTGCAACAGCTGTGTATGTGCATGTGGGTATGTGTGTATGGGTATGTTTGTTTATGTGTGTGTGTATGTGCACATGTGTTTGTGCATGTCTGCATAATGTGTGTGTGTGAGTGTGTGTGTGTGTGTAAGTGTGTATTACATACTGTGCATATGTGCATCCACATGAATGTGTAAATGCAGTGTACTAACATCTTCCCTGAATAAAATAGAGGAATCCCACTAGGGACAAGAAGGGTAACCAGCTGCTTGTCACCCCAAATCTCAATGGAATGTCTTGCATTCCCCAGAGGATGTAAACCACAGGAATCCTCATAGTTAGGCCTCAGCAAATACCGGGAAGTATGCACACACATCTTCCCCTCGTATCATAGACACAGAAACGGAACTTGACTGCACATCTCCATGATACTCTTGTACAGTATATAAGCTTGCCTGCTTGATCATTGTTTTTTCATGTCATTGCACTGTATTTATCTGGACCCCGACCTAATAAACATTATCATTTGGAATGACAAAACTGTAAATACTAACTTAATACATAGAACACAGCTTTGAGTGTGTTCTTCAAACTTGGACTGCAAATGGTGGTTATTCTATTTTCTGCACAAACATTCGGACACTTTTTCTATCCCTAAGCAGTAACTATAGAACACCTTCAAATGGCCTTGGACAGATACTGGGGACTGTGCGTCAACTACAATCTAGCTGAGATGTCCTCCTCACAGGAACTCAGGAATCGAAAATGATATGATTCACATTTGGACATCTCTGGAATCATGTGCCAATGGTCAGACACGCTGCACAGTGTTAATTGCACCAACACGTCTGATGCTCAGCTCACGTGAGGGCTTGGGAAGAAGCGTCCTGAGCTCAGGGCTGGCACAGTTAACCGTGCTCCAGCTCCTGCACCTGTTACTGAGCGCCAGATATTCAATATTAGAAGCATTGTGATGCTCCTCTACCTAAATATGGGGGGAGGGGTTGCATGTTTATCTCAAATGTATAGCCGTAATTAAAAAGTCGGTCCTCTTTCTAAAATGCACTTGGGCTCAGTATAGTAAATTGACAGTAAAATTGAACCTGAGTTGGTAATGTTTATAAATTCTTTTGCAATAATTCACAGGTACACAACATGCATTCAAATTAGAGAGGAATAAAAGCCAAGGAAATTCTCATCTCCACACAGGAATATGAATGTGCATTTTTATGAGAAGTAAAGTGCCAAGGAGGTAAGTACCTTGCCAGCTCGATAAAAAATGATCCCAATTAATGGTTAAATTGCTTGTTTTCTCATAACATACATATATTCATAACTCTAAAATCAAATAATTGCCGCTTTTATATTAAGGACAATAAAACTGAAAATATTGTGTTTTCGAAGAACAACTGAATATTTTATTTGTATTTTCCTGGTGGTTTTGGGGAAACAAGGGTGTATTGAAAACATTTGCAGAAGTATGATGCATAAGCAAGGTTCTTAAAGACAGTCAAAAGAAATGCTGCATAATTTATCTTTGAGGCTGGGTATGTGCAAATGATTTCATTTTTTGATTAAATGCCAAAAGCAGCACACTGGTCTCTTACAGATTACCAAACTTATGCATTTCTGAGAGGACATATCGCTTCAGTTTTGCGCCAGGAGGTAATTTTGAATTCTTTGCTTTAACTACTTTTGCTATGATGTTCCTTTTTCGGTCCTGACGTTTTTCAAGTAACTGAGTGTTCAGACCACTCACACTATTCATGTCTATATGAAACTAACATGTCACAGTCAAACTTCTTATAATATTCATAGTGTGTTCTATAGCGTCAAACTATTGTTGCTTCATCATAGCATATCTAAAATGACAGCTGCCTATCAATCTATGATATCCTTGTAATCCAAAGGAAAAATTGAATTAGCATACAATGACCCAAAACTTGACATTTTATTTTTGTTTAAACTCTGCTGACTTGATTGAAGCGTAGCATTGGCTTGATGCACACATACTGTAATGAAGATTAAACCATGAACACCAACCCAGGACCCATTGTTTGGGGGATCAGACAGCCAGTACGATATAATCTTGTAAGGTTTACGTTAGCTCAGTGTGATGTCATATTTTTCAAATGTAGGTTAATTATTTAGTTCATTTATTTATGGATTACATCCTAAGGCCTAGAGGTGAAGCAAGCCCACTCTTGTATCTATTCTTCAACTAAATGAACACAGAGCTCTGAGGAGTTTGGATTAATTGCAAATAAAGAGGTTATTCTCCAAAGAGAAAGGCCACAATTCCCTTTCCTTCTCTCCACATAGAAAGCACAACATGAACTCTTAGATTAACATTTGAACTGTAGGTAAGGTTCGAACTGTTAACAACTTTAACATTTAAAACTAGGCCAAGTTCAAAGTCAAACACTGTCAAGTGACCACTGACTGATTAAATATGAAGTCCACTAAAATCCATCTTTTCTTTTGGTAATTATGAAAAAAACATATAAAAATCCACCTTGATTACACATGGTGATCATAACCTTAAGATAAAGGACAATGTCTGCTATAGCAAATAAAAGCCAGATTGTCACCAGAGTTTCCATCTTCTCTCAAACATTTCCCGCCCAAATTGTTTTAATGATATTGCCTCCCCAAAAGCCACACCCCAGATTCTTTCCAAGACATACTGTAATCCAGGATGAGAAATAATCAAATAAGGTGAGACATAAGCCATCTATAGCAGCCCTGTACTGTGGCGCAAATCATGCCACTAATGTCACTTATGTCGTGCAATCTAATGAGCTCTGTCACCATCAACTCCTTCTCGATTTGTTTGGTCTGCTTTTAACTAGCGAGTCTGTAGAATTGTGCCAAACACAACCCTGTTCCTATAGTCAATTATTCATGTGATCAGCATTAGGGCTCCCACCCTGAAACAGACATTTGATCTTCAGCGTAGTTACATCCAGCTTGGCTTTGTTAAAGTGGAGATCCACCCACCCTGATTGTCAACGTAATTGTGAAGGCATGTGTACCACTGGAAAGGAAAGGATCTCATACAATAAATTCAGCAGCCAAAAATGAATGCCATGTGCTGCGACAGGGCCTAACCACAGTGGAGTATTTGAGGTGGCGCCATGACGCCTGGGCCCACAACTGTATTCCGAGTTACCAACATAACGTTATTTAAGTGTGAGATTCTTAGAGAGAAGAGCTTTCTTTTAGTGGACTTCAGAAGAGCTTTCTTCTCTCTCCTCTCTCCCTTTCTTTCACACACGCAAAATTTATATTTCTCTCGGTGGCTGGGATGAAATAACATGTGTGGCACTAAGAACAGCAACAACAAACAAGCATTGTGCTGGTTTTCATGTGTCCCAGATTCTAGCTCAATCTTACTATAACCATTATTCAAATGTTTAACCTGAACAATAAAATGAAACAGTAATAGAGAAATGGATACTTACTGCAACACATGTTAATATGCATTTTACATAAGTGAGGGCTCCACAAATACAAATCTACTGAGGAATACCTCATTCTGGCAGATCAATTATATTAAACACATATACACTATTTGCTGGTTTGCAGATACGTACTTGTTTGGGTCAAGGTTAGGGTTAAGGTCCATAGTTATCCTGAACCTGAAAGGCAACCTGTTCTTAAATTATTTTTGCCCAAATATTTTCTTTCTTACAAAAGGTGCAAATATACAATACATGTAATCCTGAATGTATTGAACTTTCTAATCTTGGTGTTGGTGGGTGAGGAAAGCAAAGACTCACTTAACAACAGTACAGTCCATGTGGAGATCACAAGGAAAGAAAGTGCGTCAATAAATAAGATGAAGGCAGGTCATGGTGACCGCACACGGTGCAGCGGTCAAGGTTGACCCACGCAGGCCAGTTGGGAGCAACTCCTTTCTGACCGGACCTATGGAGAGACTGCTGATTCAGCTGGGCTCACATGTCCAGAAATACACCACCCCATACAGACCCCTCAGACAACACAGACCCCATCACACACTCTCAAGCTGTGTGGCACATCGCACACTCTCACCGCTAACACACAAACCCTCACTCCTAAACACACAGGTGTTAGACTTAGCAACAACTTCTGATGAAGTTAGAGCCTTTGTACTGAAGTATCCGATCGAATGATTCTCTTTGGATTTTCAGTATTCATTTTGTGACTAAATGAATCCAGAGGACATGACTGATCTTTGTAGGTTCCATATTGGACCTACCTAAAGAAGTGATGTAGTGAATGAGGAATATACAACTAAGTTGAAGAGGCCGACAATGGAAGAAACCCATAAGTAGAAAAACTCAAAGGGCTGACTCAACATAAAAGGCGCACACTTCCCATGTAACCCACACAAAAGAAAAGGGAAATTCCACCCTGTGAACAGATACCAGGCAGTCAAGAGGCAGAAGAGAACTGAGGGATATTTACGAGTTGAACTGATGGAGAGACTGATTTTGGTGGGAGGGGGGGCAAAGTGTACATTAGTGCTGCTGGGGGAATGGGGGTTGGGGTTGGCCAGGAAAGGTGAGGTGCACGTGCTTGCATGATGAGAGAAATGAAAATAATCATACACAATTTGGAACTTGTTGTAGACACTGTAGGAAACCTAGCAAAACAACGGATTCATTCTTCAAATTAGATTGGACCGACATAATCAGACATTTACAACTCATAAACCAGAGGTAACATATGTGATTCAGAATGTGTGGAAAAAACATACTCTAATGTATATCAGTAAAAAGGTGCTGTATGCAGTTAGTCCAGTCCAGTGTGTTATGCTGCTAAGTTTAAGGCAGGACAGGGAGCTGGAGTCAAAGAGCACATATCTCTCAGCCAAGATCAGGGGGGCCCTAAATATAGCCCACATCAAGTTGAATTTATTGTAATATAATGAGAAAAGGATGTTCCCTCTAAGTGGATGCGAGACATTCATTCATTATGAGGAGTTTAGTGTTCCTCCAGTTTTCTCATGTGAAAGTTTTGAGAAACTGCTTCTGGCAAGAAAATAACTCTTCTTCAGGTTTAATACACTCCTGCGTTTAAGATCTGCAAGATATATACCTTCAATGGGTGAGAGGAGGTATCAAACCCTTTTATTCAGCCCCAGCTTTTTTTATTTTTTTCATTTTTAGAGAAGTGCTATTCCGTGATTTGCAGCTGGCTATCCCCTCTGCTAAATAACAGCACTGACGGTTGACGCAGAACCACAATCCTCTCTCCACATTCCTAGATGTTCCATTTTAATAAAAACGAATTGTAATACACACTAAAAGGTTAAAAGGAAAATCCAATCTGAGGAGACATAAAGGAGTGAGTGAAGGATCTGACAAGATGCTGTGTGTTATCTAGCTGTGGCAAGGGGCACCATGACCCACTGTTGCCTTGCACATCATTAAGTGACTGGATTTTTTTTTTCCAACATGTCCAGAATTATTTCACACCACTTCCTTTGCAACTTTTTTTTTTTTTCTTCACGGTTTGGCATCCAACATTAACATGTCACTCCATGGTTGAGGCATCTTTGAGAAGGGAGTGAATAACCTTTAAGGACCGCAATGACTTCAGTAATGAACTCCGCTTTCTTAACAGCCTGTCAAGTCTGTCACCAGGTTTTACAATCAGCTTCTCACTTGAAAAAAAAAAAAAAAAGTGCCCTTCAAACCAGAGGTGTAAGGTGGAGTCAGTGCTCTAACACATTTCATCATTTTAATTCAATTTGGACATATTCAACCAGAAAATGAAATTATTAGCAGGTTGGTACACTAAGGGAGAAGGCGGTGTCACAGCATATCGCCTATTGGGCCGACGTGTCAAAACACACACCATAAATTCATCTGATTTAAATAATGTGACGCGCAGATTTGTTGTAAAGGGAGAATATGAACCTCGCAACTATTCAAGGTCATATAGCTCAGAGTGTTGCTGGTGTTAATGGAAAAGAGTGGAGTTGTTAGTCATATAATGTTGACTGATAACTGAATTTTTGCCTGCAAGGGAAAAGCTTTGGGGGGGGAAAAAGTCCATCGTTCTTTGTTATCTTAAAAGCTTTCCTTGTCACTGCTACATAACTTCCAATTTACTGCTGCTTATTTGAAGTGTGCGTGTACTATTTACAGTGAGAGGGCTGTGACCTAAGTAACTCTCCTTTGGAATTAATTGGAGTTGTGTAATGTCAAAGTACGCACACTACACTTACTTTGGTGAAACTTTCATGTGCTGTACTCGTTGCGTTCGGTTTACTCAAAACAAGAGCCCCCTCCCTTTGCTCCTGAGAAGTTGGGTGGAGGATGCTGAGATGCATTGATTTGCCATTGCTTTGCCACCTTGCTCAAAGCAACATGCAAAACCATGACCCGCTCACTTGAACTATCTCTTCAGAAGAGAACATTCGGTGGAAGTGTGCTAGAGAAATATTTGCTTTGAATCATCAGAAGGCATTATTTCATTTAAACAGGTTTTTGATGTCAGCTCACTTGCTCCACAGCTGTGATATGGCTCAGCTGAGTGAAATCATTCAATGGTGAAAGAGCATAGTCGGTGTGTTGAATGATTGAGTGTGTGTGTGTGTGAGTTTACAATGTGTGTTTACGTAGGTGTGTGTCTGTCTTGTGCACTCAATAGATTTGTTACACCATACGGCTGTTGGAGAACCAGACAGCGTGTTGATCACTCATCATTACACATATCGCTTCAGGTACTGCCTGTAAAGGTCCTTGGATTTGAGAGTACCTGTCAGCGCTCCACTGCCTCAGCACCAAGAGCTTGGCGTTCTGTCACTCGAACTTGTTTTCTGTAAAAAGACTCCAAAAGATCCAGACATTATACCATCTGTATACATAACATAAATGCAACATGTCTGACAACAACTACACTTTTCAAACAAGGGAAGATAAAAAAAAGGCCTGCTGTCACGTACTAACCCCCAACATATAAGGATTCAGACACCAAAATGCGGCCGTATGGTTATTCCATATGGACTGCTAAATTGCCATTTGGTTTCCAGTGGAAAAATCCTTCATTCCTCTCCAATGTACATGTATTCCCTCATGTCTTCACAGAGACAAAGGTTTTAGTTAAGTCTTTCAAACCCTTTTGCCAGTGTCAGAAATATTATCCTAAAACTGGAATGTATTACCATGAGGAATAAAAAAAGTTTGAATTGCGTGGTTGATTGGAATATTCCTATAAAATCACCTCCTTATTTGTGTTATTTTATAGTTATTGCTTCTTTTTTCTTGAGATAGAAAAGTAACCTTTCACCTCTAACATTAACTTACGTAAGCACATATGATGTACTGTGAAATCTGGGCAAAAGTCATAGCAATAACTTTGAAATATATTAAGGATAGTCATATGCTGTACTTATTGTGTAATATATGTAATATATAAAAAAATACGTGTATGATTTTATTTAAGGAAATGTAAAATGAAAGACCACGTCAGATAAATGTAATATATTACTGTAAGACTTCTAGCATTCCATGAAGATACAATCCATCAGAGATTCACATTTCCCTTTTGATTTGTTCGAACACTATTTCTGTCCTCCCCCTCAGACAAAAGAACTGAACAGGAAGTAAAAAAACATTAATGTCTACAATGCGTTAATGTTTTCAGAGCCGCAGAGTATATCTTAAATTGTAATTACAACAATAATCCAAAGTGATCTGGAAGGCCACAGTGGCCCCAGGCCAGGACAGTCTTACATGCGCTGGTGTCTCCGTACTTGTACCACCGAGGTGACATCTGCGACTGAATAAATCAGATATGGAGTCTCCCCAACAGAATAAATAAATAAGGGCTGGGACATCACCTCGCATCAGAGGAGGGAGGAGAAAGGTGGTTTCTCCAAAAGACAATCAAGAAAAGTGACTCTCGCCAAATATAGAATGAGCCTGCCCGCTGTCTACTGCATCAGGTCCCCTTGTGCTCGGCCCACAAGACTGGGCCATACAGTACACACGGACAGGGGCTACACAGGCAAGAACCATCACAAAACAGAGTAGAACAAAGCTCTGAATGCCATCATACACACAACACTGGCCTGGCCTTTTTAATTAATTGTCGAGCACAGAAAATAAAATATTATTTTGAACTGATTTTGACCGGCTATCAAAACCCTAAAAAGTCAATCTGTGATAAACTAGTTTCCTATACTGTTTGACAGTGGTCTTTGCGGTAACTGTTAATATACTAAAGAAAAGATAATACACATAGGGCTAGTCTGGCTCAAAGGACTTTGAAAATTATAATTGCCACTGTTGTTGTATTATGGGTTTTCCTAATGTAAATCTATTTTAGGCTCTGAAATATCCATGTATTCCAAATGTGGGAAAGGTCTGTCCTTTTCCCTCCCTGGGCATTTGATGTTTCCCAGCCTCACTCCAGGCCTGTGTGTTTGTGTGTGTGTGTCTGTGTGTGTCTATGTGTGTGTGGGTGTGTGTGCGTTGGGGTGTATGAAGATCAGGGACTGGAGGAGAACTTCCTCTTTGGATCCTCTCTGTTTTCTTTTGAAAGAATGACATTCCTAAGCTGTTTCACTTTCTGACAGGAAGTGGATCCTGGCCAAAAATGATTAAAGCAGGGGGAAAGGATAACAGCTCGCGAACTGCAGAGGTTCTTCGGGAGTTTGGAGTTTGACATTGTGTCAAACATAAGTGAAAAATTGTTTAATAAAAATGAATTACTGAGCGATTGGAGAGTGGGATCTTGGCATGTGTACCTGGCTCTTATTGAGAGATTTGAAAGAGGCCTAAGAAACTGTATTTGTAATTGCTAAGCATGATCCCACAATATGGCATTTAGACAATTATTTGATGGTAGCTACAAAAACATTCCTTTATACACTTCAGTTCTGAGACACACCCACATGCATCACATCTAACTGATGGTTCCCACACACAGCTCTACAGTTTAGTAAAGTACATGGGTAAACAATAGATCTATAAAGGTTTTATTTTAAGACAAAGCATAGTTACCCCTCTCAAGTATTTCATAATTAAACATTAATGAGGCATGGTAAGATTTAAAACCAGGGGCATGCATACTTTATGATGCTCTATAGCCCTGTCCATGACACAGGGTCATAAGAAGTGCAATCTATCCTTGTTTTCAAAACTAGTGTTCAAAATTGTCGCGCTGTCATTAAATATTTAGCAACCAACAGATGTGGCCTGATGAGTGCATACTGTCATGCACCTGCCCTTTAGAAAACATTGTAACATGTCTGCTAATTAGGAGGTTGGGTACTTCCAGTATGTTTTTGACATACTTTAACACATTCATTTGGGTGTTTTGAGAGTTTCAGAGTTGCAGTCTTATGCCACCAGTAGTCTTGTAGGTCTAAATCTATGAAGTGATGTTTGTTTTACCACAGAAATACGTAAGATCTGAGAGGAAACAGAGGATCACTAGGCTCAGAGGTCGAGTTCTCGAGTACTCTCAGGTTCAAATCCTTGCCTATACATCACTTTGGATGAAAGCGTCTGCAGAATAAATGAAATATTTATTTACAAAACCTTGAGAGGAAACCGAGAACAGAGGCATGTGAAAGCAGAACAGTTACTGTATCTACCATGGCAACACCCAGAGGAGTCTTGAATATTAACAAGTTTACGTCACTCTAATAGTCAAACACATAAGTCCATGAAATACAGCGAAGATATCCATACTGTATCAGTATATAAATAGAGAAAAACGTGTGGAGAGTAACTACACTAGGCCGTGCTCAGTCACAGACCAATCAGAGAAGTGAGTGAAGAGATTTCCGAACAGTCAATTCAGGTAGTGATCATTGCTGAGTGGATCTCAGTTTCGCTGTAAGCTGAGGTGATTTATCTTTCCAGAGTATACCGGTCTCTGCTAACCCGTCTTTCCGGTGGGGGAGGGAAGCTGCATTAGGCAGTTATGATGTAGTGTCAGTCAGGCCTTGACGGCTGATTTGGAGCCACTTTCCAGACAAGTCGAATTGATTAGAATAGTCAGTCAATGTCAAGGGGAACGACTTGTCACTTTCGAGGGCAGCTCTGTTCGAAGTGCCTTTTAAATACACCCCGGTGCCATCGGATAGATCACATCAAACATCACAAATAGATACTGTTGCCTTCGTCAGTAATTGCAACCATCCTGTCCTGACACTTGGGTTCAATCCCTCCATTCCTTAACCGATTGGCTTTGACAAGGAAGAAAGCTGTTGCTGTCAAAACTGTTAGAAGAGATGATATTTAAGAGGTGTGCGCACTAACGTATATCTATCTCTCATAATATCACTGTAGCCACGGCAGTCTGCCCCTGCACTAGAACATCAGCTTAACTTGATCAAGATGTCTCCCTGTAAGAGAAGTTATTCCTTCCCCCTTTGACTGTTTTAGGTAAGAGGAATGTGACAGGTACCATGGAGTGGTTGTGAGAGAGAGCCCCATTGAACATGAATTAGTCAGCGAAGCTATTAAATATTTATTCGGAGGATATCTCTCTTTGTCACATCCTTTAGAACAATGAGGACAGGACTAAGATGTCGCTTCCTTAATCTGAGAAGGTCAGTCATGTGGCAGTAGGCCACAGATGGCTGAGTTTCAGGATACAGGATATCCTTCCATGGTAAACTAGACTTACACAGAACAAGGAAAAGAAAAAACTAAAAACTAAACAAGGTACAATAAATATTAATGAGTGAGCTATTGTAATAAACAATGAAATAGTGTCAGAGCTACAGCACAGTACTGTCCATTCTGTACGACATGCCCACGGGGGATGGGATATGCTGTCTTGAAAAGTCACCCCGCCTGTTTTACATTATTGAAGTGCATTGGAATCTGTAATACAGTGAAGAACATATTGAAAGCAATTCTATGCATTTCGGAATGTAATACTTTGTTATACATTTAGGAGCAGTCTGTCTTAAGAACTGTAAAATAGTATTATACATTTGGCGAGGGGGGAGGGTGTGAATACAATAATTGTTCCAACTTTATATCCCCGAAAGTATAATTTTGGGTTTTGCTTGAATTGTTTGTTGGGGCACAGCCACCGTAACCACACAAGTACATTGACTATCCCCAACAATAACACTAACCCTAACTAAATGAGTAAAACGACAAAGACTCATCCTTGGCGAAACACACATGAAGAACACCTTAACTCTTTTGCAAGGGAGTTTGAAATGGGAGAAAGAAAAAACAAATGTTAATTGAATAAAGGCCCCTGTAAACTGTGCAGCCCTAACACTTGGTAATTATACTGTCGGACACCCACATTAATTCCTCTTTCTGTAATCTATTGCATGGTACAACTGCTGTAGCACCACTTCATATGATGTGGCTCTGAGGTCTTCAAAATGTCACATTTGGAAGAACAAATAAAGAGGGTATATTTTGCTCTTGTTCACCATACTGTATTAGGTGAAGATAACTTGGTGAATTCCAGGGCCTGAACAGACACTGATTCAAAGATATGCATTTCCACAGAATCAAGACACACAAAAGCACATCCCATTTAGCGCAGTAGAAAGCACATTCTGTATTGCAACAGGGGTAAATTATCGCACATAGTAGTTCCTAATGAAATATGTCTGAATTAGGGACAAAAACATGGGACACATCCAGGAGAAAGTATACAGTAGCCTGCCCAAGATGTTGATATGCTGATCCTCATAATGTCACAGTTGCTTACCGCAGAGTCAGAGGCAAACTTCATCATATTATTACAATGTAAATCAAAAAGTCGCCAGAAAAAAATCAAATGAAAGCTGGAATAATAATGCCTACCGTAAATCCCAAAATCAAAACTCAGCATCCCTTCGTCCTAAATGTACCGCTGTCATAAAAGCATTTTCATCGACAAATGAGTCTGCGGGAAAGGTCAATAGTTAATTGAATAATCTATCACCTTGGGATGGAGAGAGTGTACCACGGTATGCAATCAATGACAGAGGCATTAAAAGGTCAGCAGCAGAGTTTTATGATAAGTCACCTGGTTAATGTTTTCTTTGTGTATGAAGTGGGCGAGCTCTCTTAGACAACAACCAACATTCACATCATCCACAATCGTGACCTGGGCCATTCCATTTCAAATGGAGAAATGTCTGTGGTATTGGTCGTTGCATTCTGCACATTGCTGTTCAATATTACCAATGCAACATGAATGTTCTTTAGAGTAATATGCTTTTGCCATATCATTGTGTGACCCAACTATTAATTATAAATGAGAAACATTTGCTTATAAGGCCAATTTGTTCCTATGCATGTGTATACATTGGGGGCACAAAGGTATGCCAGTCTTGTTTGAAACAAAGGATGAATTGCAATTTCAACAGATGCTTCTAAGAAAACAATAATTATGCAAATCTGAAAACAGAATAATCATAATCATATTCATTATTTATAGGTTTTGTTTTTCTTCTTGCTATAATAGACCAGCTATGAGGTGAATACTATTTAGTTTTTTCTTATTTAATTGCATACATAGAATTATATTATTCATTTCAACAATTGCTTGTGCAATTTTATTATGACCATGGGGTACAATCAATATGATTACCAATTTGGTTATGGGAGAAGTTTATATTTTCTTCAGATTCAAACTCAGAAATTTACATTTTTCATATGCAAAAACAATATACATTAGGACAACTATTGCATAAGGGGGTCTATCATTATGAATTGATATTAACCCTACAGTAGGTGATACTTTGAGTATGTTACCATCTTATTTGATGTCACTTTGTTTTGCATTGCCTGCATGACTAAGACAAGATTCAAATGTTTTTATTTATTTTAAGTTCCTAAGGCAAACAATGTTTTGCTGACAACCTTTTTGGAATAATTTGTTGTTTTGAACAAGCCACCTTTCTGGGGCACAATAGTGAAACAAACTTAATGGGCAAACATCTGAAACTGTGGGGCACAACCAAAATTATAATGGAACAACCCTGCTGAGACTGTTTTGTTTTCAACATTCCTACACTACTTCCACAACATTATTAGATAACAAAACTACTGTTTTTGGTGACATAATAAAACGATGTGTCCTGATCCTTGGTCGCAATGTGACAAGGCCTACAGGGATGTAGTAAATAATACAAAGACCCAACTAAATAAATGGATTAGTGTGATCCCTGGAAGGGGAAAAATGTTTTCAGTCATTGTGCTCATTTTGTAGTTATGAAGTTGCTACACTACAACAGTACACACACACAAACCCACACCCATAAAGAGACAATCCTAGGAGATAGCTTGACTGTTCCGATCCCTGTAGTCCTTGACAAACTTTTTCAGCCTAAATGATCCACTGTGGCATTGTACTTGTCAGCCCCCCCCCCCCAACTCCTCATCCCTTCCAACCACCACCACCATCACTGTCAAAGCAAACTTTAGTCTAGTTGTCCATGCATGCCATCATCTCACAGAGGATTTAGACATGCGAAAGATGACAGATTCAATTAGTCATGGTGATAAACACCATTGGACAAACACCATTGTAATCGTTAGCAATTGACACACTGCAAAATCAACTTAGTATTTGCCTTTAGCTTATAACCTTCCAATTCATATGCACTTTCAATGTCAACGTAGAAAAAATAGTTTAAGACGTTGCCAAGTTGATGCCCTACTGTCATACAACCTAAACACAAGTGTATTGAATCCTTTTAGGAATTATGCCATTCTAATTATCCTGCCACATCATGTTAAGTTCATCCCTGTTCCATCAAATTGAAGTTCTGCACATCTTCTCATCAAAGGGTCCATTGAATGTATGCTTGGTCAGTAAGACTCTTATGATACAGCATAGTGTCAGTACTTATCCTTCTCAGAAGTTAAACACTGCAAATACGCAACAAACTTGCAAAACAATTTTAGCTTAGATACATGTGAACTATCTATGCTTTTATAAAGCATCCCAGAGCATTTAGGAAAATTGATGCATGCACTTGTCTGCAGTAGCTCTTATTGTAGCCACAAGGTGAAAATATCGAATGAGATGTTATTAATGTGGAATATCCCATTTAAATAGAGAGAGTTAAGTGTGAACTCCATCACATTCAGACAGACTGCTCTTGAAAGGCATATACAGAAATGTTCATAACTCACTAAAAACTTGGCAGGGTCTCAGACCACCTCCTCACTCTCACCATCTTTCATATGCTACTTTATGTGCCATCACTTCTGTTGAACAGTGTGGAGTGGGACAGACTAATGTCTGTTTCATATTCAAGAACCACTCAGTAGCCTTTACCCTGAATGTACTCCAGGGTTGGGGAACTACAGAATCAGGCCCTGAAGTTCGAAGTCAGTGTCTCAAATGCTTAAGATTAGAGGAAAGAAAAGTGGTTTGGTGGCTGTATCACCTTTGTTGATCACAACAACAGTCATTTAGCACCGTCTGCAAGCCAATGTTACTTTTGTTCCTTTGTCTTTTTATCCATAAAAATATCCACCCGGTCTTTGGGGGGAAAAAGACAATCTCTAAAAGAGATACCAATGGACGATTTCATCCATCTTACAACCCCCGAGTAAATCTTTGGAGAAGAGGAGATCTACAGTCTTCTTGTATCCCTTTTTCACCAGTGCATCCAAACCTCATCCATAAATGTTATGTGGTCTGGCTGCACGACAAGGCAGTCAAAGGAAGTAGGGAATTGAATGAGAAGGAAGGTAGACAGGGAGAGAAATGTCTCCTTGGGGGTCAAGCCGACAAAATTGAAAGTCTCAGGTAGTGCCTGTCGGTTTAATAAAAAGGATAGAATTTCCATTTACCCCAGGCATTCTTAATGTATTGTTCTTGTTGGGAGACACTGGGAATGAGTCAGGAGCCAAAGAATACACTTTATAGACACAAATAATCGTAAATTGGGAATGTCACCTTTAAGCTGAGGCATTTTTATTATTGTTAGTGAAGCTGCTGAGTGGGTTTGATGTTTTATTCTCTTGGGGATCCCAGTGTTCCCGAGCACTGAAGTCCTGTCTTTATCTGCCTCGCTCAGAGGAGAGGGACTTTAGCTAACTTGCTTCCCATACTTCTCTGTGATTGATAGCAGATGGCACGCTTTAAAATAAACCTATCCATTAACAGCACTCAGTGTTTTTTACTCAGGGCATTTACAACTTTCTAGAGCTGGGGAAAACATCCATATCAAGTCTCACCAGTGGAGCCGCTTGCTGTACAGGTGTAAGCCTTTTATTTACTGCTATTATTTTGATGTTACGAAAGCCCATGGTTTATGGGAGAACCTTTATAGATCCCCACTTTCAGAGGAATATTAACTGCCTCGCCATGATTCAATATGAGTAGGGAGGCCAGAGGGACCCATAGAGCTGGAGCAAGGCAGGTACTTGTCTAATTGAGATCCCCAGAGACCAGTGTACGCCACATAAATTTGGTAGATAGCAAGTCCACAACATTGACAAAGGTCTCGCTGCTCTCATCGCCCTCTGTCCATTTCTTTTGCAATATGCAGTATATATTTTCAATTTGCTCCAATACGGCTAAGTCAGTTTAGCCAAATGGACAAAGCAAACATTCATATATTTAAATTAGATTTGAAACACTTGACTGACTCCACTGTGTGTGGAAGTCAGAATGCCTGTTTACTCTCTCTGTTTTGCATTGCATGTGAGTGTCTGCAAATTAACACAGGGGGCTGCATTTTCTGCTCTATGTTAATTGCGAGAAATAATATTAAGGATGTGTGATTCTTGTTTGTGTGCATATTGCATTACGTGGGTAATAAATTCAGGAACATTACCAGGGACAAAGCTTGTTATGGACAAGTAAGGTAGTGTCTAGATAGGCAGAGATTTAACTGTGACATACCTAATCTCGAATATATTTGCATTTCACATGCTAAATCCTATGTCTATCCTATTCATTTTAATATTCATTAAAATGCATATTAATATCATTCATATGACGGTAATCAGGACTGATTTAGATATGTAATTGGACCAAAGAAAGAGCACCTGAGTTCCTGGAACAAACAAACAACAATAATAAATCCAATGTTTTAGGTGTACAGGTAACTATAGTTTACACTAAAGCAAAATGGTACGGCCCTTTCAAAAAATCATAATATAGTATATGATTCATAGGACATAAACATAATGAGTGGGCGTTTGGGACCACATCTCATCTTTTGCTATACTTTATGAGCAGTCTCATTGAAGCCCTGGAAGTCACCATTGATTTGACCTTCCTATCCAATGTCTCAATTACTCCATTCCACTCAAATTAGAACTTTATAGGGTCATGTGGTATCCTTTTCTAACAATCATCCTATCTCATACCTTTGCACACAGTCTACCGGTATATTTGTATAACTTTCAAAAAGAAGTGTACAAAAAAATGCAATGTTGCATTATACAACAATCGGTCATCATCTCGTTATGTTTCAAGTCTTAGCAATTGGCACTGATTACTTATTATTCTGCAGTATCAAATTACATACCAATCTGTAAACGGACACATTCAAAATAGCAGAGGCCCAACATGGTACAACCTGTCATATCCTGTGGAGGCATGTAAATTAGACATGCTCCTACATAATTGTGTCTCTATAGATAGTCACAATGGAATATTACAATATCAGGTTCCATTTGTGCTTTCAGACAGATGAAAGAACATGATATCAAAGAATCAGTTTGTCCACCTTTTCTAGAATCTTTACAGCCTACCATGAACCTTAAAAAAAAGCAAGGACTAAACTGCGTGCGGTAGGTAATAGGATTCTGGTTCATCTTAAGGAAATGTGGGGTTGTGTTAGGGCGGCTGTGGCGCTGCGTCACCCCTAACGGGTTCACCCTCAGCAGCCAGCCAGCAGGCAGGCGAGCGTTTGAACGGAACGCAGGCTGGAGTTTAAGATGGCCGTAAACTTCATAAGTCGTGACAGCCAGGTTGACATTAGCGTGACCTGCCGGAGTCCCAATCACACCCCGGCTGTCTTAGTCTGCCCGTGTCACATACAAAAGCAACGCTTAAGGATCTGCGCTCAGTCTTGTCAAAGTCGTCAGACAAGCGGGTGGTCTCAGAGTTGACAGTTGGTATATCCGCCAAGGTCTGAATGCCACCCCCCACGCCCTCCCTCCCTCCAACCCCACCACCCCCCCCCACCCCCCCACCCCCCCCCGCCTCCACCATTACCTTTTAATTTCTGATGCTGATTTATTTCCGGCACATGACGGTCAGTCGACTTCTTTTCTCTCTCCCTCTTTCCCTCTTCCATCCCGGAGATCAAGACCGAGCCTTTATTACTGTAAGCACAAAATGCCTGAAAATACAATTAAGCCTGTGACCCAGATTTCTGTGCAGACCATATCATAACCCTGGTCCTCCCTGGCGGAGTCCCCTGTTTCTGCATGCAGATGATAAGGAGTGAGAGAACTCATCATAGAACAGACTTACGAGGCGCTCATCAACCATGGACCGCAGACCTGGTCTCAGGCACCCCGGGCTCTTACAAGACTCCCTTTGATATCGGGCCCCACTGTTCAGTACGAGCACCCACAGTGGTGTATAGAGGAAGAGAATACAGTTGCTACAAGAGAAGAGAGCACTTTTCTGTATTGAATAATGACAGACGGTCTCCATGTTTGGAGAAGCGGTTTTCTGTTGCAGAAGTTGTTGCTGTGGCTGTGTGTGTTTACTTTTGGTTCCGCATGTATGTTGTTTTAAGAGATGTGGAAGCTCAATATTTATTTAGTTGCTCTGGCTACTCCGCAGATTTCACGATAAATATTAGCTCGCAAATATGTGAGAGGGACATTTATTGAAAGTTATTATGCCAGACATTGTTTGTTTGTCCACAGATATTTAACTGACATGCTTGATTCGATTGATACAAAATGGTGGAACTTTTATTTACATCCAAAACTATCCAGATGAAGCAAATCCACTCTGTATTTTTTTTTTCTTTGGAGAATGACAAACTATTAGAATTACTGTATTACTGTAGTTGTTGGTATGAGGGAAACAATTTCAGTTTAGACCGTGATCATATCCTACTCTACCAAGAAAAATAAATGTCTCGAGAGACGCATGTCCATATATATGCAGGTTTATAAAGTGAAGACGGGTAGAAGAAGTCCACCCACCACATCTTCACACAGGATTACAAGGCCAAGCTCCTCTGCCAACATTCCTCTAGGTAAAGCACAAGGGAGTGATAGAGGGAGGGCTGGAGAGAGTGTTTAAGAGAGAGAGAGAGAGAGAGAGAGAGAGAGAGAGAGAGAGAGAGAGAGAGAGAGAGAGAGAGAGAGAGAGAGAGAGAGAGAGAGAGAAAGAAAAGTGAAAGGGAGAGCAAAAATGCATGTCTTTGGAATCAAGCAAGGGGTTTGGGAGCCAAAGGGCAGGAAATGGATGGAGAGGACAGTTGGAGACTGCCCTTTACAGGGACAGCTGTTCTCTCACAGGTACTCTTTGTAAGTAAATCTGCAGCCTCTCTTTTTTTCATTGCAGAATTAGTAATTATTTGATCCCCGGGGGTTTGTGGTGATGTTTTAAGTTGCGTACACTTGGAGCGGAACATACTGTGAGACTCTGCAGCATCAGGAAAAGACATTATGTGATGCAGCCTTCTCCAAATGTTCAGGTTGTAGAGGAGTAGAGTACAGACTTTTTGTCTGCAAAAGTCTTCAATCTTATGATCCCTCAGGGGCTGCAAAGGTGTTTAATTATTTAAGGTGTTTGAACAAAAGGCTATTCTCGGCCTAACAGAGCCACCAACTGGACATCCTCCTCAGTGTTTGATGGATGAGTTTCTTAAGCACTCCATTCCTGTTTCCACCAAATGTCCCCAAAAGACTCCTGGTGTATTGAGGAAGAGAGATAGGCTCTCTATGACTAGTTATGAGACATGCATATAGTACACTTTCTTTCAGTTAGGAACTTCACACGAATACACACATCAATAGCAATAGAAAGTGAGAAACTGTAAGTGGTGATATTGGTTTTGTATTGCAGTAGGAACAGCACAAAAAGTACATTATATAGCTCTGCAGTCTCAGGCCTTGGTTCCTGTTGAAATTAAGTAGCAATTTGAATCCACTTTAATAACAGGTTTGGGGATTTCAGGAGACTCTGTTCTGCTGTGGTTCTTCTTTTACAACTTTCATCAGATTTTTCCACACATTAAACATTTACATGAAACCTTGTGAAACCATTTTGTGGAATGACAATACCTGCACAGTCAGGAGTATTGCGTCAATAAATACAGGTTGAAAACGTATTTAAGATCACTAGACCTACGATGATTAAAGGGAAGCCTCTGGTTGGCGTCAGTGTCAGAGCCTTACGGTTTAAAGAGAAACCCTGTGGAATCCAAGAAAAATACATCAGCTCATCTGATTTATAGGTTATTAGAGTTGACACAGTAAGGCATACCACTGAATGTAAAAATGAAAAAGCCTTGGTAAACTGACCATTTGTCTCTTTACTGAAGCCGCTTTCCACCATATCTTGAGGCTTGTCTGCTGTGAGTCTCTGTGGTGTAAACTCTGAGGTGTTATCTGTTGTTGGTCTGACAGCGTCGGGAAAACTCAGCTTTGACCTGGTGAGTGAAGCACCAGCTCCACACCAGAAAGCCCAAGAGAACCAGCATTGAGTTACCTCTACGGTGCCATGCCTTGGTCAGGCCCGTTCACTCTCTGCTTTCAGGGGAAAGGGAACACTTTCCTTGACCAGTGGCTGACTGTGAGCTCTGGGCCCTGCACTGGTGTCAGGGAGAGGTGAATCAGGCGATCTCCACTCGCAAATCCATCCCCGGGGACACCTCGACCCCTCCCCCATCTACCCCGGCCCCAGAGCCCCTCACCTCCCCTCTCCCCATACCACCTCCCACCCCCGTGAACATCCTTTTAGAGGGGGCCCATCAGCCATTATGTCGCTCACCTCTCCTGCCACTCCAGCGGGGACGTCCAAAGGGAGAAAAGGTGCTACAAGGGTACTAATCCTCCTCTTAGAGCTGTCCTCTCAGCGTCCCTGCCATGTCTCTATCACCTCCTGTCACTCAAAGGGCTGCTTCCACTGTGGAGCTGACAGGAAGCCCAGAATTATACCAGTATTGTGACCCCAGCTATCAGTGCACACATAGTAAATGACATGCCTTGCTTAGGGTTGTTAAGGTAGGAAATCAAGGGATAAAGTCTGTTTTAGAGACAAATCCTCTGACTTTCCGTTTTCTAATGGATTACCTACCTCATAGTGAGCACCCTAATTGAAGCCAGATGTTATCCTGCACAGCATGAAAGTATTTTTTTTCCCTTGTTTCTTAGATACCTCCACAACTATCCATTATCGGCCAAATTGATATTTGCATGTTTGTCCTATAAATGAAGATGTATTGCTGTTGACACATGTCTTGACAATCAGGTCAAGGGAGGCAATGAATCCTAGTATGTGTGAAACAAACACAAACAGTATCATTTCAAATGTGGTGCATGCCAGACTGAAAGGAGAGAGGATGGATGAAAGGGAGAGACAAGTAATGCTTCTAGTGTGTACTGGCAAATTGTCTGCTAACACAGGCTGGTAAGACAAACTCTTGTAGGGAATGTGGCAGCAGCCTCCTAATAAGCTCATACACTATTTATGATCATAAACCAAGAGCAGAGAGGGTGAGCACTGTCAAAATAAAAAACACGTCAATCTCCGCTCCCTACTGTTGCCCTTACATGTTGCATGTCTGTTTAGAAAAAAAAACAAATTATGTTTTGCTTGTGATGTACAAAGGCGGGAAAAATCACATCAAACCCACACATTTCTACAACTGCTACATGTCTACCAAAAAATCAAACGGAATAACAAATGTACCGCAGTACATCTTCACAAAATAAATATATATTTTTTTATTGCTGGCACACACTTGAAAGCAAGTTCACATTGGAACCATGAAGAAATCTCTGAACGCAAGCAGCAATGTCCAAAAAGGTAAGAAAGTGTATTAGGTAAAACCAGGCCAGTGTTCACTTTAATACTTCATAGAGCATAGAATATTCTCTGTGAATTTGCCCAAGTTTTCCTAGTACTATGTACAAAGCTGTAATTATGTATGTGTATTCATTTTACGTAATTATTTGGAAATTAAATGACTCTTGAGTGCATTGTATGTATGGAATTGACCATTTCTCCACAGAGCAAATGAGTGAGTGACAGTAGCCATTAAATCAAGTTACCCCTTTTCTGGGTTACACCTATTAGCACAGCAGGTAAGAGAAATAGTTTTAATATTTCACAGGTCTCGCAGGAGATGTTCAAAGGGATGGATGGAATATTTTCGTCTTCTAAAAAAGTGGATTTAACTCTACGTGACACAAGTAACACGTTGATTAGTTTCCTTGGGCCCAAAACTTCAGTTCTAACAAGCCCTGTCCTTTCTTCTGCCATACTTCCAACTGAACTCCACTGGCCACGAGAGGAAAGAGAAAGAGAGAGAGGGGGGGTGTAAGAGAGGGGAAAAAGCAGTGTGCATTTCCAATGATGTAACAGAGCATTAGAATACCGCGTGGGAGACGAGACCAGGGGACATGGAGGCTTTGGAGTATAATAAAAATCAGCCCCACCAATTTCCTTTCAACAGCTGAGCACCTACAGGTCATTATTTCCTGTACTCTGCAGCAGGGCTGTGATGTAAAAGTCCCATGCCTGGTCCAGCAAACTTCCCCGTTGAATCAACACAAAATAATGACTGCAGGGAGCTTACTTATTTTAGTTTTGAATCATTTTTTTGCCTCACCTTTTACTAGCACAACAGTGTCTACACTGCAGGTCTGTAGTCATTGATAGACCTCGCTGAGATTCACTCAACAAAGCCTGTTCTACCTTTTCCGATGCATGCATAACAAATGCCTGTACCATGTGATGAAGTGTTAGAAAATTCAATGTTATTTGTTCTGCACTGCAACACTTTCCCAATGTTTTAATTGGGGAACAAAGGGTTTTGAAATCAAAGGTAGGAATGGATTGAGGGGTTAAAAAAGAATGATAAAATGCTGTTTAAGTTGTGCCATTTTTTGTTGGAAACCTGCCCTTTGCCCTAATCCTAAATGTAATCATTAATATGATGCTTAACCCCAACCACACAATGAAATGACTATATCTACCCATAACTTTATTAGTAACCTAAAAGAGGAAAGGCCAGTCTTAACGCTTGGAAATAATATCATGTCATTTGACAAGACCAACACACAACAGGGTAATTGCCAGGACTGCATACTCTGTGTTTGGAGTTTGTGTTTGTTTTGTCATGTTTCTACATTATTGTTCTAGTCTGGTGAACAGAAGAGTCTTGTAAACAGAAATTGAGTTTTACCAAATGCTCAAAATAAATATGGAAGTGTTTTAACCAAGGGTATAGAACAATTAAATAAAGTCAAGGATTTATTCAACTTTTTTTTTTTTTTATCTGTGTACACAAGCTATTTCAAAAGTCCACCCCCACATAAAGGATGTTGATGGACTTCAGACTACATCCTGGATAGCACATAGGGGAAAAGCAATACTGCCTGGGATCTGAGCAAGGAATTTGATAGGGCATGGGAATCATCAGGTCGCGGTAGTCGCCAGAGCATACTTTGGCTCAGCCGTAAACACCCAACGCAGCCAGACCCTTGAAATTCAGACAAATTGTTGCTACTATTGGAGTACCTATCAGAACCCTAAGGCTTGAGAAAGAAGTGTGCAGGGTTAATTATTTATTTATGTTTAGAGACAAATCTGGGTCATTGTAACCACACCCCCTCTCCTCCTCCTCTCCCTTCTCCGCCTCTTTTCTCTATCTCAGGATGGGAAGAGCTAATAAATAACTTCAGACAACAATCCTGCGCTGTTACAATTAATTTCATTTATTGTAGGGACTAAGGATGACAGTGCCTTTACTCCATCAAGAGAAGGACCTCAGAGTTCCCATGGACCATGGAAAAGAGGTTACAGACACAGACTAATTATCTACAGATACGACATTTCACACATTCACAAGCTGGGACTTTAAGGAATGGCCAAACAGGCACTAAGGAAGTGGAGGACATCAAATAAGTCCTAATTTGAGAAATTTCACAATTATGATCATGTAAATCACTGTTCGCGGGCAACTTGATTAGGGAATCATTTCAATGTTACATTGTCAAAGTCACTTAGTCATATCTTTAATGCCTAAAATGAAGTGGAAAAGATTTGTTGGTAGAAATTTCAATTTATAACTCTGCTATCTCCTATTATTTAAATTATAAATGGAAATATGCAAATTGAACTGAATTTGATATGGCCCAATCTCGGATAAACAATGGTGTCAATATGAGGCTTTGTCTGTTATGGATAGAAATATGAAATGCAAAGGGGTTGATGCTTCCAAATGGAAAATAAGTTAAATGGATACGTTGTCTGTATAAAATAAAAGTTAATTAACAAACTGTTAATTGAATACAAGTGCTATAATTGTTGTATTACCAGCATAAACATAATTTTCCTCAAATATTATTAATGCGTTTTTTTGTTGCACCTATTAGAGATTCTTGTCTCTAAGTTAATTTCATTATGCTAATGAGCTCTCATCCTTACAGAACCTATGCTTTGATCCATGTTAATTGTCGTGATCTTCAAAGACAAAGTCACCACTTACTTTAAATGAATTTTACATTTTTTTAACAAATCTTATGGAAATGAGGGGGAAGTAATTAAATTTTTATGATGTGTCTCAGTATTTTTTAACGGGGGAAGTCAATGGTACTGGCTGGATTTCGTTTCAACATTTAACAGGGGAAAACTGAGATGAGGAAAAAAACGTTCCGATGTGAAAGATTAAAGAAACTGTGAATCCAAGACTTAATTTGTACTGATAAACTTTAGTGTTTAATATGCTCTTTTGTGTTCCCAGCATGAAATCGTTGCATTGACGGTTGGCAAAAACTTTTTCCCTCCGCTTCGCTGCCTACCCTCTTAACTTTCGTCTTGTTGAGCATTTCCTGCCTGCCCCTGACGTGTGAGATCATCCTGATAGCACCCGAACATGAGGAGGAGTGGAGTGAGAGACCAACAACAAAAAAGGCCTCAGTAAGCGTAGGGGAAAACCACCCGCGCTCACCGCTGCATTATTAAAACAGGCAGAGCTGCAAATCACAGACTAAGAGTCCAGTACTAATATCTGGCCTGGGGCTGTCCGAATGATCAAAAATAAGTTTGTTTATTTTCACAATCCATGTCTGAAACACTGATGGTGCTCACTACTGCCCGGGGGGGGGCGAGTAAGGTCCTTTGTGGAATGTTTTGAAGGTCAAACCAACAGAGCAGAGGACCAGTGTTGTTGCTGTGGCCCTCCACCGAGCTTTCACCTTGACCCACAGGTAATAACTTTTTCAACAAAAGGAGGAACTTAGTGTTAAGCCCCAAGAAGGTAGTTGCGTAATGCCCAGGACAATCTATCGTTAAATGTCAACATTTACTCTGTATGTGTGTTTCTGAACGATCTCTGCAACTGCCAGTTAACTCCTTAATAGGCCTACATACAGTATAGTAAAGCATTCAATATGTGTGTAAAATGAAAGTCCAATTGGCTTTGAAATACTTTCATACTGATGAAAAAAATCCATAATGTTCTAATCGTATAGCGAGTTTCCTTTCTGATCTCTATCTTCTAGTTTCAGTCCACTGGCGGGCTAGTGTGGTTCTCTCTGCCCCGATAACGTCACATAGGTGCATGTGGACAGATGTGCTTACCTACTAAGTCCTGCATTAAGTACAACAAAGCCTCTTACACATCCAAAATGAAATCCTTTCTGTCTGTGGGGGCGTCCTGCCAAGTGAAGCCAGGTAGCAGGAGCACCGGCTGTGCAGAAATGCCATCATCATCATATGCCACATCATTCATCCTTTGCAAAACGTCCGGTGGCATGTGAAGTAATTAATTAACGAGACAAAAACACTGAGGGAGGTTTATGTCGATGGAGTGGTTTTGATGGATTGGCCGGAGCTGTGTTTCAGTCTGAAATGGAGCTTTTGGTATATACATGTAGATAGGAAGGTACAGTAGGGATAAGCCCTTTGTAATTCCACCCTGTCTCCAGGCTTAACCTGTCTTTAGCTGGTGCTGGCCTGCCCTGTCCTGCTCTGCTCTATCGAGATGATGGCCGGCCTTTGGTACAAGAGGGCAGGCTCTCTGCACAGCATGTGCAACGTGCAACACAACCAATAGAACAAGTTCAAATCAAACATGCTTTGAATAACTGAACTTTTCCAGAGATTGATGTCTCTGACACCAGAATGAACTTGAATTATGTCCTGCTTAGCATAACCTTTTGGTTTTGCATCTGTGCTGTGCTCTACTATTTCTCTGAAATCCTAGCAGGTGCTATGAGGTAGTGGATGTGCAGCGTGTGTGATAGACACCATGCCAGCTGGCCGTCTTGAATGGTGAACTATAGGTCTCTGTGAGCCACACTTACAAGCTTGCACGGATCCAGAGTCAGCTGAATTAAGCACGGTAAATGGGAGGGGGGTGGGGATAGTGATCTGAGAACCTAAAACTGATTGGATTTCAAAGAGCTTGGCAACAGCCACTGGAAGAGGCACACTGCCAAGAAAGGTTTCTCTACCTTCAAAATGTCAGCCAGGAAGTTCAATCAGTGCTACATTGTAAAGCTGGTTTCCTCCACACACACCCCCTCCCACGTAAAATGACAAACTGTTTTTCAATGGTGTCACAAAATGATCAAAGAGTGATTGTCGACAGGAAGGGAGGTGGGGGATCATGACAAGCTGAGCATTAGCAAAACATTTAAATAGCTTGTTAGGCTATTAGATGCTGGTGCATGCATGACCAAACCCAGGTGGTTCAAAAACTCAAGACAACTCTAGCCCACATAGCTTAATCCAATCTGTCAAATGCTCTAAAATCTAGGTTGTCACACCCACACTGAAATAAGAGTCCACTATACCTAATTGTAGATGTAAGTAAATAAGTAAATAAATAAGTTAGTAAGTATGTATGTATGTATGTATGTATGTGTGTACAGTACGTATGTATGTATGTATGTATGTATGTATGTATGTATGTATGTATGTATGTATGTATGTATGTATGTATGTATGTATGTATGTATGTATGTATGTATCTAAGTATGTATCTAAGTATGTATCTAAGTATGTATGTACATATATGTATGCAGCTAACTATTTCCCTGTCCGTCCGTCCATCCATCCATCCATCTATCTTTCTGATACAATACCTCTGCACTTGGCAGTGACATCCAGCGAGGTTGTAAACTGATTATTTTCTTTGTGTTGCTGCGATGAGAATTAACAAGCGTTGCATGCAGGCTTCATCTGACTGAACCTGTCATTCACAGCTGGTGTATAATGCATTTCCACCCAGTGCTCCTGTTAACCTAACCCTCAATTTGCTGGGATTTGAACTCCAGCTCAATTTGCTGGGATTTGAATTACAGCTTACTAACGGAGTTTAACAGCTGGTACAAGGGTTTCTCCTGAATTTTTAATCACATGAATTAAAGATTAGGCCTGAGATGCTTCCCAGACCTCCTGAAGCACTGATACAATACACAGAAAGTCAAGTATAGGTGATCTAAGGGTGATGTAAGACCCGTCACTAACACTACACTGATGAACCAAGGGATGACTGACTGTATAACATGTTGATAAATCTTCTTTTGGGTAGGAAATCAATATTAAATACAGACAATAAATTGTTATTGTAGAATGATCTTTCCGGTGTTAAGTATCATAAAATCATAATGCCTCCAAGAAGTCTAGTATAAATGTTGATTTATTGCTCTATGCTCTCTGCCCAACACACACAGGCCCAGAGTATGGGCTAACTAGCCTGCGAGGCCGCTTTGGTTGCCACAGCACAGTGGGGCCTCAGGTGCTCGTCTTATTGGGAGAGACAGATGTATAGAGCAGTCCCACAGCACTGATCCCTATTAGGCTTCCACAATTATCTTTCCCCCTTTGGAAACTCTGTTACAAATTAGAGTCTTGTCCCCGAGAATGAGAGCTTCCAGAGTTCAGAGGGTTAATGACAGGTGAGCTGGGTGACCAGCCCTCAGCCTGGTACTCGGGTGATAATTACAGTTTGACTGTTTGACCCAGTCATTTAACACAAGGAAACCTCCACCACACAATTCTTTATATGTCTAGAATCTCCATTACTGCAGGAGAGGCCTCTTATGTCCTCTTGTTAAGTACATCGACAACGTAGAGAGAGAGAGGGGGGGTGGAAGGGGAAAAAAAGAGAAGGAAGGCATTAGCAGGAAAAGGGGAAAAAATCCTCTTTGTGAGATTGCCTTACATCCTTTTCAACTGTTGTCGTTGGTGTTGTTTTGAATATTGGCAATTAGGGCCAAGAATCAGCTTCTTTTTTTTTTTACTAAATGCATTTTCACACTGTACTGCTCTCTCCATTTCCTAACAAAAGGGAAATTGTGTTTTTCTCCTCCTGAGCATGATCTTTAATAGACCCAGTACATCCGGTGTCAGGGAAGAATCTGAATAATCTTTGTGTGAAGTAATGTCCTCTGTTTACAAGCCATTATCCGTGGAAAGTCCTTCCCTGGTTTTATTCTAATTGTGTTATCCAATATGTGCTCCTTTTTGATCACTTAACAGCACTTAAGGTGTCTTCTAGTGTTGCTCAAAATTGTGGGAATGGAGCCGAGGCTGTCGGACGACATGATACAGCCTAATTGCCGGGGCCTTTGGCGGCGCTGACGGTTTATGCGTTGAAATGTCAGTATCTTCGCTCTGCTTAAACACGTCAGAGACAGATGACACCGGCACAAGAAGGAAGCCATTCTTTTTGACAAAAGCTCGTCTGAGGGGGTTATAATTAACATGGGCCTTTTAATGAGAGTCTATCGTTCGCAATAATCATATGGTTAAATGTATGCATTTTGACCTCCTGCTGAGTCAGACTTGAGTACTTATACACTTTTACTCGCTCCATCTACACCATTTCCACCCACTTATACCCCCCCCCCCCCTTCACTCCATCCCTCATTTTGTTATAACCGCGCATGCTCACACCAACAAATCTAGCATTTTAATGTATGAGTTTAACAAATCTGTAGAGAACTAGCGCCAAGACATTGTCAGCCACTGTCAGAGGGGGATGCAGTGTCAGAAATCGCTACATTACTATTTGTAGGAATGATGTGGGAAAAAATGTAAAAACAGTGTTTTTACATTCAGCACATCATAACAACAGGAGGCTACCTTCTAACCTATGTCTGGCTGGGAGGTGGTTGAGACCCTGATGTATGATGATGTGGATCCTAATTAGCTGCTTCCAGAACACCCTCCCACCCCCCTTCCCCTCCTCTCTCTTCCCCCACTCCCAGTACCTAGCTGTCTCTGTGTGCCTCCAGCTCTCCCTCCTCTGCCTAGTGACTGTGTCTGTGGAGGCCCTCTACCACACCGGTGTGGTTAGCTGTCACGGTCCACTGAACCGGTCTCTCTCCCCCTGGAGGAAATTTGTGCATGCATACTGTACATGAACTTTGGATAAATAAACAAACACCAGAAAGAGCTCCCAGATAATTGAACGCAAGTGAGTAAGGGAGAGGCAAGGAGGCAGGAGGCAGGGAAAACAATTTCTCCTGGGAGATGGCGAGCGGCGAGGTGGCAGGTATGATTAAAACCACCGTGATTTATGGGAAGGTGGGCCTCCACCGTCACGCTCGCTGCTCGTATTAACGTTTCTGCGTGGGACTCATCTTGTGTTGTGTCGCCCCCCTGCCCACTTGCACAAGCACACTGCCGCCCCCTTCATCATTTCAGTGTATTTACACAAAACCACTTGGTTTTCAGAGGTTAGAACAACACTAATATAACAATGTCCTCAGGTTTGCCATTGACCTGAGTATAAGTGTCAGTTCATTTCAGCTTTCTGACTTACTTTACACCGTACACAAAGGCACACCACATCACAAACTTCCTACATCAAAGGTGAGTCATGAGGTAAACTTTAGGTATGAGCATTTCTGTTTTTATCCATGATGGGTGTTCTGGTATTGATGAGTATGTCAGACAAAACCAGCCATGCAAATAGTACAACTAGAAATACACAAGACTGTCAACTTTAAATCAATGTAGGAGTGAATATCAATTGAGAAAACCCTAATACCAATATGCTGACCTACAGTATAAGTCAGAATCAGAACAAATTGCTCTTGCAAGTCAAAACAGTCAAAACAGGCAATTAAACACAGGTACAGAGATGCTCATGGATTAACACTACTACTACAATAACACTAAAACAGCAATTTGACTACCGTAAAAACACATTTAGATTTCACATTCAGAATAAAGGCAAAACAATAAGAACATTTGTGAATATTTAAAAGGAGGAATTCCTCATTAATTGAAAATAGGTCCAAATGCCTTTTTCCCTGCTTATTCTACAGCAGGCCTGCATGTGCATGTATTATGTCAATCATCCAATGGTGAACAGAAAGCTCAGGTGGCTGATACTAACCTGAAAACAGAAGCCTCATTTTCCCCCCATATATTGGCGGTGTGCATAGAGGTAATTGAATTCCATGCCATCATACCTACCTCAGTCAGGGCTTCATGGAGATTAATTACTGTTAAGACCCCACACACATAGAATGGAGATAGCAGCCATCTTGCCCCAATAGCAGCATGGACGCAACTTTAGTGCCACCAGAAAAGAGGAAAGCCAAACAAAGAAACTACAAATGCTGATGCAATCGCTAGCATTGTTGTGTTATGATTAATTAATTTCAAGGTGATTATAATTTATGAACCTCACAATGGTATGGATGGAGAAGAAAAAAAGATAAGAAAAACAATGCTTGGGGTTATATTCAAATGCCCATTATGGAAACAGACTTTTATTATGTGTGCTCCAAGGGTATTAATCTAAATATTAATGTATGTAGATAATACACCTTCAACAAGGATACAGGACCTTATGCATCATTGCCCTTAGAGGTGTTTAGTAAGATGACACATGGAATACTGTATCTACAATGGCATCATACTGTTGAACTATCATGCTCTCTGCTTCCAGGCATATGAGACAGAGAAACGCTCTCATCTCATCCTCAGATAGGAAGTGGACAGAGGTTCATTGTGGGTTTCACTCCTAAAGTAACAGGTCTATATATACAGTGCAGATTTGAGCAAACTGTCAAATCCCTATTCATCACACCGTGTGTGAGTGCTAAAACAATATACACCTTTTGGTTTATTCCCAACAGTCTTTGCAAGGACTGTCCTTCTGTGGCGTTCACATATAAGGGCTTGATATTGTGTACTCTTATAGGAACCAAAGGGCTTCAATTATCACTGGATTTAACGTGTATGAATCCAAAAAACCTGGGGAAACATCCTACCTCACACAGACACACACACCTATCACACACACACACACACAACCCAGACATGGACGGACACACCAATCGCAGCGCACTCAATGAGACTGCGAATTGTGTTTGGCTAAAGAGAAGGCAAAGAGGCCTACCTTGGCAGTCATTACCCCGTTTGAGGGCATCATCTTACAGACTCCCACTACACCAGTCCCCTGTTGCAAAGGATACATTTCATAGCAAATCGACAATATTGACACACATCGTATGTTACTGTATGAGATATCCCAACCTGAGCCGGTTGACTTCATTCAGATGTTGGTGCTACTACATGATCAATAGAATCCACATGACAGAGATATCTAGGAAAATTATCAAAGCGCTGTACGGTAATGGGGAACAAAACAGTGTATTTAGGAGGTCCTGTGGATTAATTTGCACTAAACAGCAATGCATGGCAATGATTTGTATGACAGCTTTTGATATCGAGAAAATATTCACTGCAACCTGGAAAGAGAATGGCCATCCCAGAGGTTCCATTTGAGGGGGCCCCATACATATTTATCTCCTGATGTTTTATCATATGTTTCTTCCAAGTCTTATCTTGCGTGTCCACTCCCGACTGCAACCATACCACATGCCTTCTGCTTATTAACTAAAAACCTGCACAGTTCAAGGTCTGCTTGTAACAGGCCTGATACGGTCTCATATCAGTGCACATTTAACCATGAACAAAGGGATAAGGCTCTCACTCTGAACTCATTTACTTTCAGAAGTTATTCAGATTTTATTTCCTTCCAGGCTGCCAAACCTGACCAACAGGGGTGATATGAAGAAGAACCAGGAACAACCAGTTCTTGGCGTAGTTGGTACACTCCTAGAGAGACAGGTCTGTTTCATCCCCCAAAATCAATAAAGGGGTCCTCTGGGTGCCCTGGGAAGCCATATGGACAGGGGATCCACATCTCAGGTTGTCTCCTGGGTGACTCATATGCATGAGGACCTGGCACTAAGTTAATCGGCAGCCCGAACCCTCCTCCTCCCTTCTCCCTGCTGTCCCTCCGTACACCTTCCATCTCATCCGCTGGCTTCGTCTCAAATGTCAGACCACCTGGGATATACAGCTGTCAGGCTGACACAGGAGCTGGCCCTGGACAGGCCCCAGCATGCACCTCCAGCCGACAGTGTCACTGACACAGGGGGCGGGACAAAGGTGCAAGGGTGGCGCAGGGGAGAGGCGATATGACAGGGAGACTAATCAATGTGAAGTGTAGAAAAACACGGCCTCTTTCTAAGTAACTGGTCTAGAATGCAAGTCTGTATCAACACACAGACACACACAGACACACACACAGTTGCATTCATTGTCATCCCCATCCTCCTTTCCAACATAATTCTCCTTCTCCTCATCCTTACCCTCATCATCATGATTTACCATCATCTTCATCCCCTGAGGATCCTGAGAATACCCACATTTTAAGCAGGTACTGTATGAACATATCCCTGTTTCCGCTTCCATTGGTAGCTGAAAGAAGCAAGGAGGGCAAACAAACAAGAGCAGTCTATTAGATCAATACAAGCCCAGACAAAGATCCATCTGCATCCATAGAATTTGCAGATAGCGGCGTTTTGCATCCATACATAGGCATTGATTGTGTGGTCCATTACCAGTGTATGATCAAATGCAAACGAGAGCAACATGGCAGTGGTTCTTTCTCTCTACACAGAGGAGCTTTTCTGTCACCCCGTTACCAGATTCTAAAGATATCTCTCTTCTAGCGCTGGAAAGGAAACCAAACATTACAAGTGGTACCATTCTGAGAAAAGGAAAGCTTTAGAAAACACACTGACTCTCTCCCCAGCGGCACCCCCCCCCCCCCCTCCCCGGCATCCCCACACCCACCAACCCGCCCCTTTCCCCCCAGCCCCACCCAGTCTTAAAAATACAGCCAGCACAGCCTGTTCTGTGGGGAGGCAGGAGCAGAAAGGTAGCAATCAATATTGAAACACAGAAATTAAGTATTTAAAGCGGTAATTAGGGAGTAGGCACATTTTCACACCTGTACGGTACGGCGCCTGCCAGCTCTGCACATCTGTCTCCATCCACCTGCCAACCACCTGGTATCGTTTCAATGCCGCTTGATTGCATTCGGAATGGCGAAGACTCTTTTGAGCTTCTTAGTGATCCCTCCCCTCCCCTCCCTTCCCCCCCACCCCCAGAATGCCCCCACTCCTTGCATTATTTTGTATTTATTTGTATCTGTTCATTCCTATGCAGGTGCCTCCCAGTAATACTCAAGTGTGCCACACATGAGCAATTCCTTTATGCCTCAGTTCTTGCATTTGTCATTTTGGCGAAAGCCAGCGGATTAGGGTTTGCATGTCGGTGCTAGCCTCTTTCTTGCACTTTAACAACATCCTTCCAGGATGATTTGCATACTTAATTTTTTAACCCTGTGTTGGTCAATAGGGGCATACAGCCCTTTCCTCAGTCTCCAGGCACTTCAAAAGATGGTGAAATAACGGCAGAATTCATAGATCCTGTTAAATTGAACTCCAAGCATGATATCTTGGAAATGTGATCATAGAACACACTTGATGTTTAAATCTGCCTTTCCTTTTTGAACAATAAAGTTGTCCACAAAGAAAAGCAATATGTTAGCGACAGTATGAGAACTAAAAGACTATGCACGTTTTTCCATGTGTTACAGTGGGTCACCGCAGACCTTACCGGGGTATAGTCTACCACTGGGTATAGTATACTACCGGGTGTAGTGTACTGCTGGGTATAGTATACTGCTGGGTATAGTATACTGCTGGGTATAGTATACTGCTGGTTATAGTCTACCACTGGGTATAGTCTACTGCTGGGTATAGTATACTGCTGGGTATAGTCTACTGCTGAGTATAGTATACTGCTGAGTATAGTATACTGCTGGGTATAGTCTACCACTGGGTATAGTCTACTGCTGGGTATAGTGTAAAATCTGTTGTGTAAGAAATTGCTGATGAAGAGTGAATTTGGGAGGCAGCACTGCTCCTTTCCTCATGGCACACCTTTAACCAGCAAGTACTGTGTGGTCACATGTTCGGAATTCATGTGAAATATACCTGAGGAGGATTGAAAAATATCAAATACCCAGAGTGTTACCCTTTACATACATGGTGCGACCCATTAGCAGCAGCAATTGTGCCCTGAGTGATTAGGGATAGGCCAAGGTCTAGGCAGGCAAGTCTAGGTGCTTAGTATTGGGGTAAAGTAATGGTTTAAGGACAAAAATAATTATACTTTGTTGGTTTGGAATCTAAGGTTATATACCCTGATGTATTTATCAGTGGCAAAGTTATTTCATATGTCATCATAAAATGTATTTATTATTAAGACCTAAATACTTAAGTGGCAAATGATACGGTGTCAAAAAATTGAAGCAGATGAAAATCATATCAAGTAGAAATGTGTCTAGACTTCATCCAGCAGTGAGAACTCTTTTTTCTTCGAAACTGGGAATGATTTGTCCTGGAACCAAACCATTCCAACCGTCTTCATTGAATGAACACAGTTTAAGATCAATTCAATTTTTTTGTTTTGAAGACCCACATGAACCCCATCCACTGATGGTGAAGCTGGGTTGGGGGGTTGAGTCTGGTGTCCGCTGTGCCATGTGTGAGCATACCAATTTCAGAATTCCCTTACTTTTCCCCGGGAACTAATAGGATCATTCTCATTCTGTTATGGTGATTCAACAGTTACCAAATCACCATCTGGGTTTTTGTTAACCTGAGTCAGATGTGAGCTCTGCTATTGCAAGGTAGAGCAGCTTGTTTAATGATTCTTAATCTTTTCTTTAATTAAATCGTGCAGTCAACCTGAAAAATCTATCTTAATGCAAATGAGGAGCTCCTTTTTTGGCATTTGCTTACCGTAATGCACTAATAAGGTTAATTTAATAAAAATCTGTTCCACTTTTTAGAGATAATTGTATGTTTTCTTGATCTATTTTGTGGGGGAAAATGTTTGTTTGTGGAAATTGCTATGGGAGGAAAAAACCTCTTAGGATGTTACTGGGAAGGCTAGACCTGCCATGGATAATAGTATTTGGGAGAACTGAAAATCTATTTGCTCCACAGACGTGTGCCTCTCCCTGCTAGGTTTGCAGTTTTCATTATAAAATAAAACAATGTTCAACAGAGCTTGTTGCTATGTGGCCATCCATGACTAGGCAGAGAGACCATATTAAAACTAATTCCTGAGTAAAGAACAATAGATTAATTTGGGAGTAAACCAAAATGACATCACAGAAATGATGGTGCACACAGTCATTTGAAGATTATTATTTATTTATTTTCATTGACGTGATTTATACATCACATACATTTAACGTATAAACTATTGTTTTGTAACACTTGTATGAATTATTAAGTGATATCATGACTAAGGTAGGAACTAATATGAAGACACTAAAATATTTATATTGTGTCGCATAACGTAACATATGCATGTTCTATAGCACAGTTCCAGTGAAAGGTTCCAGTGAACATACACAGTTCCAGTGAACATATATTCCAGTGAACAGTTCCAGTGAACATCCATAACATATTCTGATTCTGATTCTGAAAGGGCATAGGTCAACCATGAGCATATACAGCCTGAATGTAAACTAATATGTGACGAGATAATGAATGCACAAACAATCATTTACTCTCTACCATTTACAAACGCTAGCATTGTTAAGTCAAAGAACTGTGTACTGTTTGAGAACATACAGTAGACATTGCTAAATTAGACGCTGTCTTAGATTGCCCACAAGAGACTGTCTTCTTTAAGTCTAACAATTATTTCTCTAGAGATTGTGCAGCACACTGTAGCAAAAAAAAAGCAGCTAAAATATATATTTATAATAGTTCCTTGTCAGTCTGAACCTTAGGGAATTTTGTTGTCTTTCTTTTCATCTTTGCCAAAAATCTCTTGGGATCTGTATAACAACAGGAAATGACTTCCTTTCTACGGTATGTATAAGGCTTACTGACTGGTTCTCTTGGTTTTTAGAAAACATTTCTGAGATATGATGAGTAACACTATGATTCTGTCCAGAGAAGAAGTGTCTCATTTGTACTCCATTTCACCTCCATGTTCCCTTCTCTCTCTAGCAGACTGGCACAAGCTCAAGATTATCTCTCAAACTATCCGCACTGCTGGTGAAATTTGCAGCCAAAATCAGAGGGGGGAGTAGGATTCATCATTTACAGAGCCGTGAAATGTGTGGAAGTAGGAAAGAGAGCCCGGTCGGCTTTTACGAGCCCATCTGTCCTGGAGCTGAAACATGACACACCAGGTGTATCTCGGCTCACCAAATGATGTTGTCAACAATCAGAGTGTGTGCCGGTGAGAGTTACCTCCATGCTTCATTAAACGCAAGAGCAGCAGTGATAGTGATATGCATGTGTGTGGTTCTCCAACACAACCTTTTTTTTTTAATGCCAGCTATTACATTTAAATGGGTGGCCCAACATTTTCTTTTCCGCTTACAGATACAGAAACAAGAGTTTTAATTGTGATGAGTCTTGACCCTGATATTAAAGTAATTATTAGTGGTATTGTTAAGCTTCTGTATCAAGGTCAGCATATTTAATTTAAATTATTTTAACATACTGGGCACAATGGTTTGGGGGCATGGTGACTGGTGTAACAAGGAACAGTACAGTAATGTTGGTGGTTTGTGGTTGGCTCAGAAAAATTGTCATTAATTAGATTACGTTGGCTTGAAAGGCTTACAAGGGATTAATGTCAAGAAATGCACATATTCCAAAGCAACAGATAGTGTACCTGGGTGTGCTTCAGCCCTGATTAGTGCTTGTGGCAGAGTGGATCCTGAAGTTTGACTACCTACCTGGCAGTTTGCGTGAGCGGAATTTTGTGTTAATCTCTCCATTGTGCCTCCAGGAAGAAGGTAGATTTAGACATCCTTTACGTTTCTCAGCTGTCTCCTGAATAACACACCCTTTCATATCCCCCCCCCCCCCACCCCCTCCTTCTTATCTGACTACATTTTCTCAGAACCCCCCCCCCCACTCACACACACACACACTTCTTTGCCGTTTCCGTAAGCAGCCGGTGATCCACGAGGTGTGTGTGTGCCACAGTGGGGGGGGGGGAGGGGGGATGACACGTCTATGGAACCAGCTGTAATAGGTGAATCACCGCAGCGTATCCCAGTGTGCTCCCGGTGGTACGGCGTTATGACAGCAGGCAGCCCATGTCAGAGACATAGCTGGAGTACAAGCATGTCAGAGTCACTGTGTTCACAGACAGCTCTTCCCGTGGACGGAAAGAGACATTCGTCAGTGTCTCATTGGCGTGTGATTCCTGCACTGGGAATTGCATCGTGCAAAAGATTGTATTCTCAAGTCTAATCAAAAAATCTACAGCAGAGGTAGGGGGAGCGTAAGTGAAGATAACAGCACAGCTCCCTCACTCCCTCTGCCTCTCTCTCATGCTGGAAAGGTAAAGTAATATCATACTCGATATCACAGAGTGGAATTCACTGCTAACTTGATGGCCCCAATGTCAGACAGGGATTCTAACAAGTCTGACAATTGAGACTGGAGGTGATCCTTTAGGGAGTGAGACAGAGAGAGGGCTGATAGCTAAGTGTTTGATTCTCCTCCTCTCCCCTCCTCTACTCCTCCTTCCTTTAACAGTGAATAAAATTGACTCGCCGCGGCAACCAAGGTGCGGAAGCCGGTAGCATCACCTAAGCAGAGATGCGCTGATCACACCTTTGCTTAATGAGCTCCTTAGAAGATCCAGAATAGCAGACCCCCCAGTGGTCTGTCAGGTGGGGCTTCACTCATTTGCGGCTCCAACTGTCAGAGTGGGAGGAGGAGGTGGTGGGGTGGGGGGTGGGGGGGATGCATGGTAAAGTTTTGATTAAAAGAAAAAGGAAAGCAATTACCAACCGATAGTAAGAGCCAAGCCGCTGTGTTGCTGGTGTCAATAAGAGGCCAGCTTATCCATTTCGGTGTGTTGACAGTGCCATGGAAAGTGGTCATGGGCAATGAATGTGATGTATTCAAAAGTATTTTTAAATACTTTTGAATAATCTGCACGGCCATACTTGTTAGTATTACATATAGGAGAGAAAGAAAACAAAATGTGTTGAGGATTTGTATTTCTGCGTTATCTGGCGTCGGATATTTTCTAAATTCTAGCAAAAGTATTATCTATTACTAAACGTTACATAGAACACTGACTTTCATTTGAACAAGTCGGTTGCAGGGATGGATTTGCAGCTGCACCCACTGTGAGGCGTGGTCCAGGACAGCCTGACTCTCCTACCCCTGGGCCTAGGGTCCAAATATAGCAGGGCACACGTCCACACCGGAGACAGGAGGCTCCCCATTTAGTCACAGATGCTAGTGTATATAATGAGACCCTTAGAAGCTGCTATCATATCCCTGCTAATATGGTTTAATCACCCCCATTGTAATCGAGTTACGCACAATTTACAGGGGTCGTTAAAGGTTAGAGTATGTGCTTTTTGACTCTGCTTTTTCCGTGGACCGTGCTATTTCACAGTGCCGATAGTACCGTTATGCAGTTTAAAGTACAGAGAGAAGAAGAAGCCACTCGCTGTTTTGTTCTTGAATAAGACATTAAAACAAAATACTGTTAAATTGATAGCTAGGAGAAACATTTACTGGAGCAAAGCACCTTATTTGACCAGATATGTTTCAACTGTTCTTCTCGCCTTGTCCGTAATTGCATTTCTGATCCGCACACCCACCCTGCAGTGATTTGACACCCCTGTCTGTTTGATGCACCTTGTGTGTGCCTGGAACATATTTTCCTCCAGCGAGCAAACCTGCCTGCGATTGTACTAATAAAGCCCAACTTCCTGCGTTCAACCTCAATGTTAGACAGGACCAATTACACAAAATGACTGGAACGCGATGGGTTGGCTTCCACAGCCTTCCTGAAGCCCTTTGAACTGACACAACTTCAAAGGTATTCAGAGAGTGATTACGAGGTGATGGTCTGAAAAAGAGCGAGAAAAGAAGAAGAAGAAAAAAAAGGGAAAAAAATCTTCGAATTACCAATATCTAAACATTGACGTTCGGAGGTCTTTGAAACTTGTAACCCGAGAATCCAGTGGGAAAGAAACGCTTGCAGACGCCACATTAGAGTGAGGAAAGAAATCGCAGAGGTATTGGCAGTAAGCCGGCAATGGCATTGTCCTATGGGTAAGCTGAGCCTCAAACAAATACAGGAATTCAAATAGAAAGCAGAGGTTGAAGCCAGTGTGCTTTGTGGGATGTGAGTCTTTGTGGAGTGAGAACTGTGTGGGGACCAGCAGAGGTTGGTCTAGGGAGTCGTGCTGTGTCGGCCTATCAATCAGACGGCGAACACCTTTTCTCCACCGACTACCGCAACAGTCGTCAGTGACGACGGGAAGCCGGCGAGTGAAGACACAGCAACCATTTTTTTTCCTTTTAATTTGAGCAAAATTGCTTTGAGTATTGATTGAGGAAGGCACAATGCAGTTAAAGAGGGGAGAGGACAGCACCGGGGGGAGCTCAGAGCACTGTTAATGTAGCTCCAACAGGGGAATCAAAACCTCCCTCTTGTTTTAACCACTCCTCTCCCCTGCTGCAGGAACAGAGCAGTGCTGAGCAGATCAATAGGTCTGATTAAACACATCTCCCAGTCATCAATACCATACACACTCTATTTGCAAGACACCTATGCCCACGTCATGCGGAAACTGAAACGCCGGTCGGATCTGTCACTGTTGTTTTGTGTGTTGTGGATGTAATCGTGAATTATAGTCTGCCTTTGTTTAGAACGTACCTTGTTTAAGTGTAAGGTTACAAAACACATTGAATACACCTAGTGTACTAACACCCTCTTGTACAAACGGACAAGATCAATGTGCTCATAAGATAAAACTGCACAGAGAAAGTTTGATTAAATTGTCTTTGGGGCGACAACTTGCCAAAACGGATGCATCATATTGAAAACCGGAGCAATCAAAATACATTTGAGAGTATAACTAAGATTTAGAACTCACTTTGCACATACATAAGCAGGCTGCAGTGTTACACTAAAACCATCATAAACATAGATTGGACTGCACACATGAGCCATGGACAGTCAATAGCAGTACTGCATGATAATCGATTGCCATTTGTAACAGCGGGGAAGGCAGAGGGGGACGATCAGTGCAAATTGTCACCGTGTGCCGTCGTGCTGTGCAGTCAGCCAGCCAGCATAGCAGAGCAAGATAAATGACTGGAGGATTCGCAGGAACAAGATAGCAGTTAGTCATACCTGGGAGTGCACAGGCTCGGCGGGGGGTGGGGGGGTGGGTGGGGGTGGGGGACTTTGGGAGGTGCTCATATCAATACAGCCATACAGCCAGGGAGACAGCTTGGATATACTGAGGAATAAGAGCAGAATAAGGGTCCAATTAATCAGCTTACTTCTTTTGATGACATTCAGAACGTGCTACCTTTTGCCTTTTCTCTCTCTCTCTTACCCTTGCTCTACTTTCCTCTCTGCATCTCATTTGTTAACTGGTAGCTTCTCCTGCTGAATTGCCCACACTTTGTGGAGCAACATCTTTTTTTTTACATGCCTGAGAATAACTTTCACTTCATGAAAATAATTGCAACTCATACATACACATTTTGATTTCCAGATTCCCACTCACTGTTCAGCCTGAGAGGGAAGCTCAGCACCCTGTGAAGCTTCTCATGACTGGGCTGCTTCACTGTTGCCTCACTGCTGCTTCACTGCTGCCTCACTGCTGCTTCACTGCTGCCTCACTGCTGCTTCACTGCTGACTCACTGCTGCTACACTGCTGCCTCACTGCTGCCTCACTGCTGCTTCACTGCTGCCTCACTGCTGCTTCACTGTTGCCTCAATACTGCCTCACTGCTGCCTCACTGCTGCTTCACTGTTGCCTCACTGCTGCTTCTCCGTTGCCTCACTCCTGCCTCACTGCTGCCTCACTGCTGCTTCATTGCTGCCTCACTGCTGCTTCACTGCTGCCTCACTGCTGCTTCACTGCTGCCTCACTGCTGCCTCACTGCTGCTTCACTGCTGCTTCACTGCTGCCTCACTGCTGCCTCACTGCTGCCTCACTGCCGCCTCACTGCTGCCTCACACACAAGAGGCAGTTATGTTTGTACACATATCTGGAACACATAGAACAAATGGCTACTATGTATGTAGCAGGCAATACATTATAGCTCGTGTGTGTGTTGGTGTGTGTGTGTGTGTGTATAGGTGTGTGTGTGTGTGTGTGTACTTCTGCCTAGCTATCATATGCCTTAATAAAACATATATTTTACACCTTGAACTTTAGGAATGAGTCAATTTAACAGAAACATTACCTGCCTTTTCAAACAAAATATTTTAAGTGTTTTATCAATCATTACAATAGTTAACCCTGATAACTGCAACCTAACTCCTGAAGTCAGTGTTGTTATATCAAAGAAACACATTGATTCCAAAAGGGATGGGAATTCGCTCATTGATTGAGGATGTGTAGGGTCTTATTAAACAGCTGCAACTGTCCCCAAAGCAAACGTTAGGGACAAGTTACCTAACATCTCACTAGACTTCATTGATTTTGTAGGTCGTTTTTACTGGTCCCCACAAGAGTCCCTGATTCGTCAGCACAGTAAGAGCTGTAGCATCTATATGCCAGCTGTAATTTGTGATAACCGATCAGAGCTTCAGCGAATTCCGGGTCAATATCATATCTTAGTGTGGGAGCACACTAATAGGAATAAACATTTCACCTTGTCCAAACAATCGAGTTCAGTAAATTCCCCAAAGCAGAGAGGTCAATAGGTGATGTCACTGGGAAACAAAGCCTATCTTAAATTGTTCACATACACAAAATCCTATTGTTAATCAATATGGAGGCTTTCGTGGGGGAGGATGCCTGCAAGGTACCTCGGACAGGTGCAGCTGTAATTGTTACTGCCATATACTGGTGCAATGTTTGGTTCTCTCTGTACGGTATCCTGCATTTTCCCATGCTCCCTCACTTGTTCTGCTTCCTGTATCCCATAGCATGGAGTTGAGGACCAGGGAGGCCAGTGAACTGTGTTGTAGGATAGGAGAGCATATTTCAGCCATGGGCCAAACAGTCAGTGAAGAGTGAAATGACTGTTTGAATTTAGTCCACAGATTCCACTGATTCCATCCTCCCCACTTAGCAGTAAATCAAACAAAGCATAGTCTCCCTCAGCCAACTGTAAGATATTATAATGGGCATGTACTGTAGTACTTAGGAGACCTAGAGAGTCATTCTAGAATTGCAAAATATGAAGCGCCATTGGAAATGCTATGGTGTGGGTCTCCACAACACCACAAACTAGGTGGATTACTACATGCTAGACATGAACTCCAATGAAATATGTTTGCCAATTTGTCTCTCAGATTAAAGGTTGGACAAAGCTTGTGGTATTACATATATAGTTCTCAAAAAACAATGACTGTGTGGATTAATGAAATTGACCATGTCCCACTTCAAGTCCTTCTATAACCTTTATTATTTTAGCGTAAGCCCCTGTTTCACTCATCCAGTAAAACTTCAAAGCCATCAACTCACTATACCAGGCTTTGTACTGTAAGTAACTGGAACTGCAAACTCATGTATAGTACATACATGAAATCATTAAGAGATTTTCATCCATGTTTCAATTACTGTATGTGGCACTTCAGCTCTGTGTCATAGCACTCAAACCACTGCTGAACCTTCTATTAAAGATGAACATCACAAAATAACAACTGTATATTTGCGATCAAAAGGTCATACTGGCATATTATCACCTGCACAGAGAATCGACGCATAATGCCTTCACTACCTTTGACAGCTTTCTAAATTGACATTCCCTTTTAGTATTTTTTCTTCTTCTTTCAGCTGTGATAATGTATTCACAGTTTAAGCACGAAATAGATCCAATTAATGCATTTGGTGAACTCTCATATTCACAACCAGTGCTATAGTAATTTGATCAGTAAGCACTGTTGCTTTATTTCAAAATCCCAGCACAAGCCTATAAACAGAGGTAATTAACTGCATATTGAAATACAAATAAAACAATCTTATGACCAAATATAGCCTCAGTGATCAAAGGTCACTCAGAGACCTTTGTTTGAAGTCCACTGATGCCCTGTTAAGGTCCCAGACCCACAAGTGGCTTGATAACCGGCGTGCACAAAGGGCAACGATTGACAGCCATACATTTTAATCTTCATTTCCGAAACAGAATGCTGATACCGCATCACTAATTAGCAACAGAAAAGTCAGCAGGGCCATGCTGCTGGTTGGTTGTTAAGTGATGATCATTTACAATTGCTTCTGAATGTGTAGTGACCAGAAAATGTACAAATGCTTCCGCTGCAACGGTAGCTGAAAAGTGCAATTGCAGACTCAGGCATTAAGCCACAGGCAAAGTAAGGAGGGGGGTGTCCACATTGAAACTCATTAGCCCTGCTAATTTCATACTCAAATGAGACACCATGTGAATGAATCATACCCAGGACATTGCCATATTAAATGTACTTTTGAGACTGGATCTCAATAACAGGGTTACTGTATGCACTGTAAATGTGTGAGATCACTATAGGAAGGTATAATCTCTATCTGAAAATCTTTAGTTTCTCATTTTGATTTTTCATTTGTTGGGGAAATAGCATTTATTCTCTTATGTACAACATGTTATCATAAATAAAATACTATTCTGAGACAATAGCTTTGCGTCAGTATATGTGCATAAGTTAAGGTTAGACTTTCTCCAAAATGTTTGTAGCACACAATATCTACGGTATTGAAAAGTATTCACTTTCCTGTCTACAATCCTGACACGCAAACATGGACTAAAATCATAATCAGAAAATGTCGCATCAAATGTGATGATTACAGTGACAAATATGATCAAAACTTATTGTGTTTAAAAATCTAGAAGAAAAAGTTGGGTGTTGTCAGGATAAAACGCCATACTCACAGTCACACAGTCTGTCTGGTTCATTTAACAACTAACCACTTTTGTACACAATATTTCAGTGCATTCTCAAGAAATGTAATAAGCCAGCAATGTTGTCTCGGCCATGTTGCCCTTTCTGGCAATTCCCCCGATGAGAGTAACAGCTTTGGCCTTGTTAATTAGAGTGTCTGGCTTACTATGTAACACCGTCGTTCATGAGACTTTTCATCGTGATTTATGTACACATACTGTACATGGCGATAGCACACACAGAACAGTGAGGAGAGACTCAGGGATACCGCAGGACGGCCAGTCTGTCTGAGTCTGTCTGCACAGCAGAATACCAACATTGTTTCCTGTCTAAACACATAAGACAGTCCAAAATACACAGCAGCCACTGCTGAACACAGCCACACTCCCTCTCTCTCTCTCTCTCTCTCTCTCTCTCTCTCTCTCTCTCTCTCCCTCTCTCTTTCTCTCTCTTTCTCTCACTCTATGTCTGTCCTCGCCTTCCTCTTTCTCTCTCTCTGTGTGTGTACATGAAAATTGTGGATTGTAAAGCCTTGTACGACTTCATGAGTGACATTCACATCATGACAGGCTTTTCATAACATACATTGACCACAATCTCAGGGTGGATACGGCATATTCTTGAGGTATTTGGATTTTCGATGAGACACTACACTACCACAGGTTCCCTCCTCTTGGTAATTTATGTTTCTCATTTAATTTAATCCAAATGAGTAATGGGTCTACTTACTTCTGGTCTTGACCCTAATGTCAGCGGATCTTGTCAGTCGTGCTCACTGCAGCACCTGTGCGAAGCAGGGAGCAGATGACGCCATATTGGAATGATGCACTTCACTTGTTTTAATGTGGGTAGGTAATATGAGGATAAACAGTTAAACACACAAATTCGTCTCCAGCAGAGCGGATTGGCACAGACAGCTGTGTGGCCGTGGAGCTTATGGTGTAATCATCATACTTCAATTACAGAAAAAAAAAAAAAAAAGATTGATTCTACAGTATGCTTCTACACAGACCATGATGTAAATCTTCCCTATATGTAAAATAGTTAAAATGTAGTAGAAATGCTTCTTCTCTCCTGGGTGGATTTGAAGGAGATTTTGCTGAATTATTTCATTGGTTACAGCAAACAGGAAAAATATCAGTTTCATCATGTTGTATTCAGACACACTGTCAGGGTAAAATATAAAGATATTCTGAGTATTTCTTTGCCTCACAGACCTTGGGGATGAGAGATCTTCGCCTATTGGCCCGATTCCAGCACTGCAAGCTCCGACCAGTGCACTGTGAGTCCAGCCGACTGGGCCAAGGGCAGCTCAGCCCCAGTACTAATCATAAGCATGTTCTCCAGTAAGTTTGCCCCCGAGGTAAGGTAAGCGGAAGATTAGGACTTTGATACAGTGCAGGGCTTCATAAATCAAGTGTGCCTGTGGATTTTCACTCACCTATTGCTCCATTTTGCTGCTCGGACAAGCTATAATTACACATGGCTACCCATTGTGGAGGAGAGAAATGAGCTACAACATAATGCACAATAAACCTTGTCATATAAAAAAACTGTGTAAAATAACTGGATCAACCCTCCATTTTACAATGGGTTCATAAAATGACTCACATATACTGTGAGCAAACAGAACCATCGCTGGTACATTTCAATAGAGATAAAAAAAAATCTGCATTATCACTAGAGTAATTTCAAGTTATTTCTGTTGATCAAGCAGAGCAAAAAAAAACTAAACATAATTAAATCATTGGAGATATGATGTAAAGTTTTTTTTTTTTTTTTTTACATTTAAATGAGTCAAACAGAGGGGGTCAGATGGTAATGTTTAAACAGGCTCATTTGTCAGAGTAGCAAGACAATACACCTTATGATGCTCTGCTCGCCAATTAGCTAACCATTGGGGACCTAAGACCTATCCTGGCATCATCTTGCTCTGTGATTGACTGGCATGTCTGTGATGTGCTCTGGGCCTGTTGTGAGAGAGTGATTGACATGAGCGTCAGTGAGGAGAGCCGCTGTAAGCAGTCAGGACCCAGTGTGGCACAAACAATGTGGGGGCATCCCCCAGTACTTAACACACCACAGGGGACCAGCTCTCTGCTGGGCACAGGGGAAAAGCTAGTAATTACTGTATTTGCAGTCTCTTTCTGACCACTTTAGGGGTGACCTACTCTCTTTGCAAAGAACTCAACAAGAACCAAAAAAAAAGGCTGTACTGAGTTTATTCCTAATATTGTTGTTGCTGTTATTATTATTCATAATGATCCTACTACGACCACTAATACTAATGCTAGCAACTACTCCTACTTCTAATTTTTATAATAATAATACATTTTACTTAGGTGAGGATTATTAGTAGGAAGATGTTGATGATCACTTTTTATTGTTAATGTAACTATTTGTATATAATGTAATTATCCTTATTGCTATTAGTATTATAACTGTAATGATTATTATCAGTTGTATTTGATGCAACAAGGTCAGTTGGCATACAACCGGTCCTCATTACTGTTAGTGTAGTTAGCATGGCCATGAGTCTGTTGCACTCAGGCAGCCTGACAAGGGTACTGGAGTACACGAAGAACACCACCTAAGCCTCCCTGTGGCCAGCATCGAGGCCCTCCCTGTGGCCAGCATCGAGGCCCTGCCTGTGGCCAGCATCGAGGCCCTGCCTGTGGCCAGCATCGAGGCCCTGCCTGTGGCCAGCATCGAGGCCCTGCCTGTGGCCAGCATCGAGGCCCTGCCTGTGGCCAGCATCGAGGCCCTGCCTGTGGCCAGCATCGAGGCCCTGCCTGTGGCCAGCATCGAGGCCCTGCCTGTGGCCAGCATCGAGGCCCTGCCTGTGGCCAGCATCGAGGCCCTGCCTGTGGCCAGCATCGAGGCCCTGCCTGCGCACGTCGAGAACCATCGTCCTCCAGCTGGTCGGAGGGAGACAGAAGCCAGTAGGTGTTGGGTTAACTAATGGCTTCTCATCAGGGCTAATGGTGAAACTTGACAGAAGAGGAATGGAGAACGTAGAAGGCAGAAGAGGGAGAACCGTCCGGAGAAAGGGAGAGGGGATCACCCAGGGTATTTACCGCCTTGAAATACAGATAGGGAACAGTCAGATCTCTACAGGGGCTTTTTGAGAAGCAGCACGCACTAACCTGATTTGGTTCCTCGCAGTCTGGCACTGCGGGCGAAGAGAGGCGCGCAGTTATACAAACATCATCCTACAGCTACATATGTAGCACACCGTGGCGTGCCTTAATGGACTGGAGCATGGGAAGAGAGCAAGGGTAGGGATCAATCAGAGTCCAGGGATGCTTTTAAATAGCTAGTTCCTTATTGAGATTTTAAAATGGATTAGACCCTTCCCGCCATGGGGCAGACAAGCAAGAAACGGCCACACAAACGTGGCAGGAGAGCGATTGCTCGACACCATCGGAAACAACAGCAAAATCCCATGCAAGGGTAAAACAAATGGGTTGAAATAGCCCTGAGAGATAAAGGCATTTCTTTCCCCACTCTATGGTCTGATGCCCTCATTTGAAAGAGAGGGCCTCGCATGAAGGAGCCACACGGTGTTGTCAGACAAACATCTCATCTATGTCCCTCTGTCTTTTTTTTTCTTCTTCTTCTTCTTTTTTTTTTGTCGAATGCACAATGGGAGCGTCGGAGTCCGTGAAGCAGCAAGCCTCTGCCAGAATAAATCGCAGAGTGCATGTGAAATTCTGGTCCCTACCCATGTGTGAACGGCTCAGTTTTATGTGCGTAATGGGGAAAAAGTCATCCCTTGCAGTCGCTGCATTCCAGTTCAGCTCTTTCTTTTTCTTTCTTTTTTTTTTTACTCCGATTTTTTGGGCAGGAAATGGGAGGGGTGGGGGGGGGGGGACGCTGAAATGTGAACATTTGACACTGCCCCCTGCAGTTGATGTCACTGAACGTTTTTAAGGTCGTAAAAGGAGGACTAACAGATACTGTACACACAATGTTCTGGGAGCACCGAGGTTTGTAATACTTCACTTCCATCATGTTTGATTTCCGTGTGTGCCTTTAAATCCTCCTTTTCTATAAGGGAAGTCATAATTTCCCACTAATTTGGAGTCGTTTAAGACTACTACATAATACCTTTTTTCTGCCTTACACTGTCCTATCAAAACATCCATTCTTCTTTTGCTTCCAACTCCCGTATATTTACTGTCATTTGTGTCTTTTCTACTGACAGCTGTGGTGAGCCGTCGCAGAATGGGAACACTGCAGTCTTTCTTTCATTGACAAAGGGACACTTGTGCCTCTCTCTCTGGTTGGTTCTTCCCTGTTCTGGTTGCTTATTATGTTCCAGCGTTTGGAAGCGTGTTCCCTTGACGAGGCAGGGGTAAATGAAGATATTTGTTTCCACTCAGGTAGCGTTGGCATGCTCATCGCTGCCTGAGCTCGGAGACAATTAGCTGACACCTGCTAGCAGCAGATTGTTCTGGCAGATTTCTGCCGCTCATGCCGGCTCCGTCTCCACCATCTGGCCTGGTAAAGGTGTTGCACAGGTCACCACGGGCTGGCGAGCTCAAGAAGAACTTTAGAGCAAGGAGCTCGTCTCTGCCTGCTTGTTTGTGAGTGTGCGTTTCTCTCTCTCTCTCTCTCAATCTCACTTCCTCTTTAACCCTTACTTTGCCTCTAACTCTCGCTCTCGTTTTCGTCCTCTGACCATTTGCCATTCATTTCTTCTTGTTGTCTTTGGAGAGGCAAACGATTGCCTTGGAGAGAAAAGAGAATGGTGCATATTAATGAGTATGACGATACACACACCAACACATGGCCCTCGGTCTTGGCCTCACCCTTTCCTCTCTGCACTGCACACCTACCACACTGACCCATCTGTGCATTCGAATCACAAATGGCCTCTCTTCTCCACAAGAATGCAAATACACACCAACCTCCCAAGTCAGTTCTACCACTTATTGTACATATATATATATATACATCATCTTTCCTCGCTGATCCTAACGTGATTAATATTTATGTGTCAGACAGCGACAAATTCCACAGAACAGTTGATTTACTTGATTATCTCACTTGCATGCACTCCAGTTCCTTTCGAAAGGAATTCAGGTTGCTTGGGTAGACAAGGATGGAATGGCTGCAGGCACACCATTTCCTACCCTTTGAACAGACATGCAGACCCACACACAGATGCGATTCGCACACACAGACACACACGCAAGCCCGACACACACACACACACACACACACACACAGAGAGATCCATTCGGAGATGCATACACACAGAAAAAGCCCTCCTGATGCTCCTCTTTCATCCACTGCGCTGTACAGCTGCTCACCTTATTGCCAACAGTGTTCACTTCAACCCCCAACCTTGCCTCTAAGGTACAGCGAGGAGCCTGCTTGCCGGGTCAGGCCTCAGAGGCCGCGGCGGCTGAGCGCTGGCTGTTTTTCTGAGTGCGCCGGCTGCGTTTTTCATGTGCGAGTTCGCATCTATGATCCCACATGTACACATACACACAGGTACTAGGGCGCTATGTATTATTCATGGGGGTCACAGGACACAGACATATTCCTATTGAGTTATACAACTGGGTTTGGATGTGGGCTGTGTGGTCAAGACGACTTTCATTTCCTCTCATGTAGCTTGGGAAAACAATCTCAGGGATGGAGCTTTGGATGTACTGTAATTCTTAGTTCTGAATTGTACAGTATGTACAGTATGTACAGTAATTGTATTCTGTTATGGTAATGATAGTGCTGTATGCAATATTTGAACAGTATATGGCAAGTTCAAACAGTAGTAAAATCAACTCCACTGATTTCAAATGTAGTGAAGTTAGTATTTTAGTATATTTTTGACATACTAACTGCAATAATCAAAAAATATGATTTTCAAAATACTTCAGTAAGCCATCAATAAAACAACAAAACCTTTGGAAGGGTAACATACCAACTTGAATGAATAACGTGAATGAAAAACTAAAGCAGACAAACAACTTGCAACTTCTCCATGGGAACATTTGATATTTAACAATGAACAAAAAAGAAACAGATTCCTATAACATGTAGTGAAGTATCTAGCCTACAGTACATGTCCCTCTCCACATCCATACAGGAGAATACAGTCACTCCACTATGCACACATGACAGGCACCCTGTATCTAGGCAACCAGCAGAGATAACATCCCATTTGTACAAGTAAAACTCACTGGAAAGAGCGTTCATAATGTACATACACATGTCGCAAAGTGCATAGAGCAAGGTCTGGGGCCGGCCATAGGGGCCAGAGGCCCTGGCTCCACGGAGCCCTGGAGCAAGAGTGGATGCTTCCTCCAGAACCGCAGCATGTAGGAACCCCCGAGGGGAACAGGGGAAGAAAAAGTTAGGTCTTTTTTAACCTTACAAATGCCACAAGTTGAGCCAGGGCCACACATAGTCAAGTCTTCTGTGTAAGCCTCGGCGGGCAAAAACGCAATATGAGGTGTGAAGAGGAGGCAGCACCAGACTGCACAGGAACAGACCTGCATAATGGGGCACCGAGCCCCTTATGATTCCTTTTAACACCTCCCTGCACTCAGGAAAGGCAGGGGGGAGAAGGAGAGAGCGAAACACAGCAATGTGTAATTGAACAGGCAGGATGCGCGGCAGGGCTGGATGTAACAACCGAGTTCACTACATGACTGGAGAGACATCTGTGTGTTCTTCCGGATCAACAAAAAAAAGACAATCGCAGAAAGAGTTCTCTGTCAAGCTTCAAGAAAAAAGTATCCATTCCTTGTGCTGAGCGGTATTTGAATCGCTACTGGTGAAATGGAGAACAGTATTTTTTTCTTTTCTTTGATACCTCAGTAGTTTGATCTACAGTGGGGATGGGTGTACCTATTCTTTTGGATATACACAGATATACTTTCCAGCTTAGGGGGGGTATTGATTTCATGTCGAACACACCATCATAACTTTACGTACCTACATGAAGTTTTACCTTTGGAAAGAGTATTCCTTCAGATGTTAGCTTTGTCTTGCTTTTACCCAGAGAGACAGTGTACTGTTACAATAAAGAAAGTAAAAACTTTGAAATACAGGAATTTCAACCTTGCTTAGGGCTACAGGGGACTTTGAAGAATTCACTTTCCTATTAAAGGAAAAGAGAAAAATCAATGTTGACACGTACAAAACAACATGTTCTTCACCGCTGGAAATCCACGTGGATCAAGTTTTACTTTCATAGCTGACCAAGACAACTTTGTGTAAAATCACTTTGGTTATGTTGTGTCTTGCACAGGTGAAAGAAGTTGGATTCAGCCTCACAATGTGAACAGAAACTTAAACAACCCAGAAGGTTTTTGAAACATTCCTTGTTCGCCGGAGATAATCATCTTTGTAGAGGCATTGCCTATGGAGTTTTCCAAATGAGGAGACGGTTAACTTGTGGGAAAGTTGGGGGTTGCATCTTTAGGTGCATTGTGGTCTAATTAGTGTATCGGCAGTCATTACCCATGTTGTCCGATGCCAAGTCTTGTGTCATGGGAGTCTCTATGATGGTAAATGGACAAGGGTTTGTGACTTGAGTTTCCTCACATCAAAGCGACCCCCCCACCCCCCCACCCCTCCAAAAAGGAGCTGTGTGCCTGCTGATCTCCGGAGCACGGACGCAGACAGAGGGACTCTGAGAGGGAGAGCTGACTTCAGAGAATCAGGGTGTCCTTTTAGTCGCTGCAAATTAACTAACAGGTGGTAGCTAGGAGGCTTGGAAGTAAGGATCTGAGAGAGGGTGGCCAAGAGGTAGAGCCCGGACTCCAGCATCCTTCTCCCTCTGTGATCTGTCTCCAAGCTGGCAAACGCGCTATCAACAACGGAGACTGCAGATGTTGCTGGTTCTTTTCTCCAACATGGCCCTTAGCTTTTTCCCAGTTTGTGTGTGTCTGCGTGCGCGTGTGCGCATGTGTCTGTCTGGTCGTGTGTGTGTGTGTGTTTATGCCACAGTGTGACTGAATAGGAGTTGTATGCAGATCCTGATCTAGGCCCCTGACTGTGACTGGCAGTGTCAAGGCTCATTACTAAGTAGCCGTCGTTCCGTCTCCCTCTCAGTTCTCCCCTTCCTCATTTCTCTGAGAGAGGACAATTGGAAGCACAGGTGGCCTGTCCACGTCTTCCTTCCAAGTGTTAGATTTCATTACAAACAGAGCTGAAGATTGCTAGAATTGCCTCCTGACATGTGTGTTTGAACTGCGGACAAGACACACTGCTGCAGAGTACCAGCAGGGCGATACAGCACAAAAAATAAATAACATTTTTTTGTTTATTGGAATATGTCCTGATATTGTACTCAACCTTTTTCCTAATCACATATAATCAGCAGTAAATGTGACACAGAATTTGCATAGCAGCAGAAAACAAATCTTCTCATTTCATCATTGTATGAAAAAGAAAAACAAATGTGGAGGACAATTACGAGAGAGTAAATTATCTGTGTAATAATAATGTTTCATTGTCATGTAAGTAACATCGGGTTACATTCCTATTCATGAGCAATGACAAAACGGGAGGTTTAAAGTTGATTTACAACCCGTTTGATAACAGCTCCCTAGTTGAGCCTTCAGAGAGTTTTGAGAGAAAAAGGTGTGCATGGAGCAAAGCCTTCTGCTCTGCTCAGGCTCGGCGCAAAACTGTTCTTGGCAGTCCTGGGAGGCATCTCTGTTATGTGCCATTTGAAAGAATTATGAAATGTGCCATCTTGACTGTGTGAACTAATAACAACAAGAAGCATTGTGCACCAGCTGCTACACACATTTAGGTGGTTTTAAATATGCAGGCGTAATGGCACCTATTCCCTTGATCAGTGGAACACAGATCAGAGCATTGAGTAAATCAAGAATCTGACAAAGGGGACTCGCATCCATACTAGAGGCCTTCTGCTGAGTCTGGTTTTGTTAAAGAACAAACACATAAATGACAAATCCTCATTTTACGTCCCCGTCCCCCCCCCAGGCATCCAGGAGGTCTGCGATGAGCCATTGTTTGGCTGTGAGAGAGGCTGTCAGAGTCACAGTATAGTTAATAGTTGTCTCAGTTAATATGGACACATCTACTGTTTGTACTCTGCAGTGAGATAGACTTGGTTAAGCAATTACCTTGCTTAACCAAATATGGGTGAGCTTGCATTATAACGGCTTAGTTTAAGCAGATAAGTACCCCTGCCATATGCACATTTTGTCCGAGCTAATGAGTAGTGTGTTGTCTCAAGTTTGAGCATCACAAATATCTGTGTGTTTACTCAAACCAAAGGTGAGTTGATGGTTGTCAAGGCAAGATCATTGAAATTCAGGTTCTGAGGCTTGAACTAATAGCCCACCGTTTCAAAGGCTGAAGGAGGTGAAAACGATCCACATGAAAGTAACTCACTGATTTATTTGTCAGTTAGTATACTGTACATTTTCCTCAAAACAGTACGGTGCCTTATTAAGTTTATACCTCCAGTCTAGCATCTTCCCTGCTTAAAGACAGCAAACGGTAAATTAATGAGAAAATAGCTTGGCTTTGTGATTTCCCACCTCAAGTTAAAGCAGGGATATTTTTGTCAGCTGTTAATTACTGTCATATGGCGACGGCACCTTTTCCTGAAATGACAGAAACAGAATAAGAAAAAACTCAACCCTGCTCAGAGAGTGTGATCTCGTCATACCTGATGTAAAAATGAGCATGTTTTCCCCTGTTGAGGAGCAATTTCAATGTATTTATTTATATAATTCATTAATTTCTCGAGCATACCGCTTTATGATGGATTTAAGTAAGTAATGTAAAGATGTGATGAAATACCCCACGACACATCCTCTTCAAAGCACTATAACTGTCAGCATTTTGTAGCAATTGAAACACAGACTATGAATTGCCTTGTTACACTAATAGCCCCGTAAAGCAAGTATCAATTGCTTCAGTTTGAAATTATAAAATAAAACATTTAAATGTCCCCTTTTTTATGTGGCATCAGATCAGTGACCGGAGACCAGAGGTTCATCAACATTTGGTTTCATCTGGCATTTTTGGCAACTAAGATGGTGTAATGGAGCCATGAGAGGTGCGCTATGTCACATTCGATTGGTAGTGAAAATCCACTTCACATTGGTATTAGGCAAACGCCACTCAGCGACCAGCCAGAGAATGTCTCCATTTCCTGGTTGACCAGTTTCCCACCTCCCCCAGTGGGGGCCCATTACTCCCCCCATCACACAGGGCTGACCTCAAACCACTGGCTGGAAAGAGTAACCTTTCCCCTCCTAAATCAAATCAATAACACTTTTCCCGTAAACAGGGAAACGTTGCATTGGCATTAATCACCTGCCCTTCCATCCTTGACTCCGGTCAACACTCCACCTCTCCTGTTTCACCGCGGCAGGCGTCGGACAGCCAGCGCGCTGGAGGAGCACCCACCGCTGTCACAACATCAACAACAACAAAGCAGCCTTGTTAAGAGCTTAATGCTGAGCAGGGACCCCAGAGAGGACGGGCGAGCTGCATTAACGAGCGTCATGTAAGCACCTACAGGTGCAGCCAGAGAGGGGCCAGGTCTGAGTGAGCGCAGGCAGGAAGCAGGTGCCTGGCTATTGATAGGGTGAGGGGGGGGGAGGGGGGGGAGGGGGGGGGCAGAGGGGAGGCAGAGGGGAGGAAGGTAGAGCAGAGTATGGAAATCAGGTGGTCCACAGTCGTGTGGTCTCCCGGTGCACTCACTCATCATTGTTACCAACGCTCTTCTTTCTATTTCAGGAGCTGGCCCAGGTGTCTGTGGTTGGGGGATTGTTATTCATAACAGGTTGCCGTTTTCTGAAAAATTGCCTTGGGGACACCAGCCACTGCACCTGGGAGACAAACATGTGAACTTACTGTTCTGGGTTTCTATGTTCATCCAAGCATTGATTTGGAGTCAATTTGATAATTTGTCTTTACCCTAGCCCATGACAAAAACATGACTCAAAACCATTATTAAGCACTGATGTGCATTTGTCCAAAAACTAAAATTCTGTTAAAATCACCTTACTCTATATGTCCATTCAACACAGCAACAGAAACACAGCGTCCAGTATTGGATTCCTGTATTTCCATGCACACAGAGAACACCTCCAGACGGCAGGTAAACTGCTCCAGTCGACAGCGGAGCGAGAATGAGACGTTTGGCCCAGGATCAACTTCCCTGTTCTTAAACACCCTTATCTTCCAATTAAACCTCCTAGATCACGCTGAGATTTCCACAGAGGAAGTCAACAGAGACCAGGAGAGAGGGAGCGCAGAGCGGAGCGAGAGGAAACCTACACAGGTACGTCTGTCAGGGGCAATTATGCTCGCCGTGCCCTCTGTGGTAATCTGACAGGCAGCGGCACGAGTCTGTCAGACCTATCAGCTTACATCTGCCCGAGAGCGGCGGGAGCCACCACAAAGAGCCCGCTGAAGAGAGAGGGAAAGGTAGACTGGCTGTTGTGTAAACATTAGGGCAGGCCGATTGGCAGGTAATAGAGCAGACATAATGAGGCCTAAGTACCTGTAATCCTAGGAGATATCACTTTAGATAAGAGGACTGAGGGAATTCCCTCAGGTAGGTGTAATTGGTCCCCAGCCAGGTTGGATGGGTGTCAGGTGTAGGGTGTCAGGTGTGTTGAGTGCGGCCTATTGATCCGAGAGAGTGCGCATTTCCTGACCCAAATTCAATTGGAGGAGGGAGGGCAGGGATCTGGCAGGGGGGGGGTGGAGGGGGGGGGGGGCTCTACCTGCTCACTGCTTTCTAGGGAAAAGCACGGCAGCAGGTGTGGGGATCGTGCCCATGCAGGTCTGAGAAGATGATGGGAGGGAGGTGGAATTAGGCAGGGTGCCAATTCTGCTGCCTTTCACCTGCCTGTTTGTGCCGTGTAGAGCGTTGCCTGGCAAGGGGATCGTTTTGTGTTGTGTTATATGTCAACCACATAAATCACTGAATACAGAAACAGATCTGTCGCATTCTCTTTCCCTCCAACGTCGTCTTAAACGTTCCTTTTAGGAAAAGATTCTGCATTTTATTGTGGGGGACAGATGAATGATTTCCACCTCAGAATAAAAACTCTGTCAGATGTTTAGGCGTGTGTGTGTTCACGCGCGTGTGTCCACATGTGGGCTTCGTTCTTTCAGCGTGCCTGTTAATTGTGCATTTTATTTATGCCCTAGTGATTTGAACAGAAAACAGGACATTCGTCTCTGTTTGCACCGAGAGCATTCGTGGAAAAGAGATAAGAAACAGGCAAGACAGCTGCTCTTTTCCCTCTCATTTCATCCACTTATTGGTTAACTTAGTGGAAAAAGTAAAATTTCAAGGGAGTTTAGGTCGGACCTATCACATCCAAGGTAGATGTGTGCTTGACTTGAGGTCTAATTTAACTCCTGTGTAGTATTGATCGCGTCGGATCACGAGGGAGGCCTGCGGTCTTCCTCGGGCGAAGGTAGACAACGGTAAGAGAGAAATGTGTTAGAAATGCCCGCCGTTCACTCCCCTGTTGATATCAAGCAGGTTTTCGGAGCCATTCTGAGTGCATCCGTTTTTTCACATTTACTGTAGTGTGATGAAACACCTTTAGAAAGGCCGCTGGGACCCCTGGCGGGCAGCGGTTAGGCACAACACATTGACGTGAACAGGAGGACAGTTAGTGCAGCGGGGGAGACCTTAGAGGTCAGGGCAGTGCAGGGTAAAAGCTGAATCAGCTTCGCATGGGTGGGGGGTCTGAGAGGGAGGGGTGGGTGGTCGCGGGGGTTTGGACACTGTAAGGTTGTGGTGGTGGTGGGGGGGGGGGGGGGGGGGGGGGGGGGGGGGGGAGGATGCAATACCTGCAATGAGAAAAATATGGATTCCTGTCTCCAAGACAAATTGATCTCCTGTGTGTAGGAGGAGCAGCCTCTGAAGGGAATGTGCTAACACTGAGTGGGGGGGAGAGGGAGGGGAGGTGAATGGACGAGAGACAGGTTGGTGGGTTGGACTCCACAAGCTGTTCTACTGAGCTATTCTTTAATGCGACCACTAAGTCGTCGTATTCCTTACACTGTATATATTTGTGAATCTGTTCCCAGTCAAGGCCTTGATAGCATGGACCTTAAACATCTACTACTGTAAATACTGGATGTCACAGGTGCAGGGTCCATATAACAGGTTATGTCTAAGATTTCAGCGTAATAATTAATTCCAGAGTTGGATTACAATGCAAAGCTTCCAAACACGACCACACACAAAGAACCCAGCAGAGGGAATTGTTGTGACCAGCTCCTGCACTAGCACAGACTCCCTCGCCACACAAAGCTTTGAGAGCTAGAGAGAGAGAGAGAGAGAGAGAGAGAGAGAGAGAGAGAGAGAGAGAGAGAGAGAGAGAGAGAGAGAGAGAGAGAGAGAGAGAGAGAGAGAGAGAGAGAGAGAGAGAGAGAGAGGACGTGTTGGCAGTCCCCAAGCCCTGCATCAGAGGAGTCTGTTATGGAGCCACACATGTAGGGCATCCTACAGCAGGGACGCAGCGCGCCCAGTGCCCGTGCCAGGGGGACTCAGGGCTCCAGACACCTGTTACCGACAGCCGGCCCCCCCTCCTTGTAAACAGGAAAGGATTAATGCAGGCAGAAACGAACGCCGGCCAACGTGCCAAGTCCATCATTTGGGATATTTTGCAGGGAAAGTCCTCTGTAAGTTCCTTTAGGTTAAGCACTCATTTTTCTGACAGCATGGAGATACGAGTCTCACGCTGAGAGAAAATCTGCAGACGGCTGCATGGCGAAGAGAGAGAAGGGTGACAGAGAGATAGAGGGAGAGAGGCAGAGAGGGAGAGAGGCAGAGAGGGAGAGAGGGAGAGAGGGAGAGAGGGATGCTTTATAGGGTTGGAGATTTCATAATGTTCACAGGTCGTGCATCTACCTCCACTGCCAATAAAAGACAACTTTAGATGAATCAATCAAGAAGATTAACAATGGCTTTTCATTGAATAGATCTTGAGACCTTGGTTTCAAGTCTCAATTATATAAATGTTTTAATACAATTGTGCATGAACAATTAATAGCGGAGGAGCCATGTTTTTAGATTGCACATGCAAAAGATAAGCAATTGTATTTACGATTTAGCAAAAACAACATATGGAACAGATGTGACAATGCCCACGATTTTCAAGACAAAAATCCAGACAAGGAATTCAAAACGAGTCCTGTTAACATGTCTACAGTCAGCTAGCATATTCATTTATCGTCCTTGTTTTGCCTCCGTGAAGTCTAACCTTGGACAGCCAGACAGAGTGCCGTTTGTGACACCCCAGATTGGCACCTGTCAGTACGCGTGCAGCCCCTGTGGTTAATGCTGTAAGACAGGCCGAAGAACAAAACCCGGGGTAGCACTGCTGCCATGCCTGACCTTTCTGCTCGCCGCTTGCAGAGAAAGTAAACAATCTTTGTTGCTATTTGTGTTTTGAGGATCGTATTAGGATAACAGGACAGTTGATTCAGTACCTGTCGAAACATTTTGTCAGGCTTCTCATAAATATTTTTCTGGATATAGGAAAAGACAAGGGCGATGATCGATGCCAATACCGCGATCAGACTATTTGAAGGGGGTTGTTGAATCCCAGTCCATCAAGGTTAAGTCCGTGTGACCTGACACTGCTTGATTTATGATTGCCAGCAGCAGATGTACACCCTCTCATGCAATGTGCCATTGAGGGCACTGTCGTCTGCGCTGATAGGTCTAGACGTTACATGTGAGAGACATATTGAAAATCAGCCTTGAAAATGTGCATGTCGTGATCAATTGTCTTCAAATTGCTGTTTTGATTTGTTCTCTCAACAAATGATCTGGAATATTTTCATTTGAGTATCATAATTCAATAAGTATGTACTGACATTAATTTATTTACCTCCAGTATCACAGCTGTTTTTTTAGCGCATGCTTACAGTATTTTTCCAGACCGTATTTTTCAAGTCTGTATCTAAGACGTGAGTGGGGGCTTCAATCACCTTTCTGTCCATGGTAGTCACGGAAGAAATATACTGTAGCCATATGAGCGACTAACAGAGACGAATTCAAAATGGCATTATTCACCCTGCTGCCTCTGTTTGTGTTCCCCTTCGACGGCGTGCGGGAGAGAACACGTGTAATGCATCAAGGCATGCTTTCTGACAGAAGTGGAAGGTAATAACTGGAGGAAACCTTGTTTGACTGTTACTTTCCCCCCTTCCGCCAGCCCGCCTCTCTGTCAACCATCGATCTGGCCAGAGACAACTCATTTCATTGCTGTGACACGCTATGATGGACCGGTGCCTCTGCTCGGACTTATTTGAGGCCTTCCATTTCCCCCTTCGGCCTCAAAGGCTAAATGTCCCATGCTTGGGAAGTCTATTGATCGACGGACGGACGGCTCAGGAGCCACTGACACCTTCCTCTTAAAGTCATTTCTTTGAGGTCCCTCTACAAGGGCTTAAACATTCTTAAGCTCCATATTTGTTTGCAGCTATGATTGGTATGATGCAAAGAGTTCTATGCACAGAAGAGACCTCTCGGGCATTTCATGTTTGGTGTTTCAACCCTCGGGGTGTCAAAGGTCATCTTGATTTTAAACAAGGGTTCATCCAAACACCTGGCCCTGAGGCCACAAAGCAAAGGATTGAAACGCAAAGTGACACATGACTAAAAGGGGCAAAGAGAAAGTGTTCGTTTGTATTAAATACTCCCCCTTACTTAAATATAAATCCACAAATTCATATCCTAGATGCAGATTACACATGTAGGGCAATAAGGAGGAAGAAAAAGAGGTCCAATGTTTTTAAATTCATTACTGTGAGCGTGTGGTTGTGCTAGTCCTGGGGTCAGGGCAGTAATGCAAATTGCCCTGTCACTTCCTTTTCTCTGGGATGGGTAGATGGGGGGAATTCAGGCTGAACCTCCACACTTTCCTTAGCAAGAACCTCGGGCTAAACTGAGCCTCAACCTGAACTTGGAGTTCATTTTGTTTTACCACGTCTGGAGCAACAGAAATAGCCTGGGGACATTTTTTCTTTCCATCCTAATGTTTCAGAATGACTTTTGGAATTACAGCGTGAAAGGTAGTTCCGAGCAAGAAAGCTTATTATCAGCCAGTCCAATTGTTCAGACAGGGAACCTAGCTTGTGAAACTCTCTTTGGCACATGCGGATAGAGTGTTCATGTTTCAGAAGAGCTCTGAGTAAAACAATAGGAAATGGAGGATCCTGTTGGATTCTGAAATGGATTTACGCTTTTGCGCACTCAAACAAACAAAAAGAACACAATAATTCCAAAGCTTCCCAGGTTCTAGACCTTTGAGGGCCCCCAGACATAAAAGTATGATCGAAGATCTTATTTAGACATCAATATCTGTACAAACACTGCAAACAAACCACCAGTGAAACCAAAAATGCCATTTGTGTGGCAGAATTTCAGCACTTGCTAGTTTTTGAATGCTTGAAAGGCAGCAAAAAAAGTGGGAGGACTTGGTCACGCAGTCTTACTCCAACTTGGGTAAGAGAAAAGTTCATTAAATACCTCAGGGATTAGACGGCACTGTGAGTCTGGCATCTGCACTGGAAACCGTTAAACCTTTCGCACCTGCTACACCAGCTCTGACAAGCACCCCTATTTGAGCGGTCGGCCTGTTGAAAGCCACTCTTGCCTGGAATTCAAAGGCCCTTCACCTGATTCTAATGAAATCAGCCAATTTAGCTGAAACATAAGTTGGGTCTTGTAAGATAGCACTGGGGCATGCATTTAAAGTGAAGTTCTACTTCAAAGGGTCCAAAAGAGCAGCACCCAAGCACGGCAGAGTTACGGGGAGGTGGGCAAATCTGTAAACCGGTGGAGCCGAGAGAGAGGCTAGTCACCTCATCAGGAATAGATTTTACAGCCTCTGTTGCTCTAATCCTGACAAGCCGTCTACCATTAAGCAGTGCATGCTTCCCCCCTACTGTCCGCCTCTTCCCTAAAAAGACATTTCATTTCACTGTTGAAGACGTCACATTTTTCAGGGAACGGGAATGTATTCGTCGCTTTAAGAACGATGATCAGCCAGGAGGGGTTCTGTAGGAGTTTATGATTAGGAAACAAAACTTGCACAAACTTCAGCTTCTGCTTGGTTTTTTAAGTGGGATAAAATCAATATTGCAACTCCAGGAGCCTTCAAAGGCAGCCAAAAGTACCCAAGTGAAAATGCTTGTTTGAAATAAGCAATTGCAGCAACAATAGTCTTGATCCGGTCTCACAAGTAAAGAAAATATAGCTTATATAAAGCAGGTGTGCTTGAATACAGGTTTAGATACATCTACAGTATGAGTGACAATAACATATCAGCAAAAAACACCTTAAACTGGTAATTTTATTTTAGTCATACTTGACTGGAGTTATGTATGATAATGCCTTCTAGAATATGTCTTTATCCATTAATGGACCGCTGTGGTGATTAGAATGTCATTACGCAACCAACAGTAAACTCAGATGAACCAAATCCACTGACAATCAAAGCATTGCGAATGAGCACATACACATGTAAATAGAGGGCCTTTCCCTCTCATACTTGCAATAAAGATGTACATAACTTTGAGATGCTGTAGACCTCCTTCTCACCTCCTTCTAAGGAAATATGTGCAAATTGATTCATCTTCTCATCTCTTTTGGGCACTTAAAAAAAATATATATTTTCAATACCAGCAGAAGCCATGGAAACATCTGTTTAATGGGAACAAATGTCAGCTAATTATTTTACCAAAGCATGTTTTTAATTGATCAACAGGGGAGCAGCTGTAGAATGGGGCGTACATCTCTGCTCTCCGAGAGCAAGACAGGGAGAGCCAGAGAGACGATCCGCTCATCTCTCCACACACACCCCGGCCCAACCTACTCTGTAATTACTTAACTCATCTGAACCGGTGCAAAACCTGCAAACCTTAAACAAGTCAGGGGACAAGAGTGAGTTAACCCTTTATCCAACGTATATTATCTGGTTCACATTAATCCGAGACAACTCGACAGCTTTCGCATGAGAGGGGTGGGAGGTTAAACATGAATAGCCGTATGTATTTTTGGAACACCGGGAGACTCTTGAGACAAGAGGATTTAGCAAGACATTTTCTGGGTGGGTTTGACTTCAGATCACAGTGACTAGAGTGATAGTCTATCTATCCAGTGAGAAAACTCATGCCAGGTGAGGAACTTGGGATTTGTTGTGCATAATCCAACTCCTTGTGGGTTGCCAGCTCTCATACAAACCCTCACCCCACCCCACCCAAACCCACCCAAACCCACCCCCCACCCCCACAGCTGTCACATCCAGGTAGGACTCAGGGACCGGTTAAGCCCCGAGACTTGGGAATCTGGGTTAACGTCTCCAGATCCCTTCCCCTCCGGGAAGCGATGTGAACTCTCGAGCCTGAAGAGGTGTCTCTTTGATACCTTCCCACTGGATCCCTCTCTCTGACACGGCCATTGTGACTCCAGCCCCAGCCCCACTCCAAAAGATCATTGTTTCCTATTATGAAGAAAGGGCTTAAAACATATTTGACATCTAGCTAAACCAAAGTTCTACAACTGACAATCGAGAAGCCATGAGAAGGAAAAGCTCTTTCAGACTGAAACATCAAAAGCTGCTTTTTTCCCCTCCCTTCTCCCTTCTCCCAGTGCTCCATTCTCTCACAAAGGTCTCAGGAGTAGAGTCCTTACACCCAAGTTTTTTTTTTCCTTCCCCATCGGTAAGTCTGAGTGCTCCTTCAAAATCTGTTCTGCAGAGTCCACCCGCCAGAGAAAGCCGGGAAGCGAGAGAGTGGAGACGGGGGGAAAAAGAGAGTGAGAGAGGATAGGTAAAGAGAAATCCTCTACTGGCAGAATGGACTAGGACAACCTCAAGCATGACTAAAAAGTACATTCTCCGCTAGTCAGTGAATTTTGCTCCCTATTTGTCACTGCCACCTTGGAGAGCAGTAAGCATTAATAATGCATGGGAGCTGGGAATGTATTAGCGGCTATCCTAGCGGAGAGAAATCAGCTGGGAGCGCACAGGAGCTGTTAAGGGGGGAAACACGGAGGGAGAGATGGAGGGAAAGCTTTGGTGCTCTGGCGCTGGCCCCGTCTTATTTATTGAAGAGATTTTGGGAGATGTGTCAGGTGTGGTGCATGCGATGCATCACTGGAGAGAGAGCCTGGCGAAAAGTCCCCAGGAAGGGCCTGTAATTGAGTTCATTGATCAAATAGAGGGAGACGCAAGGAACCCCTTCCCCCCCCCCCCCTCCCACGCCACCCCACCCCACAACCCCACCCCCCACTGCGTGCCACTAGCTCATCTGCTACCTTTGTCTGGGACTAAAAAGCACCTGCCCTGAGGTCATAGACGTCCCCGGTAGCTAGGTAAATAATACGGCGACAGGGGTCTAAACAGCCCCGTCAGTCAGTCTACATGAAAAAACCCTCTTCGTCCCCTCCCGGGATTCATTTTAATTTGTACATTTCCACTGAAAAAGACCCCAATCTCCTCCATCTGAGTCCTACCTCCACCATTTGTTTGATAACAAAAGCCAGAGTGTGAAATTACAGTACAGGTTTATCATGTTCATGAATAGAAAGAGGTACTCACTCTCTACCTCCCTGTCTCCCTCCCCTGACCCCTGACAACACATTGCCATGAAGCAGTATAAAAAGTAATTACACAGTCAAACAACTGTGCAATTCCGTAAAGAGACAAATTCTGGTATGCATATATATCCAAACTAGTTTTAATAACATTTTAATATTAATAGTATTTTGAATTAAGCAAACGTTCAATACCATGTCAGTACAAATCTGATTCTGGGCTCAATCACCTGAGTTCATGTGTACGGTGCACAGAAAAACTGCTTATATGAGTTTACTGAATGTGGTAAGCAACTCCATTCAAAAACACAACATTGCCCTCTTATTGAAAGCCTAATGCACATCCTGTTGGCTATGTTGTCTCTTGTCAGCAAAAGAAAAAAAAAATATCTTAACCATGAACTCTCTCATATTTAGCCAAGTCTCTCAGCTTTTAGGGGACCAACCCAGAGATAAAGGTATAACAGTTGTGACTTCAGATAAATGTTGAATCCTTTGATCACATCACTTAGCTCTCTAACACTGTGACTGGGACAAATGAATAATGATGTTGGGACGCTTGTAGTAATGCCTCGAGCGGGAAGGTAACACGGTCCATCTGCTGTTAAAACTCCACAGCTCAGCGACAAACCATTCAACAGGAACTCTGAGACTCACCAGAAATGTTGCAGGAATTCCTCCCGGCTTTTTACTGAACAGTATGACTCAGTTTTTGTGCCGTAGATTTATGATAAAATACCGACATTCACTTTCCAAGTCTTTCGTGAATTCACTTAGGGGTCCACAAGAGATGTACAGTATGTGTGAATTCCTTATCTAGTGATACAATCCACAGCAATGTGTTGGAAACAAAATCTAATTCAGCAGAGAAATGTACAAACAAGCAACAAAATGTGTTTGCTCTAATACACCTGGGGCCAAATGTCTGGGATATTAGGTCTGTCTGCACAGGGCAGGGCCCACAGTAGCAGCTGTCGAAATATGACTGGTGCCTTTCAGAGGGATGAGCAATGACACAATAATACAGTGACAGAGAAACGTAAAAAGGTATGTAACAGCTACTGTACCAGGACAGCTACTTGTGATGTTTTGTTAAGGTTCCAAAAAGGAATGAAAGAATTGATCACAACCAAAGGTTGCAAGGAATAGAATTGTGGCACTGTCCCCACAGTCGCTCCTTCAGTCCTGCCCCTCTTACACACAAACACAGACGCCACCCCACCCCCAACACACACAGACACATAAACCATGCCCCACAAGTCATGCACATACAGCAACTCATACACACAGTCTAGCACATAAGACGGTCCCGCATATCAACTATTGTCGCTCAGAGACTGACTGCACGCAGTAGGGACTTTGTCAACAAGGCGGGCCAACATTTCTGGACACACATACGCATCACTGGCAGATCACAGAGATGCTATCTTGTGCCTCTGAGTTACAAGAGCTCTCTTGCAATTTCCAATAAAATGCAGTCAGATTTAGTGTTAGCCTTGAGGCATTCCTTCAGGACATGTTTCAAGGCATTACTGTCCTGTTCCCAACACACACACACGCACACTCACAAACACACGCATCAGAGATGTCCAGCTCGGCTTGGGTCACTTGAATCTGACATGAAACCTTACACACACATGCACACACACACATACACTTCCCCTTACATTACCCCACCATAACATTCTTCACAAATTTTTTTTACCAGAGCCTTATTTTATTCCAGCATGACCACAGACAGTCCCCTCTACTATCTGTTGATGAGATGGGAATATGATATGGCAGAGTGGCCCTCGATCTCCTCGGGTTAGAGATACACAGAACATGCCGTGCTACGGTTGGATCAATTTGCATTTTATGACGTTACACATTTGATCTTTTTAATGACAGCGTACTGTGGAGTTCAATTGCAAAGATCAGAGATGCTGATGTTCACGCACTCCATGTTTTACTGTAAAATAGTTGAAAGTGATTCATCAAATATACGCAACAGTGTTGCACAAGGCTGGCCAAGCCTATAGGAAATATATGGGAAACATTATTTCAGCATCAGACTTCATATGGCCACAAAACAGAAGGCAGAGTTGAGATGGCTGAGATAATCTGGGAACAATCAATGCAAAGGTTTCACCATCAGGAGGTGTAATCAGGTTCGAAAATGTGCAACACAAATTAGGTGGTAAATGACACTTGTACGCGGCATTTCAGGGTTTTCACAAAAAGGTGTTACCTCTCAGCTTAGGTAATCAGGTAGAAAGACTTCAGGTGAAAGCCCTCAAGATGAAAAGAGCACGTAAATAGCAGCTTGAGAAATGAATGTGCTAAAAGAAACCAATGGGAGACCCTTTAACAAGTTCTTTTTTTTATTTGACTTTGCATCCAATGAGTAGAATACTCTAAATGAAAAGATGATAGGGCTGCAATTCAGAAAAAGCACTAGACTATTCCAGCAAACAGCACATCAATAGAGACACAGTCATTTGAGGGAGAAAAAAAGGCTAACAAATGCACAAGAGTACTTTAAAGGAGATGGTTTTCTCTCGCAGGGACAAATTGCATAGTAAGTGTGTGTGTGTGAGTGTGCATGCGTGGAGCCCCCCTCCGACAGCAAGGTGTGGGAGTGGTATAGATTGGCAGCGGTCAGTGCAGCAGAGCGTGTGTTGTCAGAGGTTGCACACTCTTTGATTCTACCTCTGCAGAGTCAGCCGCGGTTCACCTCCCGCACACTCAACTCATTTATCTTGTGACAGTCTGTGATTCTCCCCATTCTGTCTGCATCAATCATTTTCAATCACATACAGCCAGCATAGTCAAACTGGGGATCAGTCAGCCACACACACACACACAGTCACACACAGTCACACACACTCAAGCTCACTGTAAGAGTACAGTATGTCAGTGTGTGACATAATGGGTAGAACTTGCAGACGAGCTCCCATCGCAGAAGGAAAGTTTCTTGAAGGCAATGAAAAATATGTTTCGTTTCCTTTTTTTTCCTTCAGTTTATGCTGTGTTGTCTCTGCTATTCCCTTTCAGTGAATCCTATTTAGATCGGCACATACTCAACAGTGTATGCCAGACCATATTTACACTGCAGAGTATGGAGCTGCAGCCAGGCTGAGGCCCAGCAGGAGAGAGCCCCGTACACCTTCTGCAGGGGCCTGGAGTGGCTGCAGAGCACCAGCTATCCCAAGGCAGGATTTTAATGATGACGGGGGGGGGGGGGGGGGGGGGGAGAGATTTTGGGAAGCTGTCTGTGGAAGGTTCTGGGGGGAGGGAAGCGGGGCTTGGGCTTTCTCTTTGTATTTGGGCGTGTGTGGGTGCGTGTGTGTGTGTGTGCGCGCGAAGGGGGAAGAAGAGGAGGGGGGCCGCGAACAAGGCAGCTCTTGCAGGTCAGCCTCACCAGGGGCTCTGTTCTGGACCACCTCGATTGGCTGAGTCCCCACTCTCCACGGGCTGTCGGCCTCTGAGAGCAGCCAGACTCAGGAACGACCAGGCGGGGGTGGGGGGTGAGGGGTGGAGGGTGGGGGGTGGTGAGTGAAGGGGTGTGGGGGGGGGATACCAGGAGACAGAGAGATCTGCATCAGTGTGTTGTGTCTCCCTGCAAATCAAATGAGATACAGATCGAAGATACATAAATATTATTTCTTCAAATTGTATTATTGGATTGAACTGTTCAGCACTGCTGACCCTTCATCCAGGCTGTTTTTATCTGATAGCACGGGAAACAGTTAATTGTAAATGGTATTGTACAAATGAAACCAAACAGAGGGACAATTCTAAAATATCATGTTTTGTTTTACAATCCTTTCTGAATCCTGAAATCCTACAGAGTACATGTAAAGTATACCTTAAGTTATGGTTCATTGTATGGGCATGCATCCGACAGCACCAACTACAATTGTTCAAAAGTAAAGTTAGGCATGCCAACAGCCTGTAATTATCAAAATGTCAAAATAAATCTTTGATATCTCAACTCATATAACCCTAAATGTTATGATTTACGGTTTTGAGAACAAGAAAGACCCTTTTATATAAACAAAGAATAAACAAGAGATTATGGATACTGTAGTCAGGATCTTTCTCCTTCTCTCTTGGTCTCTCAGTAGTTGAGGTCATCTGGAATGAATTCCATTTCATTACATCAGAGCTGCAGACAGTTTTGACAATGCTGCACTTAATTTCAATCCAAAATGATGTGCAATTATTTGGTAACAATAATAGACTTCCCTAGTCATGTGAAGTCACACCAGTCTGACTGGTTAACTTACTCTGCAAATAAAAGTCACTGACATAAAAGCCACTGACTTATTCTCAGCACTATTTTCAAATGTGATATTTATATTCTTACCAACAAACATCACATAAACAGTTTGTTGGCATTAGCAGAACAATTTGGCCGCTTCTTTTAAAGTTAACGCACAGTCGGTCCCTAAATTAATTCCTTATAATTGTTGTTTGGGCCATTACTCAGAAGTGTAGCAGTTTCGTTATTTGAACTATTTCTCAATATAGACACCCAGCCACAAGACAAAAGCATGTTGGGAAAGAGGCTCTACCCAGGCTATCTATAAACTGTCCTCAAACACTGGAAGGGAACTGTTTAAGTCACGATGTTGCATCACTATCAGAGCATGTTTTTATGCGGTATATTTGTAATATTTTCTAGCACTTACACGGATATGCACGCCAGTTATTTATTTCTCCACTAATTCCTTTTCTGTTAAACACTATCAAGTGGAGTACCCATTGAATCAGGCCACTGGGGTACGTGTGTGTGTGTGAGAGAAATAAACAAAAGCCAAGCTCAATAGTCCAGCGCTGCTGCAGGCCTCAGATCTCCCACGGTGGTACAGCAAGTTTGAAGCAAAAAATCTCTGAGGGCATGAGTTTACCACCACGACTAAACACCCCCCCCCCCCCCAACACAAGGGAAGGTGACGCTGAGGATGTTGTGGAAATGAGATACAGGTTGGAGATAAAGGAGGATAATCACAACAAATGACCCTGTGTTATTACAGATGCAGAAGATAGTGTTAAACATGTGGGAGAGAGCCTGAGGGAAGAGGCTCCTAGATGGTTTGTTTTCCTCAACAAAAACGTTTGGACACGGGATTTCACCCCGAGGGAGATCAGGTTATTCCAAATTAGCCTCTGCATGTACAATAGGTACTCAGGGCTCTTCATATACTCTGCTTTTAGTCACACTATTATGACATTAGCTGTGACAACACACACTTATACAATATCAGTAGGTTTATCACCTTTATGGGTCCTAATATGGTATATATATTTACTGGTACTTTGATTATCGGTCATTTAGTAGAGCAGACATATCATGTTAAGTGGTGTGTAATCAAATGCGGCCCCCCCATAAGTATTCACATCCTGGCTACAATGTGAATGGCCTTTGCTGGATTTGAAGGGATATCAGTGAAGGGTCGACTATGGGGGGGCTATAAGTTCAAGCGCTGGTGTGGGTTTCATATTCACACAGCTCCCCTCTGCTCTGAACTCCAACTGGGGCACACTCACTTGAGCTGGAGGCTTTGTACTGAGGTATATAAAGCCTACCTCTAAACCTTTAAGAAAATAAATATAGGAGAGGAAGTGCCTGCTTATCTGTGCTCAGCAACGTCGAGAAGAGGGGCTGGATTTTGTTATTTTTTGTTTGGGTGGGTGGGGGGTGGTGGGAGGCTAATTTCAGAGAGTTGTCATTAGCACTGTCCTCCTGAGGCTCTTTGATAGTTATAGTCTGACTGTGGATGCTACTTTAACTATCAGCAGACAGGATGACCTGCTGGAAGTCTCCACAGACCTTCGTTATACAATCAACATGTCGGTCAGGGTGGAGAATCAGTGTTGAGACACAACATGAACCAATAGGCCGCCATTTTGTGATGGTGTCAGGGGGGAGGGGTAACTCAGGTTGTGCAACAATATTTCAGCAAACCCTTCCAACAATGTGAGATTCTTCAATACGATGTGTGTTTCTTGGATTAAACTCAGTCACTCACCTTCATGAGGGAAATAACAGAGTAAGACCCCCATTTTGACCACGCGCCAGCTCTGGGATTGCCTCCGACCGTGGTTGGTCGGTTCTCACGGAAGTCATGTGTACCGCATCCATCTTGCCAGGGAGTCAATTCCTCGGTGGGTTGGGCCTGTCAGCCAGAGTAAACAGGACTTGATAAATGGAACTCAAGGTGTTCAGTCACCTGAAGCAGCTGTTTGAAGTGGGGTTCCTTACAGACACAGGCTAATGTTTTCACAGCTGTGGGGAACCATCAAAAGAGGAGCGTTTTTTCCCTCCTCTCTTTCTGCTTCTCTCTTCGCCCTGTCGGCTACAACCTTACGGATGCAGCTTCAACCCCCTAACGGCACAGCTCTGGACAGCCTCACAAGAACAGAGAAGAAACTGGAGACACTCATTTGAAAAGTACGGTGCCAGAAACGGTTGAGGAAAAATAAATAAGACGTGTTTGAAAGTCGGTTGCCTAGGTGGGCCGCTCATCGCACAGTCAGAGTACCTTCACCTTGTGTGCGTGCATATGCATGTGTGCGTATGACGTGTACTTTGACTGTGAAAAGGAAACATCCTACGTTTTTATCGTCAAACAGAGAAGAATGCCGCTCTGCACAATAGGGAGTGGGGCGAGAAGTAAGGGACATGATGTACGCCGACTGACTGGACTCCTTAGCACAGAAATGAGAGTGCATTCAAACATGAGCTGTTGACATACTTGATCTTATCCCACTGTGCTTACAACCCTGTAGAGCGTGCTCACTGAGATAATGAAGTACTTCAGAAGGGGGAAGCATTCTTCTGTTGCGTTTCTCATTCCCCAGTGAAAAAGCATAACTGAAATTGACCTTTCACTAAGTCAGCATAATTGAGAAAGCCTTGATAAATGGTTCTTTTCTCAAACATCAGTCAATCCATTAAGGAATCGTGTGGTAACCTTGCTGTTTCTTTTTACGTTAGTGCAAAACTGCAAAGATGATGCATTTGTTAGCCGTGGCTTAGGTAATGAAGCATTAACTTACAGTCCCTTAAATCCAATATCAATTTAAACACTAGTGTTTCTGAAAACAGCATTTTCAGGTGGAACTGAAAGAACATTTCTATGGATTCATACCAATGCCTAGAAGTGTTGACACATGTTTTGTACCGGATGAAATGTCTCAAAGAGGAAGTCCTGCTGTCATTTATAGTGGCAAGGAAACGGTTTTGCTGTGCATGGCTGCTTACACACTATGATACCACAAGCACACTGTACAGACTCAAACACCTTCTAGATTTATTTCAAGATGAATTTGGCAGAGTGGAAGGCTAATCAATACTAAGCGGAGCCACTTGTGGATATTTTTCGACAGGTGTAACATTTTATAATCCACCTGCTGTCCTTTTCTCTGATCGTTTGTAGATGGAAAAAGAAAAAATAAATCATCCCCTGCTCCTCTGAGGGTCACTTGGCCGACAAGAAGCCTTTCACATCTGTTTGATTATGATACCATCAGCCGAGTGTAGCTCAGTGATTAAAATTAGCTCTTGACCACAAGGAGCACAATGGAGCCTGACCTTCCTGAGTTGACAAGTGCAGCTCCAGCCTCTGGGCCGCTCGCATCGGCCACTCTCATGTGAAGAGAAACATGATTAAGTGCCGTCCGAAGCCTCGATGAGTCAATGTGTCCTCACAACTCAATCAAACCCCAAGAACAAGGACCTTGTTTTTAATTGATGCAACGTCCCCCTCACCTCCCGCCAAAGAACTTTTAATTTAAATGTCGGGGTTTTTCTTTTGTTGCTTTCGAGTCTTTACTCAAGCAAGTTTTTGCCAACCACACTACCTACCCGCTGCCGCCAGGCCGACGACTGTGGCTGATGTCAGATGTAACAATTATGAGAGCTGGGGCCGGGGGATAATGGGAAGCAGATGTTGGGAAACGGCAGGTTGGACTGAGAAGGGGAGGAGAGGGGGGTGCTCCCTCCCCCTGGCCACCCACAGCTGTCCCAGGATAGGTGTTCAACACTTTCTGGAGCCTAGGTGCACTTGTCCCTGTTTCTGCATCCCATTAATCAAGAACACAGGTCTGCCGCCTCCATGAGATTAATTGCCAAATGTCACAATATCTGCCGCTCCCTCTGAACAGGTACACTCTGAGGAGGTTAATACACGCCATGAAAAACAGCACTATCTAACATGATTTGTCACATACCTTGGAGCACACTGAGAGTGAAATATCACAACCCAAGACATGTGGATAGTAGCTGTCTTTGACCACCAAAGAGCATGTACCGTAACGGAACATATTTCCGTTGAATTATGCAACAGAATTATGAACAGTGCTGTCAGTTTCAGGGAACGTAACCAGTCAATCTTCTCATTTGTCATGATACACAGACAGCAAGCTTTGCAGAGATCAGACATTTATCGATGTTTACTTAAAACATGAACAGGGTGTTGAATTTCACAAAGCCAAATCTCCCAAATGAGAAGTACAGACATCTGAGACCATCTATATGAAATTGGAGGTGTGGATTAGCTATTGATGAGGATTTCATGTTTGAGCAATGTCTAGTGCTGTTGGCATTCTGCTGGTGCACCCTAACCACATTCACGACCATCGAAATCACCTCCTCTCTCCCAACAGCCTTCATCTGCCACTTACCAATTAGAGCAAACAGTCCGACGACAGAAAACTATTGTTTGAAGCGCAAGTCAGTCAATTAATTATAAGCCAACATTTTACAGAAAAGATGGAATTTGCTAATGTAGTTTTAATATGTACATGAAAAATGACATTTAATTTTTTATTACTCAGACCTTTTGAATTGCTCAGATGAAACAGCATAGTTTGCCTTTGCCTTCACCGGGGTGCCCCAGATTTACTCACACGAGAGTCACATTGAACCACTCTATCTTCAGTATTCAATTTCCCAATATGTATGTTTGTCCACTCATTCTAGTTTGAGGGTAAGAAGTAAACAAATGAGACTTACACATGAGATGGAACTTGAACTTGAATGGTTGAGCGAGTGGCAGAGATTTTGGACCCTTTTTGTGCAGGTGAACATGTCTTAGTGGAATAGGTTTCAGTTTCACATATCACTGTCATCCTGTGAGTTGTCATTGTGCGTTTAGTTATATTCTAAATACAAAATAGCATTGATGTGTTCAAACATTTAGGTAGTTGCTGAGATTGGTGAAATTCAAAGTGCTGGGCTAGTTAGAAATATAGATGACTTAGATGTTTCCAGCATAGCCGTAAAACAGTGTTTTCCTTCACTTTGAGGGAAGTGGGATTATTTCCAGTAAAAGGTTGCTTAACCTGCAACTTGACCTGTGGTAAGATGACTTGACTGTTATGAAAATGAATAACAAAATATTCAACCATCATTTGTATGCTTGAACAAAAATACAGTTTCTCCATGATAAAGCCTGCTGCACAGTGTGGATGGCCAATCAAAACTAAGCAAAGCCAATGGTTAATGGGCAAATCAACTCCAGCTCTATGTTCATTTAAGCCTAAAAGGTAATTTCCAGCCTTGATGAAAAACGGAAGAATGCTAGGTAATGACTTAATTTGCTAATAGGAATAATTATAGCATGGCCAGGGGCTACCACTGTTAGCTGTAACAAAAACCATTTAGCTGGTGTTTACCTTTGTTAATTGTCCTGAATAATCACAAAATATTGTATTATCTTTGGAAAACACCACTACAGAAGCATAAGTATCAGTTTGATGGGAATGTGAAATGCACCTCTAACTGTTCTCTGTGAGTTTGAAGAAAACGGACACTACTGCCACATGAAGAAATATGTAGCGGCGAAGCATGTAGCACTTTAGACAACAGAGGTGAAAGTGCTCCTTCTGGTTGTAGATACAGACCAGTGTGTTGATAGGGGACGGGATGTTCTAGAGCTTAACAGCCATGTTTGTGCCCCTGGGCCTCCACATCAGCTTGCTCTTCGCCTGCCACCAAACAGCCAACACTATGATCAGGGAATTACAGCACCACGAGCATAACCTCCTAACAAACTGAGCTTGGGATCTACGCAGGACACCAACAATACACTGCAAAAGCAGAAATCAAGGGAGGAAAAAAGGAGAATAGGGTTGAAAGTGTGGATGGAAAGAGAAAGATGCCACCTTTTCTTTTGGAGGGGGGGGGGGTCTCTAATCCCACAACCCTCATGAGTGGTTAATCCAGGGGCGACCGAGCCAGCACACTGTGTGTGTTGGATTAAAGCTGATGAGGGGAACTGGATCTCCCCCCCTCATTAGAGTTTGTGGATTAGACCTGGCGTTGTGTGGATTGAGCCACTGCTTTGTTTCAAAAGTTTCACTCCCCAAAAAACGTTGTTTGTGAGTGAGCCCGAGTGCGCGGCATGCGTGCGTTTCCTGCAAACAAGGAAGTCATCATCGTCACTCTGGGTAGCGCTGGAAATGTGGCATTCGGATAATGAATCTGCCTAATCAAAGCGATACAGTCGGAGCTGGACATCAGTACATTTGGAAAAGGTCACTCACGTAAACGGTTATGGTGGAGAAAGGGTGGATAACCACGTTAGAGTGGATGCTTGTCGCTTCACTGGGGCATTGCTCAGACATCAGTCCTTTCATTGGTTTAACTATGTTCCACCCTCTTCCTGCCCTGTAAACCAATAGCTTAATGAATATGGTTGGGAAGGTTGTACAGTGAATGCTGGAGCTTAATACGAATGCATTACCCCCCAAAAAATGCGTATGTGGGTGTGTGATGGGTGTGGGCTGTCATCATAGTTTTTTGTGGACACCATATGATATGTAAGGTTACTCAAGCAACTGAGGCAGCTATATACACACACACACACACATAACACAAATGCTTATCAGCCTTACCCAATCATCCGAGAAAAATAACAACCATGCCAAAAAAACACACAACAACAAATGCGTGCGTGAGGTCTATAATGCCCTATCATCTAAAGCATGCTTGTTAAGATGTACCTTTACATGGGCCTAGCTGGCCGCATGCTTCAGAGAGTACCTCCTTGCACCGCAGATGGTGTGTCTTTCGCGGTGAAAGGCCATTATCTCCACTCTGCTCTCCAGCACGCTGCGCCCTGACATGTTAATCTGAAAGTGAGGCGTGCATTAAAACCACTCGAGCACAAGTCGGTAAATAAAGAACTCTGGAGTAATGGGCACGGACACTTGTCAGGTCCCCTTTACTCATAGAGCTGTGGCTTTGGAAATGACCCTTTGTTTACACAACAGCTGTAAAGCCACTGTTAGCCTTCACACGTCTAGGAGGGTGTGAGCGCTCTGGAGAGCAGAACAGCATGAGCAATGTGTGGATACGTAATACTTGGCCATCCATAAGGTGAGGTGGGGGGATAGGTGGAGGGGGGGGGGGGGGGGGGGGGGGGGGGTGAGAGGGGGGGAGGAGAAATTGGACCCTTTACGAACGTGCTAGAAGGGTGTGATACAACCAGGTAGCTTGACACTCTCTAAAAGTGCAAGTTTTGCCAATGTTGCTGCAGGCGCAAGTGAGAGGTCAACACCTCTGGAATAGACTTGTCAAATGAGTAGGTTCTCGCTAGTTCCTGCTAACAGCCACTAATTAGTGACAGCACACACACACGCGCACACACACTGATAGCGCTCACTTGCTGGAGGGATAACCTTCCTAATAGGGTAAAGATTATTTGGTCATATTTATTGTTGTCTTCAGGGGTCAGGCTATTATCGACTTCCACTTGAATGCAGCAGGTGAACAGAACAGTGCTCAGTGATGTCACACAGCCTTGTTGTCGGCAATATTGAGGATGCGCAATTACGTTTAAAACTGTGAACGCGGAAGCTTTTCATTTCACGGTAACTTGGAAATCTTGAATTAATCACAATCCCTATCTCTAATCTAGTTACGACGTTAATACGACTCTAATTGCGGTTTTAAACTTGGTCCTGGTCGTTTTTTACTTTGCTGCCTTTGGTTTAATTTTGCCGTTCGAACACGACTGTGTTGTCACAGTTCAGCTCACTCCATTTTCCATTTTTTATAAATAGCCACAAGAAAAGTATTAATTATCCTTGTACAATTTAATGCACCAAGTGCTTTAACCTTTCAGGTTTCCGCTAAACACCAACATAACAAGGCATATCCATGGCAGCAAATGTGATTTATGACAAGAATCTCTAATTTCTGTTTTTAAATAGGTTAGACAGCAATCTGCATACATTTAAATGCGCCCGCAAACACTTTTTTCCCTTGTCTCCAGGCCCTTGTTTAATATTCAGGGATGATTTTTGTCCACATACATTTTGGTCTATGTCACCTCAGATTAAATTATTACCGTTTTGCAGCCTTTGCAGTGCAGGCCCGGGGCCCTTATTTACTTGAATCAATGAAACAGTAATGAAAATCCATTTTTCATACTATCAGCCCCTGCTGACTTTTATTTAGTTAGCGGTGTCTAAGCAAGCAATTCATTTTGTGCAAATGCCACCCCAAGAAAAGACATTAGCACTGAAAGGGTTAACTAAAATTAAGATACTCAGCTCCACAGAGCAGCAGCATATTATCCACACCGATTCAATACTAACCCCTGACATTATAACTTTATTTTCATCATGTTTGTATACATTTTGTTCCACTTAATTCATTTGTTTACATTTTTTTTCTCCACAGAAGTCCCCTGAACAGTACTGTAGTGAAGGCTTAAAGGGACATACATTGAAGCAACCTGGCTGTGTTCAGTTGTTGATGATACCTCACACATATTGTAGAGGACTGTCAATGATCAATCAGGGACCAGTGAAATACCACATAAAACGGAACTGAAACCTACCGTACAGCAACAAGTCATCGTGCACATGCATTATCCAAACAATATGAATAAAACAGGTGAAAGTTATTTACCTTGGGGTTATCCAAATATGAACAATAATATGTCTAAGGTTCTGTATTATATCTACATGAAGGAAAGGTCTGGTAGGCCACAATGCTAATATTGTATTTTAGTGTTGAATATGTGCATGATATTGCTGGAAGCCAGCATATGCTAAACAGGGGAGGAGTATAGGTTCCAATCCACCGTACGGGTCAGAGAACACACCAGTGAGGTCATGTGACACACTCCTCATCTTACACATTGAAATATCTCCTGTGCGTGCCTGTAGGATGTCCTATGCAGATACACATCCAAATGGCTTTGTTCATTGACTTTAGGGTCACTGTCCCCACTGCAAATATACACAACAGCATGGATGCTGCAAAGGGAGCTGTTTAAAGAAATGCATCATTTTTTATCAATACAATAACCTCAAATAGTTGTTTATTTTGTATTATTGTATACTTGTATTGTATGCTTGCTTCAACACATATTTCAACAGTATATTAACCTAAGTATATTCCTATAAATGGATGACAACATATAAAAAGTAATAGTATATTCAACATAGACGCACTACTTAATACATGGGTACAAAAGCGATAATATATTCTGTGCAAATGTTGGTTTACAAATGTAAATGTCTTGTCGGGCACAAAAGATCAACAACTGCATTGTCATTCCCTTTACCTTCATCTTCTCACATCTCTTCTCTGCCTAGATGACTTCATAAGGAAAAGTGTGGCGTGTGTGTGTGTGTGAGCTAATGGCGGGGGCGGGTCACCAATACGTGATGAAATAAAATTTAATAACAGAATAAAAATGTAAATAAAGATTTGCTTAAAATGACTTGTCCGTGAAATAATTCTCCCTCTACCCCTTGAGCTAATACTGTGATAGGCCATATCCAGCTTGCCTGATTTGGTGTGTGACCTTTGCAAACGCTCCCCAGCTTGATTAAAGACGTATTAAATTTGTTTAAATAAACCTCGTTGTAATGGCACATCATTTGTAAGAAGCTATTAGGGGGCTGGAAATTGTGGCACTGTATTTGCATGAAAATGTGCCCTGCTCAAATTGAGGATCACTCCTGAATGAACAGCGACGAGAGGGTGACACTTGCATAATGTTTTTTTTTTTTCGTGACAAAAAGCTGATGAAACTTTGGACTAAAACCCTAGGAGAACAGCGGAGATAATGTCAAATAAAACCTGTCTGCTTGATGGAGCACCCCCCCCAACTCTCACAACCCCTCCTGTGCTGCTTTACACCTTTACTGCCGTGTCACCGCATAATCATTGCCTCCAGACACCTCTGCCTCGCACGCAAACCCCGTTCATGAAGGGACAGAGAGGGGGAGGGGGGGGGGGGCTAACGACAGTGTTGGAACACCTCCTTCTCCTCTCGTGGGGATGTTTACCTTACAAGGCGGCACGCATGCACCACTGCCCGTCATTTTGGTGAATCGCCGCCACAAATCCTCTAAACTAGCTTGACGAGTGAACTTTTTCACAATTCAGGGACTAAGAATCATTCCGCTCTCTCCGAATGTCCAGGGAGTTACGTTTGAAGAGTTGAGAGGGAGAAGAAAAAAAACTTTTGCCCCATGAGAACAGTTTGACGCCTTTGCCTGGCTGGGCAGGGCCTGGTGAATGCAGCCTGTGCATCGGAGCATGGTGGGAGGCCCCTCCTCTGACAGGCTAAGGAGAGGAGAAGACTACTTAGAGCTTCAAATCCAGACGCCAATCCTCCAGATTTCACAGAGAGGCACAGCACAGAGACCAAAGAAGCAGAGTTTGTTCTAAAAGTAAATTGGGCTGCATGGAGTTAAACAAACAATATTTAAACACAAGGAACAGAAGACTGTGGTTTGCTCAGATATGAAGGCAAATACAAAATGTCAAATGTTATCACAAATACTCATTGGTGGTCCACTACATTGAATGGTTTGGTCTCACTTTGGATACATTTACCTACTGTAAACTGCAGGTAAATATCCCAAGGACCAGTTAATGTACACTTAAGTGTGTTGGCTGTGTTGGCCAGTGAAATGACAAGAGGAGACACTGTTAACATCCACCATGCAGAATGTCTTCTTGGACGTAGAGTTTCTGTTACAGATGTTCCAGCTACATCCAGGCACTGTGAAGTACGTTGCTCTCGTCCTCTGTATCAACGTATACGCCAGCAGGCGAGACACACACTGCTGGGAGGATGAGGAGGAGAGGGGGGAAAAAACGAGCTCTGTCGTTCTAGCCCCTCCCCCTCTCCCCCTCTCTCACCTCCCTTCCTCCCAGCCCCACCTGTCTGACAGACCCGACAATGTAATTCGAAGCGTCTGGTCAGTGCATAACGGTTGAAGGGAGCAATCAGGTTTTTGGCTGATTACCTATTCGGCAGTGGTTTGCGGGGAGAGGGGTGTGATGTAACAGCGCCTGACATCTTGGCCCCGGTGTGTCGGTGTGTCAGTTGGTGATTCAGTGAGGGCTACAGGAAGGGCAGTGAGGTGCAGGGCCCTCTCTCTGTGGCAGCTACAAGGCCGCCCGCCCCTGCTCTTCTGACTCACTGCACAGGAAGCACCTTTTCTGTTGAGAAACCCTGGGGTGGAGTGGCTTTGCTCTCGGGAAAAATGCCTGTAAAGCAACAGTTATGCATTGTGTGCAACACGCACCATGTGTTAAATACAATGTATTGCATAATATAGACTTGATGAATATGCATATTGGTTGATATAGAGATTCAAGATAGAGTACATGATCTTAACACCAGCCAAACCTATGTCCGAGGATTAAGTGTGTTCCAGTGTAATGAATTGGCAGACCTTGATGAGCCATCATATTTCTCTGAGCAGCACTTTTGTAGTGTTGCTAACTCAACAATAGTCAAGGTTTTACAAGGCAGGAAATGGGTCAGGACCTATCCACCACAGTATTATCCATGGTTCAGTCAAGGCCTGTACACAATACAGAGGAAAGGACACAGTTGAAGCACTTCCTGCAACACTGAACGAGAAAGTGAAGCACACAGCTCAGGGCGAGACGAGATCAAGGTGACGTTCTGAGGACTCATTTAGCATGTTTTATGCTCAAACATCGAATCCAATGACCCCTCCGAGACACACACACGCACAGAGACACACACTTAAATACACACACACTCCAACTCATTCTTGTTCGAGCAGTGCTGTAATATGTAATACTGCATATATAGTAGACATATGCTGTGTGTATATATTTCTGTTTCATGGGTTGCACCGGAGCTACACTGCGTGAAAAAGCCGCAAAAATGTCCTGGCCAGTAGAGGCTGCTGAACAGCTGTGTCCTCCCCTAGCCCGAGCTCAGTCTGTGAGCCCGCTAACTCGCTCAGCTCTCCATCAGATAGGGGCATCACGCCGGGCTCCAGAGCCCCCTTTCATACTAAATCATCGTTCAGACACCGCCGTAAAGCCGCACTGTTTAGCCTGGCACCAGAGCGAAGGAGTCTCGCTGAATACAAACGGGTCAGAGGCTCTGCCAGATTTCCGCTGCGTACACACCGGGCAGCGATAGGCCGCCCGCTCTGCCGTAGGGATTGGGATTCCGAAACGCGATGAGCCTACTGAAACTCTGACTGCAACCGCTCCAGACCAAGTGGGTCTCCTTCATATAAAAGTGTAATCAGCCTGGTGGGATACTCTATCAGCCTGATGGACTGTGCCAGTAAAAGGGAAGAGAATTGCTTTGTTTCGGCTTGTGTATGTCCTTGAATGGATTTGGATGGACTTCCTTAGTGAGAATATTTGCAGTTGTACAAACACACAGACTGGACTCATTGCAAATGTCTGTTGTGTAACACATCAAGTCAATGGTGAATTCAAAGAAGGCGCATACTGTTTTTGTATGTAAAGAGATCATGGCCCTAAGCTACAGATTTTAAATGGTGCTGCAGTTAATTATGCATACATCTGAACTCAGTTTTTGGCAACTGTGAACAAGGATAATAATGCAATGCACTTCCTTGTCAATATTAATACTATGCTCTCAATTTGAGATGTGCTGTGTAGTTGCACATTAAATCAAAATGTGCCTCAAACTAGATTGGTTGAGTGTACGAGGAGGAAGATGTTCATCCTTCATCGCCATTTTCTGTCAAGTGACACAAGCATAGAGTCTCACGGTACTGAACATTACACTGTCAGGGGGAAAAGGTTACGGGATCATGAAATATAGGCAACCACCATCCAAATGCATACAAACTGTCAACAGCTAATCCAGGGCAAAAATATAACATCACCACCCAAACAGTCTGTATATACCTCCCTGTAAAGGTACTCATTTCCTGCTTTTATGTATTATTGTATTCTGCTATATCATCAGTTTACATTGCGATAAATAAAAAGGAAGAGCTGTGTTTACACTGTGTAAACCTCCAGGCCTTCGGGATACTGCAGTTGTTTAAAGTTTACCTGTTGGACATAAACAGGGCACACAAAACAGTCTTTATTCACTTCCCATGCGGAGTCCTGCTTGACTCCCTATCTGTAGGGTACCTGTAGTCTCTGGGTCTGTTACCTGCCAAGTGAAAGTTTATGAACCGGAAACATTAAGGATTTATTTATGGTTGCCTTGCTCTGGATTGGTAGGCTATTTTTCGACTTTTACACATGCAAACTTCCTGCTACCCTTATCCCCATGCAGGCAACGGGAGCTAATCTACATCTGGGAACAAGTGATTTTACTGCACTGAAATTTGCAATTGAAAAAGGATTTGACAAATTAGAAAGGGTGAGATTATACATGGTTAAATGATTAAATCACTGAGGTACTGTTATAAAGTCTAAAAAACAGGTCAACGTGCACCAAAGTGCTTTGGGGAACCCAGGAGATAAGAGTTATCAGAGGCGTATAACTAGATACAGCTAATCCCTTCCTTGAGTGTTCTACATGAAATAAATCTGTGACTGACGAACTGGAAAGATACTATTGTTTTCTTGAATTGTTACAAAACAGTAACGGTAGAGACAGAATAAAAAGCTATCACAAGATAACCGTGTAGATAAGCGCAATCGATTTGTATGTGCTACTCTGGATGAGTGATTCTGGGTGCTCTGAGAATTCCAATGTGTTCCTGTATGCAGTAAGGTAACTCAATCTCAGAGACTTAGGACATGGTAAATGTTTAACCTTTTATGATTAATTTCTAGAGTTGCCCAAAGCCAGTTTGATTATTCTATTAGGGCGAACCCTGATGACAAAAACGCAGCTTGATTTCACAGTATTTGAGAAACGTTTAGACCTAATATGAGCATGATATACCTTGGCTTACGCTCTGCACTGAGCCCTTTTAGAACTCTCACACTAATATGCAATTACTCATACCCCTAAGTTAAGCCATTAAAACACTCATTTTCCCACAATGCACTGGAAGGAAGAATGCAGCCAGAGATTATAGAATTATTCAAATGGTTAAATTAGAGGATTTCCTATAGTACAATTATTGCATTGATTTGTGAGTTAAGGACAGAGAAAATATACAATTGGCTACAATGATTAGACCTTTGGTGTCATTCAGGATGATGTTTCATTGAATGTTGTGGCAGAGAAGCCTTGGCAAAATAGCAGTCTCTAAAAAGCAGGCCATTGTGGGTTAAACCCAATGAATTCTTCAAATACGCAACCGAGTACCTTATAATTGCTCTCGAATTGTAGCCCATATAATTTATTTTCTTTGGTCGCTTTGCCTTTGCCTCATGCTTGGCTGTGGTGGAGCTACGAGAGAGACACACCTAAAGCTCTTAAGTGTCCCCAGTGGCCCATGTCCGTTGTGCTTAGAGATTGTGGTACTTGGCCCAAGCCCAAGGATTAGGTGTTCCTGAGAAGAAAGTTTTCTTGGCTCTACAAAGCCAGAGAATGTCATGGGAATTGTCTGTGTGCTCCGGCACCCCACCCCCCTCTTTTGCCGCCTGGCCATATCCCCCCTCCCCCCTCCCCCCCCTCCTCCTCCCCCCACCCCTGACCGGAGCCACATATCAACAGGGCATCTAACCACTGGGAGACAGGAGTTACACCGAGGTATACATTAACATAAATACCAAATGAGAGGGAAGGGGATGCTGGAGAGGACCTGGGTCAGGGAACAATGGACTCATTGTGAACACGAGGACAAGAAGAGAGAAGTGTAGAGCACAGCTCCATCTACAGGCCAGTCGCACACACACACACACACACACACACATACACACCCACCCACACACAGGATAGCCACACACAAGCACAAACAATTTGTATGTGGCACTCTGACCCAATGTCTCAAACATGTTGTTAGACCAAGTGGGAAACAGTGGTATTGGCACTCCTTTTCTATTCTGTTGTTTTTCTTGAGATAAACTGTTCAAAATGATGATTTATACTCATAACCACCTTCAAAGCAAAGCAAATTAAAGACAAATAAACTTCAGATGCAACCTTCAACTGTTTGTTTAGATTGATCCAAAAATAATGCAGGTCTGTCTAGTAGCATCTCTCTTATCATTGCTGTAGTGGTCCATAAAGGAAAAAGTCCTGTGTCGCTCTCTCTCTCTCTCTCTATCTCTCTCTCTCTCTCTCTCTCTCTCTCTCTCTCTCTCTCTCTCTCTCTCTCTCTCTCTCTCTCTCTCTCTCTCTCTCTCTCTCTCTCTCTCTCTCTTTCTTTCTCTCTCAGTCGGTCTCAAGTCCTGCTCTTCCACTATGAAGTCCTTCTGTTTGGGGAATTACATGTTAACTGTGTTAAGTCTGCCCTGTCATCACCTTAGTGACAGAACTCTCTGCATGTTCAGAAATTAACTGCGTTAAATGGGAATTCGGCAACAATCTACAGTTCATAATGGTGTGTGCTGTGGTCTATTGCTTTTCCCCTTACATGATTTAGCCCAAAAGGAAATTCACAATGATAGGTCTGCTAAAAGCCTTGGTTAAAAATCAACAGTCCATGAAACTGGTCAACTTTCTTTGACTTTATTTCATTCCTCTGACTGCACACTCCCAAGGCACCGCTTAAATATGTCATAGTCAATTTTAAAACAGGGTCATTTCATCTTATGGTGGGGCATCCTCTTTTAAAGTAATGTATTTGCTCCAAAAAATAAGCTTCATTAATTACCTATCCTTACGTAATACAAAAGAATATTGAATGGGGGAAATCCAATGCAATGTCACATCTAACCAATGTTACTGTGTGATATGTTTTTTTTGCAGGCCACTACAGTCTATTAGTCTAATGCACTGACCAACGTCAGATAGACTGTGCAGGTATAATTGCACTGTGGAGAGAACTGGCGGCAAACCAAGTGTGGATGCATGCTAAAACCAAACCTGACATTGCAGAACTGAGAAGTAATTAGGGCTGAGGTGCTCTGCTCCTATAGCTGACACCAGATCAATGCTGCTTTTCCACCTTATCAATTAATGACTTGTAATTACAACCATGGAAAATTGCCCCTCAAAAATTGTGGTGCCGGAAACACGCCCCACCCCAACATGATATACCCTATCTCTCAACCAACAATGTCTTGGAAGATGTCCAACTGCCCAACATAAGGGCTGGCTTGTTTATATTCAGAGGTATTCTGTTCACCACCTGAGCTATGAAACCATTGTACGGCCAACCATAACAGGTTGGTAGTCAGCCAGAGTACAAATGTATTGCTCAAGTGAATGGCTTGATTCGGAAACAGCTGGGTTCATCCCATTAAGCAATACAGGCAAAACCTGGTGAATACACAGAGGTTCCTAGGTAAATGAAACCAAGCTCTTTGCCCCCTGGCATCCCATCAGCACCTGGGAAAATGGATTTGAAATGAGGGCACCTCCCCCCAGAGCAGATGGAGGCTTCCGGAGCGATTATGAGCACATTACCTGGGAGTCTGTTTACAAACAGGAACAATACAGGCTTCGCTAATAAAGCCCAATCAAACATGACAATTCATAACACCCCGCTAATACCCTTCACAACTCCATCCCTAGAAGGCAGAACAGGTTTTAAAATACCTCTAAATACACACATTTCTCACAGACGTCCACACTAGATGTCAGCGCCACATTCCACTGTGATAGATAAGAAATGTTTTATCTGATGTACAGTAGGTGCTCATATCTAGGATCTATCTGTACTTCACACTACTTCTCTGACTATTTCTTCCTTTTTTTTCTTCATCTCTCTCCCTCAGGGAGTCTCTCTCTCTCTCATACCTCTTCCCAAAAGCGCAACTGTAACAACAGTGGTTTCTAAACAATGGAGGATTCCAGACGGCTGACCTCAGTGATGCGAGTCTACCACAGAGATACAAATATTTACCCTGTGTGTTTGGCACTGAGCTCCGCGGCGAGGGCCACCCCGCCACGAGCATAGTTCTCTGATTGGGTTATGCTTTCCCGAACACTGCTCCTTGGACGCGCTGGAAAACACACATTTTGGCTCTCTTTAAATCGACCCGTCGACGCATGTCAGTATATTGAGTGGCGATTTTGCACAATGGAGCACAATAAGGGGCAGACACTGTACTGTAGAAGAACGAAACACAAACTGGATTTCAAGCTTTATTTTCATTTAACGTTCATTGTGATTTTTTTGGATGTCTAAAAATAGGGATTGATTTTAAGGATTAACATCAATGTTATAAACAAAAACTACAAAATATGAAAAATATATGAAATATAGAAAAAAAATAGAAAAAAAACATGTAAACATTTTTATTGAAATCTCGGTGGGCTGGCTAACAACTATGTTCTATAAAACATCACTAAGGGTCTGACATTTTCAAATGCCTGAATACACATTCCTTCTTCAAAGAATCCACTGAGCAGTTGCTTTTGACATTGATCAGGCATAATCATGCTATCGAGTCTCATGTAAAGGGAACGTGCAGTGCACGGAGAGCATCCCCCTCTGTGCAGTGCTGGAACAAGTGGGGCTAACCACTCAAGGGGTCTGGAGACTCAATTAATGATAAACACTACATACAGGACTCATAACAGCTGTACTCTACATATGCTATAGAGGTTATTCCATAGACACCGTAGATGGTTTGCTATGGAACAGTATCTAGGCTACAGAGGGCCCAGAAGTCCCTTTGGAGAGCTCAGCTCAGTTCAGGATCACTAGTCATGAAAATATCCAACTCACTCTGAGAGAGTCCATACAGCTCACAGTTGCCAATACTTCTCAGAACCAGAATGACTACAGGGTTTGTGAACGTACCCTGTACAGGTGTACAAGTAGAAGACCAGCAGAAGTAGTTGTCAAGGTGATTGAGGTTCAAAATGGTCCTACACAAATCAATATATCAGTTATGTGTATATGACATGCTGTGTATGATCCCACTGCATTGAATAATGTTTTAAAAGGGTATCCAGGGGAAGGTGGCCATCCATGTTCAGTTGAAGCAGAGCATCTCAGACAGACAGCTCATGGGCTGCAACACCATCCCAAAGCATCTTTTAGCACTACGTTCACTGCAGTCACCACCACAGTCCCTAATTTCATACCCCCTTGGGTTTGCAAGCACTGTGGCCATACCCGTATTTTTGTCTCCCCAGTTCAGGCATGCTTGGGTAGAGGTGACAGACGGGAGGTGACGGTGGCCATGCCGGACCCAGGGTCAGGGGTTGGCCGTTCCCCCGAGCAGAGGTTAGAGGAGACAAAGCATGGGTCAGCGGTATCGTCCCATTCCTGAGATCTCATTTAACAGATGACCTGCCCGCACTCCAGGACGAATCAGTGTCACACAACGCCAGACATTAGCTCTGAGATGATGCCATTGGCGATAAAGACTAATGAGACTACACACATATTTTGTGCAATGCATCATGGGATTTGGTGGTTTGTTTGGATGTGGTATTAACTTGGATGCAAACATTTATGCAAATGTATGTGTAAAAGTCCTATACAAAAAGCATACGAAAAACGTGCAAATCTCTCGTTTTTGCCTGACCAACTAAAGGGGGTGTGAGTGCGAGGACCATTCTTCCAGTGACCAAACTGAAAAGCCTACTGTATATTATCCTGGATCAGAGGCTCCATGACACTACCAGCCCAACTGAAAAAAATCAATTTAATCTGATAAAAGGACCAGATTATGGAGCAAATTGAGATACTTTACAATGATAAATTTCAGATGGCAGGGTGGATTAGCACATTGTCCTTTTATCTGTGGGCACTTGGTGGAATGCCAGGCCAGATCAAAGCCCCCATATCTGAGGGACTGGAGAGGATAGGAGCTGAGTGATGTGGTGGCAGTTCCCCCTCCTGTAGGAGCACTGTTTAATCCTCTCTCTGTCAGTGGCACGGGTGTTCGCCGGGGCACCACATGGCCGCCTACATGCCATTTGTGTTACTTTGTTGAATTATTGCACATGGTGCTCGTGTTTTCTGAGAACAGAAGGGAACAAAGGCACTGAAATGTACCCCTCATTGATCTCCGTATTGAGAACATCTGCCCAAACATACACAAGGGGAGGGAAAGGGAAGAAGTTGCATGCATACCAAGCAGCAAGCTCTGGTGGAGGACGCAGTCAGGTAGATGCAATCTAACAAAAAGTGCCAGATCATTCATATCAAACTCAGACGTAAATAGATATCACTGAAGCAGTATAAATCAGTCACAACCTGCTATGTGGATGTTCAACCCCTAAAGAAGTACAAAGGCCAAAGGTCCTAAGGCCATATTCTTCCTAAACCACTGGTGATGGGGACTGGATGTGAGCCATGCAGGCCACACAGACAGAGCAGGAGGTGAACTCTATTCACAGAGGAAGAGAAGGATTCTACTCGGAGTAACTGCAAACATAGATACTAAGCAGTTCGGAGGAAAAACAAATGTACTACGGGCATCAGCTGATGTTTACTTGGCCCTATGTGTGTGTTTGACATTGCATCTCATCAGCTTGGAGAGCAACGTGTGGAGGATTGAACCGTGAGTTGTCAAGTCTCCCTGTGGTGGGTGCCAATGTTAAATACATCTGGACGCTCCATAAACACTTTACCCCTAATCAACTCCACATGTAGCCCCATTTCAGACCACTGTGCTCACATCCACTATAGGTATGTATAGGAAAACTGTCAGCATGCTCAAAAAAACCTTTGTCTCAAAGCTGCCCTGCGTATGAAACCGATACACCATCGGGATTCCATTTTGATAAATATTTGAATTTCTGTACTGTACTCCTATTATAATTGTAACAGGGTTCAAACATCTCTTTCTTTGATCTCTATGTCTTCCTGTTATGAAGTTTAAAATTGGACATTTATTTATTAGAGTTTTACCACATCCACACCACCTGGGAGGGAGAAATGAGAGATGTCTACCAGCTTTATTCTCAGCCTAAATCCCAAATCCACAGGATTATAGAGAGAGACGTTTGAAGGTAAAGAGTGCTGAAAATGTGTTATTAAGGTTAACTAAATACGTATAGGGTTGGATGTTTTGCTAAGAGTTCCAAAAGTAGTTGCATCTACAGAATAGGCTACTGTCAATTCAATATGTCCACCCTTGAGGTGTAAGATCAGGTGACTTCGATATAAATAGGACAACCTCCATCAACTCAGCTCAGTCGAGTCCTTGACAGGATTGAAATGACTGATGACTGACTGTGATGTCACTCGAGATCAACACATTGTTGTTGAAGAACACATGTGTTGCAAGACTACTGTTTGGCCTCAAGACACAAGAAGGTCTACTTCGGTTTCCTCCGGAAAACCAGGGGAAAAAACACTTTGTGCAAAGTAGGCAGATCTCAAGACGGAAGAAAGGTTATTTAAATTAAAAGTATTTATAAAAGGTCTGTATTTCAGATGTTGTTGGTGGAGTTAAACACCAGACTAGAGATTAAAAGATATTTCAAGGCATTGGCTAGTTGGTTGTATTAGAAATGACACAGCAACAACTTTCATCGCAAGTTAACTGGAGTTTTCCGTCTTATAGAAATGTGTCCTGCTACAAAGGAGTCTGTAAATCAAGAATGTTTGGGCTTTCACCATTGTACTTTTTTGCTGTTGTTATTGTTAGGGTAATATAGGGTATTTTTCCTTTTTCCCCATCTTGGCTTATAAAATTCTTAGTGCTTCTTCCATTATGCGATTCTTCTCTAATCCCTTGGAAATTCAGCACACCCATTATAATTACAGCACCAACTGCTGCCTGACAAGCCTCATCTGGTTTAGCTTGGAGAGGTTGTCTCTTCGTAGCTACCTCTGTTGTCCTGATGCTTTCCTTGTCACTACATGTTCTCATCTTTACCTATGTTGCCAATGGTGTCTTCAAAAATGGATATGTTGTTTGTTCACTTGGAGCACAGTTTCGAAAAAAAAGAATAGACTATACTTTGCAGTGTGCAGGCATGGTTAAGGGCTGAATGCTAATGTGCATTTGTTGTTGCATTTATATTAAAATGTTATGAGTGAGCGCCATTTAGCTAAGGCAAATGATTTGCTTTGGAAAATATAACTCTTTCCAATAATCATTATTCAGTCCTTGTTGTTGTGGTTTCTGAAACATGGAGACATACTTACTGGCTTTTGTCATAGTTGTGTAGGCAATGGGAGCTTCCAATGCCAAAAAATCTCAAAAGAAAGTTATGGTTTCAGAGCTAAATACAGCCTGCTCTGTTGAAACGATTCGCTCTTACATATGTTTTCCAACTCTTCAGGGAAGTTGATAGTTGTATGAAGTGATTTAGGAATAGCCCATCTGTTCTTGGGATTTCGGTCATATTTCATTCGGGAGGTCCTGACTCGCTGTGGCCATCTCCAGATCCCGTGACACTTCACGTGAGACAATAGGTCAAGTAAACATCCTATCATCTTGTAGAATACTAGCCACAGACCACAGACGAATGTGCAGTGGGATTTGTGGCACAACAATCTCTCCATACGCTGTGATATCCTCTATGCACTTAGGATTACCACAACAACGCTGCAGTGTTTCACACTTGTTTAATGTTTTACAATTTGTTCAATTCATCCATATGCCACTATAACATAGACACGTAACCAATGCCTCATGTAGAATGTATACGGTATTAGCAACGTCCTTTATACACCAGGGGTATTTGTGAAGACATACTGCCCCTCCCTTTGTCGACATTGTTCTCCCCCCCCCCGTCAGTGAGAAGGGGTGTCTTCTCTACAAAGTGTCTCCTCCTTTAGTGTAGTCTGTCTGTCTGTGAAAAGCGAGCACATGGCTCATGCATTAATCAGGAGAATGGTGATCTCAGGTTGTCTAAAATGTGATGCCTCCGGTGATGCTAACCGTGTCATTATGCAGGCGCAGAAGCCAGTCACGACTAAACAAATATGAAACCGTACCACTTTGTGTCACAAAATTTTAGATTCAACAGAGGTCACGCGATAGAAGGAGATCAAGCCCATCTGTGATATCCTCGAGTTAAAAAGGTGCTTGAGTCTGGGGAGGTGTGGGATGGGGAGGAGGGAGGGGGAGGTGTCACTCACAAAAACGAAAGAAAATGTACTTTTACATGGTACAGTAAATGTCAACGGTTACAGGGTCATTTCATGTGATAGACATTTGCCTCTGTCCCTTGACCCCTAGAATATCAGATATAATGAGAGATAGACTTACCCATCAAAGGTATCAAGAGGAAGGAGCTTGTCTCATGATACCCCCTAACAAGTGAAAGATCCAAGTAGAGACGTCAGCATTAAGGCCTGTTTCATCTACCTTCAATATTCACAGCCACTGGCAGGAAGGCTGAAAAGGCTCTGCTCCAAGCTCCCTTCCATTGGGAAATACAGGGTTGATTAATGTAAAATTGCATGTCTCATGATTATCTAGACCTAGACCTGTTCTAATATATATTCTGTATCACGTCTCGGTTGGCTATAAACGTCTTTCGCCATGTTTCAACTGCATCACACATTAATTGATTTATTATCGCTAACAGATGAAACTTTCACCGAAAGGAGCGGGAGAGGGAGAGAGAGCGACAGAGGGAGAGGAGGCAAGAAGGAGAGAAGCTACTTTTGAAGGTATTACATTTGAATGATTTCAGTAAATACAGAGGGCAGCACTCCTGAGCGGGTGGCTCTGTCAGCCTGTTTTCTTTTAAATTAGAAACAGCTGTAGGTGCACATAGGTACGGCATCAGCCAACCACCATGTTGACATGTCTCAGTCACCAGGGAATGCACCTCTTCTTTCATCTTGTTAATGGACATTCCTTTACAAATGTCGGCAGTGTACCTGACTGCAATCCTTTAAAGTTTAATTCACTCTACATTTAGCCAGGTCATAAATACCATATTAGGTAGCAGCCGCATGTTTTATGTGGTCCCTATGGTGGTGCTTTTGTTTTAATGAAGCCATTTGCAACTTATGAGCAAAAAAAGAGTTGCATATTAGATGGGATAGATCCGTCAAACCTATTCCCTCTTTGTGTTTTATACATGCGATGGAATAAAACGAAGGGGTTGGTGCCCATCAACTGGGTGGGAAGAAGCACTGTGTGAGTTCTCTTTTTTTTCTACTTTCACTCGGGTGAAGGAATAAGGCAGGTCAGACAATATTTTATTCATTTAACTTACCTATGACACATTTTTGTGTATTGAGAAATGTGTTAAGTGCGTGGTGCATTTCAATGCACTTATGTGACATCACTGTAGAACACCAAATGCTACGTAGTGTGAAAAACTCTTAAAACATGCTCTTTTTTACTTATTTTACAGTACCAGCATGGAAAAAGAGATTGTCAGCTACTAGATGCAATGTTACCACTGGCAAATCAAATGAGTTTCAGTATAATGTATGCTAAAGATACAATAATGAATGTAAATTTATGGAACAAGTGTCACCTGGCTCTCTTAAGATGGAAGGAATCCATCCAAAATAGCCTCTTTCTTTTCCTCTGGATCTCGCATCAAAGTTATTGAGTGCTGTAAAGAGGGAAACACTGGGATGTCACATCTTTTGTTTCTCTAATATCCCTGGAAAATTTGGTTAAAATCGACGATACTGCAGTGAGCCACTTTCTCTGTCGGTTGCACAGATTCCACACTGCTTTCACAGCTGTCTCACTCACAGGATGCGGCCATAGTTGGAGGCAGGAAAAAAACTGCTGTGATCAACTCAAGTGTAAAGATGACAAATGAGAAACAAAGGGATAAACCAATACACTAAACATTTGACACAAACAACAGTGAAAAGAAATGGTAAAAAAGAAAGAAAGGTCTTTGAAAAAACAACAACATAATGGCTCTTCACACTACAAAAACAAAAGCATTCCATTCTTATCTGGTAGATGTCTAACCACTTTAGAATATCTCAGTTCGTGAGATATTTTCAGACTTTCCACAATCATGGATTTCCTTAAAGATGGTTGAGACAAATCTCCTCACGACAACAGTGGGCAGAGAGAGTAGAGTTTTGCCATAGGATGCACATCCACCATCAAATAACTAAATTACATAGTCCTGGTCAACGGCCAACCAGAGCAGATGTCCATCCAACACAACCTATAAAAACCTCCAACTCATAAACAATAATATGAAAGCAAATGGGTAGGCAATGACAGACGTGCCCACACATACACCTCAAAGGTCATTCCCTTGCCATGGTCCCTGCTCACAGTGCCAGTGAGCAGCTGAGATTGTCTCTTGCCATTCTCCATTGGAAAAACATCCGGCAAGACCTGAGGTGGGCGCCCCGTGTGACAACGAGCGACAAGAGCTACCTTTTGGCCCGGAATGGTCCGGGCGAGGCCTAACATGATGTGACATTTAGAACGGCCGTCGTAGGTTTTTAATAAATGATTCAAGCAGCTCACCCAGGGATTAAGAGTTAATGCCATCATGGTGGTGGATCTCAAACTTTGACTTGTATCCAGCTCCATCCTCCTGGGATGGACAAATGGACACAGTACCTCTCCCGTTGCCCCTGTCTCCATTATCAACCAGAGCAGAATGCATCAAAGGCCGTAATGACCCTGTGACAGAATACAAAATGCCACATGGTCGTTTTATGTTTTGTTTTTTTCAACCCAGAACGCAAGTTGTGATATATATTTTTTCCGGGGGTTGGGTTAGTTGCACTCACAGCATCCTAAATCCCTTTGGAGTGTCCTAATGTGAATTTAATGACCTGAAGCTGTGCACATGACAGGAAGGCAAGGTGAAGGTGACAACCTTTCCATTTACATGATTTTTTTTGTTTTTCCGGGGCCTTGTTTTCCAAAAAGCAGTGTGACCATTACTCATCACAATCTATTATGTAGTGTAAAGAACAATCTATTACTGCTCAACATGACAATCAAAAGTACTAAAAAGCGTATAAACCTGCTTCTGTTGGGTACTCAAAATGTATCCAAGAGTACTCATAACGTAGGCCTATTTATCAGGGACTACAAAGTGTGTGTGTTCAGTAGACTCAATGTTAATGAAAAAAAAGGTTTCAAGGATTATTATCAAATGAAGATTGATAACGTTAATGGGCACTGACAAAGAACGTTTAATACAAATAATTAAATACAATGACAATCTCTTGATCCCCAAAAATAGTTTCATAGGTTCAGTTCAAGTTGGCAACTAACATTAACATGTAATGGGAAATAACCAGGGAGAAAAACAGTCATTTTACAAACTGTAAAATATGTTTTGAGAGACCAGCCCATTGCCTAGCTACCAGTCAAAACACATTACATAAGCCTAACAACCAGAAAGAGCATATTTTGTCATTCTATGGTTTCCAGAGGATTGGTCTATAATGATAATATATAAGGACCAGAGAAGCTTCCAGTGGGACAAACACTTATTTATTGCCAACAAAAACTCTTTTCATACTTACACAGGAAATCTCAAAGAGACAAAACACTTTCTTTGTCAACTAAAATTTAATTAATGTTAAAACCAATTACAATTTCTCCAATTAGAGGACATTACTAGGTTAAGAGCCTTAATTTATCTGCTTTGGAATTTCTACATGAAGTATCAGTGGACATTTCTAAGCTGATTTACTGTGGTGTCTCCCTTTCCAATATCTGCTGAGGACCACTGAAGGCCTTAGATCAAGACAGAGCACCTCATGATCCTTAAACGGACATCATGATACTGTATGTGCTGCTAATTAAGAGTCACAGAGCACTTCAAACCGGGCCCCATCATTTCAAAATAGCTATTCGACCAGCACGGTCATAATGCTGGTCTATAATGCTCTGGGTGGTCTCAATTGAAAGTTTCCATGATGTGAAATAACAGCATTAAGGCAACAAGGGATGCATTCATATGCGTGTAATTGAATTCATCTAATTTCAAGTTACTGCTTGCTGTATCTGGACCAGTTGTATTGGGAAATACATGACTTAGAGTCGTGGAATACATGGACATTTAGGGGATGTGAAGAACACTCATTATTTGTTGTATTATTTCATTATTACAATCGCTGGCATTCAGTTATTGACAAGCACCTCACATGTCTGGTTGGACTGTGATGATATTTATGATGGCTGCTATATATGACCTTGATGACCTAGGAGTCCTGTTGTTTTGTTTAATTGATGTGGTTTTAATGTGTGTTCTGTGCTGTACCACAAATGTCCTGGCGGAGGACATACCAGTTGTCTAAGTCTCAGTTGGAACAGCAGGTCCAACTTGGCTCTATGTATCACCAATAAGGGGAGGGTTATGCTGGGGGCGTGAAATAAAACTCATATCGAAGGTTACAGTACACCTAGGTGGGATGTTCAGAGAATAATAACGCATCAGTGTTTTCTATCTATCCAGCAACTCACAGCAATGACACTATGGCGCTTAGGGTTATTCCTTCGTTTTATTCCATCCAGGGCTCAAATTGTCTTTGATGTTGTTCATCCATCACAGAAACGGTGCTCTGATGATCCTCCTCTACCATCCATTTCGAATAATTTGTTGATGCACATCCAAACCATCCAGAGGTCAGAGTGATGGAGAGCTGCCGCTGCCCCCAGTGCTAACACCTGCCTGGCCCCAGCCCCCTGGCCTGAGAAGGACTGTCGTTTGCTGCTCCCCAGCATGTAACACTAATGCTAATGGTCTCACAGCAGTCCAGGCTAGAATGGTTATTTCAGGCTTAATTCATCCATTAACATTTCATTAATGCACTGTCCTACCGCTTGCCTGCATGAGTGCCTTGTGCTATTGATGAATTCTGCAGGAAAATGTTCTTACTCAAGGTAGAGATTCCTCACATGCAACTATTTGTGTGCGCAATGCACCCCCTCGTGCGTGTGAGACATGTATCTGCCAATATGTGAAGTATCAACGTAATATATGTACGAATGTAAATATAAAACCTCATCATACGTAATGCCTAAGGCAATATAGGTCACCTAACTAATTCAGCCTCATGACGAGTAATTAACATATGCATACCTTGACTAGGATTCATTTCAGTGTGCTATGGGATATGTGTGTATACAATCCAACAAAGAGTTTTACATAATATTGTAATTAGCAAACTATGATTATTTAATGCACTCTGAATACATTGTGATATCTTGTTGTATATTATGACTAATTAAAAGTTGCATAAATTATTGTTACCTAACACAAGTCTTTTCATTGTTGTAAATGGATAAACATAGAGTCAAACATTATATCCATGTCACTAATTAAGCTTTTTGAACATACAAGTGTCATAAATGATGCAATTTAAAACACTATATCATTGCAGAACACCAACAAAGAAAAAATACTTATTTTTCTGGATAATATTTTTTAGTCACAAGGACAAAAGCCAAAACTACGGTTTAGGAAATAGCAGCCAACATGTAATTGGCTGTCCTGGTTTACTAAAAAACAAGGTGCAACATTTGTCTCTCACCACTTAATTATGAGCAAAGAAAGTACATAACTGTCTGAACAAGCCATGCAAGTGATGAATGCCCTGATTCATCAAATGTGTGTGTGATGTATGAGATGGGCTGATAATCAACATTTAGTTATGCCATATGTTTGGACAGGCCTGCCAAGCACTTGGGTAGAAGGACTCAAAGCATGGAGGTGAGTTTCCAAAGGCAACAGAGCTCGGCTACCTTCCAATTACATAACTGAATACACAATATATTCTGTGACTCAAGGTCATAATAAAAAGTCTATGAAAAACATTAATGGGTTGTTAATATAGGAAAGTATAATATAATGCAAGCTATTCTGTAAAGGTTTCCACATGACAATTTGCAATATAGCCCACAGATGTTTGAACCTAAATATACCACCAATCTCCACATCTCATTTCACCAAGGAGGTGCAACTGTTGTATCATGTCAATGTGGCACCCCAAAGTGCTGTAATAATCTCATCAATGCCATTTGAAAATCATAAGCTTTCAGGGCCGGTTGCTGTGAAATGTAACTCATGCCCTTCAAACGTTCTGGCTGTCTGGAGTTATTTAGATACAGTCCCAAATGTAATCCACATGCCAAAACTCCAGCACCAGTAGCATTAGAAGATTGGTTTTGTAAACCGCTGACAAAATGTCTCTTGGACATTGAGTGGAAGGTAAACAAAACAGACAGCTGTTTGTCTGTGCCAAGTCTAGGCCCAGAGCAGGCATCTTCATTTGCCTATTGCCAACATTTGGGGGAAATTTCAAGCAGTTTGGACTGGCATCACGTCTGTAGAAACTGGCACAGAAACACTTATTGTCGGGTAGGACTTCATTTCCATGTCTGTTGTTTTTTTCTGATTTACTTCTACCAAATGCACCCTGTACTGCCATGAAACAGCAACAGTAAAACTGCTAAAACTATGGATATTGAATACAAGTCAAAAAATGCATTATCATTCACAAAAGATAGAAGAATTAATAATTTCATCAAAGATAATTTTTGTTCTCCCCTTCAGCATAATCCTCTTCAGGACTGATTCATCTGATCTACACTGGAGTTCCTGAAAAAACACCAATTACTCTCATATGGACAGGAAGTAGAGGTACACTTTGAAGGGCTGCCATTTCAGGCAGGGAATGTTTTTGGCACCTCGACCTGTATGAAGCCATGACTCAGCAACTCAAGCTAAAGCAGGAGGGAGTGTTAGTAATCAAGTTAAAAGAACATTTGTAACAAAGGAAATAATTAAAAACGTGTCCCTTTTTTACACTTGTTTACCTTTCACTGCAGAGTAGTCCCAGAGCATGAAGCAAGGTAGAAATCTTTTGAGATTATTTCAAATACACAAAGCACCTTGACTGAACTATGGATTTGTTGCAGCCTGCGTTCCAAAGACATTTTAGGTGTGCTGATGTGTTGACTTTGATGTGCTTCGTGGCATACAGTCTATATACATTTTAATGAAAAGCAAAAGTTCTTCTGTCAAATAATACTTAAAAGTCAAATGAAGTTGAAAAGTTACGTTAGTAACTGGAAAACGTCTGTTTAAGATAAGTGTTACTTATTTCACTTGCCAGGGTGTCACATGCTCCAAGCTTTGAAGAGGCACATTAATGACAGAAGAGAACAGACAGCAGCCATTTCAGAACAGAGAATGACCTCTTTCTAATGGCACATTGAGAATGTCATCTGTCTACTATGTCTAATTATGTGAATCGAGTAGTTACAAAAGTGTCTTAAGGCTGTTTAGGAATAAAGGGGACATTTAAATGCAGTGCACTTTGAAAATTACAGATCCTTCAAAATACTTTCCATAGAAACAGCCATTTCTGGCTCATGCAATCCTTTCTGCTACAACTAGTTCTGTTAATTTCATGCTTTGAGAGCAAGTCCAGCCTGTTGAGCCTACTTGAAATAAACAGTGATTTCATAGTGCCCTAATTCTGCTTGTAAACATATTTTTTTCACAAAGTTAGTTCTTTTTTTGTGTGAAACTAAATTGATGTTCTAAATATTTCTATTTTTTCGACACATAATTGACATTATTCATTTATAAAGTAATTTTTCATTTCAGTTGACTTTTCCAGTTTACAGTCAAGGCTAGTTATTCAGGGAAAGTCCTTTGCATGAAGCTGGTGTCAATTTAGAAAATGTTTTAAAACTTGTTGTTAAGGATGGGAAGACATGCTATTACCAAAGACCTGCTGATGGTAGGCATCATGACGTAAGCTTGGTTGACGTAGCTTGAGGAGTCATCATCCACAAATGAAAAGGAACAATATGGCACAAGGTTAATAGTGCATGCTTCAATCATGAAAATAGAAAGATATCAAACACACTGTGTATGGTATGGATGGTATTTAGTGCTGAAAAAGCAACACATAAATAAATAATAAATAAATAAAACAGTACATCTGCATGTATTTCAAACAATTGTATTGGTTCATGCACCGACAATGTGTGTCAAATATGTACAGAGTATGTTTTGCATGACTTTGTATTTAAACATTAGCTTTAGTGAGGCTGGCCATGAATGCATCTTGTCTAGTTAACAACCAATCAATAAAAGGAAGAAAAAAGTTATTTTTCTGTTAAAACATCCTGAATGATTTATATTCAAAGCTTCACTCTTCTTCTCTAGTTTGGCTTTCTACTTATTGTTTTGATTGATCATTAAACATACCATTCTGTAAACAACCCATTTAGTTGTCTGCTATTTTTTTTATTTTGTAACATGGAAGAACCATGTCTTGATCATTTCAAAACACAGCTTATATTTTGTATGCCTTTTTGAGATGCAGGTACATGTTGTCACAGTTGAAGTGGGTGGGGAGAAAATCGTTGTTTCATTAAACCAATCCCCTCCACCCCTTCTGTTCCTACCAGTCCCCCCATGTACACACCCTGCTTCCCTTCTCTTACGAGTTATGATGTGTGGTTGAAGGCTCTTTTCCCATGCAGTAATGACTGTATACCAAGATTTTCAAGGGCCCGTTCATGACAATCCCATTTTCTGTGTAATTTCATGGTTGTCTTCTTGAATGAAGATATTGGCCGCTATGAAGCAGGAGGTCAGAGTCTCCTGCTCCATTTCAGTATTGTTCCAGAATATGTTTCCTTTCACTTGATGAAAAGTAATTCATCATTTACACCGCTGAATTCTGCCAGATTTTTTTCCTTCTTTTTTTCTTCTTCTTTTTTGGTAAAAACTTTTTTTAAATCCCTGTGGTACCTTGTGCTGGTGAAAGAGATGAATAGGTTCAATACAACACCAGGCCAGCGATCCTAAGAGCAGGTTAGGCCTCGCAGGCCCCACACTGCCCCTTTCTCATGATAGAGTTTGTCACCTCTCTACCTCTCGAAGTCAAATCCTGTCAACTCAGGCATCCTTCAGGATCCCCAAAGTGGCTTTGGCACCCAGTGGGGCATGTGAGCTTAAAATTGATTTTTTTTTCTCCTAGATCTGCCAAGTTCCCTTAAGGGATGCAGTTGACAGCCAGCAGACCCTCAACCTATCACAAAGCAGTGCTTGTGTAAAAGACACCTAGGGAACTTCCTGTGCTTCCAGCGGCCGGAGGGGAAGAGGTTTCTGACGTGTTGAGAGAGGGGTGCTGTTGCTAAGAAACCAACCTTTTTCTCCAATCACTCTTCCCTGTGCTTGGCCTCTTGACTGCCCTGCCTGAGTGAAATTAATTGAGTCAAGGGCCCCCGAACTCACTTTTAATTGTGCTTCATTTCATCATCTGTTCCTGTTCAAAAGTCCAAACATCTTCCGGATGTGTTTCTCTATGCCTCTCTCATGCATTTTTCCGATATATATATTGTTTTTTTCATGTAATCTGATAGAACATCACTCAATAATCAAGCTTGGTTTCTTTTAATCATCTTATCCCTGGCAAGCAAGGAAATAGATGTTCTGGGCAGAAAATGAGCGTGTGTATGTGTTTGAACATGAATGAAAGCTTCTAGCTGGGGATTGAACCTCACATGGTCTCCCTCTTCACCAGCTGGCCACAGTAGGTGTCCAGAGCCCAATCAGGAGGCCTTTAATAACATGAAGGGGAGAATCTTGAGAGACTTAAACACGGAACCTGATCATCCTGGCTCATCAAGTCCACGGCTCTCCTGTGACCCTCCTGAATAATATCTCTGGTACAGCTCCACTAAAAGACAGATTAAGTCATTCCCGGGTACTTAGGAGTACAATGAGCTAAGATTGGTATCATCAGTAAATCACACCTAAATTCAGCTACTGTACGTTCTCAACTCATTTACATTGAGTAAATTGAACTTTCATAGCAAAAGGTGGAGCAACATTAAACCATGGTAAGGTTCTCATATTAGACATTTGAGAAGCGAAGGGGCATCTAATATGGCTCTTAACAAATACATAATCCAAGCCTTATCTCCAGACCAGTTGTGGCAATAAGTAGACCTTCAACTCAAGTTAAGACCATTCTCTTTTTTCTGGACTATTTCTACTACAAGAGCATTCTCTCTCCCGCCTTTCACACAAGTTGGCACGAAGGGGGAGTCTGTATCTTATTTTTCTTCATTTAACAATTTTCCTTTCTGTCTCTCATTCGATGAAAATATGCTCATGCCCTCAGCAAACAAACAAACACACACAGTTGCCACATCTTGCACATCTTTGCCTCCAAGCCAGTAAGCACCCAGGTGGCACTGAAGAGGCAAGGAGGGCTTCGGGGAGGGAATAGCCAGAGAAGTTATGCATGAACAAATCACGTGTGCCTGTGATTTAAAGAAATACATGCACAGATGGATTTGGGGTTGTGGGGGGTTGTGACTTAAAGGTACAATTAGATATCCTTGAGCAATATTAAAGATAGTTGGCAGATGAATTTAAAGACACATCGTTTTCCATAGTCTTAAACGAATAAAGCAACAGAAAAATATGCAGTACTCTGTACTGTCTGAATTTCATCTTCCCCCAAAAAATCCATCTTAAAATAGTTTTTTTAGAACAGATAGTAGTTTTTAGAACAACAATAGTTTTTTTATGTTATACTTTTTATAGTTTTAGTTCTCATGTCATGACTAGGAACATCAATTGACCGTATTTCCTGTGTTGACCCCAACCCTGGCTGTAATTGTAAAAGTTGAGGAATTCAGGTACATTTTTTCGTTTTCTTTCTGAATTGAAACCTGTCTAAATCTCTTTGCAATGCATCAGGCTGTGTAGCAAAGCTGGGATGCCCCGGCCCTTCTCTGGCCTATAAATAGAAAGATGGAAGTTAGTCTCAGAAGGAGGCCAATCCGCCAGCACAGCTGTGGGATGCAGATTTGTTTTAGCAGAAGCTGTGCTACCTGTTATGTGGGCTGAAGAGATGAGCAGCGTCAGGTAAATGATTTTCTCGCCACGTACAGGAGTGGGGAAGGGGGAGGGGGGGGGGGGGTGCCAAGGCATTAAGAAGGCCCGCGCTTTGCAGCCTGGCCCTCTCCTGTGGAGACTTTCACAGGATGTGATGCCCATAATAGCCTCTGCTGCTAGGCCTGCCGTCTCTGCATTACCGACTCATTTCATACATTAAGTGCTTTACCTTCAGGGGCGCCCTGTGAAAGTGGTTGAGCTGTGGTATCTCTCTTTTCACCTCTGCTCAAAGTTTCATTTGATCTGCATGAATACAGTGGAGTGCACTCGTGGGTTTTTGGCTCCTGCATTAGGTTCTTCCCTGTCCTGCCCTGATAGAAACGATCCCACTCATGGCTCCAAAGTTAGTGCAGCTCACAGGTAACCCCCTTAGTCATTTAACATGGGCAGTAAGCTGCCGGTAAGCATCACCTCTTTTCCTACACTCGGGTGCAACTCAGGGCTGTGCCAGAAAGTGTTTTCTTTTCAGAGTTTTTTCCCCCAAAATCCTCTACTCAATAGTTACTGCGAGGTGTAACTGATATCTCTAACAGGGTTCTAGGTCTATGATAAAAAAGATTCTCGCGGGACGAACTCGCTGTAGCCATGCGCTATCCCGCAGCCACTGATGAGAGTGATATGTTTAATTGGGGTGGTCTGCATTCTCCGCCCCTCTCTTTGGATCCACTCTCTGTCATCTGCACCAGAGCGATGGCTGTAGGGGACACACACGATACCCCCACAAAACAGAGATAAAAAAATGTAATACTTCCACATTTTCCACAGCTCCTTTTATCATTATTCAAAAATTAGTTTTTAATGCAATGAGTAGTTCCAATCATGTTAAGGTCTGCATGATTCAGATACTATCATAATTACAATTAGATTACATTACTGCAATCAGAGAAAGGGGATCGTTAAGAGAAAGAATATAAATTGCTTTAGTTTTACAAGTACTGAGCAAGCAGAAATTTGAATTAATCTCCATTTAAACATCTTCTCTCTAACAGAACTGCAAAGTATGCTGGTTTCTTCCAGGCCATCAATACAAATTAAGGGAGAAATATATGAATTTTCTGAGGGTCTTAACATTTAAGTTTTATGCAAGTATCTTACATTTATTTCAGAGTACTTGGGCACTTTGATTGAAACTTCTGGGGAATTAATGACCCTACTTTTGAAATGGAGGGTTTCTGCATATTGGTCTGTACAAGTGAATCTGCCAAAATCAGGATCCAATGCCAATGTCCTCACTGTCCTCTAAAATCAACAAACAGAAAGCATGACTGAGTTGTCACACAATGTGGATAATCCCTGGTTCATAAAAATAGAATAATTACTCTTGGGGATAAAGTAAAACCATCAGTCAAACACTTGATCAATGATTAGGAGAAGAACTAAAGAAAGAAATCCCTTCTCCTCCAGTGAATTAAGTCCCCAGTCAGAAGCACACTACAGTTATTTCTTGACAAGGATTGACAATGCGTCTCAGATTTTTCATTATCTGCACAAACAACAGTTGTATGCCTCTTTGCGGCTCAGAGTGGGCATATTAAATGTAGGCCAAAACAAAGACTACTTTCTGATGGGTTAATGAATTGCAGTTCTGTATACAGGATGAGCAATAAATAATGCAGATGATCACCCTGTTTAATATCTGCACAACTTTTGGGAGGTCTGCCATTTTCTTGATATCAATTACTTTTTTCCCCACTTTCTACAGTCTTCTTGTTGGAACACAATTTGAGATTAATGCCTGCTTCTAAATTACCACACATGCAGCACATTTATCAGCTCAGAGAACAATCCTGCAGATTCATCCTTCGACTAAGTGCCAGAATATTCATGAAATAAAAAGAGTAATTTTGTCCCCCATTGATGAAAAAGGGATTTCTGAGTTTTGCATATTTCTTTTACGTTATATCATGCTTTTATGTTTTGTCCTAACAGTACTTGAAAAGTTTGAGTTGATCTATTGCACGAGAAAGCATGCTTAATTTCACTACAAATACTGAGTTATATTTACGGCAAATAAGCGTGATACATTACTGTTGTACAATGTGATAACAGAGATAACATTGTATTCTCCTTATTTGTAAGCCATGGTGCATAGACTCATAATAGACAACCATTCAAGCCTTGACTTCACTAATGACTAGAGAAGTAAACAAAGCTTTTAAAATGAGTTTCTAAATCAGTGCAGGGAGAAGAAAAACTCTTGCCGCCTTTTGGTCTTGTGCATGCATGCTCAACACCCTCCTTAATCAACCATTAGGAAGGAGTGAAGATGTTATGAAAATGCGCTCTGGCCTTTGTTCCGCGTCTGTCATGGCATTGACTTCCCTGACACAATGCTACAATGCATGACGGATCAAAGTAATTAAAGTTCCAATAATTTACCTTCCTCTGTTCCGTGTCAAGTCTGCTAGACCCAGGCTTTCTGGCCATTATTGATTTCCTCACCACTATCAGAGCATGATCCTTAAAAGGGGGTGGGGGTGGTGGGGGTGAAAATACATTTTAATGACTTTCCACGCTGATATAGTAAGAACGCTTCAGATGTTTAACCATTAATGACCACTGGCAGATGATGGACACGGACAGAGAGCCGCTGCACACGTTGCCTCGACTTTCTCTCACATCACTGTTCTCGACTTGGCATAGATGACAGCCTACACACCGATATGCAAGGACGCGCACGCCTATTAAGTTGCTGTGCGGGTACAGTGACCAGATCTGTTTGTCTCCTTCACCTTGTCTAACTTTAGAACCCCGCAGAAACTCAAGCTTTAAAACACAAATCCACTCCACAATCCAGGAGATTTAGACCCAGACGTCTGATTCGGGCTGTGCACGGATTGGGAAACGACTATCGGTAATTCTGTCTGGTGTCTGGGCGTGGGATTGATGTGCCGCTTCTTAGGAGAGAGACTCCCTGTGTTCCCCGCGTGGCCTGCTCACCGACGAGTCAGAAAACTTCACTCACTCACTGTAGGTTACTAGCTCCCTCCTCTCAGCCACGACAATGTGTCATTGTCGTCCTCGTTTCAGCAGGTTTCCGTGGTACAGGGGGTAAGCCTTCAAAAGAGCCCCTCTCCTCCCCTGATGAAAGTTAAATGGTGAAGTATTCCTGTTCTCTCGTGTGATTAGTGTGTCACACATTAAAATGCCATATTAAGTAATCCCATCCTTCAGGCTTTACATCCTCCACAGGTATTAACTTAGAGAATAATCCTAAGCTATTTGGAAGTAGGGATGCATATAAAGATCTGGCACTTCATGTTTGAAATTCGATCTGCCTGGTAGGTGCGATATTCAACTGCTGGAGACTTACAGAGAGACAGCAGTGAAGCACAGCATTGCCTCTTACACCATCCCCGCCCAGGTTCTGATTCATAATCTCCACACACAATTTAGATGTACCGTAAGAAGCAATTGACAAATGACTGCACTATATTCAAATGCAGCATAGTATACACAGCACTATGTACCATAAGCGTTACGAAACACAGGCCTGCACTATAAACGCACACTGTAGTGCACTGTATCACATCCTCAAGCGCTCATCCTCAGAGCCATTGTTGTTCGTTTTCCCTACACCCCCCTCTCACCCCCCCTCCCTCTGCCCCCCATGCCCATGAGAGGAGGTCAGAGCCCTGTGGCCCTGAAATCACTAATTATCATCATAGAAATGTGTCATGCTCTTCATTATTTCTGGTCACATGGCTGCTCCTCCAGTCTAGACTAGGCATCTTTTGAGTGCCTTGGTGTATGCTTTGGAGCGGGGTCAGAGCAGCCCTGGTGAGGATCCATGCCCTCCAGGGATTATGTATATGCTTCAAATAACTTCCATGTTCAGTATACGCCACAAGTTACAGTTCAAACCCCTCTGTGAGCAGTGACAGTACATCGCAGTCTCTACGATGTCACAACAAAAAGATACCTCAAGCATACAATATATCATGATTGCCGACATTGGAGAAAATATCAAAACAAGAATATCTTAGTATACAGTAGATGGGCTGTCGCATATCAGTGTTGAAGTATCGGTGTTAATCATGAAATACAATTTGTGCATTAGTTCTAATAAAGATGGGGAAGATAAGACATAATTCTCTACCAACAAAAACCCATTTGTATTTATTGCACCAGTGAACATTGTCTATTCACTATTGGTCTGTCAGATTGTAACCTGGGGCACCAAAGACCACAAAGCAATGCTGTGACAGCACATGCAACACATACTGCACACAACTGAGTGATAACGCCTTCTCAAAATGTACCCAAAGCAATATAAACTTAGAACATAATATACATAAAACTGGTTAGTGGAATGTACTCATTTTTCAACGGATGATAATGGGAATCTACAGTAATCTAATGTTCTACAAAGTACTACTTTATATTACATTCCACTGTGGAAAAAGCTTGTTACTTTATATTTGTCTCTGACAATACTAATGTGGATTACCGAAAGAAAAGCATGCTTTATTCAATTTCCATCATCAAAAGCTTAGCTCACGTTTATAATATTATGAGCATATCTGCTCCATTGGATAATTCATACCTCAACCAAAGCTTACACCTGCTTGAGAGAATTAGGTTGAAACCTTAATAGATGTTTAAACCTGTCAAACAAATGAGATAAATGCATTCAGAACCTGTTCCTCTGTTCATCAGCTTAATTCCGTCTAAGGGAATCCTTGCCCACACCTGCGTACAGGGAAGTCCCTGCAACCAAGTTCTATCAAAGCCTCATCACTGGCGGGCACTGAGGCACAGTCAAAGGCAATTAAAAACCTGAAGCAAGGTCATGAAGCTCAGCCCATACACCCAGGACTGATACTATTAGGGGGGCAAGCACTGGTCCTGTCCCCCCCATTCATTATTAAAGAGACAGCACTCCTCTGTTCAGGGGTGTCGGATGGGGGAGTGATGAGCTCGCCTTGCTAAAGACAGTAAGCGGATGTTAACTTCCCACTGAGAGAATTTCTCCAGGTCGAATGCAAAGCGTTCTACTAATCATCCGCGCCATGAAAGTGCCAGCTGCGGCCCATGGTAGGATTATCATTCTCATAGACCTCTTACCGAGCTTTTAGCTAAATGAAAAATCTGCCGTAGCCTGGGGAGAAGGCAGCGAGCAGATAAGAAGGAAGAGTGTTTACTAAGAAGCTGCGCCGGTGCAAATAGAAAAGGTTTTTTCCTCCTTCTGTGATGTAAAAAATCGTGAGGGAACCATTAGGTTAGTGCAGGAGCCGGTGCTGGGAAGAAGGAAATTAAACTTAAGAGAGAAAAGAGCAATGTATTTACACGATTCATTTGTGACAAGTTCTTATGGGCTCATTAATTTAACATTTCTCTCTACCTTCTATCCTCAGGGCAATGCGATTTGTTATTCTATAGTTCTTAGTTTCTTACCGATTCCTTTCTATCATTGCCACAATGCTCCATCCTGACTCATAACCCTTTGTCTTTCGACTACTCTGGAAATAATCTAATTTGAGTTATTATACAGCACAGGAATCAGCCACCTTTGTTGCACAAATAAAATAATCAGTTTTCCAGAAAAGCTCGGAGGTTGGGTGGGAGGGTAGTAATCTTATGAGACACTCTGCCCTAGCACTGCGCTCTCACCTAAGGGTAATGGATCTCTATTAAAACTCTATTACTGACATGTGTAAAAACTGAGCTTTGAGCCAAACATGGATAACAAGGGCAATGTATTTGGAAGTCACTACCAGCTCCCTCTGGACAGTGGCTCTCATTACAGAGCCATCAGCCCATTCTGTTTGCCTGGACGCAAGGGGGAATACTGAAATAACAATTAAAGAGCTCTGCAGCCCATCCCACCACAGAGCTGTTGGAGGTATTGGGGGCCTCCCAGGGGGGCCCTGGAGGGGCAGTGCTCTTGACCCCTCGCTCTCTGATCTGACTGAGACAATGCAGCAGTAAATTGTAAAGTGAAGCAGAGTTGTTGGCAGGACTGGGTTTATTTCATCCACGCCTAATTCACTCTCAACTCGGGCTTTCGTGCACAGAGGGAGGCGATGAAAGGGTTGATGGGAAAAGTGCAAATTATATACAAAAGAGGAGATTCATAAATATTATCAAGAAATGTCACAGAGTTGCCCCTTGATTTTTGATGCTTTGGTTCTGTCTAAATCAAATAAACCATAAACTCTGATGTTGGACCATTCCAATTTCACTTCCCACTCATTCACTGCCATTGCAGATAATAAAATATCATTATGTGCAGTAGTTCAAAGTGATTGCTTTGATTATCACTCAGTGCTGAGACATTAGATACAGCTTGGTTCAACATCATTTTGAGCTGGACATGGTCTACTTTTTCTTGTTTGTACAATTGTTTGAGGTTAAATATGGCCTTAAGGATATTCCAGATAAGTCAACCTAATGGTGGGGGAACTTGGTTTACTCTGTGTACCCATAAAGTGTTACCACAATTTTGATTGACTTTCATGAAGTTATCTTGAAATATCAACACAGATGGACATAAAGTACAATGTACACATACATATTTCATTCTAATGTATATGTTTATGAAATGTTATTCTAAACAATATTTAGAATATAAGATTTGTAATCCTTTTCATACAAACTCAAAAGCTAGGCAAGGGTGAAATCCAAGGAATGTTTCTTGAATAATTCTGGCAGTTGTAGCTAGATCTATGGCAATCAGAAAGTAGAATAACACATCACATATAAAAGCAGACATTTTCTCTTTTTTTTCTCAAGAAGAGGTGTTAGGTTGGGTTTAAGGGTGCCCAAGTGCAATGCGTGTAATCTGTGTGACCTGGGTTCAAGACCAGCACTTCTCATGTTGGGCACCACTTATGCAGAGTGTTAATGTTAGCTACTGACCTCAACCTATAGAACAGCCCTATCCCTAGGCCTTAGCCTAAACTCAACCCTGAGGTTACCTGAGACTGTAAAAGAGCTGTGACAATTGCCTTTCCAAACCTATTTAAATGTATCACATTTGAAATCCTTCCCTTGTGAATATATCTAAATATATTCCATCAGAAGAAGAATTTCAAATCCACGCCAAAGGGTGTATGCCTGTCTCAGGAGACAACAATGTACTACTACTGTTATATGTCTAAGACACACTGCTAAGAGACCATGCTGCACGGTGTCAAACACAGGAGGCTGCATGTGTGGTTTACACCTTTAATAAAAACCCTTCATCCTACTGACACTTCTGTCATAATCCTTCAGATGGAAGTCAAAATGGCACAACTTAGAATCAGTCCATCAGTCTCTAGCTCTCTCTGAAGCTGACCGTATGTAGGCTGTCAAACAATGTGGCAATGCCCCATGTGATGGTGTTTAATCCAATTGGCATAGGAGCCAAACTTGTAAACTAATCTATGCATTAGCCCAGCTGGCACAGTGAGCCTGCATGCTCCCCAGGAACCTGAGTTAAGAGCCGTTTTGCAGCTAGTGATAAGCACACAAGCCATTGGGAAGTCGCTTTAGCTTCCATTCTTCTCTAGCACAATCATCTCAGTACATATATCAGTCTACCTGTCTCTGAGACCTATTCGAGATTAAGGTCAGTCGAAAAAGAGTCCTCTCGGTTCTTTAAATACTTAAAAAATTCATAAGTCAAGAGGCTTAGGCTTTCTCAGCACAAGTCTTCATAACAATGAGAATTCTAATATTTAATATAGGAATAGCTGACAGGAGATTTTTCCCCTACATTCCACCCCATCAAAGTCAAATATCCTTACAGTTTGACAAGAGGAAAGACACTTGCACTATTTTACTACCACGTCTGACGGACATAAATCCTGCCCGATCACATCACATGCGTATTTGGTGCCAAAAAGAGGTACAAGCGCATCTCTACTTTCACATCTTCACATTTAAAATGAGAATAAATCTTCTCAATATGCACACAGACCCGCTGCTTGGTTGTTTCACGAGCTTTCAGTGAAGGCCTCTCTTTGAGGTTTGTTGTGCCAAGTCGGGGAATTTCGAGGTCTAACTTAAAACTGCTGCCATGTTTCAAAGTTGTGTTGGTACTAGTCCTTTTTATCACTGAATTCATTATAGTTGAGCTTTTAAGCCCACGGCACTGCATATCTGGTAAACAGAGTAAAAATGATGATAATGTACAATGGGTTACTATACTGGGAGTTCATAGAATACCAGGAATCAGCCTTTGGCAAAATGACTCCACAAACCAATGAGTATTTTGCTAAAATAAAAAGATCTATAAAAAGCCATTGGTCAAATGCTCTACAAATATTGTTCTAAAATGGATTGTGTCCCTCAATACATAATACATAATGTACAGTGCAGCTCAATGTTTAGTGTTACTGCCTACTGTATGTTTTAAATATAAATGCCACAGTAGAATCATCATGTGGAAACATGGGTTATGAGGACTTGCAAATCATAGAGTATCACCTAGTCCACCGAAGTAGACCTCCTGGATAGGTTATACAGAACAACAGGAATAACTGGCTAGTTGTAGTAATGTATTGCTTTATTCAGTTAGGAAAGAGTTGGAGTCCCTATAGGGTTCTTTAGAAAACAAGTCTAGACCCTTTAGCCCTCATATTTGGGTCATTGTATTTGTGTAAGGGATCAGAGGGACTATCTTTCAGGGGAAACGGGTGAGGCTGAGCTCAGTTCACCAATAAATATGCCAAGCTGCTTTTTTTAAGAAGAAAGGGGAGATTTAGAGGAGTAATAAATTATTCTGAAATGTAACTGATATTTAGTTTGTGTGTAGTAGAAAAGTCCTCAGTAAATTGAATTAAGACTATCCTCAATTGTAAGGAAATTGTATGCACAGACCTGGAGACTCCTTTCCTAATTCAGACATTAGGATTCCCACCACTTGGAAATAATACATGTTTTTTCCTATTCATAGAGTACAAGCAAAGAGCTCTTGTCACATTTGATATTAGGCCCTTATCCAAAGATTACTTTTAGTGGAAGTTACCTTCATTGAATTTTTTTTTGTTGAATAATTGATTGCACGTGTCAGAGGGTACATTTCCGTACCCTCTGCATATATATATGCAGTATGTAAATATAATATACAGTGTATGTAGTATGTATTAATGAATATATTCATGCCATTTAATGAGAGAGTATAAGGCCCTTTATAAATGCCACTTCAATTAAAGCAATCATTCAACATGAAAATGAAAAATCGCAGCAGCAAATGACAGCCCAATCTTAGCTAGGTGGATTTTGTGCTGGGGGGGGGGGAAAGTTCCTTTGAGTACAGTAGCTCAACAATGCCTCACAATCACCTTCAGGCCATATTTAAATTTCCATTGAAAAGTAAACCTTTTTTTCCACGGTTACTGCAATCAAATGAAACCTAGCCCCTTACTAATTAAGTGTGTGAATATCTGGACTCTAATTAACATATTTGCGAGACAGGCAAACAGGGCTTTATAGCATCAGTGTATGTTCACAGCTTGAGCTGTGTCTCTCAGACCTGGGTTAAAAGAAACTCCAGCGCATTCAAGCACAGGTCGTCCAGCCTCTCAAAGAGGGGGAAACGGTGTAATTGGGTGACCGTCTTGTTATCCCTTTGTTGGTTGCAATTCCCTCATTAGCATTTTGGAATATTTTAAATTATAATCCAGAATTAGGTTTTACTTTTTCCAATTAGCTGGGGCATTAAAAGAGGAGATGATGGGCTCAAGGTTTGGGGCAAGCATAAATTACTGATGTGTTAGACTATGTGCTATCGACAGGATTGTCCTCTTGCACTGAGTGGTGTACAGTAGATGGTATGATATGCATATCACTTCAACCAATAATATTTTGCTGAGGCCACTTGAAAAGTGTGTGTCTAACTTGTGATACTGCTGCTTTATACAAGAGAAAACCTTGCCTGTTTAAACCTGTGCCAATACTCATGATCAAAAATCGAAATGTCACATTGTCAACTCCACAAAGCAGCTATTGTGGTTGGAATCACTGATTATCAAGATTGATTTAATGTGTTAGTGTTTAAGTTTTTTTTTCTTCATTATTGTTTCCAAATAGTGCAGCATAAATACTGCCATTTTTAAGTAAACTCCAGATTCTTAAACTGCTTTCTCTTTGTTCTGATTGTTTTACTGAGCCTGAGTATTGTTGAAAGTTCCTGATGTTTCATGCCAAGGTTATGTGGTTGAGAGTAGCGCGCGCGTGTGGAAAGGAGCAGCGGCCCATGGCCTCCCAGCACACCCCTAGTTAATTGGAAACGTACATTGTCGACTCAGCCAATGTTAGTGTCTAATCAGGCTGAGTTTCTAAAACTAAGTAGATTTTATTGAAGAAAATTTAAATCATGGGTGACCCAAATTGAGTGCATACAATTCCTGTCCTTTCCAAGCCAGGTCATGGACCAATCTGAACCATGAGAACACAGACCAAAAAGTACTAACAAGTTAAGTGTGTCATTGTTTATTAAAAAAATATAGATTTTTTGCCTTTGTCATGTGAAAAAAGTGAGGGTTTTTGGCGTCTTTTGAACCCAGAGCGCGTGGTTAAGGGAGTGTGACTGAAGCACGTAAGTGGAGACGTTACTGATCCTGTGTTCACCTAAACCTCTCAGAATCCTACGTTTGTAAGGAGACATTTAACCCCATTTCACCTCTAACAGGACTTACAGTGGCACTGGGCTCAAATATGATGTTCACCTCATGTCAACCCTCCATGATAAGACACAAAGAGAACCACACAAAACCCTTCACATTCCTTTGAATGGCTTGGCTTTTTTCTTTAAATTGCATTTGTTCCAAATGTCCTATTAATGTGCAAAAGTTGAAGATGTCAAAAGTAATCTGACAGCTAGGTTTTAGTTAAAGCATACGTGTCATACTTTGGTTCTATTAGCAGGTCGTCCAAAGCTCTATTAGTGACATCCAAGTCACTGATGTGTCACCTTCATTTAAAGTTAAGCACTGTGACAGTTTAATATGGCGGAAGATGAAAGCCTACTGTTTGGATGACATATCAAACCTTTCTCAGATGGGTAATAAATAGGGCTTATTGTTTCAGTCACAGAGTGTGAGCAACTGTCCTCCTTCCTCTAATGTGTCTTTATTCCTCTTCTTCCTAGTGATTGATTTGCGACCCTGGAGTTTCTTTACCTTGTTGTTGGAGGTTTCTTTGTATCAGATGAGGGTCCGTCAAACCAGGTTTTACTGAGCTGTCAAAAACACAGAGTGGGGAAGAAAATGGAGAGAATAAAATACACAACCACACGCATGCACCCAAACCAGAGTGCCCCCCAAAAAACACTAGCAGTGCTAGCTAGCTATACAGTTACGCCACTTCACTTTCTCTAAAGCCAACTGTATTTCCAAGTCATCAGAACTCAAGACTAATTCATCCTTTGATTACCTACACATTGGCATAATAAGACACTGGTAGACACAATGAAAACCGTTTTTGATTTATACAGATTTTCACAGGAGAACAGTGTGCTCATCCGTCCTACATCTCAGAAGGGGATGATGAGCTTCATTTCAATCACTGTCACCTCACATGAGGCATTCACGTCCCAGAAGACAGTTTCTTACATGTGACCACTGGACCATATATACAAATGTTATCAATCTATCTTCCAGGGGCGGCAGGCATCTTGCCTTGTCGAATGTAAATAGTTCATTGTAAATATCTCTGACATGTCATTAGAGGGGGGAAAAGTGACACAGGTTGCGCGTCCAACAGAGACCGATTCTACAAACATAGCAAAGCCTCGGCAGCTACAGGTGGGCAATTTTGACGGCTGGAAGAGGGCCTGGGGGATCCCTCGGTCAAGATAAGCAGGTCCATTAGACCAGGGCTCGGTGCTAGGCAGTCCGTTTGTTTTGTTCTTTTATGTGGAGCGCAGAATGAGGTGCCGTGAAGCTTGAAAGAGTGTCTGACATCTGAAGTGTTCTGATAGCTCCCCGCAATGCTCGAAAAAATTAACTCCAACTCCCAGATCAACCCTCAGGAGCTTAATTACATCAAAGAGAGGGAATCTTGTTAAATTCAATCCAAACAAAAAAAATGATCAGTAGTTTTCAAGGCTTTGTTTGACATTGAGAAGACATGAAAGAAAAAAGGGAGTGAGGGAGAGAGAGAGAAGCTCACATTCACATGCATTGAAACTCAAAAAAAGAAGAAGAAGAAGAAAAGAAGAGACAGTCGAGGGTGGCCTGTCAGAAATTTGGGGTTATACATGACGCCATTATAAGGACACATCACGTTGAAATGGAGTGACCTACATGACAGAGACCCCTACAAATGTCTAGAGAAGAAAAGTGCCTACAAAGGTAGCTTTGCATGGGCTCCCCCCTGGCCATTCTATTGACAGAGATGACAAGGGTCCCACGATGCACTATTATCCTTGACCGTCGAGCACACATCAAATGTGCAGGGAGCTGTCCCTGTCAGAGCAAAGAAAGGCCCTCAGAATACGCAACACAGAGCCAGCTTGTTACATTAGCTTCCACCTAGGTTTGTCAAAACACAGGGTTATTCAGTGTATACACATGCCTTCAGGGATCCTCCTTTCAAAAAGAGACGGAATGAGAGAAAGAAAAGGAAGGGAAAGGGTGAGGAATCAGACATGCTCTTGAATCTCTTCAAGGAGACGATACTCTGCATATGTTTACGCAAACCTTTACTTTTTCTCTGAAATGGCAAAGAAAAAAGACGAGCTTTGAAGAAGACAGATAAAACAAACCGCTCCTTGGCTATAGAAATCGTATCTTTGTGATGTTAAAAGTAATTGATAAACAAGGTCTTTCTTTCAAGGGAACTTGTCACAAACTTAGGGTTAGGGATTTTCTATCAACAATGAGAAACTTTGTCCCGTGCCTTCATTTCAAATAATGTCTCCAATTAAAAGATCTTGACTTGGGGCATCTGCTTTATTGATGTAACCAATGGCCTTACCAAATATTTACACTGGGTTTGAAAAGCGAGCAACCTAACGCCTAGTGGTAAACCAACAAAGACATTTACAAAGCTTTGACTGTCGAGACAAATTTGAAAGAACTCTCACTTATTTTATTTGGTGTATAGATATATATAGACACACATACATACATACATACTGTATGCACTGATGGCTGATATAGTATGGCATATGGCAGTTACATATATAAATGTGATATTGTGGCCTTTCCATATACACAATTAAGATATGTTATATTTGCTACAGTGTAAACAGTCCATGCACCATAAGTATGTTACCGTCACATTCACCTTAGGTGAACCTTCTCTTTGCCGAATGCATAATTGGAAAGTGGTAAGACATATGGATACAGCTGCATTGAGCCTTGCTCAAGGTTTGGTAACTTCATTACTATCCACCCCCTAAGAAGTCACACACTCTCTGTATTACATATTTTAATTTATGTCATTGAAGGGCGGGTCTTAACACTCCTAACAGAAGATTATCCATTCCTGTAAGGTGAAATCATACATGGTATTAGAGGGGAAAATGGAAGAAAAAAAACTGAGGGTAGTGCATGGATTATTTTTGACAATATTATTTAGTCAAATGTATTCCTATTTAATTTTGCAATACAGGTACAGTAAATATTTGGACCGAAAGTAATAAACAAATCACATGTTTGAAAATGACCCATTAGACTTGTTGAAAACAGGAAACACAGAAAAAAAAAACCTGAATAGGGTTTAATAGGGCCTAACAAACATTACTGAAGAGGAACAGGCTAAAGATCAACAGAACATGTGCCATGAACACGATGGACCTGATAACGGAACCCGTTCCACAGTGATGGTGGGCTCAGCTGGAGACAGTTGCTAGCACAAGGTCCAGCATGTGATCCAGCTCCTTGAGGAGCCTGCTCATCTGGGGGAGAGATGGTCATCAGGAGAAGCCAAGTCAGGGGCTGATTTAAGGAGTTCAGGAAATCCAGAGCACTTCACCCAGGCTGGCCCCAGTCCACCACAGATGAGCACACATACTCCCAGGGAAATGACAGCATGGCCGATCCTGGTCTTACATCATTAGGAAACATACGCCATGACCGTGGGGATCTGTGTTATAATTTATGTTGGACTGTTGCCAGTGGCTGGACAAATGGATGCTTGATCATACCAGGTTGGGCCTCTCCTGTAGAACACTGAGAACGGTTGCATTCATTTGCGTCACGTTTTTCCTGAACCTGACGGCACTGTTTGAATGAGCAAATGGCAGGCCTCTTACTTCAGTACATTGATGACCTAAACAGGGTGTGGGGATCCACACAGGAGCTCCATGGTGACATACTAGACTGCATTGCTCATGAAAACGAGACGCTAAGGGGTTAGGTCATCTACAGTATAGTTTGGAGGTAATAAGAACATCCTGCACAAAGCCAGAAAAGGATCGACCTTGAGAGGCCAGACCTTTGCCAGTCTTTCACAAACCATTTAAACATTAAAGACGTCCCAACTGTCCCAGATATGTATGAATTAGTGATTACAAAATAATACTACTCAAGGAAGACACAGTACACTGTACAATATATGGCATGCAGTCACTACCATCCCAGCCTACGCTCTGAGCTCCATTCAGAATGAGCTTCATGTCTTCATGTCTCTACACTATAATGACAAAGAGGCTGAGGGCAGCGGCAGTAGCCCAGGACAGGAGTAGAACTCCTAACAGGGTAGTTGACCTTTGAACACGAGATATGTAAGACACGTCCCGTTCGACGTCAGAGTATGGCCACTCTGAGCCCGTCATTGCTGGGCTTTAACTGAGATCCCCATCAACCAATGGCCCGAGGGGGAAATGCTCCTTTACCGAGCAGAGCTGCTCAACCCCCTCCACCCACGTCCCCCACACTATCCCACCCTTTCTTCCCCAGAGGCCGGACCTTCATCCCCTACGAAGACACATTCGCCTCTGTCACCTCTACTGTGCTCTCTAAGGGGATTTTCCCCTCAAAGGGTCAGTGTCCCTCTGACTATGTCACAAAGCAAGCAGGGAAATTCTCTTCTTCTGATTTTTGGAAGCAATTTGTTGAGGTGCCATCAGTAGATTTGATCTGAGGTGTCGTGTGTGTGTTGAAATAATAGCACATGAAGTCCTGTTGGATCCTGCACTTATATGGTCAGTACTATTTGATTGATCTTATGATAGTATTGATGACATTGTTGCTTTAAAAATCCTCTTCATTTAAGGAAGTGCTTTTTTTTCATGCTGCACACTCACTTTTCAAATGAAGTCTGGAAAGTGTCATTGCACAGTTCAGGGAACCGCACTTGGTAGGCTTGTGTTTGGTTTGAACATAATAAACAAAAAAATATCACAATTAATCACGAGCGTTGGATCTGTCTGAACCTCATAATTGGATGTGACATGTTTGGATACATATTTTTGTCTTCAAATAAAAAAATGTCGCCCCAAAGAAAATGTATTCCTGTGAATGCCAAAATTACTGGCAGTGTATCATTTAGAGAACTAAAGCCAAGTACAAAGTTACACAATTGAATTGCATTAGCTGAAATAATCAGCATTATAGAGATAGATAAAGTAAAATATATTACCCACAAGACAAGACTCTGAGGGAGACTCCGTATTGCACCCCTCATTCAACTTACTTCAACTGACACAAGTTCATTATTATGGCCTTGAAGGCATCGACAGTGTGTATATTGCCAGAGTCTTGAAGGGCGGAACTAACTTCATAATTTGAAAGAAGAAACAACAATTTTACTATCAAACCATGTGGCTTAAATTTAAGTAAGTAGCAGGGAGAGGCTAAATCTAAGAATTCCGTTGATTGTGCTATTGCCCTGGTTTGTACACTGTCTGTCAGAGTAACATTTTGTTCTCTGGCTGACTACGAAATCCACTGCTTTACCATCCCAAAAGAATTCTTCTTAACTTTTTCCAGCACAAGACCAAAACAAAACAAAAAAGGCCTAGTCGTCACTGCCAGCCTAATTTGCTTTATTCCAGGTTACCTGCTTTGGCCATCAGAGTTGAAGCAGGGGGCCACTGGGGGCCAGTGGGGCCATTTTTACTCCCATGCACCCTCTCATCACTGCCTTTAATGTCCTGCACTGAGCCGCGCTCGGCATTGAAGGTTGCCTTGTACCCACATGCAAAGCTATCATTATCCATGCCTCTTGACAATCCACCCTGCCATCTTTGTTACATCTGCAGCAGTAGCCTAGGGCGACGACATGACTGTATGGTTGATCTGTCTCTTTTACATATCGCTCTTTCTCTGCGAGGAGCGTGCGCTGCGTTTGAAACTGGGAATCCAGAACTCGGACAAGCTCTCACCTCTGCTTGGATGACACCTCTGCTTCCAGCTTCTTTCACTTTGTCATTCTGATGACACCTTAAGAAAGCACTGATAAAGACATTCAGCGGACTGCTGTAACTTGATCAATATCAGACAATAATGGGCTCTCAAGCATATCATCTATAGTACTTAAAAGAATTAAAGAGTGTTTACATTTGAAGATCGGAATATCCTACAGTTCTTGTAGTGCCTTTAGGATTTAAGAAATTGAAGGTCACTAACCTAAAGAAGCATAAATTAAATATCTTCAGTAGTCGATTTCTATAAACAGTGTATTACTGCATTATAGTTTTTGCAACAAAACAAATAAACAACTTCTAAATTGCCACAAAGAAAGGCTGCATTCTCATAGCTATCTACCAATAATAACGCTCATAACGCAAATTATTACATACTATGTAATGAAGTTATTACATACGTAATAATCATTACATAATTATTACATAGGAAAAGCTGTAAAAAAGAAAATGTCATTCTGTATAGTACAGGAGCAACACATTACGCATGGAGCATGCAGTCAACATGTGTAGGGCCTGCATCACTTTTGTAGCAAAGCAAATCCCAGAGCGCGTTTTTCCTCTCCTGAACACTGACAGGCCACCGCTTGGGAAGTCAACTGCTCTCATCTTGTTTGCCAGAGGAGGTAGCCTGCAGCTGTTACAAGCCAGCCCCTGATCTTTACATGAAGGACCAAGCGCAGTCTGTCTACCGCCTTACTAAACAGAATCAGAGTAAAAAAGAACCCAATGTTCGGAGTACATGAGTGAAATGAAAGTGCTGGAATATGGCTGAGCATTTTTTTATGTCTTTTTCACCCATCTCATGTACAGCGATCATATTTCCAGATGTCCACCAATTGTGTTTGTCTTTAGTTTTAACCTGCAGTTTAGTTTGTTTATCTATGACATGTCCGACTTGATTCATATCTCTTTGGTCGCTGGTTCTAATATTTCCTTACCCAAAAACATGTGGATGTTGATATTGTAAGAAGCCCACACATGGATATGAAACCGTCTCAACGTAAATCGCAGGTCATTATAGTCAAGGTGTTTCACATTATTGAACCCTCGGTGGTCCTGCTTGCACAGTTTTATTTATTTTCTGATTACTGGCCTAATTGGTCAGAATTTTGCAGTTAATCAGGGTATGAGGTTGGGGTGAACAAATCCCTCTTATTTTGGCTTGCATTTGCCATTAGATGATAAAAGTGACAGAGCATTTTACTTTTGGATCTGTAATTGAGTAATTGTTACAAAACTAAAAGCACCACAACTCATCTGTCGCAACATAAAGAGAAAGAGACGGATGTTTAAAAAGCAGCAAACCCAACTGTCGGGCGGTTGTGTCTATTTCAAGATCAACATTCCTCCCCCCCACCCCTCCGCTCTGTCAAAAATGAATAATTAATGTGTTCTGTCCGATTTAATTTGGAGTTAATTAGGTCAGGAAAGTTTGGGAGTGAAAGGTACGTCCAGGTCATGTGACACTCTCAGAAGGCAGCCACTTTCATGTGGCTAAAACTTGAGCGGAGAACAGAGGATCCCGGGGCAGGGGCACCAGCAGGACCAGCGTGGGGACAGAGGGCCGTGGCTGTGGACAGAGATAATAAAATAGAGCGGGAGCCTCAGAAAGCCACTGAATGAAGTCACCGGGGAGATTTTAACCATGGGCCCTCACCAAAAAAAAGCTGTCTGTCTTTTTGTTTGTACTGTAACCGCAGAGAAATAATTATTCCGTTTTAATTACTGTTTGGAACACCACTGTGTCTGCGGCTTAGGACGTGGACTGTCTCTGGTTGGAGAAGTTTGAGAGGCAAGCTCCTCTGACCAGAGCGCAGTGGTGGCAGGAAACTCAAAGGCAACGTTATCACCTTTCACATGCACTGGAATAATTGACTTTGCAGACTTTGATCAGTCTGCAAATACTTCTCTTACTAATGTCTTATTTTTACTTTTTGGCACTACATAGATTTGCACTGAGAATTTATTTGGCAAAGTGTGTCTCGTAACGTAGTCTCAGTGTGTCCTACTGTGACCACAGTGCTAATAATGCAGTAGGGTTGAATCCAGATTTATAGTTCTACAGGTTACAGCAATTACAAAACAAACTTTCTAACAATATACTTAGTATCCAGTATCACCAATGCTATGTACCGTTTCCTCAAGGACACAAATGCAACCATGAAGTGACAAATGTTTTACTGAACAATGTGAAGCGTCTCTCTCACGAGGGGCAGAAGGAATGGGTTTTACTTTCCATCTCCTTTGAAATCCTGCCTGCATAAAGAAGACGGATGTCAGTTTGAGATTTGTAACAGGAATATCTGTCAATGACTGGAAACCTCTCCCTGTGCCAGTCAAACAAAACGTGTTTACCATTGTTCTAAAACAGACGGAAACCAGGAAGGTAAGCAACTCTGACATTGAAAGTGCGAGCGCAGAGGAGAAATCACACAATAAAATTCCCATTTGCGCAACTGATTTCCACTCTAAAGTAAACATGGTCTGAAAAACTGTACGCATGTGAAAAGCTATCCCTAAATGTTTGCCATTCCAAAAACAGAAATGCAACAATGTCATAATTATCTCCATTTACATTTAGGGATTGTAACTCCAAAACCAAACAACACCAATACTCCATGTAAAAAGTTGTTTGATTAAAACAATGAGTATAGTGATTAGATGAATGATATGACTTTAAGGAAAAAACACGTCTGTTCACTTCCAACTAGGCCATCTAACCTCCTCCAAATGCAGACAGAGAACAAGAAGGAGCCCTAATCCTGATCCCTGTGAAAAACGTCTGCAGGAGAAAGATCCAAAATAAAATTACCCCGTTAAGATGGTATGACCTTAGCTACGTTATTCAGGAACCCCCTCCTCGTACACCATTTGAAGTGAAGTCGATTCTCTTTTTTCCCCCAACTTGCTATGCTTGAATCTCAGGTTCAATGCATTCCTTTCAATGGCTTAACACTCGGCAATGGAAATATAATTATGTTTTACAAGTCTTACCCTTATCTTTACTCTCCTTCATTTGCCCACCCTTTCCACACTTTCAAGGGATTTAAAAAAAGCATTTTGAGCTATGTCAGGACACTGCTCCGCATTTCATCTAAAGTACAGTGCATAATCGCAGGCCATTTACAACCAAACAAGGTGCAGCCTTGCTGTATTGGAACTTGAAAATGAGCAGATCTGGTGTTTTTCCACCTTCCATACTCTTGACACAAACACGCCAGCCATCACGCTGGTGCCAGACAGAAAAGGTGTGCTCCAAACGTTGAAGCCCTGACAAAACTCCCTCCTCTGGTCCTGTCAGCTCCTGCTCCTTTTTGAAGCGTTATCAGGCCGTGCAACGTCTTCGTTTCATCAGTTCCCATTGTTTAGAAGTGTTGTGTTCCTCATTAGTTGCTATTGTTAACAAGCACGTTTAATTATGCTTCCGAGCGGACCATCGTTGAAGCTCCTTGCAAAGGAAGAGTCAGAGCCCTGTCTAATCAGAGACGCAGAGAGCACTGGAGAGAAGGGGGGGGGGAGGGGGGAGAAATAGACTTTGAAAAACAAACATACCACTCCTGAAAATACCTGCACCCGCGGCTTCATGAGACTGCTTCCCTGAGAATCCCCACGATCTGACAAACACAAGAAACAAGAAAACAAACAAGACAAAGAAAATCCCAGGGCTGCGAAAAATTACACAGCGTTCTATAATATGTTCAGCCAACCAAAAGGTGTGGACGCAAGGTAGGAAAACAGCGCAGTTTATCTGAGAATGTGGCAGTTAGAGGGATGAATGTTTTCTGTGTCAAACTTATATCAACATGCTTGTTTGTCCCCTGTGCTGAGACGAGACACTGTTTGTGGAGGCTTGGGGGCTGTCACCGTGTAGTGGAGTAGGTGTGAATTATGCAAATGTTCTGACACATACTTGGACAGGATTCGCAAAGGAATATTCACCAGTGGCACAGCAGGCCCAACAAAACAGGGCCCTACCTTGAGGCAGGAGCTTATCTTATTTGCTGCTTTTTTAAAGTGGGGGATTAACATAAGCACCTCTGCCATTGTGCTCCCTCTCAAAATAATTTTATCTGCAGCGCTCTCAGCGACAATCTGCGTTTATCAGGTAACTGAATATCCTCCGCGCAGATGAAATGCGCCTTTGAGGATCTCCTCCATTAACCAGGTTATATTTAGCAGTGCGCCACTTCATTTTCAATATTGAGAAAGGGAGCGGGTGACACAGAGTGGCCAAGGGGGCCCAGCAGATAAAGACCCCACGGTTAGGATCCTCAGCCTTGCTTGAAAGGTAAAGAGGAGGAAGTGAGTCTGTTGTACGGAGGCTTCTAGAATTATGACGGCATGTGACACAATCCGCCTACATTGTACTTCCTGTACTGTAGGTTTTACTGTAACTATTTTAAGACAATTGAGATGATTCGAGTTACGGTGACACGGGGTTTTCAAAAAATTTCCCGTAACTTATCTCTCTCTCTGGTCCCTGCACCATCATCATGTAAATGTGATCTACCTCCCCATGGTACTTTTCGCTCAGCTTTTTTTTTTCCTTCTGCATAAAGAACTTTTTAGCACTCCCTTTTGGCTTCCCCCTTTGCCCTCTGGAAATTGCCCATTAAAAGGGTTTTTTTGGCAGCTTCGGCTGACAGGAAACAGAACAGGAAATGATATAATGGTTTCAGAATTGAGCGCTTCTCCCATGCCCAGCTGCTCTGAGTGTGACCTTTGAGTTGACTGGGAGCTGTAAGGTGGCATGTTTGGCATCGGCTCTCGTACGAGGAGAATGTTCTCGTGAAGAGTTCCTGTGCTGTGACAAGCAGAAAGGGTGCTTTTTATCAGTTGGGAATAAAAATAGATTTACAGGAAACCACTTCAGCTTTGAAAAGACAATACGTCATTTAAAACAGATACAGTTTTGGTTTCAGATAATTATACATTTGCTGTCCCATTTGTGATTTTTAAGCTTTTTTAATTATTTCCGACAAATATGATTGTTAATAGAAAAACAGGATATACACTTTTTTGTAGAAATTAAAGATACAGAAGATGTGGATATACTGTCGCCTGGCAAAAGTACTACATACTACACATATGCATATAGTCTGTATTGTTTTGCTTATAGTTACAAGCAAACCATGGCCTTTCCCCCTGCTCTGCTCTGAGCTGTCAGTATGGAAGACATGCTCCTCCCAGGCTGACTGCCCCAACTCTATGTATCCCACTTACACACTCACCGTGATAGCTGTGCATTACTGTCACTCACTCCGTTTCTCTCCCTCACACATACAAACACATGCTCACTACCATGCACACAGACACACACCATACACCCACAGACCACGGTGGAAAAGGTAGCGTTTTAATGCTGTTGTTGATGTCATGGCAATGCAACTATCGCTGACTAGTTTGGTAGATTGTGTTTGCAGCCGACTATGAAGTAGTCAAGCTCATCCCTTTCATATCTATAGCGTGACTGATTTAAGATGGACCGATTGTAGAATTTAATTACAGGGGACACAATGGCCACACAATCCTGTTTTCTTCTCCAGCCCTCTTCCGAGGCGCTGACGCGCCACACACTCTGGTGCACACTGCCACCGAATGAGCTGTGCTTGCACAAGAATTTAATTTGATCTGCTGCTGTAATTGTGCTCCGAAAAAAAAGGGGACAGTGCAACTTTAAATGTAATATGCACAAAAAGTAAATTAACTGAAGAGAGCCCTTGTGATGTGTTGACACTTGCTCTGTGCTCTTACAAAAAATTGTGATGATAAAACACCACAAAGAAAAGCGTTATGAATTTTATTAATGACTGCAAGACAGTATGCAAAACATCAAAGGTCCACAGAAAAGATTAATGACCCCGTGTGAGACTGTTTAATTACCTCGAGCTAATTAGATTCTTGACCAAATTTTTAATATCTGCATTCCCTCTAAAGCCTAATTGAGATTCTACCATATTTATCAATCTTTCGAATAAAAGAAAAATACCTTACTGCTGATTTTTGTTCTTTTTTTTGGACTACGGTTACCATTTATGGACAATTATTAAATGAATTGAGGTGGAGCAGAGCTTCCCCAAAGGTACAGGGGGAGAATGTATTTCCCATTGCTTATTTACTCTAATGGGGGTGGAGAGGTGGTTATCGATGTGATCTCCTGTTTCTAATGAAGTGTGCTGATGCTAATAAAACAGACTTAGCAGAGCTGTAAACTCTCCTTGACATACAGTAAGTCTCTTATCTGGACCTGCCTGTGTGACACTCTCCTGAGTGCTCTCTGAAATTATACTCTATCTAGCCCTTGTTTGGATTTCAAAAACCTTTCTGCAGATAACCCTGCCACTGTTTACCACAGTACACAACCTGATTGGTTAAGCTCTTCTGTTTGAACCCCTCAACCTAATTATCTATCGATGGGACCCTCGCTGGTGCAATTATTGCTTCATGATTATCTAGGTAAAACAAGTCAAGACTTGCTGCCAAAGTTTGGAAACAGTCTAGCTTGTTAGGATCAGTCAGAATGGCAGATTTTCTGAGTTGTTTCTCAGGGAAAAGGAGCAGAGGAAACTTGGGAGTGTAACATGATGGCTGTCCATGACTTACACAGCACCATCTGGTGTCGTCATGTTTCCACTACAATACTAACGCATGTATAACAACGTACATTGTGGTCAACTTGGACTTGACCAGCATATTATTTATATCGCTCTGTCAAGAACCATCCAGAGCACTCCTAGTCATGACTAACCCTCCAATTAGCCAGCAAACACACATTTAAATCATATGTACTCCCTGGTTCCCTTGCTGGGTTTTACACACCAGCTACAGTGAGAGAGATGGGGTGAAGGCTGAGAGAGGGAGGGGAGGGGGGGATGTAAATGGGAGTGGATCACCATCCCTCACTGGTATTTCATTAAAGGCAATTAGAAAATGAACGCTGTACTGTCCCATAAGACTCAATCTGAAGAAAGAGAAGAGTGGTATTAGCTCATTGAGCTCAAGTATGTATGATCGCTTTCATCAATAGATAACTGTTCCTCTGCCTACTCTCAGTGTCAAAGGTACTATGCTAACAATTACAACAATTAACACTGTCAAAATAAACCCTGTTGACTTAGCAAGAGGGCATAACACTAATATAGTTAATTAATAACAATACTGGGTTTTCCCTTCGAAATGTATTTTTCTCAAATGGCAAAAAAGCAACATACAGTAGGACAACTGCGACAGAAATAGCAAGACATCTGTTGTTGTATTTATGCTAGCCTCGGGTATCTACCTTCCAGCTATACTTGCCTCTCTTCTGTTCTGTGAACATACAGCCACATTGACTTCACATTTGTCTAATTCCCTTATGAGTGCCTCAGTAAATACAGAATGACCAAAAAAAAATACTGTTTTCATGATAACATTTGACCTTTTTTCCTACTGTAACAGTCTTGTGAAGGGAAAAGCATTTTACTGTAAGCTTCGGTTAACACAAATACAAATGAAAACCTACAAATGTCTTAAGAATAGCAGCCTCTTCACCTTAAAATATGCAGCACTGTCCATCTGTGGGGGCTTGAGGGGAAAACAGTTTTCTTTGTGCTGCATATGTGAAAATACAATTACGCAATCCCTAGGGAATCCTGCCTGTCACGTTGCATTTACCTTGGTCAGGGGGAACGTGTGCTCTCTGCCATCACCTCTGCCAGTCATAGACACCCCCTGTCAGTAACAAAGCAGCAAGACTCATCGGTGACTTGAGTACTGATATCTCCCAAATGCCCTTCAATGAATACAACCGTACCCAAAGCATTTTGCCTCCATCGTCTATATTTAGTCAGAACTAACTCTCGTGCCACTTGCTGAAAGTTCCACAAATTCCCAGACGTGAGGGTAACAGACCACATATGAGCGTTGATAAACGGCAACAATCCGCACTGGGAATCCTCTACAAACTTGCATTTTTGGGTCTGGCAGCACGTGCATACACCAGCAGCATCGGAATAGTGTCTGTTCATTAACTACTTGAATTCATGTCTGAGACCGAAATGTTTTTCGAGGGGCAGAAAGCCAGAGTGGGTTTACTGAGGCCTGTGACCTCAGGATGGCCTGAGGCCTGCAGACACCGTCCTAATCAAATGGTGGGCACTGGGTCGAGTCTTTGTGTTAAACCTTTTGTGCTCCGACTAGCAATGGGTGAACAAAGGAGAGACACTCGCGCAAGACTCGTTACAGGTCGCTGCGAGGGCAGCACTGCTCCGGGCTCGTCTGTAATTACAGATCTCAATCTAGGCAGAATGAGGGGGAAAATAATTGACGAATCTTTAAATGCATCTGTCATTAGCAAATGGAAAACAAACAATAAGTGCTTCACTCAAAAGTTGGGGATACAATTATTAATGTGTGGCGATAGTGGGCTTTTACAGAGTGACTTACACAGTTCTCTGGTGTGACTGGCGCTGTTCAGAAGTACCCTAGTAAAGGAGGTCTATCTAGGCCAAAGCTTTTAATAAAGATTGAGTACAAAGTCAAAGTGCAATGATCAGATCACAAGGAAGAGGAAAATCTGAGTACATCAAAAAATCCTCATATTTTGAGATCTCATTTCCTGAGTTAGTACACTTCCTAATATAATCAACTGCTCTGTAAATCAGACCAGTACAAGTCTAAGCTAGGGGGAAATTATAGATGCCGCCGGTGATTTTACCCTTTAGTTTTATAAAACGGAACCCAATAAATGGATGAGATAAGGATGGAAGTTCTTCGCTTTAAGCTCTATGTCACTAAATGAATATGTTATCCATCTTGTGGACCCCTTATTACATTTCTGTGTGGTTAAATGTATTTTCTCTTATTTTCTGTAATAAAAATTATGAGAAAATAAGCCTATGGTAGGCTGAGTCACTATACCAAAATGCTCTCTGATCCTAATCAGAAAAACAATCTGATCTGTTCTCTTTTGAAGTAGTATATCTTCATCTTTCAGATAATTCTCTGAGCAGTGACGGTAAATGTGTAGAAGTTGAAGCAAAATGGTGACATCCTTGTCTTGGAGGAGAGAACATCATCTTATCAATAAATGACATCATTCGACTCCAGAACTCAGGCTGTCACATAAGAAGCACTTGAGGTAAAGAAGGATCTATTTTCCCATTACGATTGTCTGCCACTGACTGAGCCAGGAACGCCAGGGACTTGTGTCTCCAAGCATCTGTGCCTACAAGGAGATGGAAACTTTTGCCATTTTAGAGTCTTCCTTAACAGGTCAGAATCCAACATCAAAACATTTTCTACAGCACGTTGTAGCACAATACCAAAGACTTTTAGTCAAAAGATGGCAAAAGTACTAGGCTACTATTGAAGAGACTAAGTTCATCAGCAATGCTGGTAATGTATTACAATCCATTTAGAGTTTACTAGCTATAACGCGTATTGCCCCTGTTTCTTCATCAGGATTGACCTAGCGTTTTACAAGACTTTGATGTTCGTACATTTTCAGTCTCTGTGCAGTATTTCTGACAGGTTCTCTCCATTCTATCATTGGCCTTGTTTTGTAGTGCATGTTGGACAGCTGAATACTTTCCCCATGACAACCAATGTACCATGCAGTCATCAGTGTAGACAATGTAGGAAAGTCCCCTTTCACCAACAAAGACACTCTTGTTCAGTTGAGCTGGAAGTGAACTCGGGGTGGATACCTAGAGATGGTGACTATCCTTTGGTGAGGAATTTCAGTAGCCAGTAACTGTAACAGGTTTCACAGTGAACAAATCAAATGGTTCACCTCAAGGTTGACTATTTTTACAGCACCAGAAGAAAGTACTGCAATGTACCTAATATTTGCACGTCTGTTTGCTATCTCCAAGTTCTCTCCAAGTAATATTGCATATAGTGATGGATGGCGAAGGATAAATACGTATAACTAGTATAATTGAAAAACGGACCACCTAAATGACGTCAACATTGCATTTAGTGTGACTGACATTGCAACCTTGGGGTTGGTCTGAAAATTGCATTGTATTTGCCCTACAATAGGGAACGAGCATTGTGGCGATTGCTATCTGTAAGGGAGTCTCAGGAGGTTCCTGTCTCATTGTGTCGTAGTGTAACAGATTACGTTTGGATATGTTTTAGACTAAACACATTACAGTGCAAAAGACACACCTGCACTTTATCTGATAGGGAAACCCACAGTGCAATGGGAACCAAATACAGTCTCCCAAAACAGTTTCCTGCCTACTCACTGAGCGTGAAGGTGTGTGTGTTTTTAGGGTGGGGACATATTGACCACAATATGTTTCTCTGAGGAACATACTGTAGGAATGACATCTTTTAATGATAAAGCTGGGGATAAATTGTTTATGGTGCTTTTACGGAGACCATACTCCATCCACTCTCTGTATTGAGTGAATAATTCAAAGAAAAGCCGTTTGTTTTAGGGGAAAGCAGCAGCATCTGAAGCATATGGAGGGAAATCACATTGAAAGCAGTGCGCAGTAAATTAATAGTAACAGATGCCAGGATGTCTGGCTACAGTTTTTTTTTGTTTTTTTTTGCTTTGTTTCTCAGAGAGGTCTTGCATTCTTAATGTTTTGAAATAATACTATTATAATTGTCTCCTAGTTTACTTCAGTCTCACGCCTTAATACAACATTTCAGGGTTATCACAGGGTTAGAAACCTTTAGGAAATGAGTCAACCACAGATCCCAGAATGAGTTACTGTATGAGTTATCGGGACTTTAAGTTAAAGTCAATATTTGCCTCCACTGAACCTTAATAATATAAAATAAATGTCATTCTAAGCCTCGCTTCCTTCTATTGTTTTTCGGTAGTATCAGGGGGACCATATTAAATGGAGTGGGCTTTAATTGGAAATGTTTAATAGGCAATAACGTGTCCTTATAAGCTTAACATCACTAGTAAAATGTTGATAGATATCACAGACATCTTACCTTCACAATCCTCGCCTCTGTCTTGCCTCATCATGGAATTATTTATTCTATCTCGACAAGAAAAATGACAATTTGTCCTCAGTTCAAGCAAGCACAGTAAACCTTGTCTAAAAGATGTGAGATATCAAATTCAAATCAAGGTAGAGTCTGTGATCTTTACACTGATAACAATTATCTTCCAGAAAGCCTAATGTCAACCACACGTGTGTAGTGTATTTGTAATTAACGGTACTGAGCAATGAGCAATTAAGAGCAAGGTTTTGTGAAGCTTTTAAGATAACAAAGAATGATGATGAGACGTAAAAAATGAATAAACACGTATTTCTCGGAGAAGTGCTTGACCTAGACAAAAGAGAAAAAAATGTATTAATATTGTGTATTAATCTATTCTTAATGCCCATACCGGATGATTTGCAGGGTCTGTGGACAGGAGACTGGTGTGGCAGCATTATGATTGAGTGTGGGGCCATTGTGATGGGGAGAAACAACAAGGTAATTAAAGCCAAAGCGTGCAGTTTACGCTCTGTCATCCGTGACAGTGTAAGGTGTCTTCCATTCCAGCCCTAATGGAAAATAAGTCAGGTAATTGTCATTGTGCACTGGGTGTCATCATTTATTAAATGTGTAATTCATCTTCACACCAAAGTGACGAAAACAGGTATACTGATTTATTAGAAATCACCACAGTGATTCCCATACAGCATATACTTGTTTGTGTTGGTCACAATGCACCTTATAACATCAAATCATTCTAACCATAACCCTCTGGAAAACAACACACACGCAAGCACACAAAGGCATTCACACTGGGACATTTTCTTCACAAATATGGACTCCAGTGGGGGACTGGAGAATCACTGCGTGAACACAAATCTTTTTTGAATAAGTTTGAAAGCATCAAAACCCCTTGTACTGTATATTTTTCGATGTGCGACGGGTTGAAAATGAGATCACATTCAGTGTTTTCTTTCCCAGTTACAAAGAGGCACATAAAAAGTTACAAGGTTGTCCCCTGTGGGGTTAGATTTCAAACAGCACCTGTCAAAGCAGATGGGGCATTTAAATAAGATTCTTTTAGAGGTATTTGTTACAGTGTAACTCAAGATTACCTGCTGTGCTCTGCGATGCTTTCACTGCTGTCGCACTTTCCTGTGAATCTGTTTAGGAAAACATCTAATTCGCATTAAACACCCTGACCGCAAATTACCAACCCAGAACACTGCATTTATGTTGTTATCATTGCCAGCTTAAGTGCAAGTAGTTTGGTGTGAAAACACAGTTTATTTTTTTGGGGGGAAAGAATACGTGCGCCTCTGTCCTTTCATGATAGAAACAACGTTCTGGACTTAATCACTGATTCCAACAGCAATCGAGTACTCATGACATGGAGGGGCACTGTGAGATCCCACCTGGGATGTTAAAAAATGCTCAAAAATCAACACCCCCCCATGCTCACATGTCGTTTTAGCTGTCTCTCCTCGTCCAGGGAGGGCCAACAAACAAATCCACCTCACAGAGAAAAACAAGCTTTCTAATTGTCCGCAGTCCTCCCCACTTATGCGTCACACTGCGTCCTTCATGTAATTTACAATTTGACAAAAATCTACGACAAGTTCAAGGGGGTGTTATCGTTGACAGGCGAGGAGTGGCCGTAGAGGAGACTGATCCCCTCTTGAGATGACTTTGCTGTCACTTTGGCAGCTTCCGTGTTTCACCGCGTTTTCCCATTTTCCCGACTGTGACCACCAGGGACCCCAGTGCGAGCCCGGGGTCAGCGCCGACGTGTCCTCCTGCGCCACTCTCTGCTCCAGTCAGAGCTTTCTGATGACAGAATGAGAATTCCTTAATGCACTGGTGGGTTCAGCTACCATGGCTCCTCTGTCATTTCCATCTGCTTTTTTTCCCCAGCCCTTCCATCAGAATAGAAGATGCCCTCTTGTTCTTAGCATGCTAAACTTCATTCAGAATGTCACACACATAAGAACTGACAAAATGCTTTCTCAGTCCACTTCGTCAGAGAATAAATAAATAAATATGTCTCCTTTGTGACTGGAAGACAAGGGCTATCAAGAGACGGACAAACAATCTGAAGAAACCTAAAGGGATATGACTAATACACACACACAGAGACGCACATACACAGAGACAGGCACACACACACACATACACACATAGGATATGGGGTTGGTCCCAAAAGGCTTATAATGGAAATAGGCAATGTGACAAGAGTTAAAGCTGTGGCAAGCCAATGTCCCAGATAATGGGACAAACACACAAAGCTGTCCAGAGTTGCTTGCTTCCCATCTGCATTTGGTCATACAGGTCTAATACAGTGCTACCATTTGGGGTTTCAGAGAGAGAGGGTTGTGGCAGGGCAGTCGGGGTAGATAACCCTCTTCTCCTTTGGAGCCTCACTGCTAGACTGTATTTCGCACGGAAGACCGCAATCCTCTTCACACTGGCACACAGAGAAAACGTACAGCTTGGAGACAAAGAAAAATCAAATGCTATTCTTTTATTGCAAATGAAAACAACCAACCATTAAAACAAGTGAAAGACAGAGTTAACTGATAAAACCGCAAACGTATGGTTGGAATATGTATCTATTTGAGGTATGCCGAAAATATCTAATGTCCTTGCTATGTGGGGTTTTGCAATAGTTTGTTTGTGACTGAAGGACAATTGGTCCTTAGTGTAAAGTGAGTGTTTGGCTTTCAGCGGACCTTTGGATGCCAAGTCCTCTGCAGGCTGGGGATGTTACCTTCAGTGTCATTCAGGCCCATCTCAACACTAATCTTCTTGGTGCAATGGAAGAGCTTAACAGCTTTGCAACAGTATCCCTTCCCAAATGTCATTATCACAATGAATTGTACGACTGTCTCCAAGCCTTTGTTTGTCATTTCTTCATGGAAAGTTAACGGCACTCCCATTGACATTCACAAAGCCCTCTCCCCACTCATTCTCAAAACATACAAATAATCTCGTCAACCACTTCTGATTGCAATTTGTCCCTAGTAAACAAGCTGTATGGTACTACATTGCACTTGATCATTTCACATCCACAATTTCAATCACGTTCACAAGGGCAAGGTAAAGGTTGAGGCTGGTTAAAGGGGGTGAGTAGCATGTAGCATGCTTGCTAAAACGAGAAGCCGATATTGTGGAGATATCCAGAATGTACAGACATATCCATGTTCGACTTCATTCTGTATCTAAATAAAGTACATTTTTCCCAAGCACATAAGTCAACTACCTTAGACCTCTCACCCATTCATGCTCAGCTGGAGAAGATAGTGGATTGGTGGTGATCCCTGTAGATGGTCCTTTCCTGTGTACCATCTTTGTTTACTCTCACACCGAGTCTATGATAAGCACTTTAGTAGACTCAGGAAGGAGAGTGCACACATTCCCCCACCTCATTACCCCTGCTACCTGATGACCCAGCCTCTCCAGCACATTTGTATTTATTTATTTATGTATCACCCCCTCACCAGACTTGGCGGGTTACGGTTTTAATATCATTGGTGAAACATGATTATTACCTCTTAATGCTGAAATTACGGGGGCCTTCTTTTTGTCTTTCCCAGAGCTACATTTTTCCTGTGCTGCACCCCATGGCATTAACATCTTTATCTCCACATGTGCTCCTAGTTTTAAAACCTTTACCCCTGCTGTTTGAAAAATATTTCTCATTTTCCTCCCCCATGGTGTACAGAAATCCCCATAGGCAAACCATTAGTGATCTTTCTGCCTTTCCCAAACACTTATTACTATCACCCGTACTCCTTGCGCTGCCTCATTGGCTTTTGGTAAATTATGCAAATAAGGTGATGTTCAACATATAGTTTTCTGTTTCTGCAAGTGCGCAAGTTTGCACAGCTTTCAAGAAGCAGCCGAAGCCATTAGAGTGACTGAATCTGTCAGCAAGATTTATGCATCAGTGACAAATTATAATGCTCTGCTCCTAATTTTCTCTGCACTTTGCACAGGTTTAGTTAAGTTATGTGTTTGCCTTTTGGGGTCTTCCGGCTGAAGTTTTGTGTTTGTTTTCACATAAAAATGTGTCACTTCCCACAAACATCTGTAATGTGATGACATGCATGGTTAGATTCACTTGTCTGGATGTTCATGAAATGTCAATTAATTCCAAACAGTGGGTTGGTACATTGCTTCTTCAATTCATTGCAAACAATGCAGCTATTGCACTGTGATGCAATGTATTCACAACTATTCTGTTAAGTTTGTTGTACTTAATAATATTACATATGCTTATGATATGAATACATCTTATTTTATAATATGCATTTGATATTAAAAGGCCCGTGATGTTTAATGAAAAGAGAAGTGAGGCCATAACCTCACCAGAGTTTGTCATGGAGATGATACAACTCTTACACCTACAGTACTATTCTCCAGGCAGCTCATTCAGATGGTGGATGGTTCTTTAAAATATGTTATTACGGTAATGATTGGAATAATACCAATATTCATCATTGTAACACACCTGTCATTGATTAGGTACTGCCTTTCAAGGAGGAAATTAACTGTAGTCTCCAAGAGTATAAGATAAACCAAAATACATGGGTAGTCTCAGGATCGTTGACAATCTTAGAGAAATCTAACATAGGCATATTTCATGGAGTCACCATAGTTCCTACGCAGCGTATAATTGTTTTCATTTACTTCAACATGGCTAGCTGAAAAGATAGGGTGTTTCAATGAACAGATTAGGGCCTATGGGTGCAAACAAATGACAAATCCCTCTTAACCCCGTGAGCCTCTCACTCTCTGCCTTCCCCCCCATCAAACATCACTCTGGCAATGTTATTAAACACAACTTTGTAGATTTACTTCCTTCAAAGTGCCATTTAACCAAGCCCGGGCAGGAAGGAAGAGCTGCGAGGGAATTACAGGTTGCCAGTGTGCCTCTTAGCAGAGGAGTGACAGGGCATCATTTTGCCCAGAGGGCCACCTCCCGTGTGTTGTGACAACCAGTCATTACACCTCGGAGAGATGCTCTCAGCTGCAGGTTCCAGCCAGATGCAAATGGACACAAATGGGCTCCGACTGTGGAGAAGCTAATAACGCCTTTTTATCTGCTTTACACCCCCTTCCCTTTCTTTAAGGTGGAAGGTTGGCATTGAGAGGAGACTTGGTGAACGTGCTGGATTCAGAGCAGCCTCTGGTGCCAAAGAGAACTGCTGTAGCTGCCTGGAACGGACAAACTTACAAAGATAAAGTTGAAGGAAGATTCAGAAAGGCTACGTTTTCTGTCCGCGAATACTGAAATGCTTTCCTGAGTCTTGCCCATTTGAAATTACAATGCAAAAGGCTGGCCTAATTCCAAAACAACACCCACCGCTTCCTGAGTATCCCACGTCACCTCCCACACAAACCATCGAAATTCAACGAAGAGTAAGAGAACAGAGGAAAGTTGAAGTCCATCATTTGCCTGAGAGATATTCTCTGGAAAGAGGAGCTTTTCCCTGGTCTCTTTGTGAGGTCAAGGGGATTTCAAGTTGATTTAAACACACGGAAATACAATCATACTTGGTCTTGGTTTATCTAAAAAATAACACTGTTAGATGACCTCTGCACAGAAATGTTTCAGCAGTTGGTGAATCAGATTTTCGGATTCAGGTAGTTTTGGGTATGATTGTAGCCTAGGCAATTTGGGTTAAAGGCCTGTTTACATTATAACCCTTGGTTCATACAAAGGCTTTTCCTTCCTCATTCAGTGTGAATAATATGATTCTATGTCTCAAAGGACTCAACTCGCTATTCAAAAGCTCAGAAGTGAAAGTTTTTCAAACACTGGTTGGAACAGTTTCCAGGTGCAGTGTCATGTAAAATGATGCCATACACACCTTACATTTTCCTTCTTGAGATTCACCTCAAACGCATCAGGTTCTTGGTAGGTTCTGACCATGTAGCAGAATACCTGTTCTGTACCTCAGACAAGCCAAACACATTTTCCATCCATTGTCATTTTGATTAAAGTCAATGATGCAGATATGTTGAAGGTACTCTTGCAAAGAAATGTCTGCATGCATGGCGTTATTTTTTCATCAAAAAGAACATACCACATTCCGATGATGAAAGGAGGTGTACTGTTGATGGATGAGGTCATCATCAAGGCACCTTCATGTATATTTGCATTTATCAAGTCAAATCCTGTAGGAGAAAAGGCAATGCAACACTGTCTCTTTGCTTTTGCCCTTATTTATGTAAGTGCAAGGTACTGTTAAAGTTATTCTTTCTGAAAGAAAAAGTATACAAAACAAGACAGGGAGTGGGTAGATTCATTTTACAAGTTGATACAATCATAGACTGACAACAAGGATACCAATTAAATAGAAGCTATGTTTCAAAAGGTTCCACCTTAACACAAATCTCCTGCACAACATATCTTTCCAATATCCTTTTATGCATTTTTTACATTTAATTTTCCTCGCATAAAAGATTATAGCTAAAGAACGCTGGCAATTTTATTGCTGTTTTGACAGAAAAAAATAATTATTTTATTGTTTTAATAATGCCTGCTTTTATTCTGAGGGTCAAATTTGATTTAAATCTCAGTCCATTACAGCCTGTAGAGAACTGTGTTTTTGATAAACAGAATCAGCGGGGGAGGTCTCATTTCGACAGGAGACGTGCCTTTGCTCTCTGTGTCTCTGGCTCTAATAGGAGCGCACTGACAGGTGCACACAAGCCACACCACATGGAGTTTGCTTAGGGAATGATACCAACCCAAGTTACTGCACTAAAGAGTTTGAGAATTAAGAGAGACTATTAATATGAAATGCACAAACAAAACCCCAAATGTTACCCTGCGCACGAAAGCTGCATCATCGCAATAAAAACTGCCATAACCTGTATAGAGCTTATAGGTTTAAAGACAAGTGCAATGACGTGCCATTAAACTACATGGGTGTAATCTACAGCCACAAATTAGTCGTTTTTCTCTACAAGGACAGCTGTCAATGGTAACAGGGTTTCATTTGATGGTTTTATCATGAGAATTCATTCCAACACGAGAACCCCAAAATTAAAGAGGATTGATTAACATTGTACATTATCTCACACAAGTGGGAAGCATAAATGCCTTTGAAACACACACTATACATCTGTTGAGTAAGAAACAACTAACAAACATGGATAATAGCGTATTAGTCTTTCTCACTGGCCGTTGAGGATTTAGAGCTTTATCTCAATACATAACAAGCCATGTGCTCATAAATTCAGACTTCAATTGGATAATTGGATCAGTTTCTGAACAATTAAATATACTAATTTAGTTATGATGTGATATACAGCATTTATGCTCATTAAAGACTTAAAAAAATGTCATAGGCCAGAGTTCTATGAAGTGCAAACGTTGAGACAGTCCAAAACTGTATGACTGGTTAATCTCTTAGTCCGTTAATACTGATTTTCTAACATTAGATTACTGACTTTTGTACTGTGCATCTTACTATAACAAGGTGGTCCCGGAGGTGACAATTAGAGTAACTGAACTAAAGGCAGTACATCTTACTGTTGGAGCACAATAATTTAATTTTGAGATACCTGCTTATGAATTGAATAAAATAAAATAAAACATAAATAAATGAAATGTGCATGTACTTAGTTTATCTTGAAAAGTTTGTTTTGTATAGCTAAAAGTACGCTTTAATTTGTGGTCATTGTATAATACATACAAAGTACATGCAAAGTCTTATGTTGGATTATGCAGGGATCAATGTTGGAAGGTTATATTGGGCAATAAGGCACACACTCAACTTTCTTTGTGACAATATCCTTGAGAAGATGAAGACATGTTACTATAAGAGGGAGTGAAAATAGGATTGTCTCGGACAGAATTTATACTTCCTGGTTCTGAGATAAAGTGGTCTATAATCTGGAAATTGAGTTTTCTTTAAAATATTATGTTTGAAAAAAAGCAGAGCTCAAAGCAGACCTCTTAATCTAATAAATTGATTTGCAATATCCTTTAAACTGTGAACTGACAAATGTGGCCTCCCTGTTGCTCCGCCTCAGCTCCCCATTTCCTCTCCATGGCACAACCCATTGAAAAGACAAAAGGGTGCCCCAGTAGTTTCCAAACTCTTTGAATCCCGTACTGTAACATATTATTGGGGCCTCACCAGTGGTCACCTAAGGATTAAGGGCTGCACTCATCAGCTCTGTTTTTACCATTTCTATTCTTTGACCAAAAGCCACAAATACACTGGAGACAAGGCATTAACGTTGCAAGCGAATGAAAAACAGATTATCCTTGGATATGAACTCCCATGTTCTTCGATTGCTGGACAGCTGTACCAAAATGAACAATAAGCGGTTGACTTGGGGTCCGTAGCCAGTATCATCTGCACCAGCAGATTGCAGCACAGAGAAACAAGATCCACTGACTTCACAGGGCCATTAGAACACCATGCGGCCTGTGTGTAAAAAATAGAATTAATCTCAGGCCCAACAGACCCGCGGCTCATTCCTAAGTAGCATGTTTCTGCACAGGGGAAGATTTACCACCCATGGCTCCATTCGTAGCATGTGAGATATGTCACCCTTCTTCACTGCATACCATCATACACAAAAACCGTAAAACAAAAAGTGATTTTCATCCAAATCCTCTCAGGCCTTTTGAATGCAGCGTGGAACATGACTCTTTGGAATTGGTGAATAAGCTCCCAAATGTATTGTGATTCCTAATGGTTTGGTCTTTGTTGCCGGTCGCTCTTTTCTTATCATGCATTTGTAGCAGGCGTACCTGCGTTTGAGGCTTGTAAAGGATTAGAGGTAACCAAAACCTGCAATACCGTATTTGGAATATTGTAAAAAAAAAAAGAAAGACAAAGAAAGGAGGAGAAGACATACTGGCTCTCATTCTTGGACCACACAGATCATCAGGGACATTCTTATAAATAAATAAAAACATTTCCTCTCAGTGTTTTTAATAAATGCCACTTGACATTGGGAAGCTTTAGCAATGTCCCTGCTTTGGAGCTGGTCTGAAAGAGGAGTTCTTCTGGATCTGGCCAGTTGGCGGAACCTATCTCTACCCTGGCAGAAGGCATCAGGGATTTCATGGCTATTTGCCCATCATGGTACTTTCCCCTGCTCACACCCCACTTGGGCAGTATTTTCTCAGTCTAACGTCTGAGTCCTCCTTTTGATTCACAAAGGCAACATTTACATATTTCTCTGTATTAACGTGAACCCTCCACAAGCCAATCTCAGTCAGGGGAAAATACATGATATGTAACCATTTTATGAGAATATGCTCTGCCTATTGTTGCCACTATGTATCTGCTTTCATAAATACAAAACACAGATTTCTAAATCTATAATGCTCTTGGTAAAAATGAAATGGACATGTTAATCACCCCCCCATTTGTAAGAAAACAAGAGCCAGTTCCTCTTGAATTGAAAGAATCTAAAAGGGATGAAATATACAAATAACTGTGCTTGAAGGCGCTAAAAGCTGGATTGGGGAGGTTAAGGGTGTCTTAATGTGGCCGCCGGGTTTGTGCATCTGTGCAGCATCAGAGAGCCCAGAGCCAAAGCCGTGTTTGACTGGGCAGCCACAGCTGTGGCCTGCCCTAACCCACTGCGGTTGTGTCTCTCTCCCTCTCTCTGCCTCTCTACGGCATGGCCTTTTTGTTTTAAGTCCTATTTTTTACCCCCCTTTGTAAAACTTCAATTGAAAGGTTTTGCTTACCAATGTTGAAACGTATAAATAACCAGGCACGCTATGCCTCTGTGATTATGTCCACGGTACACCGCAGACTCGATGGAAAATCGGAAATAGTTGCAACCTGTGTTCTCACACGCAGAGCAGCTGGGGTGTGTCGAAGCCCACAACACCACTAATGTAACGTTTGACTGCCAAACCAATACGGAACGCAGGGAATATTCAGTCTCATCTCTCTCACCCTTAACGACGCTATGATATCAGCCCCTATTTTCCACCTTTTCACGCAACAACGGACCAGCCAAACACTTATTCAGAGAGCAACCAAAAAAGCTGAGATATAATTACTGAAACCTAAGAAATATGCTTGTCTGTCCGATATGTCAGTAATTCACAGGTTACTGACAGAGACCACTGCAACATGGTGTGATGGAGACCAGATCATGATGGATGAGCAGTAGTGTTCCAGACCACTGGACATCAGTGGCCAGTGCTGAGTAACCCCATTTCCTGCTTGTTGTTGACCCCCTTGCTCCCATCAGCCACTGGCCAATTCCAGGCTTCTGGATCCACCCCAGGCCAGAGGGGTCAGACACTGGATGGAAGGCCAGCTCCCAGCCCAGAGAGGGAGCAGACAGCAACCCGCCCAGCCTGGGTCTCACCACCGTGGCCTGGCAGACAGGACAGTGTACCGCTCCAGCTCTGCCCAAGCGGCTGGTCTTGTGAGCTTCATTGACATAGCTACATTATCAAGGGACTGGACTCATGATGTAAATATGAAAAATATCTCGGACTGATATGGAAAAGTGTTTGATGATGTTGGTATATTGTTATTGTTAATTCCATTACTGTTCTTTTAATATTGACGGTAGCGTTGATCAATCATTAATCATCACAATTTATATTATTACCTTCCTTATTATTACTGTTATAATAAAGGTAAATCAAAAAAGAATCATACTATTGTATTAGTAGTAGCAACTTAAGTTTTATGATTATTTCGTTTACAACATTACTTCTAATGTTGATAATAATAATTTAACAACAACAATAATATTCCTGAGAATAATGATGAAAGTGTTAATAATAATTATACAATCAAGATTAGTAGCAGCAGTATTTGTGTTTGTATTATGCATTTTGTGAATGTAGAAATTGTCAGTATTTAATCATTTGAATAAGTTATTCTTGTCTTCTGTCTTGTCTTAGTTACATCTTGTTTTTCCTCTTTAATCTCAAAACCTGATGTTATGATAGCTTGCATGGCCTCAAGATGAACTCTGTGAGAAAATAAATGAATACATGAAGATGGACATTTGAGATTATTGAAAAAACCACATTGGGCTAAATTAGCTTTTTAATGTTTTGGATTTCATACTGTACATCAACCTTTTAGCTGTGGGTATCGTTTACATATTGAACATTTCACCATTATTATTTTTGTAGACCTATACTGTGAACCATTCCATTTCCCTCATAGCGAGATTTGTAATTTGTGTACATGGCCTCCACTGTTGTTTTAGGCTCTGGTCCAAAGCCACTCTAAAAGGTATGTGGCTTTGCAGAAAGAATAAACAGCCATTCCATTTCACTCCCACGTCCCGGACAGTTGTCTCTACTCCTCTCGACTCTGCCAGCTCCAGAGTCCAAAGAAAAGCACACATAAAACACATACTTTGGGGAAATCAAAAACAGAAGGAACGGCTAAAAAGGTTACAATAAGAATACCAGAAACAAACCCTGGCTTTTTCAACCAGCCTGCAACTCTGCGAGAGCACTGTGGCTCTCAGTAAGGAGGAACAGGAAAGGCATGGGCAGCAAGATCATGCTTTCCTTCTCCTGGGTTTCGTCTCGTCTGAAGGTGATTTGCCTAGACGTCCATCAATTAACTCAGAGAACAACGTCTCATGTTTGGATCCCGCAGCCGAAAAACAAGCTGCGTTCATGCAGTATGACTCAACCCACAGACTCTGGCTCCTGCGAGCGAAGTGAAGCACCGGGAGGGAGAGCGAAGGCTGTACAAATCCACACTGACAGATTCACTGCTACCTGGCCCTTATTGGTCATGTCAATGTTTGCATTGTCTTACACCGACGTGAAATGGCTTCTGGCAGACGTGTGAGGCCGAAAGACTCCTCAGCAAAATGTCACCCCCATCCACCCCTCCCCCCCTCCCCACTTCCCCTCATCACATGTAGGATGGGTGGCAGTGGAGGTCAACGGTGTTTCACCTGGTTAAGAGACACTTAGCGCAGTTGGCAGGGTTGTTTTGCGAGACAGTGAGCACAGCGCACACGGCAGACTGGATGACCTAGCCTCGGGAGTTCGGAGAGACACAGAGAATGAGCTGCACGAAGGCAGGAGCTCACAGTACTTCGCTGGTGTCTTGTCTAGGCAACACCGCTCAGCCTTTCTCCTCTAATGTTCAAAACAGCCATCTAGCCACGGGGGGGGGGACGACGACGACTAACAGCCTAACTAACTTCCACTAAGGTGTTCAATCTAACGAGAAAAATTGAAACAATCTTATCTGAGAGGGAAGAAAAATATAGAGTTAAAAGCTTTTAATATCCGCCCCGCAGATCCTGCCATTGTTCTGGAGATGCCTGTTCGCAGGCCAATTGAGACTTTTAGGAGTTCAAAAACACAAGGTATTTAACGCAAACGCACCCCCTCGTTTATTGTTCCTTTTGATGGAATTTTCTTCAAAGCCAGCCTCTTACATCTGCACATCATCTGGCTCTGCCCCTCATTTGAAATCTCTCATTGGAGAGTAACTAACATCAAGCCTTCTCATTTGCGTTGCTGAGGTGCATTACCTTAGGAAAGACATATCAGAGTTTATTAACGGCAAGAAAACAGGGGATCCTCAGACACTGTGAAATATTCCTCTCCCCAGGAGACTAAACAGAACAAGAAATAACATGAGTGGTAAGTATTAATGTATGCTCTTTGATGTCTGCTTCTCCAAGTCCTGTAGCACCATTAACATTTTAACTGAAACATCACGTTTGTCAGAATTAAATTGTGCATCTGAGATGGAAAGAACACGTATATGTCGATCACGGAGTCAAGAAGGAGCAAAAGGCCCAATTAGAATTGTTTTTGAACTGGAGAAACTGGAGTGTGTTCAAAGAGAACGAGACGTTGAGAAAAAAGGTTGCATGACACATTAGCTTAGCCCCCTCTAGTGTCCATTCAATGCTCCAGCTGGACTTCAGCACTACGTCGAACAGCAACACTAAAACATGGATAAAATACTGTCTATTTACCATTGAACTTCAGTCTAATATTTCTCAAATCTATTTGATCACAGTATTAGCTCTGCAGATGGTAAAAAAAAACAATATGTCAATGAATATGAAAATAGTGACATGATCTACTGTGGAAATAACCATGGTAGTCATTCATTCATCCTATTTTGCCTTTTATAATCACCTTAGTTTTTAACTAAGAATTTGGCAGCAATCCTGTCTTCCTACTCAATCATGAGCAGACCGTGAGAATCAGTGCTAGACAGTGTGTCAGGGATAGGCAAACACTCATGAATAAGAAACAAGTAGACGCTGCTGACCCGCCACAATCACTGTACAGTAGATGTTAGATACAACAGTGATCAAAAAGGATGAAATGATGGTGCTTGTTGGGAAACCCTAACTGAGCTAGCCTGGCCTGTTTCAACGTCAAGCTCTTAAGCTTCACATTAACTAAGCTAAATGTCATAATTCAACTCGAATTCAGTCATGTTTTTGGGCGTTGTTCTGGAATAGAAACATGGTGCTTGTTCCATGAGTAATATTTTGGCAATCAATCAGTTGATTAATATGGTTTTAAACACACAAAGAAGACAGTGACAAATTCTATTAACACATTTGCGATCCTGAAAACGATAATTGGTCAATGAACATCTGATTTGTCAAAAAGGAGCAGGAAATATGGCATGGATTTTGCTTCCAATTCACTGTGTGAAATAATGCAGCTGTAATAAAGAATGTTTTATAAGGCACCTAAGTATGTTTCATTATCTTGTAATACATTCATTATGCTTTGAATTCTGGCACTATAAAGAGCACGTCACTGTCCTCATATTTCAGCACCAGAGCATGGCCTCAGTTTAAACTCAGATTGGAGCAGAACAGTGGAATTACTGGGGCTGAATTCAGGACCAGCGCCTACGATATCCTCACAATGCTAGATGGGAAAACTGTGCAACCGGGTCAAATACAGAACGGCAACTTTTTCGCCTTCACAATAGTGACATTTGCCCTTCTGACGTATACAGATATTTTTACTTGTAGCACAATGGACTATGACAAATGTATTCTCTGTGTGATTGACCTACTTCTCTAACTACTTTGTAGTGAAGAAGGCAAGTTTTTGTGTTGTGTGGTTTGAACACACGATTCAATTTGTCTATTGGAATTCCATATTGTCAGTTGATAGTAGGCCTACACATTTGATCATTTCATGTGAACGTGCAGAAGATAGTATAAGGAACATGCCCAGAAGACTCCCACTGCATACAACACTGTATGTATTGTGTGGTACATCCTAGGTGGAGACCAAGATTGTGTTGAAGAGCTGTCCAGGCTGCGCCCAAGCCCAGGAATGAGCTCAGGGACTGGTATGAGCCTGAGGTCCCCTGATACACAGCTAATGAGCTTTGCTGCCGCTCCTAACATGTTTCCCATGCCTTCTCAGGAACACCACACATGCACCGCACACACACACACCACACACACACACCACACACATGCCCTTGCTCTCTTTGTGTCTCTCTTGTTCTTTCTGTAGGTTGCTGTGTTTCTCATACACACACACACACACACACACGCCTCTCTCTTATTTTCACACACACACACGCTGTACGGGCTCAATGCATCTTAGACACATACACAGCGTATCTGTATGCTCGCATGCCCAACTCAGGAAATCTTTATTGGCAGTGGGTTATTCACGAAAGTCTGGTAAATAAGATTTTCTACAATTACCAACACTTACATGGCAATAGCCAATAATGTCTTCCTGAGCAAGAAAACAAATTGAATTCGTTTTTATTCCATTCAAAGAAATCACCTTCCTATAATTGCCCCAAGAAAAATGTGCAAACTGTATCATTTTTTGGCCATTTTGACTAATGATATTGTAATAAGATGTCTTGCAATAGACTTCAAATGGAAAATATAATTACATGCATTAGTTTGTCTGAGCATTTATAAGATCACAAATCCATCAGGTTTTCAGAGCTCATCTTGAAATCCATACATCACTGTCGGGGCTGGTTTGATGATGGAAAATGTGTTCATTTGTTAGCTTTAGTTTAAAAGATATGCCTCAGATTCATTTAGCTTTTAATAGAGAAGAATAGTTATGACAGCACCATTACAAAATGCAAGGGCTTCAGATAATGCACTTCGCCTTGGAAACTTCATCTAATTTTGCATTTAGATGATTACAGCCAATGAGAATATAAATGTGCTGAGTATCGTTGAGGGTAACAATGACGTTGCTGTACTACACTACTGTTGATACTTTTAGACTTGCCCATTAGTAGCAGTAGGGAGTTGTGGTAGTACTACTAGAAGTAGAAGTGGTAGTAGTTGTAGGAGTAGTAGTTGCAGTTCTAGTAGCACATCACAACACTGTTACATTAGAGGGATATGGGCAGGAACATTTTCTTTTTGTCCAAAGTCACATAATGCAATGTGGCTGCTTGCTACTAGTCCTGAACAAATCACATCAGATGCTGTTATGCCATTAAAGCACTACGCAAGGCAGTCCATTTCTAAACACAAGCCCTGCCCCTCCTTCCTGTCTCCCACTCCCCTGCGGTCCACTCCAGTACTGCTGACCATATCCCCAGACACATCCACTTCCTGTCCCTTTTTCATGCTGCATTATACAGTATACTCCGATGTGTGCAGTAAATACTGTTTCAGTCATACTGTCCACGTATTAAAGACATAAAGATCTCCTAAGTCACGCAATACTTTATGTTTAAACAATAATGTGGGGTATACTGATTTGAAATCATTTTTCAAGAAGCCACACCCACCCCCCCCCCATCTCCCATTATTTAAATTGAACCACAATGACTTTCTTCTGAAGTTAAATATGGGGGTTGACAAGCATAAGCAATTTATAAAACCATATTAATGTTTGAATAACAAAGTTATAGTGTTGTAGGATAATCAAACAACATTTTAAATACATGTAGTGAACTCCTGTGACAGCTGAACATCAGATTCTGTCTACATGGTCATTTTATCCTTGTTTGATGTAATTGATTATAAGAGAGTGACACAGGAAATACAATTAAAAGGAAGACATTTGCAGTAATTGCTCTTAAAAAGCCCATGAAAAACTGATGGTGTTGTGTAGTGTATGGCCACTGCACACCATTTCAGTTTTCAGTCATGGTGTCTCAACTCTTAATGGACATTAAACACTGAACAGAAGAAATATACAAGTACAATTGAGTTAGCAGGCACTTACTGGAGAATGCGCCCGATACATTTGCGTAACAACACATAAATGTCACAGAAATTACATGTCATTAGTAAAAGGGTATGGATTCCACTCATTGCACTTACTGGAGTGATATCTTTTTAAAACATGGTTAGCATAGCATTTACCGATAATGTACAAGTTTCCCTTTTAAAGCAAAAACTTGGTTATTCAATAACATCCTAAACCTCAATTTTAGAGTAATTTTGGTAACAGCTTGTTAGCTTGGCCGCCATACCAGCCCATTCGACACTTCCTATCCAGCTCCAGCTCCTACACTACAGCCAGGAGAAGATTCATGCAGACCGAACATGGTGAGGAAAGTAGAAGGGATATTCCCTAGATTGAAATCTCCCTCTACTGGTGATGAAGGGTAAAAATAGAACACAGTTACCGTATAAGCCAAACTGACTTGATTTGGCAATGTTTTAGCACTGGAAATAGTCTCTAACCACATTTGGAAAAGACACCTAAAAAAATAATAATCCTAAACTAGACCTTAAATCTAACCACACAACCTCAGAATTTGAGTTACTTTGTTCTTTAGTGTATCAAATCAGATGTCAGCGTGATCTAAGCGGTGCACTGGACATGTTACACCCAGAGATAAGGATATAATCAAGTAAAGGAATGTTCTCTGCAACTTGTCCCATTTATGAACCACTTGCATTCTGGCATAAGGTGAGGAAGAGACACAGTCATCTGGAGGATGACAGAGTAATCCAAACCCACAGAGACCAAAGCAGTGATATTTTATAGAGATATGGATTTTGTATTTTGAAAACCGTGTCATTGCAAAACTTTATATCAGAACGGGATTAGATCAAATTAAGAAAAACGTCTAAATACAGTTATTATCGGATAAAATGCTACCTAACCATGGCAAAGCAGAGCACATTATCTACCTTTGAGATGGTACAGGCAGACATTAAGTGGTTCTTCCATGTCAGCAGTGGGCTCCTTTTGGCAGCTTCTCCTGCATGATTCATGAAAGACCAGTAGAGGGCTAATTGTTCAAATTAATTTGCGTAAATGACTAAGCAAGAGATAACAGAATTACATCTGCACTTCTTTGGCATGGGTTCAACAGTGATGGGCCTAAACAGCCAGCTGCTTCAAGACAGAATCCTTGCCAGAAATTAAAAGCCACAAACATTAATTAATAGACTTTTTGTTACGTTAATTTGCAGAAAAAGGTTCAAGAGTGAAAGAAAAAGCTGAAGAGGAGCCGGGATAATTAGAATAAATTAGTTTGATGCAGCATTTTTTAACAGATGAAAAATGGTTTAAAAAAATAAATTTAAAAAGGGTTAAAAAAAATAACAACGAGGGGGGGGGGGTGAATGGGGTGGAGAAGTCAAGTTTTGACAACCCCATTAATCTCCATGATAATGTAGCTGTTACAATTAGAGGGATTAAGTCCCAGTGCTGCACTGTTATCCATCATGTAGCATGTTCGAGGCCATCTGTCATTGCTCAAGTCAAATTGTGAAGGCTGTCCTTGAGGGTACGCTTAGAAACAATAGCCAAGCTCTGGGAATTCCGGCATACGTAGAAAAGTAGAGTCAGTGAGCGTAGGAACATCAATCTCTGGCCTCCTCGTGGTCTTTCCAAACGGGGAGAGAGACCCATACTTTGTGCTTGTCAATTTCCAGCGTTATCTACACGCCAGGCGTTAATGAGCCATCTCTAACTCTCACTGGCCACAGCAAATGATCTTAACCAGCTCTCCATCTCCACTCTCTGTAGTCACTGTGTCTGCCATGACCAGTGGGGTCGGTAAGGGACGTCCTGTCTTTGTTACACTGATCTGATCACAGCTGTTATTTGGTTTTCTTGTTTGGTAGGCTTTCAACAGAATATTCCATTCTACACAATGCAAACATGATCTCCTCCATTTCAGTTTTAACAGCGTATACTCAATATTAGTAATACTATGGAGATGAGACGGAAGCTGTCATTAGCACATGCTAGCTAGGAAAAGTTCCATTCCAAAGAACCATTCCTCCAGCAAGATTCAGTGGACATGAAATGACTGTCACAGTGTTTCAGATGAACTTTCTGCTTCGGCAGACTGCATCAATTCTACTCAAATACATCACAGTCCCTCCCTCTACCCCCCCCCCCCAACACCCCCCTTTCAACAATAATGTCATGTCCATGTAAACACAACGACCAATGCACCGCTTATCTCTATGTTTCCTGCTTTTTGCTATTATGTCAAGGGACATCATTACCATAAATTACAGTTGCAATACGAGGTGTCAGGGAGATAAAAGTGAGGCGTAGGCAGACATTAACTGTGGTAAACTTCCCCATCAGCCAGAGTTCATGATCGCCCATCCAGACGGACTATTTTATGCCTGACTTGGCTGATGTATGAGAGGAAAGTGTTCAGCAATTTTTTCTACCCCCCCCCCCCCCCGAAACACACTCCCCGAAAAGCGAATCAATGGGTGAACACGGGGAGCTATCATTTATGTTTGCTTGTGCATGCCCCTTCCCATCGCCCAAGGATGGTTCACCTGGGTGTCGTACATCTTGTGTTTATATCACCCAGAGGAGCCAGTGGCTCACACGCACAGACGCTGCTGCCTTCCGTTCCAGCGATTCAAAAGGAATGTAAAACGCCTGTCATTCCCTAACCGCTTCAGCAGGTGTGTCCGAGTCACAACATTTCCAAACAGACACCTTGTACCACGATACTGTGGTGGAGACCTGCTCTTCCTGTGTAAGAACATATCCAGATGTATGACTTAACATTACTACGAACAAACATTGCTGTTATCCTGCCACACGACAGCGTGAAACTATTTGACAGTTAAGCACAGTTAAGCTTGTGTCGGGAGTGCCAAACATTCTTATTCTTCTCCCTGTCTGCCTATATTTCAGTCTCACGTCTATAATACCCCTTGATTGTCACTGTCAATTAGCAGTTGAGGCAACAGCAGTTCATCTATCAGTCTTAAAGGTTCCTCACACTCATTTGGACGCTCAGGTCAAGTAGCTTAGGGGGCCATTAATTGCAATAATGAAGTCTTCAGTGAGTGATCATCAATGGCTTTAGAACGCTATTAATCCTTTTAGAAATCTATTTTTTAATGTTTAGCTTTATCTCCCCGCTTGCAACATCTCATTTAGCAGTGCTTAATAAACACCATGGGTCCCTGATCCTCTCTGCTCTCATGTGAGGGCCACTTGAAGGTTTATTTTCGCTGCTTCACTGGACAAATAGGAGATCTATCTGCGGAAGCCTGTGCACAATTTACTCTGTATAGAGTCCTCCATTCATTCTCATGCCAGCAAGCAGACAGCTTTAATAACTGAAATGACAAATAAACTGGAAATCATTCCAGGTCTTTTCACTTAACTGACAAGTTGAACACTTTTTGTAATGAGGCAATGAACGTCACCCCTCCCATCCCCCTGCTACCACACACACACACATAACACACGCACATACAACACACACACACTGACACATCTACTACCATAATAGGTTCATTTAAGAGCATCAGATCTTGACATGTTATCATTTATCTGCATTATTTTGCATCCTCTATCAAAGTACTTGCTGCACACATCAAATGTATCTGGCCTATAATGCATACACTACATTTTTTACGCAAATCTTAACACCAAAAGATTATTACACAAAACGTGTCTATTTTTTACCTACAACTTCCAAGGGAACCCTGTCTGCTGGATGTCAGCTGATATTCTCCTCCAGAGTCGTCCAGAGTTACACAGAGTTGGAAGCCTGACAAACTGTAATTTTACTATAACTCCACAGAAATAGAATCAAGAGACAATTGTGATAAGATGGAAATAAATTATAAAATGCATATAAGTCAAAGCCAGGTCATATTTGACTCTACAACACACCCTTCTATTTCAGGGAAAAGGATGGACTTAGTGTGCTTGGGTGGCACATGTGAAATCTTAATGCTTTCATCACACGCCTGAAGTGAAATTGTTCATTTTACCTCTAATCGTGTCATTTATCAAAATACTGCTCAAGCACGTTGATATGTGTGATTAGACTAACTAGATTTAAGCAAGGGCACAAGGGCTTTGCCATCATTTAGGCCAAACTTCAAGTGAATTCAAAAGAGTGCAACTTAATTTAGCTCAAATCTGGGTTTCTGTATTGCTATCATTAGTTTAACTCTTACATTTTCATTTTGCACATCTCACCCAGCTCCCCTAACTACCTTAATGACCTTGCAAATCCTGCATTCATTCACCAAAATGTGTGTAAAAAAAGAAAGTGTAGAAACCCTTGACAACGGAAACCTATTTGTATCCAGAAACAAACTATTAAGGGTCACTGAAGCAACATTCAGTCAAATAAGTCCCCATGCAACTAAAAACACAATGGCCTAATTGATTCCAATATTTACAGATGATTGTGAAAATGTTCTTCATGATGGGGAGATTAATCTTTTTACAATGGAAATATGTCAGTTTCAGCTGGGCATGATGGATGTGATGTATCACTGTGGACAAATCGACCAGAGAAGGCCCCCCCCCCCCGTGACAGCTCTATTGTGCAGAGATGATGTCACCTGTTGTCCATGTAGTGACCTTCTAATTTCCTAATTCAATTTCAGCCTCCTGGCCGCCTGGAACCTCCTCTAGCACACTCATATCATGAACCAGTATTAACAATTACATTCTGACTGTCTCAAACCTGCAATTCCCTCTAAATCTAACCAAGTAGTCCTTTATTAGGCTGCCCTGTTAAATCAATCTAAATCTAAGCATAATAACTCTCTAATCAGGTAGTAGGAAGAATAATAGGTTGTCACACATGAGGAAAAATAGGCAATCATGAAATGTTTTCTTTAATTAAGCTCAGTAAAGTAGAAGGGCAGGCTAGGAAGCGAGGACACATTCATCATAGCCAAGGTGGGAAATTACTTCAATTACTCAGGAAGGAGAGAGCGAACAGAATAATAGAACTCACAGAAGCAGAAGAGGGGACACTCTGAACCGTAGGAAGTCCCAACGACACAGCTGTAGTGAGGGCACTGAACTGAGGGAGGTTGCCCACAAAAGGTATTACACTGAGTCACTAGAATTCCCTGCACTGACAATCCCTGCAGAGATCTCCTCCACCACTGGTCTGTCTGCTGTCGCACACCTGGCCAGAGATGGTGCACCCCCTCTAGTTCCTGCCCTTTTGGCTGGCTCTCTGCTCCTGTCTCCTGGGAATCAGACTCCCAAAATGCACCCGTGAGTGAGCAAGGGAGTCTGGCTCCCTTTCCTGGTAAGATGACAAGATAAATGACCTCTTACAGTAACAGGATTTATTGATTAGATGAGAGAGACGCTGGCTGAGGAACCCGAGGCTTCAGTGACAGAGCTCCTGCCAGCTAAGCTGCTCAGGAGAGAAATATAGAGATTATGAGTTTTGATAACTGCAATTGAGTGCCAGACGGGCTGCTTCATGGTGTACAAATAGTTCAGTCTTAGCCATTACAAGCAGGAACAGGGACAGCTGATGGATAATAAACGGTACGCAAAAGAAAACACCTAAGAGAAACAGCCCTGATAGCACGAGATGGAATGATGCACTTGTCTGTGGTACAAGATGGAAGGAGAAAACTTTCACAGATCTGCTCTGAACTAAAGGATCGATAGCATTATTGCATGGGCACAACAAGCAGCTGGGCAAGATATCCTCTGTGAGTGACCGACGGTAGAGCGACAAACTATTAATAACAGACGACCCAAGGCAAAGAAAGAAATAAACACTGCGTTTGCTATTGACTTCTGTCTTTCATCTTCAAGACAAAAAAATGCAATCATCAAACAGTCCTTTAAGATTAGGCAGCCCAACCTTACCTATTCAAAGACATAGCTTGCGTGGAGGTGGGCACTACTGAGGCTCCTAAGGTCCTCACGCTTCAAGCTCCAGCCTGGGCCTGTGGACCTGGGGACTGGGCTGGGGCCCCTGAGGAACGAGGACTAGTGCTGGGGCTCTGTGGACTAACGAGGACACCTAGAGCCCACTTGCCAGCAGTCTCACCGAGCACCCTCTGCACTCCTCATAATGTCGAATCAGTGGAACAATTTCACTTCATTACCAGGTAGTGATTGCCCTGGAGCGGGCGTGGCCAGTGTGATTTACAGGTTTGCAGGCGCGGGGGCTGCCTGAGCACGCCTCCCCTGGTCGGCCGCTCATGAAGAACCACACCACCAATCACCTGTCTGTCAACCCCCGATCCACCTTGTCCGAGGTATTCTTTGTCTATTCACGTGTTCGTGTTCCCTGTGAAAATTAGATACGGACTTCCGCAGCTCTCTCCTCTCTCTCTCTCTCTCTCTCTCTCTCTCTCTCTCTCTCTCTCTCTCTCTCTCTCTCTCTGGAGCTCTCTCTCCTCTCTCTCTCTCTCTCTGGAGCTCTCTCTCTCTCCTCTCTATCTGCTCTCGCAGCGCTTGAGTGACCTGGGAGCTCTATCATAATGCCAGCCAAACTGCAATAAATCATTTCAGCTTTCATCTATTGTTATTGATGAATGGGCAATTATTTGTCATCTAATATGCTGAAAATGATGACCTAAGAGATGGATCCACTTTTTTGCCGCAACAAAGGACAGCATTGATGGATTGTATCCTTAAACTGTTATTACACTTTTAATGCGGTGCTCAGATATGACAGGCTGGGTTGTCTCTACTGTCCCTTTTTTGCGAGTATCATTTCCATTGTAGAACAGTGAGTAGCAAGGCTCATATTTCATGTTGGACTTTTCTTTTTTTAGGAGCTCTGGCGAGAGGTTTGAAAATGAACACGTTTGCACTCTATACCTGACGTTTGCTGCTCCACTGTGGAGTAGATGGCTTGTGTGCTGAGGCATGGCTGAAGGCTGTCATATCACACGTCCTCTCTTTCCCAGGGAAACTGTATGAAAGATGAGAACGATAGAGAGATTGACATTCAGAAAGATACACTTGACCGATCATTTTCATTTTCACTCCATAAATCACAGGCTCTGTCTTGAAATCGGATTTCAGACGTTGAGAAATAAATGTTGGTTCCATTTGGACTGAGTAAGATGTTGAAATGATTTCAATCATTTGGTGATTGATGAACTAAAAGGCAGATAATATAGAAATGGGGGAGAAATAGGGAGTCAGGTGGCTGAACGGTGAGGGAATCGGGCTGGTAATCTGAACACGCCAGTTCGATTCCCGGCTGAGCCAAAAATGACGTTGTGTCCTTGGGCAAGGCACTTCACCCTACTTACCTCGGGGGGATTGTCCCTGTAGTTACTGTAAGTGGCGTCTGCTAAATGACTAAATGTAATGTAAATATACTGGTAGTCCACAGCCCAGTTTCTACAATCAATCATAAACATGAATAAAGGTGCCACACATGGCGGGCTGATGTGGAAAATATTGGTCTTGTTTGTTGTCATGTTTAAATGTACAATTATCCATGATTTCATTTTCATTAAAACCGTCTGATATATTATTTTCCACTTAGGGCAATTGTAAACATTTGTGACTCCCTAGAATTACTTTGATGTGTTCCATTCAATGGATAATATTCAAATGTGTCTATTTTTTGTTATTATAAATTTTTGTGTCTGCATTCAAGCATAGGAGCATAGTCAAAGAATCTGCACTAAAAAGCATATATTTCATACATTTTACCCAGGTAAATAGAAATTAGATCCACAAAACGATGTACAACAGTATATTTTATATTTAATTAGCATGTTCCATATTTCTTTACCACTGAAATAGCAAGATTCACTGTGTCAGAATTAACCCATAATTCTTAAGTATGCTTAAGAAATCAATTAAGACAAGGAAGGTAAAGGAAACAGAAGAATTTCTTGGATAATCTTATTGGCTGCTTTAGGTCTTCAAATTGTTTATTTTCAGTCCTGTTTTTTGGAGAGAAAAGAGAGCACATACGGCATACATCTGCCTAAACAGGCCAGCAAATTCACACGTGTAAAGTGGAACTGTTTGATATGTGCATGCAATAGAAACCTGATTACCCAGATGCAAATTTTACATTTATATGCATGGTGCGATTTTACATGCACATTTGATGTTTTAACGAATAATGAAGCTTGATTCTAAGCTCTAGAGAGGAAATTAGCTAAATAATTAATAAAGCACTCCAGAGAGCACAGAGTCAAAGGACTTTCTGCACACAGTTCTGGAATAAAAGGCCTATCTTTCAGATATTATTTGGTATTTGATAATCACTGACAGCGCAGTGACATCAGAAACTAAAATGCATCCTCAATGCTACCTCCGTGGTCTTCTGTGTGTGTGGAATCCTTTCCCAGCACCGTGGGTGGTAGGGGCAGGAACAGAAGTACACATTCATTAGATTACTAACACTACTAGATATGCACACAAGTTCTTAGAAAAGTATACATTTGTCCTCGTAAATGACTAGCCTACTGAGTCTTTTAGGTGCCCTCCTGCAGCTCTCATGCGAAAACCAGGACCGTGGGAAGCAGAACAGTCTGTAAGGAATGTTGTTAACATTATTCGATAAATGTTTTGCCTTGGGAAATGAGGCGGCCTGTTTAGACCTTTAACTGCATTAAAAAATAAATCAATTACGCCGTAAACAAGTAGCTAGTTGGTGTCGCGAATTGGTGTCGCGAATTGGTGTCGCGGTAATCTACTTCTCTAGGTAGCACTAGGCTGCCTCTAATGTAGGTCTACAATGTATTGTGTGGTGTTTGTGATCGCGTACTTTTTCTTTTGTTGCTCACATTCACAGAGGAATAATGTGGGTCAAAAGCAAGAAGTCGTTTTCTCTGTTTTCATTATAGCCTATTCTGTGCTCTTTCTAAAACAAAGTCTTTAATTCGTTTTTCGTTCATAATTTTCACTGATTCTTTCAAATGCTCAATTCTGGTTTTAAAATAACATGTTCCATTACCACTAGGTGTCAGCATTTTGTGTCACACAATTCCATTGACGTAGTGCTACAGCGATACTGCACCTATAGAAACAAACTTAAAACCCTCAAGGAAGACAAGGAAATAGTCCCTGGATAAAAGAGAAAACGTATAAAATAAAATTAACACTGTTGATCACTCCTCCAGAGGGGATACAGAGAGGTGCAGACCATTGGCTAAAAACAATTATGCATTGAGAATAGTGATACAAGTTAAAATGTGCAATTGAATGGATGGTGAAACACAGATACAGTTCTGAATTAGTACAGTGTGCAGAGTTCTGCTCTGGTGTTTGGGCAGTGGTCAGCGACGTGGCTGGGAAGTAAAGGATCAGCATAACAGCACAAGGTGATCAGGTAGAAAATCTACTTTAGATGAAGAAGCATTCATTTGTGGAAGAATCAACATAATGAAACATTAGAAGTAGATTTTCCCTGAGTGTTACTTCAAAATGGCCACCAGAGGGCAGGATTCTACAATAAATATTATATTAGAACCAGATAAGAGGTTTCAACATTTGTTACATTTTACTATCACTAGAAACTAACAGACCTGTTCAGTAAAAAAAACTACGGTCAAAATAGGCTTATCTATGGAGTACACAATCTGCAATGCCAATGGAGAGTAGATCACTTCATTTGCGATAAATTATCAACTGTAGCATGAGGTCTGACCTTGGCCTTGTGCAGTCACTTTAATCACTTTAATATGGCACATACATAGATACAACACTCCAGACTCCACTCCAACACACTCCACCTTTCTACCTCGGTTGTAAAAAGTCTGACCTTCCTCTCCACTCATAACATGTTCCACAACCATGGGGGAATAGTGTGCTTCAGCTAATCTCACAGTTATCAATCCTTGAGATGAGTGCTATTATCATTAGGAGCATATGTGTTCCCTGGGGTTGATAATGAATGGGAGTCATTAGGTGGGGTGATGGTCTGTTGAGAAGGGAGCACTGGGGCAGACACAACCTGGCAGACAGACACATGATAGGGGGGGAGAACCACCCCACTGGATCTCCATCTCCCTGTTAGGTTAGTGTGGACGGGTATAACATCCCTGAGCAGTAGCTGGGTAATCATACAAGTGAAAAATATATGAAGTGTTAACCGAGCAGGAATCGAAAGACCACATGGCTGTCTCAGCTAGAGTGAACCAAGTGGCCTGGGTAATCCGTCCAGAGACCCAGCTGCGGGGGCGGGAGAAGGGAGTGGAGAAGGGCAGTGTGGGGGCACAGAGGGGGAGGGGACAGAGGCCACTGTAGGAGAGAGCTGGGCCAAAGACGGAACGGAGAGAGGTGGGCGGGAGGGGGTGAGGGGGGCCTGTCATTCACTTTGGCACAGCAAAGGCTGAGCCCTCTGCCCAGCCCCGGCCAGACACGATGTAGCCACTGATGAAATGCAGCTGAATCGTCGGATCAGAACGCCCAGCCCAAGGGCGATGAGCTCATACTGCCTGCATGCCTGCCCAGAGTGGGTGGAGCCTATTGCATAATTCATCAGGTGCATGACATCACCCCTAGCCAATCAGCTGCTCTTGTCCATGAACACTCACTACAGCAACCCTCACAGTGTTCACCATCCTCTGTGTGTCAAAATGAAGCCAGGGCCACATGATAGAATGTTATCAGAGCACGCCAGCAATCCAGATTCTCCAGACTGTAATCTTCTAAAGGAACCGTCCAGTGTATAGATTCTCATGTATTAGCGCTACTTGCTTCATCAACTTGATACATGAACAACCCATCTTTTCTTTTAACTAATTATAGCTGCGCATGACCATAAAGAGGCCTTTGAGCATAGAAATACCACAGAGCAGCTAGGGTAATACATAGCCTGTTATGAACACTGCTGAGCCTCGGGGCGGTTGCTCAGTGCTGCAGCTGAAAACAGCTCACCTTAGATGAACCCAGCCCTCAGCGTGATTCATGGGGACCAAAGCCAGCGGCCTGTAGGGAAACTAACAGCTCTAGCAGGAAGATGGGGCCCGAGATAGACCCAAACCCCCAAACCCACCACTGTCCAACCCAGTGTCTCTCCCAGAAGAGGGAGCCCAGCCCAGGCCGGGCAGGCACCATTCAGACAGAACTGGGACAAAGTGAGAGCCTCATTATGCTGGACAGCAAGGCTGATCAGGTGCCAGCAGCTGTGACTCGGCCTGCCCCTGAACTCCCGCCCCACCGGAGAGACATACCTGCAGCTCTGGTCTGATCCACACCTGGGGTAGCACAGACACCATGTATACACTCTCTGTTTACTGAGAGTGCATGATGCCAAATTATTATCGCCAATCAAAGTGAAGCGCCGCTTCTGAAGTTGTCGTTTGTTCTCGCTCAGTGCGTGTTGTCAAGAGGCATTCGACGCTTAAAAAATGCTATTTTAATCTTCCATCAAGAAGAGTGCAGGGGTGTTTATTTGGGGGGGCAGTGTTTGCACAGCACAGCAACGGCATGTTTAATCTTTCATCATTGGGCTTCTGGGGAGGGACTTCATCAATCAACTTGGCTGCAGTATCTGGTTTCGGGAGTGACAGCCCTCAAGGTCTCTCAGCCTCCCAGGGGGAACCATGGGGTCACCTGGGTCTCTTTCTTCTAAAACAACATTTTGGGGAAAGGAGTGGAGGGGGGGAGGGTCATGAACCCCTACAGCAGAGTATCCTTGTCACTATTGTCATTGAAAACAGGTCCTCATATTGTACATGCACAGCAACAGGGCAAACATGATCGTTCTTGCTTCAGGAGAAGTATGCACGGAGCAGTATACAGTATGCAGAACAAGCACAGCTCTCCCTTGAACTTTGACTGTGTGGGAAGAATGCAGAATAGAATAAATTCATTTAAATATACAGTGATAGAAGAGAAGCAGTGACCTTCTTCACCTCCCCTCCCCTAGTGCTTCTGCCAAGAGAAGGAGGAGAGCTGCCACTCACTTTAGTACTCTCTGCCGCAATACAACAGTTCCAATTGTGACCAATTGAAAATCTCTAAAACATAATACTAAATGGCAACAACTTGGTCAGGTGGCACATGTCCTATCTATCTGTCAAAGGGTTGGGGTAAAAGATGTATTGAACCCAATAACTGTATCAACCTTTTCAGAATGTAAAACTGCATCCATTCATGTAAACCTTGCAAAAGCCTTACAAAAGCTAGATCATCAAGTTCATTTGCATGGCCACTATGGGTGAATTGCTTACATAATCACATTTTTCTAAGATCATAAAACTGTCTGCAGAAGCTCACCAGTGGCATGTGGTCAGATGATCAAAAGGGCCTTGTTTCATAGTACTGTCAAGGTTAGAAGTAGCAACCAGCAGGCTGTGATATTCTTAAACAGCATTGTTATATACAACTGCCATGTGCTGTCATTATTACAGGCTTACGTTTCAGTGCTCCTCAAACCCAAGGTTATGTGAGGTCACTTCCACAACCTTAGCCTTCACCGTTGACTGTACCCCCTTGGATGGTTGGAATTCCTTGCCCTTTAAGAAAGTACATTGTGTACATGAGGGTCTGAAAATAGACCCGAGTCCTGTAATGTGCCCACCAGGAGTTACTGGACAGACACATTAATTACAAAAACAAATGTGCCTCATCACCGTGGCCATTGGTTTTTATAAACAGCGGGCCGGGTGTTAGGCCAGGCCAGTGTTATCGGGGTGCTCTGAATGAAGCAGCGTTGACAAACTGGCACTAACAGTGTTGTCCTCCGGGGGGGTGGAGGGGGAGGGTGTTGGACACTGACAGGGCACACGGCCGGGAGAGGGGGGGCCACGAGGTGATGTAAGCTGGCGGTGGGCCAGCGGAGCAGGCGTGTGATGATGCGTGGCGCCTGTCAGACTTTTGGCAGAAGTGGTTGTGAGGGTGTGGGGGGGGGGGAAATGGGCGGAGGGGGCTCAGGGTTTAGACTGTTGAAAATAGCTGCCCTGCCCCAAACCCCCCCAAACACCGCCCATTCACAGCCCCGCAAACACTTGGCCTCTCCCACCCAGTTGAAGTCCGTATATCTCCTGGGCCGGTCATCAGCATCTCTGATCCTGATGGTAATCTCTCTGGCTTGGGACAGGAATGCCGGGGCTATTTCTGTGTCCAATAACAACATGCATTATGGGCCGCTGAGGGACACGGAGAGCCAGAACATCCCGGCTCCCAACAACCCCTTGACCTGCTGCGGTGACACGATCTCCAGTTCCCCTCCGCACAGGGCAGCAGCACTCGCTGCAACACATAAAGTGCAGTTGGGTCTGAGAGGGTGTGTGTGTGTGTGTGTACATGCTCTCCTACTGGTCAGAAGGCATTATCGTTGTTTTATTCGAGGGAGTCACATTGTTTTCACCGCGGGTGACGCAGCGGAGCCGCACTCTGACGAGGTCCCATGGGATGCTCTGTGACAGTGTTGGAGAAACTCCGGCTAGAACACAAAAACACTTGTCAGGGCTGCTGAATGTTCTACAAGGCCACTCAGCAAGGGCACCTCAATGATGAAACAGAAATTGTGTGCTGGAGCCAGTTGTGTACAGTCTTCTATTATTGGAAAAGTGAACTGGAGTTTATTGTTTCAGCTCTCCTAATTGATCTTTTTAATAACATACCTGAGATTGCAACGTTGAAAAGTTAATAACATACCCTGACGAATCCCAGCACTGGTGCAGTGAAACCATGTGGGACATTAGAAACAGTCCATTTGGGAAACTACAGTTGGCAAATCATACTGATTCGAATGAGAATACTGAATGTATTCTCATATGTTGTGCCAGTAGATTAAAGCAAATTGTGGAGGGACACGTAATCTGTCTCTCCTACAACACCCACCGGCCCTGTGTAAATACTAAGTGCTTATCACCATATTTCAAACCTTGATAAGTGAGCTGGGGGCCGTCGGTCTCCGGGGCTTTGTTATGGCATTCATCCTCCTATGCTGCACCTTTCAGGCCCCCCCCGATTCAAGCGTTCCTAGGGTAACGCTTTCTATTGTACAAAGTAATTAACATGTGATCACATAGTCCTCAAGTAGTGGCATTGTAATTGCAAAACAATCACAAACAGGTTTACAATGACTCCAGGCAAGTCACAACCATGAGCTTTTGTTTCACCTGATTTCAAACCACCTGAGGATCATCTATGTCTGTAGATTTACTGTATACTGTATGTATAAGCTTTTGTATAACTGTATGGCTTCCATTAGAGTTTTGCTGTGCACTCCCTTCTTCTAGTTAGGGTTGTTTTGCTTAATCTGTTGTCATACCGGTCAAATTACAATCAGTTTAATAATTAAGGAATAAATTAAGGGATGATTCAATTCACTAATGTTCCCTCGCACAGCCAACGTGTATTTTTCTTCTCTGCATTTTAAGAACGTAAAATATTTATCAATCAATTTAAGCAGGTTCAAGTTTCAGGATTAAAGATGTAAATATGTATTCTTCTTACTTATATCCCTATTGAAGCAATGCATGTTGAGTTTTCCGGGGCGGTCAACAATAGAGCTGAATACTTCCATTCTTTTTGTAGATTAATTGAACAGTCTTGCCCTGTAAGGAACAGTACGTTGTCACTGCAGCTTCAATCTTGTTCAGGACACAAAAACAAGGGACAGACCCTATCTTTACATGACATTCTCTATTTAGTAACTACAATACTGTATTAAGACGTCCACGTCAGCCCCAGTGATGGAGGATGGATTAATTCTTTGGAGGGATAAGGAGTGGCGTTAATGTCAATACCTGCACTCTGCTTATTTGATCAACGGCTGTATTTTTGTTCTTTGGCAGATGAAACATGAAAGAGTGAGCCTGGAAAGAAGCTTCCTGAGGTCTATCTGGCACAGAGGTTGAGGCTGCTGTTATCGATCTTACACACCAGCCAACAGAACAACTGCAAATGGGCTTGATTGAATGCACAGCTTTCCCAGAATGATTATTTTGCTCTCAAAATGTCGAACCTCTTCATCAGTTATCTGATCTGTTTTCTATGGAGACTGTGCTCCTTGTCCATTGCTGAACTGTTGCTATGTTTTCATCAGAGAGCTCTTAAATGGAGGAGAATTACCAATTTTGGCATATCAGTTCAGACTATCGACCTTGCTTTTTTAGATATGTAATGACAGCTACAATATAGGGTACAGGGGTCTGTGCAGTGGACAGGCTATGGAGAAGAACATTCAGATATGGGCAGAAGAACATTGTGACCCACATACTGTCTACCAGTCAGGAAATATATTACACTTCTACTGTACAGACCACCCTTATTCCCCTCCTCCCCTCCCTCCACCTGCCAAGACTCAGGAATATTAATAAAGCTGCACACACGCAAGCCATGATGCAACAGTGCCAAGGAACCATTTTCTTCCTCACCACAATTTACACTGCCACTGGCTGCAGATGTATAGCTGTCAATCAATGTTGTATCAAGTAAGGAAATAGTTAAAGCATTTGGGAAAAACTTGGAGGACACATTTTCCAGCGGCAAGTATTTGGACCTCAGTTTGTATTACCTGTTGTGCATTCAGATAATCAGGGTTTTCAACCCAAAGCTTAAATATGGAGCATGTGGTGTTAATTTTGGGTTAGGGTTATACCAGCAGAGGGGGCAAGAAAAGGCAGAGAACACAACATGATTATTTACTTCAATCACACATTTGACAGTCAGATTCAGCTTACTCAACAGTCAGCAAGCTAACAGAATTGTCTCTACTAAGAAATTGGACACACCACACACACACAGAGACATACACAAACATAACACACGTACACACGCATGAAAAACACAGAATGACAGGTCTCTGGTGCTGGGGAAACAGTAGCTAAGCTTCTTCTCCTCTGCGGTTCAGTTGAAATCGATAACACAGTAGAATACTGCAGAGTAGAGAGGAAGGTCAGCGTGCAAGGATTTGACCTTCCAGACCACCCCTCATGTAGCCCAGATTGTAAGACCAATTCCCAGCACATATGGTAGTGAGAATGAGGGCTGTTATGGCTACCTTGGGTGAGGAGGGATCTTTAAAGTGAGCACCGTCTTTGCAAGTAGATCCATTGTTAATTTAGGGACAGAGTAGAACTAACACAGTGTCATAAAGTTATCTCAATCATTGACCCAGAGGAAAATGATATTACCACCACCGTAGGTCAAAATATACTCCTTTGGATCAGGTTGCGTTGCTGGGTGTGTTGCTTGAGAGAATCTTATCTGCGGATCATATAAAAAAAAGTCAGAATTAGAGTCAGAGCAGCTTTGTGAAGAAAAGGAAGGATACATTTCAGGACAGGACAGCGCACTGCCAGGTATTACTCAGCTACCTGTAACCCGGGGGGGGGAGGGCCCTATACATGGCTGTCACTAGATATTGATACAGGAATGATGTAGATAATGAGATTAGACCAGAGCCTGAGGCCTTCTCTCTTGGCTTGGCAGGCCCCCACATGCAGAGGGTTAATACACTGCCAACAAGACCAAGTGCCAAGGGCTTTGCAGTGCAAACAGATTACACTCTTATCTTGCATGGTGAGGGCCAGGAAAATCTAACTTTAGCCAAGTAGTGGTTTCTGACAAATTAACAAGTGTGGAAAATTAAGTAAGGCAGTTAATTGCACGGTGAAGTACTGAAGATTATGACTAACACACTGGTTGATGAATTGAGGCGCATAGTGGATAAAGGATACAGAGGGCCTGACTAGTTTTCTTTGTATAAAAAAAGGATTTGTATAAAACTCTTTAAATTTCATTTCAAATCGTAGCATTTTCTAAATCGGTTCAGTTTAAACACACCTTACTGAAGTACTTTGTAAAGTGCTCCTTGTGCCTTCCCACACACAACCTTGAGGGTCACAATATCAGCTTAGCAGAGACTGCCTGGTTCCCCAGAGGAACAGTTTATTATAAAATGTTACATGGATAGCTTTTATCAGACGAAATGCTTCTGATATATTGTAAAGCCTAGTTTGAGCCTAGTTTAAAACACCTGTGAATTTGCAGATGATCTGTGTGATTTGTTTAATTATGTATATGTGTATTAATATGCCTGCATGTAGTCCTGAAAGTGAATGGTTTGATAATCATCTTCTGAATCTAGTATTTGTGTTTGTGACATAATAGGAATATTTGTAAACGAATAGGTCTTTCTGGGCAGGGCTATTTACATTGCTGGCTCTCACACTGAACTCTACTGTTGCTCCATGCTGTGCAGGATGGCACTCTCATAGTAATGAAGTCTGTAATGTTGGTGTTTGGTAACTCTTTCCCTGAGTGAGTCTTACTCATCTTCCGCTTTATTAATGAGCAGTACAGTAGTCACGCTCGTTCTAATAATTTTGCAGAATCGATGTACAATCATTGCATCTGTTTGTGTGAAAGCAAACACAGGACCTTGTGGAGGCAGAGCTATCTTGGTTTTCTTATGGTGGAGGCTTTTGCTAATTGTCAAGATCTCCACAAAGCCAAGCAAGCGAACTGCAGAATCATTCAAGGGGTAAAAACACGGCTAGGATCCAACTTTTATGACACTCTGCATGATGTATCAAGATAGTCCCCCTTTAGGGTCTACTAGGGAAAGCAGATTGACCTTCTTTACCAAGCTGAAGAGATATGTCCTGGCCTAGAGTGAGTTACCACAGATTTTTCCTTTTGCTTTGTGGATTTTACACATTACATAAGGCTTCCCTCAGGGACCGTGTTCAAGGCTGATGATGTTGGAAGGGAATAAATTATTTTTCATTACACCAAATGCTCCCTGTAAATGATTCCATTGGGTCTATTGATGTTTTGATGCCTGCCCTACGAAACTTGATACTGGAGGTCTGGGGTTACCCTAAAAAGTGTCCAGACAGGAACGAGGACTTGCGTGATCATTGGATCCTGTCTAAATCTCAAGCCTCGTCTGTCCTGTAACCCAGGAGCCTGTGTGTGTGTGTGTGTGTGTATGTGTGTGTTTGTGTATGAGAGAGTGTGTGTGTGTGTGTTTGCATGTGTGTGTGTGTGTATGTGTGAGTGTATATGACTCTCATTTACATCTACAGCACGTCTTCATCCGTGTGATACGCATACTATTCTAGGAAGGGTTTCACCGCAGGCTGCATTTACTTCCACATTTAACACCTTATTCCTATTTTAGGAGCTGGGGAACGGCTTCCTGGCAACCACATTTGCTTAATTACAGAACAGAGCCCAGTGTCTGGGAGCCGGGGGCCAGCCCATGGCCCCTCTGCTCCTCCTCGGAGGATTCCGTTTGAGATGTTTTGCCGTCTCTCTGCTGCGAGCGCAAGTAGCTCTCCTGGTGGCTATGCTCTCCATTATGTCCATGTTGTGCATGAGCCCATCATTTGTAACATACTGAAATCCAGCCAGCCACGCCGCCACACTCTCTATTTGATTACCACGGTGACAAATGGAGGGTCACGTCTGCAAATAAATACCTCTTAGCGTCATCAGACGATGGACACGCCATCAGAGTGAAGGAGCAAAGCCCACTCTGGAAAGCATATACTGTTAAGTGCTGAGGGAAGGTAGGCAATCTTCAGGATGTCTGGGCTAGTCATTTCCTGAATACATTAGCTGTCTGTAGGAGCCCCTCTCCCCGCTGCCCCCGGAGGGTTCCTCATTGACTTAGCAGCCGTGTACATCACTCCGCCATGCCTGGCTGGAACACACACCCCAGTACATCACTGTCAGACAGCCGCCCTTCAGGAGCCACGGTGACAAACAGCTTGAGAGTGCTGCACCGCCATGCAAACGGGCTGCACACACACACACACGCGAATACACACAAATACACAAAAACACAGGTATAACTAAGGCATTCATTTCAATTACTGTATGTTGTTCGTAAGCACCAGGCTGGAGCACGCGAATGCAAGAAAAGGCACGAGACGATTACCCTCAAAGAGCACTTTGGAGCTCCGTGACCATTCATCTGTCACTAGGTGATACTTCGTTACCTTCCACTTTAACTCGGATTGATTACAGCAGGGTACATGATTGCGGGCATTACATTAATGAGCCCCCACTGTGCTCAGGGGGAAAAAGAACAATAAAGTATAATAAATGAGACACTTTAAAAGGGTTCGCTTGAGATCGTTGAGTGACTCAACCAGACCCAACACTGCGGTACATTCCACGGTCGAAGGCGTGAGGTTATGCGTCGCAGTCGCTCCGGTGAAAGATTTCCCAGGGAAGCAGCCAGGTAGAAGGTGTGTGCTTCTCATCAGTCCCACTTCTTCTGCTGTGCCTCTTATTGATTGTTGTGCCAACATAAATCTCAGAAGGCCGGTTGCTACTGCTCTGCTTAGATATCCGCCATGCCCCTATGGAGAAGGCTGCCTTGGGTGAACATTGATCCACACTCAGAGGTGCTTGGGTTGTGTTGGCCGTGTTCCAGAGAGACCCTGTAAGGAGGGTAATAAAGATGGACTGTGGATGCAATGTGGCCGTACGTATCGTAACGCAAGATATCATTTGGTCATAGATTAGATTATAAAACAGGGGACAGACACAGTTATAGATATTGTTAGAAACAGTTGTTGGCACTGTTACTGATATCTTTGCAACCCTTAGCAGATCCTGGTAATATGCACAGTTGTCGACAGGAAACCTAAAGAGCCTGTTTATGAGCTGGTCATGCCAAAGGGCTTGAAAGGGCAACTCTTGAAGAAGAAGCTGGCACACCATCCATGACAAGTTGACTGCTGCTCCTTCAGCATGTTTATATACTGCACTCAGACACTTAACCATTATCTACTAAACCCCATTTTTGTAGGCATACAGAGGGGTAAAACATTATTTAGGATCCCTGCAGTAACAATGATCTGCACTCAAGAAATGCCCTGGGATTTTCCTTCTTGTGCGTCTTGTTGAAGATCATTACATCATATCAGGAAGTTAGACACCCTTGGAGAGCTCTGTTTCGTGTTTTGAAAACGCCAGCTGTTGAGCTACATCCATGTATTGAACATCTGTACTGGACATGCTTGGCCAGACACTGGCCCCAGAGCATCTGGCGGGCAGATCTCATTTCACTGGGTTACAGTGAAGATCATTTCACACTATAGGATTCAGGCAATTTTTCTTTTCGTTTTATCTTTCTTAATCTTTTTTTTCTCTCTGAAAGAGCCATTCTGTTGAATGGCATGAATGATCAAAACATATTCGTCTTGAATAGGTCAATGACTTCACATGAAAACACAGAGATGGGTCAATTCAAAAGGTGTTGCTGTTTTCGTTTCTCAGTCCGTAGGGTCTTCCCCACATACAGTCCTCCAGTGACGGTTCATTCATATACAGACCTGATGTACCTGAGCAAACCTCAGTGCCACTCGCTTTGCTAAACAGTCAAGCCGTCAGACGCCTCACATAGTGATTCCTGGTGGTCTGTAGTCGGCAGTGTCCAATTTCAAAGGCTGTGCAGCAGGGAAGATTTGTGGTTGCCTTAAAACCCCTGGGCAGCCTGGTGCCTCTTTCCCCATTGACAGGCAGCCCAGTCCCCCTGCCCCTCCACCAATTACTGCACAAGGGCCTGAGCAATTGAAAAGAGATGAATTAGAATGCTCCCCGTTAAGCCTGACACACATATTCCTCCACAGAGAGGTATAACGGCGATGGATTAGAGCAGAGCCCACCCAACAAGTGAATTAATATTTCATCGGGCAATCTCTGAATACAAACACTCAATTGACTTTACTTTCCCTTTGAGATATTTAATACGATCAGCTTGTTGCTTTGTTCTTGGGTCTCGATTCTCTTAGAATTTTTTAGGAGTTTCCTGGGTCTCCTATCCTATTGATGGAACGGCCACACTGGAAAGGATAATATTATCAGAAGTGTCTTGTTCATGAAGAGGACACAAGGCCTGTTGGAACATACAGTAGCCAAACTGAAATGAAGGACAGATTTTGCATGACCAAAGCATTAACATGGGCATATGGAGCATTAACACAAGAGGCCTGAATTCATATACTGTGAAAAGTGGGTCACGTCCCTCTGACGGAGGACATGCTGTTCTTGAGCACTGCAGACAGCGACTTTGCCGTTGCATCTTACAACTGATTCGATTACATCAGTTGAGCCTCCGATGGGAATCAGTGATGTACGCATCCAGAGCACGGGAGAGAGAGTTTGAAAGAGAAATTGAGAGAGAGACACCTGCATATTTCATGGTTCACACATGAACATGCAAGGCTTGCGGCAGTGCAGAGACACAACGTGCCTCATCCTTCCACTAGACTTTCACTAGATCATTTTGGGGCGATAGCAAGATATGTTATGACACTGAGATATCAGGGATGAGAAGTCGACAAGAAAGGCTCTCAAATCAAATTGTGGCCAAAGTAGGGTCAGAGTTCCACAACTCTGTCTTTGCAACACATTTCCATCCAATGTCCCCTCACAAAGAACATGGATCCTCCGAAACTTCAGACCTTCTCTCCTGCGAGTTTTCGATTCTAATCTAATCTAGCACATTTGATTTGAACAACTACATTTACATTTAGTCATTTAGCAGACGCTCTTATCCAGAGCGACTTACAGTAAGTACAGGGACATTCCCCCCCGAGGCAAGGAGGGTGAAGTGCCTTGCCCAAGGACACAACGTCATTTGGCACGGCAGGGAATCGATCCGGCAACCTTCTGATTGCTAGCCCAACTCCCTCTCTCAGCCATCTGACTCCCTAGGTAGATGACAAGCGGTATTAGGTTAGCTGCAACTGGGATTGAAATGAAAACCTGCAGAAGGGTAGCCCTCCAGGTTCGAGCTCAGCAGCTCCATGATCTTGGGGGCATGAAAACGTGAAAGAGAAAGCGCAGAGACCATTAGCATCATGTCATTTCCAGAGTGAGTCTACAAAAGGATTGCGTCTTCTCAGAAGAACTGAGAGAGAGAGAGAGAGAGAGAGAGAGAGAGAGAGAGAGAGAGAGAGAGAGAGAGAGAGAGAGAGAGACAGAGACAGAGACAGAGACAGAGACAGAGACAGAGACAGAGACAGAGACAGAGACAGAGACAGAGACAGAGACAGAGACAGAGACAGAGACAGAGACAGAGACAGAGACAGAGACAGAGAGAGAGAGTGTATGATGACAATGTGACAAACACCCACTACGAGCCATCTGACGCATTACATTCCGCCAGTCTTCACACCTCCAAGCTTAGTTGCACCTACGCCTCCAAACAAGACTGGCGTCTGAGGAGGAAGCTTTTCTGCTTTTCCTCTCATTTAAAATCATTGAGAACAGATGGCTGGAGTCCCACGGTCCCCTCTGCAGGGGCTTCAGTACTGAGATTTCAACTGGGCCTCTGCAAACCAGTCAACCAGGAGCAAAAATCCAAGCTGGTACTGCGAAACAGTCTCAGACTTCAAAGGCTGCAAAAGTCATACAACCATCCACCTGTTTCCTGTCTGAATATACCTCTGTACTTGGTTGAATTGGGTTCACAACATAACACATTACTCCAAACTATTATGTGGATGATGACTGTCATACAAAGGACGTGTTGCAAGAAAATACTTGAATGGATGGAGAAAGGGATTACAGTAAGAGAGAGAAAAGGACAGGAACAAGTCAATTGAAGTGCCTCTAAGAGTATGTGTGTGTTCAGGGACAAGGAGCAGGTCTGATTACAATGCAGGCCTTCCTAGACAGCATGCCACTGCTCTAAGGAAAGGCCTCAGCTGTGAGGCAGCAGCCTGTTGTGAAGCTGAGGCACACATCCCCAGTCAAAACAACCCAGCCAGCCTGAAACAGATGGTTCTGCCACCCCCCACTCCGCACCACCTCCCCCCCCTCCAGAGGCTCAGTGCCGGGCACACACCTCCTCAACCCTCTATTGCTTACCGGTTTGTCCAGTCCTGAGGAAATGTTTGGGATTTTTCACAGACGCCGACTGTCAGAGCAGGGAAGGTTTGGGTGAAATGGGCCGCGTCCAGAGATGGTGAGATCACCAGTGCCGGCGCCACTTATCTGAGCAGGATCTCGGACTGCCCAGGAGTTTCCTGAATGAGCCGCAAGTGCTTTCCACCGAGCTGACCTGGAAAAGGAGCAGTGCCTGCCCATTCTGTTGAGGATCTACAACTGTTTTCTTTTCAAAACCCGAAAGAGGAACTTCAGCTGTCAACTATGAATGAGCAAGAGTTCTTGGAATGTGTGTAATCCACACCCTCTCAAGGTGTCTATCTTGATAACATGCAGCTATACAACTATATTTAAACACAAAGTGTCAAAACTTTATTGAAAGTGGTTAAATGCACCTCCAAATACAATAGAATATCAGCAGAAGGCACTTTAATAAAATTGTTTAACTTATTCAGCTTTCTCACACTGCCTCTGACAGCAACTCAAGTTCATTCTGGGTTATAAAAGCCAGTTCTGCACAGAGTGTAATGACTTGTGTTCACCCACAGTGACAGCTCACTCCTCGCTCCCTGCCCCAGCCAAACCCCTCCACCCTGTCCCCTCACCCCATCCTCGTGCCACGGATTAGCTAGACAACAACCCTTTCCGTGCTTTCCAAACGGACACAGAGGGGCCTGGTAATTCCCTTTTGGTCTGGAAATATGCAAATGCTGATGATGGCAGCTTTCAGATCTCATTCAATGGAACATCTCAGACTGTGATCCGATGAACTGGACAGTTTGTGGCAGGTCCCTGACTTACTGAGCGAGGGAATTATCCCTGTACAATGCTTGCTGTCTGTTAAACCACGAAGGCACCTAACAGCAGTGGGAGCTTACTTTAAAATTAACCCATGAAAACATACTGTAGGAGGAAACTGTGATGGAGGAGGGTTAAAATTGTGCAGTATGTTATAAGTCGAAATTGCTTGATGAGAGTGCGACAGTTTGCTAGTTTTAGTTGATAATCATACGTGCCTGCTTGATTGTCAAAGGGATATCTTGTGTTCGTTTTAAACAAGCCCTATGGCAGTAGCTTCACAAATAGGATGTGTATTTTGGGTTGCTGTGCACTGAATATAGCGCAGACAATTCTCTGTTGTGGAGTCCTTTCCCACATGCTGTTGAATGGTATTGTGGTGTGTTGTTTTAGCTGGAGATACTACAAAACACAAGTCAAATTAAACCCTAATTCAGCAATTAGCACTTCATCAATCACAGCTAATTGGGGTTATCAATGGCCTGTTTAAAATAGTCTAATGCTAAAAGAGTTGCAGATACTGTTCAATGAAACATATCACAATATGTTATGTTTAATAACAATTCTTCCAGCCAAAATGCTTTTACTAGAAATCTTACTTGATGCAAAGAACCAAAGGTTTGACATAAGCTTCATGACAATACTATGTCGGTCTTGATGAAAAAGGTTAATGTGCAAGCGTGTCTGTGTGTATGTGCATTTGAGTTCTAACTGTATCCCTGACTTTCAATTTACTGTATGAAAGGCTGAGAACCTTTCATCAATATACAAACTCCAAATGGATGGCTATCATCTGCAACTACAAAAGTGGTTTCTGGAAATGGAACCCAATCCCTGATGGTTTTAGTACTGAACAAGGTTTGGATTTACACATAGAAAATGCATATATAGGCCTCAGAAAATATTTGGACTATATTAAAAGAGACAGCAAGACAAATATAACTGATAAATAGATAATGTCCTTTCTTGTTTCAAAGAGCTACAAGTGAACGGTCATTAGTTTTTTTTATAGAGTGCCTTATGCAGTCTGTGTGTTCAGCTGCAAATGTTTAGGAAGTTAGAATATCACTGGTCCAAGAATGGATTTCAGACAGTGGAGACAATCAATCAAATACGTTTAACCTCTATGCACCAATGGGTAGGGTTTTTAATTTCAGTATGAATTGTATTAAATAGGTATGTATTATTGTTCTTTGTAGTTTAAAGTCTGAGACTAAAACCCTAGGGTGCTAGACCTAGTTTTAACTGGCGTCGTGGTGTCTGTGAAGATGATGTAATCTCGTTGGCAACTTGGTTGTAGTGATAAGCCTGTATCTGTATCTACAAGGCTTCCTTGTATTGAAATAAAGCTTTGTTTCTGCCCTGGAGAAATGGAGACCAAACACAAGTCAAATGAAATAATGTATGTTAACAAAATCTAAAGCAGAGTATTGTAATGCAACTGTAGCATGTGCCTCATGTGGTTGTATCAATTGCATGTATTTGTAAATGTATGTTTTGTCAGTTACGGTATATTAAAAGTAGTTAAATCTGGCTCTCCTTTTCATTCATTGTTCCAAACAAGTGTTTAAAATGATGACTTCTTGTTACAGAACTCTCATGTCTTCGATAATTAAATGCTAAAACAGCCTCAGAGATGTCAGTGCAACAATAGCTGGTGATTCTGAAACTGACACTGCTTTGCTTTTAAAGCAAGACTGACATGTTCACTTTGAGCACGATCAAAGCCTCCTCACAGAGATATGATATCTGAGTAGCGTGAGGATGGACGGAGCTTGCTGCCAAAAAAGAACGATCAAAGCAGTCAATAAAGGCAAAAAGGGCATATTATGTCCATCTTGACTGAGGGCTAGGAAATTGTTGTTGTTCCTACACATGATAATTAAATGAACACACTCAATTAAAATTGTACCTTGACTAGAGGAGAACCAACGATAAATAAACAATCCAGATAATTTCAGGACACATACACAGTAGCATCGCAGTAAAATGCTATGGAATTTTTTTGATACTATTTGAGGCCTTCCTAATATACAAATAGGCAAGTAGTTTGTAATAACTTTTCCGTGAAATCATGGTGATCCAGTAGACAATATAGTGGAAGGAGGTTGAGAATTGTACAAGACCTTTTCACCTGGTGTTTACGGAATCAAAGCATGAATCAATCACAACATGCAAAATGCCATGTGCCTCATACGTTTTGAAGGAGTAAAAAGTAAATGTTAACTATGTTAATTATGTTGGCTCCTCTTGCTGCATAAGAAAGGGCCAAAGCCTTTTAAAGATGAATGTCAGCCCTGCATGAAAATACCTGCCTGAGCTCAGATCTAAGCCCCAGCTAGCATCATCATAGGTAATACAGGGATCTGTAATACCCTTTGAGGAGATTTAGTGTCTGATAGTTTCCTAATGGGATTAGCTGGAAGGTAAACCTCAGCACCATTATGCCGTCCTTTATTTCCCTCTCTTAACACAGAAGTGAGGGAGGGAGGGACTAGAATTCCTTCCGTTTCACTTCCTTAGCACTTGAGAATCCACTTCCTTTTTACTTGCAGAGCTGCGTTGAGATACTACTCTTACAGCAGTGGAGAAATAATCTGTGGGAAGGAATCTATGGCTTACTGACACCAAGACTCCAAACTGATCCTTTAACTGAGAATGTATCCTATCAAACAACTACAGCCACTTTCATGTTTGATCTTTAAAGTTAAAGATATGATCATCCTAAAACATTTTTTGGGGAAAAACATTGTTTGTATTGTGCATGGCATTAAACAGATACTTACTTATGGTTTTACACCTCATCTTCAAAGAGCTGGATCGCCCTCGGGAAGTGCAGGTGCTGAATCACTCCGATAAATCTACATACATCATTCTCTAAAATGCATAAAATAGAAGTAGGACATGCCTCAACAAAACTTACAACCTAAGGGGTAAGAGTAATATACTACTGTATTACAAATCCAAATGTGCCCATGTGAAGTCTAGTGGGGCCCATTTACTTTTGTGGTGGTACATTTTCACAAAATAAAACTTATCAAATGGGCCACAAGGGTATATTTGCCTGAAAACAATTACTTATTGACATTGTTGACATATGACAACCGGTCTTTCTTTGTTCTTTAAAAACACTGTCAAAAGCATGTGCTGAATGGATACTAAGCAACAATCCCAACAGCGTGTGCACTGCTTTGTAAGGAAAAAGTACTGTTGATCAGTGTTTAATCACTGCTTCACCTTGGACTCATTTGCATTAATTAATCTTCTACACTGCTTAGGCAAGAAAGGAAAGGTAACTGCTTGCTGCATGGAAGCTACTGTACGCTATTCCTCGTTGTGAATTTCAATTTAAGACGGATAAAGATGCTCATCACTAATTTTAATTGGTGGTTATGCAAAGATTCTTTAATTTACACCACAACGAAAACGTCCGACTCTTGTTTTATGTGATTGGTCGTCATCCTTATCATTGTTCTGCTGTAAGCTACTTTGTCGCTTTCCATTTGCCATGCACACAGTCAGTCAAACTTGCATGCGATTAGGCTACATACTTGAGGGAGGGGCAAAAAGGAACTAAACGTAAACAATCCTCAGAAACGCCATATTGAGTTGAAACTAAATGCGGTTTTGGTCAGCCAGGGAGCTTCTAAAAGCCAGATGATACGTTTGCAAACATTCTTTCACATGCTTTCATACTCGGAGAAAGCAGCTGTCTTGTCATGTCAAATGATAACAGTCTGAGGTGTTAACGTGTATAAGTTGTTTAGCTGTCGGGTGTACCGGGGAAAATCTAACCTAGTACCATAATATCGGTAGGTAACAGAACACGTGAGGACGCCTCATCCGAAAGAGGTTGCCAGCTGACAGTGACAACTTGCGTCGCTGATCACAGAACAAAGTGGAACTTCGCCTGTGGATGGAACTCTACAGCAAGACGCGTGTCTGTTTGGAACATATTTAATTGCAGATATTCTCGAATGCTAATGCACGATCGACGTTATGCGAGAAGTTCCGTCAACACAGCGCTTGCTATAGGTAGCTCTGCCGTCTCAGTGAAAGCTTTACAAGAGGAGCTTTCGCCTAAAGTAGACGCATAGCAAGCTAGTTATCATTGAAGTACAACATCCCAAACGAGTGTAGCTAGCCAAAGCTATGGCAATTGTTTTTACGCGGGTCTGTGGGAGGTTAAATTGAACTCGGTCATCGAACAATATCGCCCATGTAACACTATAGCTTTACACATTACACCACTTGGCGTATCTCGGTAATAACGTAACTAGCGTGTTAGTTGGCCAAGTTTGACGGCTCGTTCTTTCAACATTGTTCACTGACTGATGAATGGATTGAGTTAACGTCCAGGCTTCCTGTCCGCGATCGGTGTTTCCACGAGTCGAGTCAACAAGTCGGTAGCTAGCTCGCTTCAGTAATCTTGTGACATTGAATCTAACGTTACGCACACAACTGCCACCCTTAGTAAACCACGTTTGGATATATTGCACGTTTGGACTCGAATTCCCTGGACATATACTGTTCTAGCTCTTGCTGGTTGCCGCGACATAGCTGGCATCGGGGATATTTTCTGAGGACTCGGGCAAGCTACAGTACTTCAACTGCCAACTGGAGGCTGTCAGTGTCAATAACACACTGCACTGACCATGTTGACATACTAGGATAGCAGTCCAGTAGCGATGTTTGTGTTTTTGTCCAGACATTCACAAAACTCGGCGGAGGAGCAACATTTGTAGCTTTGTGATTTCCTCGAAATCAAAGGATTACATTTGGATGGAAAATGGTAGCTGCTACCAAGCTGGCGTTCGCCGTTTTCCTCGTCTCGTGTTCCTCAGGTGGGTGTGGATTGTGGAAAGCCTGCTAGATTGCTCGATATGCTGGTGTCTGTCTTTGTCTATTATCAGTAGCAGACATTCTGTAATGCAATGGTTTGGTATAGCTGTGGCTTAAAGTGAGTCGATTGAATGCTTTGAATTGACATTTTCATTGAGTTTGAGATTTCATTGGTCAGCAACCGTCCGGTCAATACATCGTCACTTTGTTAATTGTAAAGACACAGACCAGGGTTACAAGTGACTATATGCACTGGTGCCCTGAATATGCTAACCCTGCATAATGTATAATTTTATTTTTTTAAACCTCTAAAAGTTGGTTGTTTTTTTGTATTCCCATGTTTGATGAGTAAGGCATTATCAAAGGATGCACCTTGTCCTTGTCACTGGCATGTGAAGTTGTCATAAATACCAGTTGCCCTTGATTAAGGCTATATTTGGTCTAATGTTCATGGTCTGCAAATATTTCCCTGCTCAGTCAAAACAAACCTATTATGTAATTGTCAAATCTTATCCGGCATGTAGAAAGCAAATTTAAGTACTAGCCTACATATCTGTAAGCTCTTATGGTTAAATAAGCTTCATGAGGAATTGGGTGTTGCTCTTCTCCATGTCCTAACCCTATTGCAGTCTACATCAATTGTGGCTGTAATCTAAAGTTATACTTTGTCTCCCATACAGTAGCCTACTTTGGTAAAATATGTTTTAATTGTCCAGGGGTATTGTTGAGAAGGGGCATACAGCCAAGACTGTGGACACTGGGTTGAGTATCTTAGTAATAATGTGTTATAAAGTCCAATGTGTAGCCTATCCTGTACTGGTCAGTAATCTAATGGTGTTAGGCCCTTAAATTGGACAAAGGTCCACACATAGATTGATCCTCTTTTAAACAAAGCTAAAGAGGTTACACAGCCATATGCTGAGGGTAAAGTAGCTGTAGCCCAGCAAATCCTCTGCACAAAATGTATAAAGGTCACTTCAATAAATCCTTCAGTACAGTTCATTATTAATCCTAAATCACAGACCTGGTATTGTTCTTGGTAAGTATGCCTACCTAGTACGCTGCTGAACCCCACATCTGGGGTTGTCCAGAATTTTCACTTTCAGTTTGTTTGAATGCCTTTTCACATCAAGATCAGCCTCTGAATCTAGATCTTCCAGTTTGACCTGATGGTGAATGGTTTCAGAGGTGTAAAGGAAAGGGTCATCCGTGGATTGGGTTACCCTAACCTGATCTCCAATCAGATGGTCTCTATTGGTGTATTAGTAGCTCAACCTTTGTAACTGGAGTGATTTTTTTAGTCTGAACTGGTCTGTTTTCTTTGTGGATGATAAACAGCTACAACCACAGTAGCTGCTACAACTCTTTTTCCATGTCCGTTCTTTCTCAGGCCTGTAGACTCTCATCATGCTGTCACTTTCAACCTGAAGCCCAAAAAGACACAGGCCCATTCAGTGTATTTAGGTTGAGGTAACATTGGATTTAGTGTTTGGATGGGAGAAATTCATACATTGAGAGGATGGAGAAGACTTGGAAAGTGTATATTTTTCGGATTAGCATTTCTCTTTTTAGCGCGTTTATTTTTTTTTTGTAAAGTTTATTTTTTAGGTTATGATTTATGGGAGCTTACATTTTGTGGCCAAAGTCCATTTCTCTCCTTCAAGCACTAGACTAAACTCTCAGGTGCAATATTTAGCTGTTTCCTGATAGGTACAGAAGTTGGCATGTAGCCCGATGCTGTGTCCCAGTTTTTCCAAATAACTCCTGCTTGAATAATGCAGTAGGCTCCAAAAGCTCAGGTATGTTTATCATGACAAGACTCCTTTCCCATTGGACCTTCTGTGAGCTCCATTCCATGCATTTCCTGTCTATTGTCACCATAAGCAGAATGTGTTGCCTCGGGGAACATTGTGACCAAAGTTCTACACCCTCTCAGGGATTCAAACATATCCAGTTCCATACACGAGATATTTCTGTTCTTGTGGTAGAAGCCCTACACTGAATGCAAGCTGCCATGTAGACCTGCTCGTTAGTGTTAGACCTTAGTGACAGATGGATAATGTGAAAAATTCCCTTCCATCTAAAAACGTCTCTCTTGACATCAAACTATGGCCCTTTTCTGTATTATATTTTCTTTCCCAGTTGGATTTCACAAACTACCATATTGCATAATTCTAGCAGAATGTCAAACAGACTTATTTGAGTCAGGGGGCAGATTAAATGTGAATTCCTTGGCGGGGATTAAATAGATGTAATGTAAATGTTGGACATCGAAGTCTGTAGCTGTACAGTGTTATCCTTCATTAGGACTTGTTAAAGGTAGCCTACTGTAGAGGGGGCAGAGATAAATCTTTGTAGCAAATCTTCATGTCCTGTATTGTCAAGTCAGCTTCAAACATCACCAACACAACACGTAAACAATAACGCAATGTGACAACACACATTGGGGAGTTAACACCATTGCCATGACAACGCAATGCATATTGTCAAAATTGGCTTCCAGGGTGATGATGATGATGATTCTGCTTATGATTCGGTGATGACGCAAAACATTGTTACTTAACTATGATTGCATATCGAACCCAGATGTGTGCCGTCATTTAAGTGTTGCAAGAGTTTTTTCACTGCCATGCGGGGGTGGTTTAATATGCATTACTTGGTAGAGACACCATGAATCCCAATTTTATTAGCCTAATATTGATCTAGTAATAAAGCAAACAATGTGACGGGCTCATTTAAGCAAGGCTTTAACCATTAGAAAGGGGGTTTCCTGTGCTCTGCAACTGAACTCTTGGACATGCCATAGGTTGCAGCCCAGTGTGAGGACCCAGCAGGCCTGTACTGTAATAAATGCATCCTGCAGATGTTGCTTGATATGCTTCAAAGGCCTGCAGTCTAGACAGACTGGCTGTGCAATGGCCTGGCTTTGATCCTTGATTAGGCAATAACTGGAAATCTATCTTGTTATTTTTTCAGGTGTCTTCAGGCTTTTTGTGGCATGTTTCATGTTGTTGTTCTAACAGAATTTTATGAAATATATTTAGTCATTTCTGTTACCCAAAGCACAAAGTGAAAATTGTAGGCTAGCCTATATGTGGCCTGTATGGTACAATGTTTTGATGGATCTTTTTCTATTACGATCAAAAAGTGGTCAGTCAGGAGGGTTATAGTAAGTCATTACAGAAGGGATTGATACTGTAGGGTATGGCATTACCATTAGTATCTGGCCTGTGGATTTGTAGTTTATTGACTGCTCTAGAGAACCAGAAAGGGACCAGGGACTCTGTGTTCGGAAATGCTGCATTTGAGAGAGCGTGTTCATCCTGGTGGTATAACCTCACTATTCTCTCACAGTTGTCTTATTTGAGCTGCAGTGATTTGTGGTTTGTAGTCAGAGATTTGTTTAAAGCATTCCAGTTGTGCCCAAGATAATTATTGAATCACTTAAGTGTTTCTCATCCCTTGAAGTGTTTTAGTACCCCAACCTCCTCCAGATAATTCCAGATAGTTTAGCAAGCGGGTGAAGCCCCCCCCCCCCCCCCTGTTCTTTAAAAGAACTGTCCTTTTTTTCTCTTTTTCTTTCCTGTATCTACAAGAACACTATGCTCACAGGCTGGTTTGCAGCCTATTAGGGTGCAAGCCCTGGAATGTGGCACATGGGCGAACTGTACTGTACAGTGGACGGTTCAGTGAGAGCCCAAATGCTCAGCCTGGGGCAGCATTAACAGCCGGCCATCAGCAGTATAGCCTAATTGAGGTGGAGACCAATCGGCTGTCGGACATTCCAGTGGGGATTAAGGGATTGGATACTGTTGCTGAGTTTGGTGGTTTTAATGCCTGTATGGAAAGACTGCAGCCTTTGTGACCGGCTAACCTACCCCACCGCCCCCTGTCACGGCTGAGTCAGATCAAGCTAACGCAATTCTCCTGCTCGTAGGCCGACCCTATATCTGGCATCACGATTCAGCGCAAGATCACTAATGTGAGACTGCATTCATTCCGCCACTAAACAAGGATGTGGTTTGGCTGTCACGGACGGTGTTACATAGAGCTTGTAGATAAACACGGGTTCCAAGGGAGCAGCAGGCCTTTGTTACGGTGCAGTGTGTGCACAAGACGTCGCTGATTATTCTTTTGTGAGCCATCATGAGAGATCTGTGGCTGCTTGTAATTTGACCATAAGCACTCCTAGCTTACTGTACGAAGTGCAGCATCCCTCAGCCTGTCACAGGAACAGTGATTAAGCCTACCCCAGGCAGCGAGGGCTTTGTGCCCCGCTGACATACAGTAGCACCCATACTGTACCCTACGTTATATAACTGTAACTCAAGCCCGGTGTGCTGCACAGGGAATCTGTGTGTTGCAGCGCGCACACGATTCAGCCCGCAGTCTACTCTTTGCACAAGTAATGCAAGCTGGCTGATAGTCAGCAGGAACCCAACACTGCAGTAGTCCCAGCCATACACTGCTCCTTTACAGCACAAAGAAGCAGCCCCAGTGATTTTCCATGGCTCTTCATACAGGATGGTAGAAGAGCCCGTGAAGGTGTTCTGTAGTGTGGAGAAAGGATTGCCTGCTACGCCATGAAGGGCTGCACCACAAATGAGTGGAGCTGAGTCACATACACGCCGGCCAGGTCTGCAGGTTCAACCGCCGATGTGGTGAAGTGGCCTCCTGTCTTCAGCTCTCCTGCTACAGAATATATTACCAGTGATGTTATGATTCCACTTTTCTGAGAGTGAAAAAGTTGAAAGAAATCTAATAATAATAATCACATGACTAGGTGTCATATCATTTTGAAAACAGTCTCCAGGGCTTCAGTGTAGATCTCGGTGTAGAAGAGATGGTTTTGAAACTCATTCGGAAACAACGATCTGTAGCCTTGCAGATGTGCAGATACATGGACATGGTGAAGAGAGCAATGTTCAGTTGTAGTCTGGAGTGAGACACATCAGCGTTCCAGAAGCAGGGTTTCCCGTCGTCATCGTTAATGACCCCCAAACACCTGCTTGAGGTAGGAGGAGGTCACGGGGAAACAACTGGCGTCTAGATTGTCCAAATGTAGTCCTTTGGCAGATGAAGGCAAACCAGCCAGCCAGCTCCCGTGAGATATCTGCCAGAAGCATAACAGCTGAATGATTTGTGTAAAATGAGAGCCAGTCATTCAGGTTCTCCATTCAGCAAGTCAGGCTGCCCAGGGACTTGGTCAGTGACGACTCTTCAGTTGCCTCGAGATAGCTCTAGGGCTGTTGAGATGAATTCCTTGCTGTTGATTTCCCGTGCTGTTTCCGTAAACAAGCTGTTTTGCCTGAGGGTAGGTTACCTAAAGGCCAGTCCACCAGAACATTTAGAAAATGGACTGACAGAGTGAGGAAATATTTCCAGAGGCTGTGTTAACGTTGCAGCCACGGTTACGGAATCCTTTTATTTCACTGGCCTGTAGTCGGAGATTCCTTTCCATAAACAAAGCCACACTGTTCTGTTTGATATTACTACACTTTTCTACTTTGCTGGAATGCCTGTCTGAAAACCCAGATGACAGTACTGGAGTTGGCTATATTCTCTCATTAGGATTTACATTTTGAAAGGACCTGCCTCTCTCCCTCCCCCCCATCCATTTGGAGACCTGTTCGTCTTATTGCCAGCTGAGTTCTCCAGCTCCAGTAATGGTCAGGCTTCCATAGTTACCTTCTCCCAACGTCACCTTTGGCTGGCAGACAGAGGGGAGTTAGCAACGTAGCTTGTGGCCCGCAGGGGCACTGGAGAGAGTGCCAAGCCCTGACTTTTGCCACATACTCCAGCAGCCAGTCAGTGGATACACTACGCTCAACTTCCAGTCTGTCCAAACAGCTACAGCATTGACTCGAACTGAACTGAGTGGAGATGTTGTCCTTTGGCAAATTCACAACTGTACCTCAGCTTGAATTGTAGCCAGGGTCCCACTTAAGCTAACTCCGCTGTATTGGTCCAGAATAATTGCCTTCTTGTTTCACTTACTGTACGTATAGACTTGCTGTCGGCCGCCTGTGCAGTCAGCTACATAGTAGACGGTTGAGTTAACATTTGTGCTAGCTATACTTCCTACTGCTTTGAAAGCTGAGATCCTCCTACATTGTGTGTTGTTTTCTTAACATGATAGATCCTTCCAGAGAGGGATCAGCAGCTTCACACAGGCTGCCGGTGCTTCTCAAGCTGCGGTCAGGAATGTTTCTGTTTCTGTAAACACTTCCTCTAACGTTATTATTCTGGTTAACCACTACACCACATCACATTCAAGGCCTACCAACCGTAGGATGTTTCTTAAATGATTGTGACCACTTCATGGAAGCAACTTGTCCAAGAAACACTACGGGGATTTGTCAGACTGGCCTGCATTCGAAGGCTCATATTTTTGCTATTCTATTCTTTCAGCGCCGTTTTTTTTGTTTGGTTTACTCATACCTTGAGTATCGAGGACGTTTCCAAGTCCCAAAAATGTTCCTTTCTGCAAACAAACATGCTGTCCGGTTTGACGTTTTCAGACTTCATGGAATGTGCTGCAACAAAGGGTCATTCTGTGTCCTAGCCTGACGTGTTCCTGTACGTGGGAGGGAATGTGCTCTTAAGTCATTGTGTCTGCTTGACACCAGTCATTGTGTGGGCTATGCACTTACTGTCATTAGTAGATTCTAGGGAAAGCCAACTGAGTCAGAAGATTGATTCCGCAAAACACAAACAAAAATCCCTCCACCATTCCAACTAAGACGGCTTGTTAAACATAGTAGTGCATTCAGGCAGGTTGTTTACTGTAGTTTCCTTAAAAAATACTTTTGAGCTTTGTTCACATGGAGCCCAGGGCCGATATGGGTCACTCTGCACCATCTGGCCTTGGGCTTTACCTTTGGCCCCTCGATGCTGGAGGAGGAGCTGGTCCTTCTGGCTCGAGCGGCAGTGATGCGGCCAGTGCGCTCATCTGGACTGTGGGTTACTAGAGAGGGCAGGCGGCCAGGTGGACAGGACCAGGCCAGGGCCGCAGAACAGAGTTTAGGAGGCCACGAGCCAAAGCTGTTCTTAACTTGGAGCAAGGAGGAGCTTGGATGGCCCAGCCTAGCAAAGACCAAGGCCGTGGTTGGGGGGCAAGATGAGGGGGGGCATCACGTATGGGGAAGATGAGAAAAAAAGATGGGGAAAGAGGGTAGGACAGGACAGGAGAGGAAATAACATTTCCCAGGAAATTGGTATGCTGAGATGCGTGATCGCCTCATTTCATGACCAGTAGTCTGTAGGCCCTAGGTACTGGGAGCATTGCGAAGGTGTAACCTGAGTGCCTAGACCAGTTTCTCTGTTGTAGTAGGCCAGTGTTTGTGTTTAAAATAACCCTGCTGCAGCTAGACCCAGGCTTTGAGCCTTGTTTACTTTTAGCTGCGTTTTATTTTGTACTTAATCCTGACAGATTCGGAATCCTGCTGAAAAATACATGACATTGCTAAAGTTAGCCTGTTACACAAGCAGCATTTGAAAAGGCATGTTTCAGTTTGGCTTGCCCTACATCCATTCATGCTTTAGTAATTGGCAGTGACAAGTAAGCCATGGTAGTTTAGTTTTTTCCTTTCTTTTCTTTTTGAAGGAGTATGCATGGTGGATGGAGGGGGAGGGGACTTTGTTCCTTAAAGCTTATTTCCAGGCGGTCAAAATAGTCCTATTTCACACATGGTTCCCTAGTTCCCACTTGACAATACAGTACAGCAGGGTTCTCCCTATAACAACCAAGGCAATTTGTTAACGACTTGCTAACCTAGGTCATGCCTTTCCAGGCTGGTTGCATTTAGTTTTCAGCTATAAAAACGTTTCGTTTACTGTGAACGTCCTCTGACCCTAACTCTCTCACCCGCTCTCCCCTCCCTGCCGTGCAGGCGCCATCCTGGGACGCTCTGAGACCCAGGAGTGCGTCTACTTCAACTCCAGCTGGGAGAAGGAGAGGACCAACCGCAGCGGCATAGAGCCATGCTACGGTGAGAAGGACAAGAGGCTCCACTGCTTCGCCACCTGGAAGAACGTCTCTGGCTCGGTGGAGATCGTCAAGCAGGGCTGCTGGCTGGATGACGTCAACTGCTACGACAGGTAGGCCTGGCAGGCCCACAGCTAGGAGCTGCCACTCCCCCCCCCCCCCCCCCGCCCTGGAACAGGATGTGCGGGAATGAAGACTTGAGAGCTTTGATTTATCTAGTTGTGAAAGGCTAGAAGTGGCTATGTCTTCCAAGTACAATGTTTTCTGAGCATTCAGAAGTTGTTGATATTCCGTGGTGTTGTGATAAACACATTTGTGGGCGTAAAGAAAGAGTCCAGGCTAAACGCACACTGTTCTAACCCTTAATAAGATAACAGGCCAAGCAGTCTACTGGAACCTCCTCGACTGTGTCTCTGCCCATTGAAGGTTCATCTTACACAGTGGCCCAGGCGAATGCCAACTCATTTGTTTACAGTATATGATCTGTCCTATCTTTGCCAATTCGGAAGGAACAAGGGACAGAGCCGGAGTCTCTCCTGTAATTGTATCGGCTAGCTAATGACGCGCGTGCTAAAGAACATTCTAGATGCCCCCAAAACATTTGACCTGAATGAAACTACTTAAAGTCCTAGCCAGTAGAGCTTTAGTGCTGGCACGTACCGCAGTCCGTAGCGTCTTGCAAATGTCAAATCATCGAAGGCCGGAGGCAGAGGGCTCTTACTGTCGTGTCCATCTAGTTGCTACTGCCCTGTCCTTGTTGACTCCACTAACCATTTGAATCATGAATGTCCTGTATGTTTATGGGTCATTGTAGGCCCTGCACTGTAACACATCAAATCTATTTAGCCTCCTGTGAACTGTAGACCCAGTCCTTCTCCCTAGGGAGCCCAGATCACTGTTTGGTTGCCTGAACTCAGCTTGTATGTGATAGTGATGTGTGTGTGTGTGTGTCCTCTTTGTGTCCCACAGCAGCGAGTGTGTGGAGAGGAAAGGCAACCCGGATGTGTTTTTCTGCTGCTGTGAAGGGAGCATGTGCAATGAGAAGTTCCTCTACAGCCCCGACACTCAGACGGTGCAGAGTAAGTTCCTGTGGTCACCGGGGCTGTCGGCCCTGTCCACGACCCAGTTAGACACACACCAGCAACCCTCCAACACCCTGGAAACCCCAGCAGTGACCTGGGTCTGTGCAGAGCTGTGGTTGTGTTAACACTGGCAGCCTGGCCAAATCCAATGTGGCCTCCTATGTGTCTGGGTGGGGGGTAAGGGGGCTGGAGCACATGGCTTAACGACTCGTTTTTGGGTCAGGGGGCTCTTTGGGGCAGTTATTTTGGGCTGTTGATTGATGTCTTTGACGGAGGAAGTTACAACCATCACTCTTCATTTTAGAATGTCATGTTCTACAATGCAGAGCAATAGTAAAACTGTTTTAACTGATTAGTATTTCAAGTTACTCAAGTTCTGTATGCTCGGAGACCCAAACATGGAGTCTCAAGCTTTCAGATCGTAATACTTTCCTCCCTTTTTCTCTTCTTCTCCCCAGCAACCTCCAACCCGTTTACCCAGAAGCCTCAGCTGTTTAACACCCTCCTCTACTCTTTGGTGCCCATCATGGCGATCACAGCCATCATCCTTCTCTCCTTCTGGATGTACCGCCATCACAAGCTGGCATACCCACCTGTCCTGGTGCCCACCCAGGTATGTCTGAATCCTCCCCACACACACACACACACACACACACACACACACATTGGTTGTGTGTACCAACGGATGGGCCCATCTGTGATGACGCCAACTCATCTTGGCTTTGTAGAATACAGGCAGATGTTGAGAAACACTGGTTAAGGTTGAATTAAACGATCCTGTTCTTATCTGCCGACCCCTCTTCCGAGTCCGACTGCTAACATTAGCTCCCTTCTCAGGTCTCTCGATCAATCCGTCCTTTTTTCATTTGCAGGCTCCGTGTGCAGGAGTGTGAGTTGTGCCCAATATGCCATTTATCTTCTTTCATATCTCTGTTTAAAAAAAGACAGAAAAGCCAGAACAAAGGTGGGAAAATTAGGTTTTGGAGTTTTTCTAAAGCGCAGTTCAATGGTCACAAAGGTCACCGAAATACTCCTACTCTGCTAGCTGCCCTTTGCTGTGCTTTGGTGAAGAAAGCCCAGGGTTGGCTGGCAGCTTATTTTCCGTCCAGAACTCCCCGTCCCGACCTCCCGCCTCCCTCTTTTTGTCATCTATTTCTGGGGCGAGCCGAGATGGCCGCGTCCCCGCAGCCCGGGCACACTCGCCACGGACGGCCACGTCCACTGAAAGGTCACACACACACACACTTTGATGAAAATGGGTGAACGTGTTCATATACATGTTTAAGGTCAGGGGGTGCAAGTGGGTTCTGCTTGGTTACACACACGCTATATGCTGTCATGTATTCATGTGAGGTCCAGATCCCCTGCGACACTCCAATCCCAACAAGGAAGGAAAAATAAGGGAAGATCCAATAAATAATGCCGTTTCACTTTTCTTTTTTTTCCCCGCTCTCTCCATCTTTCCCTCCCTCTTGCGCGCACACACTTCTCTCCTCTTCACAAGCCTCCATAGGTCTCCCTCGCTCGCATTCTGCCACAGGTTGAGCTTGGGAGCTATAAAAAGCCAGTTTGGAGGCAGGCCCTGAGGACATTCAGTGTTTAATTAATAATGCATCTCCCCGGAGCAGCAGCCCTGACAGCCCGCGTGCAGGTGATCTCTGACACCGGCCCATCTCGCCCACTTTTACTCTTAACCACTGTGTCGGATTTGGTACCGCTGCCCTAAATGTTTTATTTGTATTTTATTTTTACCCCCGTGCTGGGGTTTTTCAACATGGGGAGCAGCCCTCGGCAAAACAAATGCACCCTGTTGATCCTTGAGGGGAAGGGCGTCCGCCTCCGTTTGAAGTAGCCTCTCTCCTCTTTACATAAGAGCCTTCAGCTCTCAGGATGCACCGCTTTGCCTGCTGGCTTCCCACAAAGACTTAACAGTATATTGAAATGAAAACGTTGCTATATCGCCATGGCAACTATGGAATGCGTGAACCCGCTGTCGGTGCACTGCTCATTTGTGGCGGAGGGGCTGACTCAAGCCATGGAGATACTGTCCTTGAGTGAGGCAGACATGCGTGTACATGTGATGCAGGGATGGACGTCGAGTCCGGGTCGTTCTGATTTGGTTTTAGCTGACCTCGCTGCAATGTATCTATCTCAAGCACCTCCATACAATGTTTCTGTGTGTCAATGTGCCCTTGGGGGCTAGTGTGAACAGACCAGCTCATGCAGGTCCAGACCTGCCTAGGATCTAGCCCTGCTCCTGCTGTATGGAACCTGAGCCAGGGGCCGCCTTGTACATTATTGATGAGCCTTTAGAAAGGCAAACACTTAATACGGTGTTGTTCTGAGTTTTGAGATGGGTGGTGGGGGGGGGGGGGGTGTAGATTATGGGATGGATAAACAGACGACGGATCACCCAGGAGGCGCTAGAAATGTTAACCACGCAGCACTGTTCAGAATCGTGTTTTGGAGGCAGCATCATACCTACAGCAGTCACCTCGCCAGTATCCAGTCACCTGAGACACCCAACTCTGCCCGGTGCGTGTTGGGTAACAGTCGTGGGGCCGAACACGTGCGCCTCGTTCTTCCTGGTACTCAGGGGAGAGGGCCGAGCGCCTGGGGAAGCAGCCTAGGTGTTCTCCACCGTCTCCACGGCGGCTCCACGGCGTCATCCCCATGACGTCGAGGGCCGCCACTCCGGCTCCTGGCCCACGGAGTTGTCACGGGGGCTCCATTTGTCACGAGGCCGTGCGAGGTCGAGGGGGAGCAGGAATTGATTCCGTTCTCGAGCACACAGAAAAACCCAGTGCTCTCCGCTGGAGAGACGGGGAGGAGAGGGGAGAGAAATCACTCCCTAACCAGAGTCATCGATCACCCCCCTCCCCTCCCCCTCCCCTCCCCTCCCCTGGAGAAACACTGCACTATCTGCAGCCATTTCACCCACAAAAACAATAACTACTCTTTGCCTCCTCTGCCCCCTCTTAACTAGCACGCCTTTCATATAATGATGGAGGTAAGATAAGTTCAATTGAATTTAAACGTTTTTTCCAGTGGGTTTTAGCCATTTTTACCCCTCACACCTTTTTTTCATATATATTTTCCTTATTTTTGTTTACATGCAAGTGCTATATTATGCTCAGTATGAACACGTATTTGTTTCTTCAATTAAAGATATATTCTTTATTATATATATATATATTTTTTTTTTGCATGATGGATGTCTAACCCTTGTGAAAAATGCTAACTACAAAGAACCAAATGCATGGATTAAAGGAAAGCTGTCATTGAATGCACTGTGTATGAGCATGGAAACCTATCTGTGATTGTCTTCTGCAGTTATGTCTGGTGTAATGCACTCTGGGATGTAGTATGTAGTAGTATGTAGTTCTGTATTGTACAGCTTGTGTTGACAGATGGGTTAGAGAGGTGTCAGTAGCTAGTCTAGAAATAGACTGTGTCTGGGACTTTCACCTTGTCCATTGAAAAAGAGAACATTGTCAGTAGATGTGACATGTTCAATATAATCACTAGTCATTGTAAACATAATGAAATGGAGATTCTGCACCCTTTGATATGTGTTTGCTAGCTATAGACCTATGAAGGCTTGTGTGTGCTGTTTGTGAATGGGGAGCTCCAGCCTACTGAGGTGAAGTCATACACCACGTCAGTGTGCACACAGTTTACACAAAGGGGCCCTTACTGATGAGAGATGCAGCCATTTCATAGTCCGCCTACCTTTTCAAATGGATGGACTTCTGAAGCAAAGCTGAAGGAGACTGACTGGTGGTGTGGGGTGCAGGATGGTGGTGTGGGGTGGTGGTGTGGGGTGCAGGATGGTGGGGTGGTGGTGTGGTGTGGGGTGGTGAGGTGGGGTGGTGGTGTGGGGTGCAGGATGGTGGGGTGGTGGGGTGGTGGTGTGGGGTGGTGGTGTGGGGTGGTGAGGTGGGGTGGTGGTGTGGGGTGCAGGATGGTGGGGTGGTGGTGTGGGGTGGTGGTGTGGGGTGGGGTGGTGAGGTGGGGTGGTGGTGTGGGGTGCAGGATGGTGGTGTGGGGTGGTGGGGTGGGGTGGTGGTGTGGGGTGCAGGGTGGTGGTGTGGGGTGCAGGATGGTGGTGTGGGGTGGTGGTGTGGGGTGTGGGGGGGTGGGGTTGGGTGGTGGTGTGGGGTGTGGGGGGGTGGGGTTGGGTGGTGGTGTGGGGTGGTGGTGTGGGGTGCAGGGTGGTGGTGTGGGGTGCAGGGTAGTGGTGTGGGGTGCGGTTGTAAGGGGTGGGGTGCGGTTGTAAGGGGTGGGGTGCGGGGTGGTGGTGTGTGATGGGGTGCAGTGGGGTGCAGGGTGGTGGGGTGCGGGGTGGTGGTGAGGGGTGCGGGGTGGTGGGGTGCGGTTGTAAGGGGTGGGGTGCGGGGTGGTGTTGTGTGGTGGGGTGCAGGGTGGTGGTGAGGGGTGCGGGGTGGTGGGGTGCAAGTGACAGGCGACAGATATTTTTTCATTTCCCCTGGTCTGCTGACAAAGTGTAATGCGCCCCATTGAGTGTCAGCCCCGTGATCACAGCCACGGATCTGATGACACTCCCCCTCCCTCCCTCCCCCCTCCCCCCTCCCCCTTCCCCCGCCTGTACACAGATCACAGGCCGGAATGATGGATGGGCTTCCAAACAATGCTGGCGCAGATGGAAAGCAAGCCAGCTATCACCATCCCTCCCTTTTCCCTCTCTCCCCTTCCATGCACTCCCCAACCTCCCCCTGTCCCCTCGCTCCCTCAGGGTCAGTCTTCTCTTTGTCTCCAGGAGATAGCAAGGGGCCTCCACACTGGCGGAAAACAAAGCCAAATCCAGTGTCCCGTTCAGGCGTTCCCCTGGCAATGTTTGTTCATTTTCAAGGCCATTTCAATTCCTAGAAAGTCGGCGGCAGCTTCTGGTGAAACAGAGTTGGCTTCAGCCTGCAGGTATGTCTCTGTCATCAATGGAGCCCTTCACCCTCTGACAGAGCTGGACCGAACATGGGACGAGCTCGAGGTCGCCACCTCGCTCTGTCCTGCGGGTGTCAAAATAGCTTCTGTCCTCATCGCAGTGTTCGGTCAGAAAGCCCTCGTGTAAACATCGTCCTTCGCTGTGAATGCGCCCCCTCCCCTTAGTCATCCCCATTGGCCTGCCAAGACTCATAACCCCTTAAGATTCAATATAGCCCGTAAAATACCACAACATTGTTCCCTTTTCCTTCTAAGGACACGTCGTAAACTGGAGATGACAGTTACATCTACAGTTTTAGTACACCCCCAGGTACACGTGTCCATTAAAAAGGAATATCATTTCTAATGCTATCTTTACGACATGTATTGGAATAGAGACTTTGGGGGAAATTAAAACGTGTAAGTGTTTTTGTTTTTTTACACTTCACTGTGACCCTGGTCAATGTCAGCATGCTGCTTGTTGTTTACGACGGCTGTCTATCCTAGCATTCCCCTAGACTTGGGACGTTAGTCCCCCCCTCCCTCCCATCCCTCCATCCCTCCTGTCCTCCATCCCCTCCACTGGCTGAGCCCTCTAGTGGCCATTGAACCATTTGGTTATCGGCGCAACATGACATTGCTGGATCGACCAACATACAGAACCATTCATGCTCCTGCAGCTCGCTCTCTCTTCGTCTCTCACTCTCACTCTCTCTCTCTCTCTCTCCTCCTCCGCTCCCTCTACGCTCTCTGTGTTTATCTTCACCTGAAAGTCACACGTGGAAATGATTAGTTTAATCCAGGGCACCAGCTGACTTAACCCACTTTTATATTTGGAACACTTGCCTCTCACTTTGTTGATATGAGGGCGTCCGGCCTTAAGCCACCGCAGAGGGAGGCTTGACCCGTCAGGCCGACGGAGATCAGGTTGCTCCTCCTGTAGCCAGCGCAGCCACATAAAAATACACGGGACTGTGTCCCTCCTTGCAGCCACGCCCTCCTTGTTTTTAGTCTAACAGATCGAGTGTGGATGTGTAATACTGTATGTGCGGCCCTCCGCTCATTTGAGGCACATGTGGGTTTGGTAACGCTAAATGTAGCCTCTTTGACTCGCCAAACACTGCCAAACATGCCGAACCCTACCTGTCAATGACGCGGAAATATACAGTACATCGTTGATCCGATCTATCTGCTTTGATTTGGCTTACACTCTTGTTATTGCACGACTTATATAGTTCAGTAAATGTAACCCAGTGCTACCTGGTCTAGATCGGTTCTTAACGGTGTAGACCTGTCTGTCAGGCCCTCTTAGTGCTCCAGCTGGAGTAACATTCTGGTCAGGGTTGGAGTGTGCCCTTCTCCTGGACTCCTGTGCAAAGCAAATGTAAGCACCAGTTGCCCTCGACCTCATCCTCATTCACTTCAGATGGCACTTTTGACCCTCGTCATTTGAGCGTCGGGCTGTTTAGTGCCGCCAGCTAACACCCGCCGTGGGCGGAGAGTGCATGTGGGCTCAGCCACACGGACTGAGCCGGGTGACGAGCGTCTGGCCTGCTTCCCTCCCCCAGGACCCAGGGACCACCCCGCCTTCCCCCGTCCTGGGACAGAAGCCCCTGCAGCTGATCGAGATCAAAGCCAGGGGGCGCTTCGGCTGCGTGTGGAAGGCCCAGCTCCTCAACGACTACGTGGCCGTCAAGATCTTCCCCATTCAGGTATCGGTCCGACGCTCCAGCGAGGCTCTTTGTTTCCGACCTGGAACGAGCTTGTAAACGGAGCCCCTCACAACACCGCCGCTTGTTGCGGCACCCGATACTCAATTGTGTGTTTTTTAGTTCCCCCCCCCCCCCCCCCCCCCCCCCCCCCCCCCCATCTGTGTAGTGATCCCCCACTGCAGCCGGTGTGGGTTGCGTTGAGGTAAAACGTGTGTGTTGTTTTTTGCGGGCGGCGTGCCAGGACAAGCTGTCGTGGCAGAACGAGTACGAGATCTACACCCTGAGCGGCATGAAACAGGAGAACCTGCTGCACTTCATCGGCGTGGAGAAGAGGGGCAGCCACGTGGACATGGAGCTGTGGCTCATCACGGCCTACCATGACAAGGTACTGGTGTCGCCCGCCCGCCCGCTGACCTGCCCCTCTCTGTCGCTGTCAGGGCTGTTGAAATGTGGCGCCGGCTAAACGGCTCTGTGGATAATGTGTTAGGGTACTGACAACACTACTGTACTGTAAACTTGTCAAGTCAGTGAGTCGGATTTATTTTGGAACGGTCTCTTTTAAGGTGTGTTGTACGAGCATGTCGTTAGTGCGACTTCACACGCAGGGCAGGCGCTTTTGTTAGCCTGTCTTTTTAAGAAGACTACTTTTAGGGCCGCCTGCTGTTATCTCATTCACACACTGCTGGAACGGGAGGCTGTGAGTGATGTTCCACAGGTCTGGAACGCCCTCTGGTGGTAACTCTGTGACACTACAACCACTTAAAATGCGGTCGGATTAAGACGGCAGTAGGGGAGACGTTGTTTAAATGACTGCATCATTTCCTCTGTTCCTGAACAGGGCTCGCTGACTGATTATTTGAAGGCCAACGTGGTGTCCTGGAACGAGCTGTGCCACATCGCCCAGACCTTGGCGCGGGGCCTGGCCTATCTCCACGAGGACATCCCCGGTCTGAAGGACGGACACAAGCCAGCCATAGCGCACAGGTGGGCTCCCATTGTCTGGCCCTGCCCCGGGCCTGCACACAGGGCCCCCCCCCTCGCCCCCCTCAGCACCTCCTCCTCCTCCTCATGCCAGGCCTGTGTGACTCTGCCAGCTGCCTGTCTGCCTGTCACAGCCCCCCGTTCCCCCGTGTTATTTACTGCCGTCTCAGGAGAGAGGCATTTCCCTGAAGAACCCCGCTATGCTGCTGCCAGCACTCCTGTTAATGTGGCCCCGTCCCCCAGCCAGCCACGACACTTCACTGTGAATGATGACGTCACCCACCCCCTTCCTGTCAGCGTCCATGCATGCCAACACTCTCCCCACACAGCCTCCCTCGAATCCAGTGGAGACCAGCTCCTCGCTGCATCCTCCTCCATGTCCCCCTCTCTGTAACTCTCCGTCATGTCTCCTCTCACAACCCCAGGGACATGAAGAGCAAGAACGTGCTGCTGAAGACCAACCTGACGGCCTGCATAGCAGACTTTGGCCTGGCCCTCAAGTTTGAGGCGGGGAAATCTGCCGGAGACACCCACGGACAGGTGAGCTCGGCTGGTGACGGTTGGTGAAAAAAAGAAAGAAAAAAGAAGCTATTAATAGTTATTGTGAAAATACTCAGAGCCAGCTTCCAACTATTAAGTTATTACCTGAACTTATCAGGCTTAGAGACCGTTTGCACTAGAAACACTTTTCAGGACTGATGCGTGTGTAAACGTGTAACCACTGCCCCCTCCTGTGCCCTCCTGTGCTTGTCCAGGTGGGGACGAGGCGCTACATGGCTCCTGAGGTGCTGGAGGGGGCCATCAACTTCCAGAGGGACTCCTTCCTCAGGATAGACATGTACGCCATGGGCCTGGTGCTCTGGGAGCTGGCTGCACGCTGCACGGCCGCAGACGGTGAGAGGAGCTCCTCCCCCTCCCCCCATCGTTGTTGTTGCGTGGCCCGTGTATTGCTCCTGAATCCCGCCATGCCTAGCTGGGTGGTATGAGGTCTGAGCGGGCCGGTTGCCAGGGAGAGAGAGACCTGCTGGCCTCGTGTGCGGCCTGCAGTATGGGGGATCAATGACCCGGGGACAAAGCTGACTCCGCTCAGAACGGAAATGGTCAGAACACTTACATGGCTGAATAGGATCCCTCTGAGGCCCCCGCTCTTTTTCAACACTTTGTCCGTGGATCGGTGTGTGTCCGGCGTTCGTTTCTCTCTCGCCCCTCGCTGTGTGGTTGTCGTCTGACGTCAGTGCGTGTGTGTGAGCGGACCTGGTGCGCGGCTGACCGCTGGGTGCTGTGTTGCAGGCCCGGTGGATGAGTACATGCTGCCCTTCGAGGAGGAGGTGGGGCAGCACCCGTCCCTGGAGGACATGCAGGAGGTGGTGGTCCACAAGAAGCTGCGGCCCGTCCTCCGAGAGTGCTGGCAGAAACACGCGGTGAGGGGGGGCGCGCTTGCACACACAACCACAACATCCTATCGTAAACGAATACACACGAGGAAAACAAAGTGAATTCTTTCCTCATTATTACATTGGATGACCTAAGTTTGTTCCCGGTGTAGCTTCTTAGACGTGTGCTTGTCTCTCTCCGGCCCTGCAGGGCCTGTCTTTGCTGTGTGAGACCATCGAGGAGTGCTGGGATCACGAGGCGGAGGCGCGCCTCTCGGCCGGCTGCGTGGAGGAGCGCGTCATCCAGGTGCAGCGGCAGACCAACATCATCGCCCCGGAGGAGATCGTCACGGTGGTCACCATGGTCACCAACGTGGACCTCCCGCCCAAAGAGTCCAGCTTATGATTGGCTGGATCAGACACTCTCTCCCCACTCCCTCCTCCTCCTCCCGCTAAAAAGAAAGACGGAAAAAAACGGACGTGACTCTGGCTAACCCTGGTTGGTAAGCCACCACCAGCCTCAGACTGGCGTGACGTGGCGTGGTGGGTGTGTTTTAGTGCGGGCCACTACTCTCATTCAGGAAGACCTGGGCCCTCCCGCACTCGTTTCTATTGACATTATAGTAACATGCGTCTGGATATCCACTGTTGGACTCTTCTGAGAGCCACCCTGAGGAGACTCCAAGCCAGGTCCCTCAACAGACACACAGCAGCTGTGCTGGGCAAAAGGATGTGGTCATTCAAATCAATCTTTTGTCAGGTATTTTTCTTCATATTTATATTATATATGTATATATCTATATATACTATATATACATATATAATATATGTCGATATATCTATATATACATATATAATATATATAGATATGGATAGATACATATCTATATATGTGTATATATATATATATATATATAAATATAATATGAGACGGACTGGATCTTGTTTTTATATGAAAAGAAGAGAAGAAATCTCCCAGCTCAGTTCATTTCAGTATAAAAAGGGCAACTTGTTTTCAACACTATTTTTTGTGTTTATATGACTTACTAATTTAATGCCAATAAGAAACAGCTTCTGAATGTTTAGTGTAATGCTGCTGTACATATATCAACAGAAAAACATGCTATCAAGTTAGGGTTCTTATTTTTATTTTTGTTGTTTTTGAGGGGGGGCGGGGTGTACATTTGGAAGCATTACTACTATGACAACCATGAACCTCCCTCAACAAGGTATACCTCAGTTTCACATCTGCTCTCGTTAACGCAAACAATCCACATGACTATTCAGATGATTTGGGGTTGGTATAGAGCTTGGTCAAGGGCTCTAAGTCATGGCAGGCCCACTCGCAGCAGTTCTGAAGACGTATGCCAAGAGAAATATGGCCATACATACACACCAGTGTTTCTGCCTTTTTATTGCTGATTTCTCCTTTTTAACTTTCTTTTCCTTTGTCTTTGCAACTTGGTTTTAGAATATTCTTTTTTTCTTTTCTTACACTGTTAGCCACCTTACCAGTGATATTATTTTAAAGTATTTATTTAAAAAGCACTTACCTATTATGATTTGCTGTGTCTACAGAGTAGTCGATCTAATGATGTGAGCATGCCTTTTTCAGTTATCTTTTTGGTATACGTATCCTCTTGTATGAGCTGTGACACGTGTACATTTAGCTACGCTTCGATCCATACGGTCACATGGTAAGACATCTGTAATCTGTTCCGGGTGGTTTCACTTGGCCTGTGCAAGGTCTGTTGTGATGTCTCTTGAGATGCACCTCAGGAAGCTTTAATCTATCCAATGGCCTCTCCTCTGCTTTCCAGACGGGAGGGGCTCTCTCTCTCCCTCTCTCTCCCTCTCTCTCCCTCTCTCTCTCTCTCTCTCTCTCTCTCTCCCTCTCTCCCTCTCTCTCTCTCTCTCTCTCTCTCTCTCACACTCATGCCAAGTGCCATTCCTATGCCACATTACTGCAATGGATACTGGGCGACAGGACTTTCAAAAGTTCTCGTGGGGTTTATTTGTGAATGTGTTCCATTATAGGCTTGAGCGGCTCAGCTTTTCATCTGAGTAGCATTGACACTGGTGCGGTCACGTTTGAAATCTCTCCTCACACTTTGTCTTTTAACAGATACCACAACAATGTTCAGGGATCCAACAATACTATGCTTTTCTAAGTTACAGTAGTTTGAACCTGTATATGCAACACGTGCAGGTGCAGTGTGTATACTTCAGCATTGCTGCAGGTGCAAAATTGTCACCAATCTGTAGCATTTTTCTTAAAACATTGACCTTGTCATGATCTTAGGGGAAGGGAGGGCAGGTGCCAATTCAAATAATACACAACGATTCCTTTACCTCACTGGATGGCAGTGCGAGGCAAGATCTTAGGAATGTGTTAGGAAGAAGTGCTTATCGGGCGAGATGAGATGGCGGATGGAAGGTAATGAGAATAACCATGCATATTGGAACACTAGCTCACAGCAATAGCACATAAAGGCATTGTTGGTAGGTCATCAATCTCAAGTAATTACAAATGAATAATGAGGCATCAGGCGGGCCTCTAAAGTCTCTCAGATCCTTTCCTGGAGGTTTTGAGCAGGTGGTGAGGGAAGGTGACATCAAAAGGCTTTTGAGATTCCAAAAATACTCTTTTCAGAGAATAAACGTAGCCATGCGACTCGTTCTTTGACAATGTTTCAGTTTCCTGCAGATTTTTTTTCTCCCTACAGCTTCTTAAACATCCTGGTTTCACAACGTCAATCTCTGTACAGGCATTCTACACCCCATGACTTCGACATGGGCCTTTTATTCTGAGTTGATTTATACATTGAAACTGGAACTAAACATTTTACACGTTCAGTTTAAATGGTAATAATGCACATTATGTAAATAAATATCAATGTTGTTTTTAGATTGTGAAGAGCATGGGGTTGTTTCTATCCTTTTATCACAAGATATTACACATGTATTATTCCATACGTTTTTTGCTGTTTATTTTATATATAAATATGTATTTTGAAATTGTATTAATTTGTCATCATGGCCCAAACCAAGTCACTTTTTCCTTCCCCGGATAAGGCTCTCTTCCTTTCCAAACTGGTCTGATGAAGCCTCCTCACATGGCAACCTTGAATGAACAGATTTTTACCTCAGACATCCAAGCTCTGGCCCAGATGCTACAGCATTGATACCTTTGGTACACTATTCCAGCAGGGCAGCATGGATGTATCCCTGGGATTTGACCAGCAGTGTTTTTTCTGTAAACGCATTACCTCTAAAACAAGTCCAAACGCTCAAATACGTTTGTTTGGACTCTCAGTATCTGCCGATAGTCAGTGCATATTAGGCACGATTGACTGTACATTTACCCAGTGGACTTGCCAATTTAATTGCTTTGTGAGAATTTCACCAAGTGTTTCAGTGGCCTGGTTAGAAGTGATTGTGAAATATTGTACAGAGAAATAGTATGCTATTCCCCTTGAAATAAAGTATAGTGACTGCTCTACATGGTGTCTTGGTTCGGGAATCTTTCCAGTGACATGCTATTAGGTCCACACTATGGTGCAATCCCCATTTCAATACAAATGTACAGCTCAACACAAACGTATACTTCAAAATGATTGGTTTACTGAAACTGCAAATGTTTTAGAATACAAATGAGTTGACAATGTCTATTACCAAAGCTTCCGTTTTGATATTTGAAAGAAAAGCAGCATGAAGTGTCTCCAGTGTAGCTCAATACTCCCCCTGCAGGTGCAAGAAAAGCAGGCTTCTGGAACATTTCTGATCGTTTTGATGACTTAGCAGTGACTTGGAAGTGCTCTTTCAGCTTGGTCCTTATCCTTCTGGTGGAGTGGGAACTGTCCAGAAACAAACCATCAACCAAACGCAGACATTGCCCACTGTTTCACATCAGTGGGGCATTGTGGGTATTTCTGCAAGGCCTCCATTATTTGGCTGTGGTCCAGCATGAGCTTCATGAGTTGGTACTCTCTCTGGACCTTAGCTGTAGACCCATCCATGGGCTGGATGAGTTCTAGCTGTTGCAAGTGCTCAAATGCCTGAAAGAGATGAAGTGTTTTACAAGGACATCCAAAGATACCATCTTTTAACTGTAAATGTATGAATTAAGGTTTGATTTTGGATTTGTTTTTGTTTTACTGTCTATCAATACTAGTTGTACTAAGCGATCGCTCATAAGCACCTTTAGTACGACTGGCTTGTCAAAATTATGAATGGAATGGGATTTCCTCTGCAGAAATTTCTTGAACTCTAAAAGAAAGGGAATAGTCGAAAGTATTAGCGTTGGCCGGAGAAATTTCAAACTGTAGTTAGAAGAACTTGATTGATTACCATTGTGAACCATTTGAAAGTTGAAGGGCTCTCCGTCATAGATGTCATTTAGGTGTTTCATTGCAATTATCAGACAAAGTTCAAGAATGGACAGACCTGAGAAAGAGGCAAAGTATTGAGTTTCCTTAAACAACTGGATGGGACTTGTGTCTTCATTGTCGGGAGATGAGCGGAAATCTCATCCACCCTGAAGTGTGACATTCATTGAGACAGGAGCAACTGAGCTTTAATACATAGGAGGTTTGGTAAATCTGCCCTCAGACACATTTGGGCTTTACCATGGAGAATGTTGGCTTTGGAGTCGACCGTGCACACTCTGCTGGCCTCCAGGATATCTGTGGCTGTGATGGTGGGTTTTGATACAGTCACACGGCTCAACGTAAGCATCTGCACAGAACAACCCAGAACATGCATTACTCTTTGTCAAGGTGAGAATGAATTGATGTTTATGTGATGACAAATGAAACACTACGTGTCCTTACCAGTAACATATGCAGAGAACGGAAGTCTTTGCTGGAGTTGAAATGTCTTTGTAGAACATCCACAACCAATTTGTCTTCACACAGTGTCTGGGGGAGAGACAAAAATCCCATCTCTTCAATTACATATATTTTTTTTCTTCCCCACAGCATAATTTACCACAATCTATTTGCAACCGTACCCCCCCTCCCCTCCAACCTTGATGCTGGCGTTCCAGTCCTGAGCAAAGCGGGGGTCAGGGAAGTCCTGGGGAAGGCTTAGCTGGGTGCACACAGCCTCCAGGTACCCCGTGAAGCTCAGCCTGCTGAGCAGGTGGATCTGCCTGTGGGAAAACCTGGACTTGACCCGCTTCTCCAGCAGCTCCAGCACGTCCTGGAAGACCGAGACGCAAACAAGGGTGGTGGAGACATGAACATGGGTGTTGAGCACCTGCGTAGCAATTTCTAAGACTATTAGACTACTATCTTGCCCAAATCAAGATGAAGGAACATTGGTGGAGGTGTTTATGATAGTGAAGAGGTAGCTGGAGGGTGGGGGGGGACATACCAGCCGGCAGGTGAGTCCAACCACAGCAATGGGGGCCTGGGCAGACTGGGAGACGTCCAGGAGGTTGTAGAGAAGGGTCTGGTTCTTATGGTGAGCAAACAAGTCAAATTCATCCAGAATGAAGAGGGCAGGACGGCTGCTGCTACGATCACCTGGACATTAGAGAGAAGTAACACTAGAAGGTCCACAACAAACAGCACAGCCACATTACAAAACGGTGTCATTGACAAAAAATACACCTCTTAAACTGGTGTTTCCAGTAGTACCCTTGTACAAATAAGCCAAATACATTCTGAAAAGGTACCTTTCTTTAATGCCTGAAGCAGGAAGGCCAGGTTCTCTGCAAAACTGCCCTAAATAAATAAAAGACAATGTTGCCCAGGGAGAATCACCCAGGTCAAACACAGGCTGTGCTGGACTTCAGAGCACGGGTCACTCACAACCATAACATTCTGATTCTCTATGGGTGGTTGTGTCCACTTACAAACACTTTGTCCCCGACCACATTTTCCAGGTGAAGCTGGCGTGTTATTTCTTTGAGGGCTATTCTGTCATCAGTCTGTAGGAGGCCTGCACAGACAGGAGGAAGCTGTTAATATGGTATGCTGGACAGCCGGTGCAGAGTCCTATGTCAGAGGTTTTGATTGCCTACCATTCAGATGAACCTGTAAGACATTCTTCTTCACTTCGTTCACCTCCAGCAACTCACTCAAGACACAATTCAGGAGCTGAGAAGGGGGTCAGAGGAGGAGCATATTTATTTGTGTTATTAATAAAATGTTAATGGTATTGTGCTTGCAGACGATTTCTCTGGATCTGAACAATGATTGATGGCACAGCCAAGTGAAGCTAATGTGGACAAGAAGGCAGCCTGTGCTGAATATATGGAAACACTGTAGTACCATTGTTTTCCCTGCTCCTCTTGGTCCAACGATGATGACAGAGTTGCTCTCCCCATGGACCGCAGTCCTCTTAAGAAGCTCCAGAAGATGTCTTAAAGATGTGGACAATGCAATTACACACTGTCCACATCAACTGTTGATCCATCATTAAGTTGCCACCTGTCCAGCACTGTGTGGCCAGGGACCAGTAGCCAAGAAAGATTTCAGAGATTCAAATCTACAGCTCTGGATTAGGGGTAAGAGACTGGCAGGCTTACTTGTGTTGAGATTCCATTCCCTGTGGCTCGTTGGGAAGTTTGAAATGACAGAATCGCTCTCTTAACAGCCGCTGAACCTGAAAATAGACAATACCGGCTTAGCAAACCTTTTGAATACGTATGCGCTGATGATTAGGAAACTGCCATAGCCTAAAAACATACAAACCTGTGAGATGCATTCTCCAACTGTTAGGTGCAATTCCTTTACCTTTCGTTTACTCATTCCACCAGCCTAGAAAACATGGTCAGTTATCACAACAGTAGTGTCACGCAACTTAAAATGTGATAATAGCTCCATGTGATAATAGCAGCAGCAAGGTTAAGGGTTAGTTTAATGTGTCAATTCTTTAGATACAGTAACTACATTGCACGCGTTAGCAAGCTAGCTATCTGGTTAAACCACGAATAGGCTACAGCAGCTCAGCCAAAAGCAAGACAGGCCCGCTTTAACATTTCCAGTTAAGCATTCTTTATCAAATGGTGGTCTTAGTTCATAAATGATAAATGACCCAGCCTAATGCAGGCAAAACAAGAGTTTGTCTTTTAACCTAGATATCACTTCGCTGTGCTGTCGTCTTCGCGGGAAGTCAAACTCAAAACAATCCAAGATCCGTCTGAAACGAGGTCTCCAACTCTAACCAATTTCCGGGTAAAGTGCTAAGACGATGTATGAAAACATTAAATATTCAACGTAGGTTATGTGGAGCACCTGGTAGTTTGTGTGCGTGTAGGTGTGTTTAATTGTAGTTTTATTTTATGTAAAGTATTTTGACATTTAGATACAATTGCAACTAGGATGTGCACCTGGCCATGATAATAGTTGAGGGTGACTACTACAATATTTATTTGTATTAAAAGAGGAGTTGTCAGTTCAATAAGTGAGAGGTTACGTCCTCTGTGTGTGTACGTGATACAGTTAAACAGTGGTGGTGGTCGTGATAAACATATTGTCACCACACATTCTTATTCGTTCACGTCAAATTGATAATTTAGTAATTTATTTACTATTAACAAATACTTTCGACTTGTGTACTGTCTTTGAGTAAAGTACACACTTCGTGCAGATCTTGACTTTGCTACATGTTCTTGGTTTATCTTCCACTCCTCTGCAGCGCAAGCGCGTTGTGCCACTCCATCTTCACATCCCAAACCTAGGAGAACCAGAGACAGTTGTCGATAGGTAACGTTGGGCTTTTTATTTTTATTTTTAAAGAGACAGAAGCTCACAGCAGCTTGTTGAAACCCACTCTATTAGCACGTACATCAATTAACAAATTCGTTTGATATTGGAAGAATTGTGAAAGTAATGTTTATACTTTACTTTGGAATAGATTAGCTAGCATAAGCCTTAGGTTCTTTAGCCCTTCGCTTTGCAACGCAGCGCTGCTAGCTAGCTCAACACGATTGCTGGCTAGCCAGCTACTGTAGAAGCTCTGCTAGCCTAGTTCTTTGGATCGGACTCAGATAGGGATACTTTGTAAGAACATACTCAAGCAACCCAACACTTACTCACACGAAAATATTGTTCGACCTATAATGTCTGGATGTAATCGTAGTGTTTCTACCGTGGAATTAAGTTGAAAGTATGTGCCTGTCAACAACAGTAGGGTTTGTGTTGGCTAGTTAGTTAGCTAGTTACTCTGCTAACGTAAGTGCACTTGCTATTTTGCTACAAAGCTTGGCTGCTTTAGTTGACTGTAATTCATTTCCTACTAGCTAGCCTAAGATACAAAGCAATGCGATCTGGCAGTATAGACAGGCACTCGGACAGAAAGCCTTTACGATTACGAAGCCAAAAGGCCCGCTTGTTAGGCTAGTCGCTAATTATCTTGGAACCGTGCTATCTGAAATTTCAGTCGCATTAGCTTGTGGCCTCGGCAAGTTAGCAAACGTCAACTGTGTTAGCGAGCTAGCATAGCTCTAGCTACATTGTTTTGGTTCGTTAGCGTGCTATCTAGACAGTTGGCTATATAGTTAGTTAACTTTGTAGTTTGCTACCCAGCTGGATATCTTTTTCCAAGGCTGCAAAATAAAAAAGCTGCGCAGTAGCTGAAATTGAAATGCAACTTGAAATAAAGCTATATTACATGGCGTTTATCCGTGTATTTTCACTTTGTCAGTAAGGTGGTTTTGAGAAAGTCACAGTGTTTCCCCCCCTGAGCAATTGCAAATGACCAGTAATGTACATTTGGTTCGATACCAAAACACGAATATTCTCATCACAGAAGTGAAGCCTGCCATTTCTGCATTGGACACAACACGGAGACTGCATTCACAATAGTCAACTGTTAGCTCTAAATGTATAGAACTGTTATATAGGGCTAAACATTGTTATGACCCTTATTGGTGCGTTGAGTTGGCAACGCACTCAAACTCATATCTGTCAGACTGCCTACTCAATTGTCCCATTGCAGCATTTCAAAAATATATATATATATAAAGTAAGACAATGTTTTCTGTTGGAAAACTAACCTGAACCCCCTAGGCTTGTGCAATGACTCCACACATGTTCTGTGTCATTCTACATGAAGCTAAGAAGCTAAATGTTCTGTATGTTATGACTTTTTGTGTCCACTGAGTACCTATGTTTGTGGTCACTGCTGTAATTGTGAAAATTGTACTTAATGAGTAAAGCCCTTCAGTTCGTCTTTGTCACAGCACGCAATTGAGTATAATTATCATACAGCGTAATTGTAGCGGAAGGCTGCGGTCAGCATTAAGCGGAATGGTCATAATACCTGGACTCCAGATACATCTTGTGTGATTGAGATCTCCTGTCCATGTAGACTCTAGACGGACAGTTATGAGTCAGCACTGGGGCAGGGATTAGCCAGGGCATGACACTGCAGCCCTCTCACATTCAAGGCCAGCCTATGGCAGCTGCATGGCATCAAAAACAAGAGCCCTGGTCTATTGTTTGTAGCTAAGCAGAGCATTGATTCAATTGAATGCAACCTTTAATGTATTGTAAACTGTAGCTAAAACCGCTTAATGGGGATCACATCTCACTTCAATCCTTTCTGTCTTATTTTTCACGAATGCTTTTTTACTTCTACTCAGGAACCATGGGAATACCACAACACTAAGATGTCATCTCTCGTGGGGTGTGGAGTCACTGAAGGAAAACTACTTTTGTCGTCAAATTGATGTTCGTAAAAGGAGAGAGAATCTGAATCTCTGAAACCGATGGACATGTGTCTGGCCAGTTATGGGCCATCACAGTGTTTTTTCCCCATGATTCACTCCAGCTCTCACCTATGTTGCTGCGTGGTCTTCCTGAATCGGAATCGGAGTCGGTGTCTATGGCCCTGAATGGAAGATAGAGTTATGGAACTCTTATTGCCATTTAGTAGGGTGGCCATGAAGGACCTTAAAGGGTAAAATTAGCAGGGAGCTTGCCTCACCCCTGATCCAGCCCGTACCGCCAAGCATCAAACTGTGCAAGGGAAGTTGCAGCACACAGGCCTCCCCATTGGAAGACAACGATGACATGTGTTGTGAAGACAATGGCTGACGTGTAATATCCTCTGAGGTGTTGTGTGCAAAACCAGAGCAATGAATGGAGGAAAGGATCGTGAGGGAGGGGGGTTGCAAGGCCAGACTGCCCCTGTCCAGGTCCCCATCGGCTGGCAGCGCAAGGTGGATCCCAGTGGGGTCCACTACATAAGGTAAGACCCTCAACCACCTTTTTTACGGTGACATAAATAGGTGAACGCCATAACCTGATGTCTTTTGCGGTCCGCCTTGCGGCAGTCATTTGATTTTCATCTTGTTCCCCTGTAACCTGCAGCCCTAGTGGATCTGTGCTGTCGAGCCAAGAGCAGGTCAAAACCTACCTGCTCACAGATGGGACCTGTAAGTGTGGCCTGGAGTGCCCACTTCTCCTTCCCAGGGTAAGGCTTCTTTCACCAGCTGGGGGTTTCTGTCAGTTGGAGCTTGAATGGAGTCCAAATGCAGCCAAAGATTAAGGGTGACTTTAGAGCACAGTGAGGGGCTTCATTATTGGTAAGCTGGTGACCGGATGCACATGCGTTTTGGGGGAAGGCCTTGTTGCACTGTTAGTTGGTGGAAAGTTACTTTGGGTGGAAGGCTGTTTATGTGGTATCCAGATGCGTCCAGTTTATTTCTCTTCTAAGGAGGAGGTCGAAAGTTTACTTCATGATTATTCAAGGTTGAAGTCCAAATGTCAATGTTCAAATGCAAACGTAGAATGGAATGTTTACGTTTGTTTCTCTCTCTATATACATCTATCTCTCTCTCTCTTTGTCCTCAGGTGTTTAACTTCGATCCCGGAGCTGCGGTCCAACAGAGGACAGCGGAGGATGTGAGGGCAGATGAAGATGTCACCAAACTCTGCATCCACAAGAGAAAGCTTCTGGCTGTAGCAACGCTACACAAGAGTATGGAGACACACCCGTCTCTGACCCTGACCAGCCCTGGGGGAGGTACAAGTATGTACCACATTATCCACCTCTTTAATCGGGACGGCTATTTGATGCCCCCCCCCCCCCCCTCCCATTACAAATATCCTGGCTATGTTATTGTAAGAAATCGAAGAACCATCATATTTATGTTCCCAGTTTTAAACACAGTTTTCTTATCTGCTTTACAGATTCAACAGCAATGGCCTCCACACATTCCACAACACAGCGAGCAATAAGGAACAGGCCCCAAGAGGCGCTGCCCAACTCTGGGGTTCCTGACTGCAAGAACCCTTTCAAAATGATGATGGTGGCGGGCCAGCAACGGCACTACCCACAAGAGATGAGCGGCTCCCAGCAGCATCAGGATCTCTACCCTGGATACCCCAGGCAGCAAGTCCCCAAATCTCCGTACCGCCTGGGCTACGGGGCCATGCTGACTCCACCCTCCTCCAGCTCTCAGCTGTTTGGGGAAGGCTCTCTCTCTCCCAGGACAGACTCTCTGGGCAGCCCAGATAGGTATCCTCGGAACAACCCCTGTGGCTTCCTTGGAGGCCACAGCCCCGGCCCCGGCTCCATCCACGGCAGTAGCAGGACCCGCCTCTCCCCACCTACCATGCTGCTTCACGGCTCTCCTGCAGCCCAGCCATCCTTCGCTATGGCAGGGAGGACTAGCACGCCCCTCTCTCCCACTGCCACCGCCAAAAGCCCAGTCATGAACAAACCCCGAGGGAACTTCCCTCCAAGTCTGGATATGCCACGTATGCCGTTTCACCACAAAACACAGCCAGCCCCTCACCCTGGGCCCCCGCCAGCGATACCTCCTTCCTGCGCCCTCCAGAAAAAGCAGATGACCTCTGAAAAAGACCCTTTAGGCATCTTGGACCCCATCCCCAGTAAGTCCATTGGTCAGAGCTCCACAAACTCCAACACCTCCAACTTCCAACCTAGTATCCACTCTCAGGTACCAATGATGAATGTAAACATCCCCCCTGCCATTGTCCCTTTGCCCAGCAACCTACCTTTACCCACAGTCAAGCTTGGGCCGATGGGCCACTCTCAACGGACTCACCAGACCACTGCCTCCATGTCCCCTTCCCCTGTCACCTCCCCAGTGCACATGGCAGGGCCGCCTCTGGGCAGGATAGAGGCTTCACCCCACCGCTCGCGGTCCTCCTCCACCTCCTCCGACCACGGCAACTTCGTCATGCCCTCGGGGCCCCAGGCTCCGGGCGGTAGCATAAAGGTTCCTCCTCGCTCCCCCAGGTCTGCCATGGGCTCCCCCCGCCCTGCCATGCCCTCCAGCCCCTCAGCCAAACCCGACGCCCTCCACCAGTACAAAGACACGCCCAGCCAGCTTCTGTCTGGGATGAGTAACACCATCAGCACCCAGCACAACCCCATGTACCCCCCCACCTCGGGCACCAGTGCCCCCCAGAAGGGCCACCCAGGCCTGCTGGGGATGCCTCTCAACCAGATACTGAATCAGCAGAATGCTGCCTCCTTCCCAGCGAGCAGCTTACTGTCAGCAGCAGCCAAAGCACAGCTAGCAAATCAAAACAAACTGAGTGGCAACAGTGGTGGAGGTGCTGGCCTGGGGGGCGCAGATGGCCTGGGGAGTGGGGGTGGGAACACGGGCGGTAACAGCAGCAGTGGTCATCCGGGCCCTTTGGGCGCCATTAGGAGTGCGGAGGGCCACAGCTCTTTAAACCCCATGCTGCCCCCCAACTCCACGATGCTGCTGACCATGTCTGAGGGCCAGAGCGGAAGGGCCGCTCTTCGGGACAAGCTCATGGCCCAGCAGAGAGACCCTCTCCGCAAGCGCAAGCAGGCTAACAGTACCCCTAACCACGACAGCATGGTCTATAACATGCTCAACAAGCCTGCCATGGGAGGGCCCATGCCCAACGGCCCGGCAGAACAGCTGAGGAAGGCGGCCCGGCTCGGGGGGCTACCGCCCAACACTTCCATGGCCCAGCTGCTCCAGTCTATGAGCTGCCAGGGTTCCCACATGGCTGGGAACCACCGGCCAGGGCCGGCCGGCCCAGGTCAGATGCACTACAGCGATGGGCACATGGCTCCAGCAGTTTCGCAGCAAAGTTTCCTCTCCCAGCAGAGACTCCTCAGCCAGGGGGATGGATTGCACTGCCAGACCATGGACCTAGGAGGCCACAGCCAGTTCCCAGGGATGATGAGCCAGATGCAGGCTGCATCGCTGGGGAACTGTGGCCCTCTGGGGCCTGGTGGGCCCGGAGGCCCAGACGGCTTGGCTCTGGGGCAGGCTAACATCAACCCACCACCCTTGTCCCACCCAAGCCATCACCCCCAGCAGCAGACCCTCCTCCACAGCAGCCTGGGTCATACCAACCAGTCGGCTATGGCTGTCAACAGCAACGATAGGAGCTGTGGCCAGCCTTTCTCTAATCCAGGTAAGGGCCACTGAGAAGGGTGTTCTGTTCACAGTAGCCTCACAATCTCTCTCAGTGTCAGATTCAACCCATTTATGTGGGTGAATCAAATAGTTTCACACTGGATTGGGGCTAAGTCTTCTGTGGGGTAGTTAGTTGGCAGTGCTTGGGGAAGAATATAATTTTTCTTAAGGTTTCCCAATGCTTTGCGTGGAGAAGGAGATGCTGCCCGTTCACATTTTGAGACCAGGCTTAAGAACACATCGACGGTTAGCCAGTGCTGTCTTTGTTTTGTTAATGCACCAGCTCCGTTTCAGATCAACACGAAAATAGGATCTGCCTCCCTCGTTAAGAAAGGAAAGGGGGGGGGGGGGGAAACACAGCCCAGATATACTAAAAAGCTTTTCTGAGCTAGTTGGTAGCTATAGTAACGGTGGGTCGTGAATGGAGCCGGGAAAGCAGCCTTTGAAGGGTCTTAGGCCCTACGTGTCTGTGGTTTGACATAACTGAATAGACTTTGTTAGACTTAGTTTTTTTTCTCTCCCTCTTTCTGCCAGCAGTGTTGAATGTGACTGTATTTGGCTCGTGTAGTCTGTACATCTCAGTTTCGTAGACTAAACGCCATTGAAAATATGTGGTAAGCTATTCCTACAGAGGTGCTGCGAAGTTCAGTCTTCACTGTGCGTCGTTGGTCCAGGCTTCATGTCTTTGGTGGAGACATGGTTCCATTTCCCTCATGCCAATGCTAGGATAGATCCACCGTCTCAAAAGGTGTACTTTCATAAACAGCGAGGTACACCTACAATCAGTAGTGGAGCTAAACCATGGCTATATCGCTCTGAAAATGGACTATTATCTGCCCAGCTTGGTCACATGTTTCCCTTAGCTCATGCCCACAGCCCCTCCCTCCCTCTGTCCCCTGCATCACACCACCAGCCAGCCAGTCCAGCATCAGGCCCCGGCTCTGACCTCCTCCCCTGGCCTGTTAAATAATGTCCCTCTAACCCCCAGCCTCCGGGCTGCTGCCCGAAAGCCTCAGACAGCACCACCAATCATCACGCGGTTACCATAGTAACTTCCTCGGCAACCGCCATCGCTATATCATAGCGGGTGGTCGCAGTGGCTGATCCCCGGCTGCTGGCCGTACAGGAAACGAGTGAGTGAGAGAGAGAGAGAGAGAGAGAGAGAGAGAGAGAGAGAGAGAGAGAGAGAGAGAGAGAGAGAGAGAGAGAGAGAGAGAGAGAGAGAGAGAGAGGAAGAGATGAAGAGGAGGAGAGAGAGCTTAGCACGCAGCTGCCCAGCTAGTTCTCTAACTCTGCAGCACTGCACCAGCTGCCCCAGTCACCTCCCAGCTAGTGTGGCCGGCCACAGGCCATATCCCACACATACACCACACACACACACACACACGTTTCCCCTCTCTCCATCTCTCCCCTTTCTCTCTCCTCCGCCATTCTCCACACATTCTCCACGGTGTAGACAAAACTGGTGAAAAAAATAAAATAACGGATATTCTGACAACGTCTTATTATGTCACCATAAAACAGGTAGTACATTGACATTCAAACATTGTGTTTGATGACATGTTCACTTTCCCTCTCAAACAGGTGACCCGACGTCCCTCAACTGCGGTATGCGCAGCCCCCGGCTGGTCAGCCTGCAGCTCCACCACGGTGGGGGGGGTGGTGGTGGTGGTGGCCAGGTGTACCAGCACCACAGCCAGGCCCAGCACCAGTCCCTCCACCACCAGAGCCTGCAGGGCCACCCCAGGTTCCAGGGCTCCCAGGTCTACTCTGAAGTCCTCTACCCAGACTGCAGCTCCTCCTCCAACTCCATGGCTTGTCTCTACCAAAACTACCAGGTCTGTACCACAGCTATCGATTTTGCTGTTTAACTTGACCACGATAAGCTCGAATTTGCTGTTTCATTTGACTCGACAAGTGCAATTTAGCTGTTCGATTTGACCCAACAGACTTGATGCTCAATGTTTGTTTCAGGTGTGTTTACCTGACAATGTCCCTGTCCCCCAAACTCAAATGAACTCCCAGGCAGGGATGGCGTCCCTTCCCGAGCCGCAGGGCATGCTCTCCCACCCGCAGTTTGGTGAGGCGCGGGGGGAGCGGCCAGGCCCAGGCGAGGGGCTGCCCCCGGGGGGGGCGGCCTCTGACAGGCTACCGGCAGCCGGTGGCGAGTCGGTGGACGCCATTTACAGAGCGGTGGTGGACGCCGCCAGCAAGGGCATGCACGTGGTGATCACCACCACGGTGAGCGGCACCACAAACACCAGCCCCGTGCCCGCCCTCAGCGCCATGAGTGCCTTCACTGCCTCCATAGGGGATCCGCTCAGCCTCCCCGGCGCGGCCATCCACAGCCACAGGGGCCGCCAGGAGGCCGAGGCAGCCCTGAGCCAGCAGCACAGAGCCAGGCAGGCCAGGCCAAGCCTGCCCCAGAACAACCCCGAGCAGGGCAAGAGCACCGGCGAAGGGCCAGACGCCCACGGCTACTTCCGGTCCCCGGGCTGCGGCACCCCCAGAGGACAGTGGGAGGGCGAGGCTCACTCGGGCCTGGACGGCCACGGCGCCCCCTGGGGGGGGGAGGAGTTCCTGGAGTGCTCCACCCAGGTGAGGAGCAGCCCCTGCGTGGAGCGGCCGGCTGAGGGCTCCCAAGACCACGGCCCCCCCCTTCTGGAGGACGGCTTCCGCTTCAACGCCTGCGGCAGGACGCCCACCCTCAACTACAAGGAGCGCCTGGAGCAGATGGTGGAGCGCTGCGCCCACGCCAACGGCGGGGCCCAGTTCTCCGTGAGAAGCTACGCAGACAGCCTGGGGCCCCACAGGCAGGAGCTGACGGGGGACGACCAGTCTCCCAGCTCCTCCACCAGCCTGGAGGGCCCCCTGGCCAAGGAGTACGGCCACTACAACGGCCACTTCAACGGCTGCGCGCCCAGCCCCTCCGACACCAAGAGCCTGAGCAGCGAGGAGGACCTGCGCCACCCGGACTCGCCCTCGTCCGAGCTGCTCCAGTACCGGCCCAGGAGCTTCAACATGAGGGACCTGGTGTGGGGCGGCTTCCCCTCCTGGCCCGGCAAGCTGGCCGGGGAGGAACAGGTGCACAACACCAGCTTGCAGCTCCGAGACCAGGGCAAGGTGAGCTGGAATCTAGTGAGGAGAATCACTTTGCTGTGTCTGTGAAAATGGGGTGCGGTTTGAAATGTTGTATTTGATTTGTTTGCACTCAGCAGGGACTGATATGAGATCTGACATTTCCTTTTTAGCGTCTGGCTAGTGAAGGCAGAAGAAACACTAGAACGGTGTGATGATGTTGAGACTGACGTTCTGCTCTTGCTTGTTTCGCCCAGGTGGAGCCTGAGAAACTGAAGACACTAACTCATGACCTGGAGGCACTTGAAAGAGCCACGAAACGGAACAGAAAGTAAGCTGCCATCAAACATATAGTACATATACATTTAGTCATTTAGCAGATGCTCTTATCCAGAGCAACTTATAGGAAGTGCAGGGACATTCTCCTGCCTTACCCAAGGACACAACGTAATTTTGCACGGCCGGGAATCAAACCAACAACCTTCTGATTCATAGCCCGACTCCCTAACCACTCAGCCATCTGACCCCCGTCAAATCCTTGGTGTTTTCTTCTCCTTCCCTGACATCCAGCTCTTATAAAGAAAGGCATCAGCATACAGAAACAGGATACTCTTGTGTGTATGCTGTGGTTAAAAACAAAATTACAAAAATGTAATCCCCTCAATAGTCCCCATCCAGACCAGCTCCAGTCTGGTGGCTAGGGTGAGGTGAATAGCACTGGCCGCAGGCTCACCTGGCCTGTGCTGTGTGTGACTACACAGCAGCTGCCCTGCCAAGCCCACCATTAGCCCACCCCCCCACCCCTAGCTCGAAAAGTTAACCACAGTCACTGCTGGAGATTAAAAACCAGCGCTTGTTCATCCTCTTTCCCTCACCTTAGGAACCCTCAATTCCTCCTAGAACTCTCCATCTCCTCCTCTCGTCTACATGGAGGAAGTTGTGGATTTGTTAATAGAATTCTAAGCCTATAGAATTCTTCCAGCTAGAATTTTCGCATTAGAACAGAGGGCTGAAAAGTGTCCGATGAGATGCGTGTCGTTGTTTGTTGTAACATTGCTTCGTTTATTTCGACCAGAGTTGGGAAGTTGAATAATCACTTAGAAGCTGCTATACACGAGGCCATGAGTGAGCTGGACAAGATGTCGGGCACGGTGAGAATGTTTCTCTCTCTCTCTCCCCACCTCTCTCGTGCTCTCTCTCTCTCTTCCTTTACTCTCCTTTTCCCAACCCTTTTATCCTCCGTCCCCCTCCTGCTCTTCTCCCTCTCTCTCTCTCTCTGTCTATCTCTCTCTCTCTTTAGATATATTTTCTGTGTGTGCAATTCCCCACCGGCTAAGCTGAGCAGAGACAGCCCTAGGGCCTGTCTTTGTGTCAGCAGGGAGATGCCAGTCAGAAGGTTACATAAACACGCCGCAGCACCCCTCAAACTCTGCCCTGCCGGCTCACATCTCTTATCAGTCCACATCTGACAGGGAGGCCTGGCTCTGGTCCCCCTCTTTGTGAGATAGCATTAGCATGAGAGTATTTACTGTTACTATTAGCATTTAGCATGTTTTCTCAAGCTACGTTAAATGCATGCTAAAGGAAATGTGTGGTACACGTTATGGATTATGACCTAATAGTAGCAATCCTCTGTTAACAGGTTCATCAGTTACCTTCAAGAGATAAGCAGGTGAAGCTGCCCAAGCCCAAGAGAAGAAAGATCTCCAGATAACATTGAATGCGTGGTTCTAAGAACTATACTCAGCCTTGGAACAACGTTCACCAAGCCTTGTGCCGTTTGAACCCTACCAGGTGCTACAATATGGATAGTGGTACATTCTTGTTCCATTTATTCCCTGACTGACTTTGAAGGTGCTGGAAAAGCCAATCACAAATACAGTTTAGAAACTGTAAGCAACGGTTGCATTTTGTCTACAGCTCGCTGAATAACTATTTTTTGTTAGAATAAGATATTAAACAAAATGACAAAAAAAAATCTTACATTTAAGAAAATAGACAGTCCAAATATTTCTGATACATTTTCAATATGTATATAGATAATGTGGAAGTTTCATGATATTAAGAAAGTTTGTAAATATTGTACAATAATGTCATGTACAAGCGTACTTAATGCAAATTTTATCTTTTATTGTACAAAACAAAGCAGAGGTGTACCAATGTCTTGGTTTTTATTCGGTACACAGTCACTGAGACTGAATGCATAGGGTAAAGCTTTTATACAATTTCGATTATACCTGCTGTTTTTGTATCAAACAGCAGGTGAACAGGCATGATGTTACCCCTTGAAAAATGACAGCCACTCAACACAAGTAAGCGTTCGTTTATGTTCAAACAGAATGAACCTTACCAGCCGAACGCGTGTCTGTGCTTCTAACTCAACTCACCCAACTGCAGGCTACATTGGAGTCGAAGACCATTCAGCTGTTGCAATATGATTTTGTGGTCATCCTTCTTATGATTTTCAATTATTATTATCATTGTCTTGCCAGTTCTCCTGAAGATAGAGTAACCATCCTGAAGAGTACTGTACAATATAGTATGCGACCTAAGCCTAGATTGTGAAAAAAAACACTAACTGCCTATGTTTTCAGAAATGGTGAAATAATTTCTCAATTGGAGGCCTTAAATGTTTTTTATTTTTGTTTGTTTAATGTTATAACTTATTCATGTACAGTATTTCATATTTATTTGTAAGCTTTACAATATGCTAGATGGCAATAATACTACCAAGAGTTAAAAGCTCCAGCCTTATGTGTGTCTGCGTTTTTTACACGGGAATAATCTTTGTACAATGTTCTGTTAGCAGTTAACATCAATATTCCTTTATTTAAAAGTCTGCTTTTTTAACACATGACCTTGTTTTTACAGATCTGCGAGCTAATTGTTGCAACAGAAGATTGCTAAAATGTCCAGAACTGGTCCAGAACTGCTTATTGGATCCTTGCAGGAAGTGTAGTATTTAAATAGAGTATTGATTCCTTGCCTGGACAAGCAAGTCCAGTCCATGACAGTCCAAGAATGCAGACAGACGTCAGCTTCAGAAACTGTATGGTTAATTATGACAATATTATAACACTATTTCAGACAGTTAGTTAGGATAGTTAAGACATCTGTGGATTTGTTGAAATTAACGATTGTGCGTCATGAAGAAATTCTTACCTGCCCCTAGAGACCTTGGCTTTCAGTGTTCTGTCAGTGTTAAGTGGGAGCAAAGATAAAAATACGACATGAGGTTATCACAAAACGGCAGTGGAATAGAGGTTGTACATGATTGTGCAATCAGTCCAGCTACTGTAATATTTGTTTTTCTATAGTTACAGAGTATTTCAATTCACTACACACTTGTCAAGTGCAATACAAAGTAGACAAGGTTTTACGCATTTCAGAGGGTTTCCATTCAATGGGCTCGTTCACAGTTGTTTTGGTGCAGAATACGCTTTCTTACATTGTTTTATCAAACTACTGTAACTTCAAGCAAGAAGCATTTCCGACTTTTTTGTTTTCAAGATGATGGGGGATGTCTGCAGTCAAGAGAACACGTGCTCTTTTGGTAAAGTCCATTCTGACCTTGTAAAGACACCAAGATCCAGTAGCGTCCTCTTTGTTAAACTGATTGTTTTGTTTGTTTTTCTCAGTTGAAAGTATTCTTGACCACGCAGGTCAGCAACAAAACATGTTTTTTTCCTTCAAAAGATCAAATATAGTCTTCATTTTATTTTCACTGAGATTGTGCGTGTGAGTATGTGCAGTTAGTTTTCTTTTGGATATGCCAGTGAGGTTATTGTTTTACCTTGTGTTCCATTACCTTTGCTTGCTCTTTGAACTTTTACAAACATTTTGTTGTCAGGGTTGTTTTCAACTTGTAATTAAGTATATATTTTCTCACTAATATATACTTTACAAAAATAGACTTTGTGAAGTATGATGTGCACTTGATCTCACTTGTTGCGTTGGTGTGTGTTAGTAATAGTTTATTGGAGTCCATAATTTCTAATTGTTTGGATTTTTATGATTTGTGTAACCAGATGTTTTTGTAAATATTGTGAACATTACAGGTCATGCAGTGATGTAACATTTGAACAATGTTGCACAGATGTTTAAGATATTAAAAACTGGTCACTCTTACTTGAAAACTTGATGTCAAATTGGCTTTTTTTTGACAGCTTAGAACATTTTCTTAGCTGATTTGTGTTTTTCCTTTATTAATTCAATGCTCACCTCTAGTGGTGAAGTCAAAAATCACAAGAAACAAGTCTCACACTGATGCTATGTTTTGACACATTTTCCCAGTAGTCCTACAAAATCAGCAGATTACAATTTGTGCTGAGCTATAAACGTATGGTTTCATGTGTAGGCTACATATTTATCCTATTTATTTATTTTTGTTATGTTGTGTTCCACAAATGGACAGACTGGAAGAGCTCTTGCTCCTCAAGGCTGTTGGTACAGCACATACAAGCAGACACACCATGAACTGGGTAATGAGACAGCAGATGGCTCTATTGCAGCATAAAATACACAAATTAGTACCAGCTAGCACTGGCCTGATTAAATGGGTAGCAATAAACATAGACTTGGGCACATTATTAAACAGTTTGCACATCATAAGCTAATACTCTGTTGGTATTTTTTTTTTTACTAGAGTTGTATTTCAATTGTTAATAGTCTAACGTTTTGAATTCAACTCTTGTATTCAACTGCGCAAAGGTTGAGAGTTTAGAGTAATGACCAGTCCAAGAGGCGGAGGGAGTGATACAAGAGTGGTGCTGATGCAGGGCGGTGAGCGCGCGCAGGATCAGGATGATGCGATTTCTGAACTCGGGGCACCTTCTGTAGGCTTCTGAATGGACATTTTAAGCCGCTCCCTTCAATACAGACTTTGATATCTACTGAGAGATTTTAGACGAAGGCAATTGTTCGACTTTTATTTTACCTATATAACGTAGCCTAATGGGCAACTGAAAATGATCTGCCCATGCCTCTGCCCAGAAGGCGAGAGGTTCATCGATGAAGGACGTTTTATCTGACGCTATTCAACAGATCAACACTCGCAGAATTGGTACACTAGGTCGACTTTAAGTTTTTTGCTGTGGCTTTTGCTTATCTGCAAAGACAGACATGGCGGACGCAGCCGAATGCGGTATCAAAGTATTGTGCCGATTTAGGCCATTAAATGAATCCGAAATTACAAGAGGAGATAAGTACATTCCTAAATTTAAAGAAGAGGACACCGTGGTTATAACAGTAAGTTAATTGGCTTTTTTCATCTTAAATGATGTAGCCTGTTTCTTTGCCTATTTAGCCTACATTGCCAACGGGAATGGCGTAAAACCAACTTCATCAGCAAACCGATGCAGCGGAAATCTGCGGTGCTCATATGAACTCTCCCCACGCACAAACTACACTAAAGGTTATGCAGCCTAATTTGAGTTTTTACATGTCCCTTATCCGTAGGCTATAATTTACAATCCTAGGATTGTCAACCCATTATGGTTGTTTTGGCTGCGCAGCGTTGGTCTACTGCAGTTCTTGACAAGATCAATCCTATAGAAATATTGCATAGGGCCAATGCATTGAGGTGTAGTTTAGACTTCAACAATGCTGCGGTATTTTGCCCTGCTCAATTTGCATATGTAACATTAATGGCATTCTTTGCCTTGTCACCTGTGGCGATGTCAACACATATGCTAGCCTTGATATTTTTACTGTTGATTTTGAAACATTGGCAAAATATAATAGGCCTTTGACAGTTATTTCCATTTTGAAATAGGAAACCCTCACAGGACACGATTTTAATCTGTGTTTAAGCAGTCAGCTTGTTAATGTACAGTCGACTGTAGATCGTAATTACCTTATCTGGTGGGAAGACGGAACTGTTTGTTGGTTAGATGGTGACATCCACACCACCTTGTTGTTTGCCTCATTTCAGCCAGTTAATTAGGCCTACAGATTGCGAGGTTACGCGTTATCTATAAATACATTGTCGAAATATCCTCGAATGCAGTATTTTTGGACAAATACACACATTTAGCACAATAATTCATCTGTACACTGTGTTTTACATTGCAGCACAGTGCTAGTCTTTCTCTCAGCTCTCCTCCAGTGTATACATTATTTATGTAATTGTATCTGTAAATATTTCAAGTGTCTAAAGCACAACACAAATGAGGCATCTCAGGGGTTCTTTTTAGTGACGGTCACTTTTTAGCGTTGATGCAATCACATTTGTTTGGGACCAAAAGAGGCTTCTGTGGAAGACTGCTGCGAGAGACATCTCCTGTTGCCCCCCAGAGATGTGCTGACAGACTTGTTAAGAAAGGCCTGGGTGTCTCCTGGGAGGCTTTTGCTCCCATTATAGTGTAATGATTTATTTGTCCTGAAACAATATTATGATGTTTTTAGAACCATCCACTTGTGTCTGTGTGCCTGCTTATCTGCCTGTCTGTCTGTGTGTCTCCTTTCCCTGCTGTATGTCTCTGCGATTTACCGTTTGCTTTGTTTTGGACAGAGCAAACCATATGTCTTTGACCGCGTCCTTCCCCCAAACACTGCCCAGGAGCAGGTCTACGATGCGTGTGCCAAGCAGATTGTTAAAGGTAGGCTGAGTCGATGTCCTCTGGCCAGGCGTGATCCATCTCCCTGCTGATCAGTGTTTCAGCTAAACCATGGCCCGTGCTTGTGTTCACACAGACGTCCTTGGAGGCTACAATGGGACCATCTTTGCTTATGGGCAAACATCGTCAGGGAAGACACACACGATGGAGGTGAGCTCCTTCGTCCTGCCCTACTGTTCAACAGGGGGACCTGTAACTGAGATAGTGTATGCCATTACATTTGGATGTGTAGATAGGACAGTGTTCAAGGACAATTTAAGTGTAACATCTAGTATTTAGACAAATGTTGAGGCAGGTTTTGGGGATAAATAGTGTCACCTAGAGATTGTGAGTCAAGGTTCATCAAGGCATCTTTGAGAATATAAACACTTTTCACCATGACTCAACTAGTCAGTCACTCTGACAGCATTCAAAATATTGGATTTCATTGGAGCAGGCCATTGCATAAGGGTCTTACCCAGAGATTAAGAATTCATTTGGAGTAAGTTTATAGCGTTCTGAGGATATTTCGATTACTATGGGTCTCATTTGCCCTCAAGTTTAAAGAGGCATTAAGTACATCAGCACCGGCAATAAGGAATCATTGGCTGGTCACCTAATACATAAAAAGGACAGGAGGGGGATGGACATTGTGTTAGTCACTGGAGATGAGCATGCTTGGTACCATGCTGTAACCCCCCACCTCCACCCCACCCCAGGGGAAGCTCCATGACCCCCAGCTGATGGGCATCATCCCCCGCATCGCCCATGACATCTTTGACCACATCTACTCCATGGACGAGAACCTGGAGTTCCACATCAAGGTAAACACTGCAGGTTTAGATCAAAAACTCTTGCAGCATGGCAGCGTATATTGTGATAACAAACATTGTCTCACTTTTCATTTCTTAAGGTCTCATATTTTGAAATATACCTGGACAAGATCAGAGATCTGCTTGATGGTAAGAAATGGGCCGGATTTTGATGTTTTCATGTTCAAAAGTGTGTGTGTGTGTTAAAGAGAACACCTTTTGTTTTCTATTTTGAAGTTTCAAAGACCAACCTTGCTGTACACGAGGACAAAAACAGGGTGCCCTATGTCAAGGTAAGGAAAACATTGCTACAGACCCTTTCTCCATAACATCTGGTTCAGAAGGTCACCGCTGATGAAGCTGTGGTGATCTTCCAGGGCTGTACAGAGCGTTTCGTCTCCAGTCCGGAGGAGGTCATGGACGTCATCGATGAGGGCAAGAATAACCGACATGTGGCAGTGACAAGTACGTGCCCTGTTAACTTGTCAGCCTTTCACACCCAGACATACACACAGTATATGCCTTCTCACCTGTGCAGTCAATGCTGTGTAGTTCACTTTTGAATGCATTAAGCTGAAAGCCTCATTGTTGCGTTGTTGCAGACATGAACGAGCACAGTTCCAGGAGTCACAGCATCTTCCTGATCAACATTAAACAGGAGAACATCGAGACAGAGAAGAAACTGTCTGGAAAACTCTACCTGGTTGACCTAGCAGGCAGTGAAAAGGTAGGGCAGGCCGTACACGCGTACAGGACAGTACATTTAGTCAATACAACACTGTGTGCCATAGCCCGAGTTTGTCAGTTGAAGGTGCTGATACAGGGTTCCTCAGCCAGGCGCTGACTCGGTTTTCTGTCTCCTGAAGGTCAGCAAAACTGGGGCGGAAGGAGCCGTGCTGGACGAAGCTAAAAATATCAATAAGTCCCTTTCGGCGCTTGGGAACGTCATCTCCGCTCTGGCTGAGGGCACCGTAAGTTCTTAGTTCTAGTATCTTAGATACTCCCATCTGCGAGGAACGAGGAGGGCTCTTCTGCACCCTGCTGTGGTTTTGCTACGAGTCTGAGCTCACAGATGTGTCTCCTTGCTAGAAAACCCACGTGCCGTACAGAGACAGCAAGATGACCCGCATCCTGCAGGACTCCCTGGGGGGCAACTGCCGGACCACCATCATCATCTGCTGCTCCCCCTCTGTCTACAACGAGGCGGAGACCAAGTCCACCCTCATGTTCGGACAGAGGTGAACCCCACCCCCTTCCCGCCCCCGCCCCACTACCTCCTTTTTACACGCAAGCATGTCACAGAGGGCTTCACATACGCCCATAGAACTGCCCCTCCACCCCCCCTGTCTCCTTTTCCTTACTCTTCTCTACAAAACTAGTTAACGTCCCTCCCTTCCTGCCCATGACAACAGCATAGAAACTGGAGAGCAAGGTCAGAGATACACAACATGGATTTGTATCTGTAGCGATTATCATCGTGATTATGAGCTTGTAAACAATTAAAAATTCAAGTGAGTACCTATTATAAAGACAAGCTCTCTTTGAGGTAATTCTAAACATTAGCCTACTCCAACTCCACTAATCTGGTAGGGTCTAAGCCACAACATATCTAATTGTGCCATTGTGGCAATGACATGCTAATGACTGTGAACCACAGTGAAGACAACCCATTACTAACCACACAAACTAGCCACTCTAAGGTAATATTATCCATGTCCCATTATGTCTGTTCATATCATCGAAGAGACCTCCTAAACTGATGGAGATAAATTCATTCAATCAACCTGTCTCCAGTAGATTATGCAACCATGACAACCTATTTAGCTGAATGGCTGGGAGATCCCTGAGCTGGGCTTGTATTGTACGAAGGCAAGCAGAGACTCATTAGTCTAGTCCTCTCCCCTCCTCCTTTCTGTCCTCCTCTCTCCTCTGAGCTTCACTGCAGCTCTGCAGCCGCTGTAGGTCACATGGTATGACAGTGCAGTAGAACGCACCACAGCACAGTGCTCCGCTCCAGGGAGACCTGCTACTCTGTCTCCGCCAGCGCGGGCAGAGCCGAGCCGTACTGTTTGTCCTCTGTGTCCTCTGGCACAGACACACGCAATAGACACACTCGCAGCACACCCACACACACAGCTCTCTCATCGGAGCCGCAGCGCAGAAACAAGAGAAAAGCCCTGTCGTTTTAAAGAGAGGGGCTGGGTTGAGGGGGCGGGGTGGTGGCGAAGGGTCACGTGCTAAGCTGAGGGTGTGTCCGGGGTCTTTGAGAGATGACAAACCTTCTGTTTTCATCATCTGGAGACTGAGCTGAAAAGGTCAGGGCTTGATTATGCAACCACTTATCAGGCATACACCAAAGAGGGACCTAGAGGAGGAAGTCAGGAGAGGTGCAGACCATCACAAGCTCCTACTGTCACACGGTAGTTCACTAGTGGATGAGCGACTGCAAGCCATCTGCCACAGACAAACCCAGCCTTGAAGCACCAGTGGAAAGGCCTGTTTCCCATACCACCTCCAAGGTTCTTCATAATGATGGAAATGAATGTATTAGAAAATCCAATCTGCTCGATCGATCTGGATTGGATGTGTGGAAAAACCCCAGGCCTTGAGAGAACTCTTATCTGAGTGTTCCTTCTAACTTCCTTCATCCTAACCCCCCCACGCAGGGCCAAGACCATCAAGAACACTGTATCTGTGAACCTGGAGCTGACCGCTGAGGAGTGGAAAAAGAAGTATGAGAAAGAGAAGGACAAGAACAAGAGCCTGAAGAACATCATCCAGCGCCTGGAGGTGGAACTCAACCGCTGGAGGAACGGTGAGGAGCAGTGGAAAGGAACTGGGAACACTGACATGCATTATTATCACTGACATAGCTTTTGACATTCCCCACATTGGCAGCAACAATGGCCTACACAATAATACACACACATACTGCAGACCCACAGAAGTTGCCCACCAGACCAGTGTTACATGTTGCGTGTGACTTGAACAAAACCACTCTAATCATGCAGTAGTCTACCGTCACCATGTGAGACCAAAGCGTTGACCCCTGACCTCCCCCTCTCTGTCTTGCTTCCGGGTCCCAGGTGAGAACGTTCCGGAAGAAGAGCAGCTGAGTGCCAAGGACCAGAAGAACCAAGAGCCCTGCGACAACACGCCGGTCATCGACAACCAGGTCCTGGCCAGCAGCGCCGTCTCGAGTGAGGAGAAGAGCAAGTATGAGGAGGACATCAGCAACCTCTACAAGCAGCTGGACGACAAGGTGGGTCGGCCCAAGTCCAGGGTTGGATGTCGTCCGACATAGAGGGCGACGCAGCAGTTACGGTGTTGATGTAGTATGATGATTAAACCTTGAACATGTGTATAATCATTGCTTATTTGTTCTTTCCCAGGATGATGAGATCAACCAGCAGAGTCAGCTGGTGGAGAAGCTGAAGGAACAGATGCTGGACCAGGAAGAGGTGACTGCATTTAGCTCAAAAGCGCCACCTTGCAGTTATAAATTAGTACTACATGTATCTATACTTAAAAGAGAACTGCTGGATGTTTTAGTAGTAAGAATGCATTTGCATGTCTATATTCCTGTGTGTGTGTGTACTTGTAGCTGCTGGCGTCAACAAAGTTGGACTACGTGAAGGTGCAGGACATCCTGACGCGCCTGCAGCAGGAGAACGAGGCAGCCAAGGAGGAGGTGAAGGAGGTGCTGCAAGCCCTGGAGGAGCTGGCCGTCAACTACGACCAGAAGAGCCAGGAGGTGGAGGACAGGAGCCGCTCCAATCACCAGCTGACAGAGGAGCTGGTCCAGAAGACCGTGAGTGAGAGGACACAGGGGAGAGAACAGAGAGGAGACACTTGTTTTGGGGACCTGTGTGAGAAGTCAAAAACGACAAAAATTATGTTTGTGATGACATTTGAAATGACATTTCATAGAAGGGGGTCAGTTTATTCTGTGCTATGAAAGTTCTATGTTTGACACAAACAATACATTTATTTTTGTTTTTATTTATACAAACAAACGGAACTTGTATGGTCATTCATGTGTGTGTGTGTGTGTGTGTCAGGCGGGGCTCGTGGAGGTGCAGAGGGAGCTGGCTCATCTCCAGGAGCTCAGTGGTCACCAGAAGAAGAGAGCGTCTGAAATCCTCAACCTGCTGCTGAGGGAACTCAGCGATATAGGGAGCATCATCGGCGCCCACGACGTCAAGATGGTACACACACACACACACACACACACCAAGACACACACCAAACCTCATACGTACATGCACTTACGGATATACTAACCGACCTACAGAATGCAGACAGATGTAGACACACATACGCACACACCAACAACAGTCCATCCATTTTGCGAAGCAAACAACGCAACAATTTTTTTTTGTGTCCAACAGACTTCAGAGGGGAACGGTAACGGTAACGGGGTAGCTATCGAGGAAGAGTTCACCATGACCCGTCTCTACATCAGCAAGATGAAGTCAGAGGTCAAGTCGCTGGTCAACCGCAGCAAGCAGCTGGAGACGGCCCAGGCAGACTCCAGCCGCAAGATGCAGGCCAACGAGAAGGAGCTGGCCTCCTGCCAGTTACTCATCTCCCAGGTAACCGGGAGGGTCTAAGCCAAGCATACAGTACGTACATACAGTCGTGTTTAAGTGCTGGGCCATTGTGAAGGATCTCATTGATCCCAGCTTGAGTCCTGACCTGAACATACCTGAAACTGTGTGGGATCGGTTGGACAGGGTAAAGAATCAAATGTGTCAAGGTCAAAAGTAGAATCATGGCAAAAACTGTATGAAGCTTGGATAAATACTTATTTGTGTTTACTTCAATATTATTTTGTGTTTTTAAAAGAAAGTCGGTATTTTGTTCAGAGAAGTTCAGATACCACAGTTATGGTTTTGTTTTCTAAATGACCATGTAATGCACAGTATATATCCCAAATACACTTTTTAAATATGAGGGTATATTGTGTGTGTGTCCTCCCATGCCACGGCGACATTGCAGCACCAGGCGAAGATCAAGTCCCTGATGGACTACATGCAGAACATGGAGCAGAAGAAGAGACAGCTGGAGGAGACCCAGGATACTCTCACAGAGGAGCTGGCCAAGCTCCACGCTCAGGGTGAGCCTCGGCCGCCGCACCCGCTGCACTCTCCCACAGCACTCAGGACCCTTTCACAAGGCTTCGAACCTCGTAGTCATCCTCTGCTATGACCCGAGGGAGGCGTATACGCTGTGTGGTCAGCTCATCACTCTGCTTGTGATTCTAAGATGTTTTCTGAGTGCCCTAGGTTTCAGACATCCGTTTGGCTCCCGTACTGTGTCTAGCTCTCGGTGTCGTTATTAAATGCACCAAGCGCTGAAATGGATTGTCGTTTTCTCAGAGAAAATGCACGTGGTGTCGGACAAGGAGAAGGAGAGCGTGAGCAGGCTGGAGGGAGAGGAGGAGATCAAGGTAAGCACGTGTGTGCGTGGACAGTATGGGCGTGTGTGTGTCTGTGTACGTATGACTGCACGTACAGTATCTGTGAGTGGGTGTAAGTGTTTGTGTGGGTGGGTGTGCGCGTGGCTGTGTGTGGGTGTGCGTGGGTGTGTGTGTAACCTCCTCTGGTGGGCCCTCACACAGAAGACCCTGGAGGAGCAGATGGAGTGCCACCGAGAGGCCCACCAGAAGCAGCTGTCTCGCCTGCGCGACGAGATCGAGGACAAGCAGAGGCTGCTGGACAAGCTCACCGAGTGAGTGGCGCAACCCTTCAACTCTGAGGGCGTCTGATTTCCGGCACGCCTCCATGTGCAAAGAAAGTTGTGACCAGGATGTCTACATTACATTACATTACATTACATTTAGTCATTTAGCAGACGCTCTTATCCAGAGCGACTTACAGTAACTACAGTCTATTGCACAATGGTAGCACAGAACACGTTCAACAAATGCAAACTCTGGATTAGGATTTACCTCTGCCTTCCCACCTTTCTGCCCTCCCTTCCTCCCCTCCTGCTGTCCTCTTTCTCACCTGCTTTCTCCCCAGTCTGAACCAAGGACTACTGCTGGAGCAAGAGAGGATGATGTCTGATTATGAAAAACTCAAAGCAGAGGAACAGGAGAAAGACGCCAAACTTCAGAACCTTATGTAGGTATCCCTTGACCTCGGATCTAACTCGAAATTGTTGTTTTTCTTTCGAATGATTTCCTTTCTATCTCAAAACCAATCTACGCTCGTTCCGAAGGTTTTTAGCAACCTTGTTTGTTTTCTGTGTCTCAGGCTCCTAAATGAACAGAAGGAGCAGGCCCAGGAAGACCTTAAGGGACTGGAGGAGACTGTGGTATGTCACCGCTTTGGGATTTGTCCATTTACACAGTCCTTATCGACTATAAGTTCTCTAAACTCTTCTTTTCCCACAGGCAAAAGAGCTGCAGACTCTGCATAACTTGCGCAAAATCTTTGTACAAGACCTCACAACACGCGTCAAGAAGGTACATATGCATGTTCTAGGCCATGTCACACAAAATAACATTGTCTACTTAAAAAAAAGTCAGTCATTGTCCTAAGCCAACGTTTGTAAGTTCTCAGTTGACTGACTGCTGTGTGCTCTGCCTTTGTTCAGAGTGCCGAGCTGGACTGTGAAGATGGAGTGGGCAGCGCCGCTCAGAAACAGAAAATCTCCTTCCTGGAGAACAACCTGGAGCAGCTCACCAAAGTCCACAAGCAGGTAATGTCACACTGAATCATCCCTCACTTGTCCTTAACTACACATGAACTGCCAAAGTTAACGTGAGATGATCAAACAAATATAGCCACCCATTGGTAAATAAAACATAACAAGACGATTGCTCAAAATGAATGATTGAAATCTGTCTAAGCATGCTCTAATGCATGTGATGGTATGCGTGTGTCTGACGGTGTAATGTGCGTGCAGCTGGTCCGTGACAACGCAGACCTGCGCTGCGAGCTGCCCAAGCTGGAGAAGCGTCTGCGGGCCACTGCAGAACGGGTCAAGGCCCTGGAGAACGCCCTGAAGGAGGCCAAGGAGAACGCCATGAGGGACCGTAAGCGCTACCAGACGGAGGTGGACCGCATCAAAGAGGCCGTGAGGGCCAAGAACATGGCCAGGAGGGGCAACTCTGCTCAGATCGGTGACTATGTGTTTGTATTAACTACCCTGGTTGAGCTGGGGGAGCTGTCCTGCTATCCGGTACAGCTTGCGGAGTATCTATTAATGTCTGGTGTTGCCTTGTCTGTCTGTCTGTCTGTCTTACAGCTAAGCCCATCCGCTCAGGACACCACCCTCTGTCCTCTCCTACTGTCTACAGCCACCAGTACAACCACAACAAGTAAGTTACACCTGGGGAGTTGCACCCATCCTTAGTGACGGCGTGGTTTAACATTGATGGCAGAGCATGGGGAGAACTGTTGGTTGCAGTGCACACATATGAACACTAGAGGTCAGGAGAGCTTTGTTTCTTGGACTGACAGGACTGGCTGCTGTGATATCCAGAAAAAAGGCACCCTGGATATGATGAGTTAATATCTAATTTGTGTATATTAATCAGTCCTTTGTTCCTCCTTCCAACTGCAGATAGACCCAGGACCTGCATGTACAGACCACCTCATAGCTGGACCACCATGGCCCCCTACCTATCTGCACCCCCCTGCCTGTTCTTGGAACGCCAACCTGGCTCTCATCTTTTACTGACTGGCAGACAAACCTCCTCCTCAACTAACTCTCTGAGCTCCTGTATATATTTACATGATACAGTACATATGGCCATGCAATGTAATCGCGTACTGCATTAACTGCTTTGAGAGCTCTCCAAGTGTACTGTAGTAGATCTACAGGGGTTGTTCTTGTGAAGCGTCAAAATGCACCTGTAGAAAAATCGCATTGGCATTTGAGCTCCACCTGCACTGTGTTTTTGCACTAAAATAGCCTATCACAATTATAATTTGCACATTTTCCTCGTTCGCTTACAATAGATGTGTAATTATAGTCTCTGTTATCATTTTCCAAAGCTTTTTGTCTGTTTGGTATTGCATAGTCTGTTACATAGTCTGTTGCATAGTCTGTTACCTTCATGATACATAACAACTTCCTTATGAAAGAGGGGCACTACTAGGTTGATCATTCAGAGTTAGTGGTAAGTGACAGTGTTCGGCATGAATTGTCAGCATTAGTTACAATACAGACCTGTCGTTTGTGATTTACTGGTTTAGTAATACCTTTTACTTTTGAAATTGATAGAAATACCACACTGTACCAAGGGATACCATGGGATGATTTACTGGGAATTTTCGTAGGTGTAGGGTTAAGGTGTATGGTACTGTCTTCCACCTGCAGCTGAGATTCTGATCAGCCAATCAAATGTCCCTGCAGTTGGACAGGAGACGTGTATGTTTTACATAGACGACAGACCTAGAACTTTCTCTTACAGTGTGGCACCAGTAAAATGTAAACTGATGTTCGACCAAGCTGCCCACTGCAAACAGCAGCAGGTTTTGGCTCATCCTGCTGACCTCAGTGCCTTTAGAAAACTCTTGGAGACTTTTTGACACGCAGTATTGTTTGTTTCTGACTGACTGAACAAGCCTTTGAGCCTTGATGACAAAACTAGAAGAAATCTTGCAATGGAGAAATGTGCCCCCTCTCAGAAATGACCCTCAGAGTTGAATTTGTTCCTACATTGCTTTACATGTTATTGTATTTCAGCATGTTCTTGGGTGTACACATTATGTAAATGTGCTCATCTGCAAATGATAGCAGATATCATGGCAGGACTAATTATTTATGGTTGTATGGTTTCTGTATTTAGCTTTCAGTTGTTACAATGGACAATGCTGTTGAACATGGATGGCTTCAGAAGGAATATGGTACGCCTGCTGTACTTGACTGATAATGACAGTTACTGTATAAGTGCATGTTGTATAACTAATTTTAAATGTTTGAATTAGAGCAAATAAAGATATTTAACTTTATGTCGTAGTGGTAATGTATTACTGCGAATAATCTTGGGGCTGTCCTTTTTTAATCTTTTTTTTTAAATAACTTTCACCTGAGGTTAACCTGTGAGTTGAACTGAAATACAGATGCAGACACTGTACTTGGTAAACAGCAAACTACCACTAATCCAAACCAAACCCAACTCGGGCCTTCTTCCTTCTCTGCTTGATTATCTCCCTGACATGTCCTCACAGGTACCACCAGACCAGTTCACTATGACATCACCATGGAGATGACACATCACCACCAAAAAGGGACTCAAAGCCCCTGAGATGCTTGGATTAGTGGCCACGATTTAAGCAAATAAATCTGATCTCTGTTTGCCCTTTGAGATCCTGTATGTGATGTCTGTTTTAAAAGCAGGCTCTGTTTTGAAAGACAACACAGTGTTCTTGGAGGAAATGTGACCCGACCAGGCCGGAGCTGCATATGCTTTTCTTTGAATGAATGACAACAGATTTTTGTCCCTATGTTCAGGTGTGCAATGGTATGAATAGACCAGTGTATTGGCAACGTGAAAGAAAATTGTGGCGTTTGTATACGTAGCTACAGTATGGTGTAATTTCAAACTCTGGTTTCCATAAACAATATATTTATTTTTCAGTACAGGTTGAACACGTATTCCTTACATGTTAGGCTCCAATTTATATTTGGCATAGCTAAACTTAATATGCAGAAGTAATGTTCTAAAGTTTCTGTCTTCAATGCTGAATAGCATGGTCAGTGGGTGACCTTTAAAGGGTATCAGAGCAGGTGGCATCCATTGTGTTCAGTTTGAGCCGATTTGATTGCCTAGCCAGAGAACAGACAGAGCATGCATGGATTCTTCAATCACTGAGGCCTCTCTCTCTGAATGAAGGAAATGTCATTGAGTAGCTGCAGAAGAGATCCTACCTGATTGCTGGCCAGCCTCCCAAATGCCCAAGCTGTCAGGCTGGAAAAATGCCACTAGGGCCTTCACAAAAGTACCGTTCTGTTTGCGGAATGTAATCCCTGGATACCTGAAACCCATTGTCCCCAGGCCCTTTCTTGGTCCCCCTGTTATCTGAACAAAAGCCCAATAAAGGCATCATGATTTCCTGCCTAGAAGGGTGCACAAAGAAAGGCCTTGTTTCAGGATTCTGGTGTTCATTTTATATGGGACTGCCAATGTGACAACCGAGGGGAAAACCAGACTCCACTGCCAATAGCAATGACCTAGAAGCTGGGGTCTCACCCAGGTTGTAATGAAGGGGACAGGGTCACCTGAGAGTGACAGAAGACGAGTTTAGGAATATGAGAGGAAGGTGAAAAGACAATGTGTCCGAATTTGTCACAATGGTCACAGGACACATTGTCTGGAAACGCTGTCAACAAGTAAATCTCTAAAATGCCAGCAAGACGATGGGTTTTGGAATGCAGTTACTTATTTCATGGAATTAGTCAATAAGAGAAGACCACTGATCGGTGTGTGTCAGTCTGACTGATTTTTCATATGCTTTCCCAGGGGAGGAAGTGTCAGAGTGTCAGACAAACGAACACTGCTTTAACCTTTGGAGGCAAGCCAATGGGAACGTTGTGAAACTCATCCATATACATACTGCTTCTACAGCAAACGTCACACACACACAGACTGATCTGGGAACAAGTGTTCTCTTTTGACATTGAAACAACATCATGTCATAGAGGCTCATCCTTCCCCTGCTGCATTGAGCAGTGGAATCTCACACACGGCAATTGTGATGGAATATTGAAGGACATTTTCTTGGCCTGAGGTGAACATCGATGAAAAGGAATGCTTGTACGACACTGACTATCTTTTAGAGCCTTTGTCCCACTATGGCAGAAACGTTTCTAAAGAACTGACTGGCCTCCTCGAGCCAACTGCAAACAAATATTTAGTTTTGCATGAGCAGGGTTTTATTCATTTACATCTAAATTACAAGAAAGACAAACATACTAAATCTCTCTTGCGTGTCTGATAAACAGCAGTTCTCAACCATTCTTTTTCATTTTAAAGTCCACTTGATCTGATGAAGCATGTTTAAAGACTGTAGACTGTCGCCTCGTAAACAACTGGACAGCTGAGAGCTACAAGTGTCCTGACGTTTAAACTACTTTCTCAGCTCAGCACATGAAACCTGGGAAACACACTGACTGCCGAGGACTTCCTGGGAGAAACTGTTTGCTGTCATTCCTTCATTCCAGGGGGTGTGTCTTGTAAGGTGCAGCTGAATGGTCGGACATGACAGATGGGACATCAGCTTGCCGGGCAGGGATCACGCTAGTCCACATGCTACCAAAATATCACTGTTTGACAAGAAACTGTCAGTATACCGTTGCATCAGTCATTCCTGTATGTCTCACACTGAAGATTCTATGTCAAGAGGGTTGAAAGGGTCAGCTCTTGACTTGATGGGTCCTACAAGATAAATGTACTCCCCCTTATGCTGGGTAGTATATCTAGTATTCTTGCTTACAGCTGGGAGAAGACATTGTTGGAATTGTCTTCAAGGTCTCTCACCATGCCACCAAAGATACGCTCGTAACACTCGTAATGTATGTTGTGTTGCTATAGTTCCAGGACCTGTTCCCCGGACTAAAGTTGCCTAATTGGAAATGTATGAAATGACAGAATATATAAAGTTCAGAATGTGAACTATGCCTACACTATACACACAGGGCCATTTCAGTCCTCATAGCCCTTTCAGAGTTGGATGGTTGTGTACTGTAGTGTGGTGTTATTTCACTACATTTGCAAGATTAACATTCCCCTATCAGCCTGTGATCACTGTACTAATTGGTCATGATGTTCTAAGGGATTCCAACACTTTTTCAGCCTTGTTGGTTTCAGGACTATTCAAAAGGCTAAGCAGGGTCCTCAAAGGCAGTCGCAACCCCAACATGGGCTGAGGGGAGTAAACTGATTGATCAGGTGAGACAAGCGTTTTCTTCTTTGAAAAACTACAAGTGAGGCCAAATGAAAAACATGAATAGGTTGAAATTCAGCTAACGTCTGTATCTTAGTGCAAAACAAATGTGTTTATATATTTTTTTAGCAATCACACAAAAAACACAACCGTCAAAGTTGGCCCCTTCATGATATATGGCGAGCAGTCATCCTCCGTGTCTACTTACTGTGGCTGTGACTGGGATCATAAAAAGGGAAGAAAATGAACTGACTCTGCATTCCGCCGGGTTGCTGATGACAGGCCTCAGGAGCGTTCTGGGCATGTGCAGGGATAAAGTGAGAGGGACTGATACAGCTGGGGCAGAACACAGATGAGATGCTGTATCTTCGCCCACTGGCCACCCAGCCTTTGCTACAGTAACAGTAGCTTTTTTCACCCACAGATATACAAACAAGCAGGTGCATCAACACTTACACACACGCAAACACAAATAGACTTGACTGATGCAGGTACATCCATGCATGCTTATCTACAAACAAATAAACAAACATTATTCATAATGGATGCTTTTAGTTCTGGAACTTTCAACTTTATTTATCTTTCAAAAGGAAATTAGTGTGCAGCAGGGGTCAGAAACACAAACACAGAACAGCATTGCCAAATGCCAACAACATTACACAACACAGAACACACAATAGAGACACACGTCTGGAACACAGTTTGGTTCGTTAGGTAGCAGATGCCAACCATGCAAACCATCTGACCTGCTTTTAACTATCACCATGTGTCATTATAATAGAAAAGTACTGTTTCTTTAATTGTCAGAAAGTAAAGCTAATACATCTGTATAAAACATAAAAAACATTTCTAATTTGTCTAATAAAAAAGAAAAATTCTTGAAGGAAAAATAGATTCAGATGTTCACTGCATACCATACATAGTTCAGTACATTTTCACTTTTGCCCTCTCTGAAATAGTTCGTCTGTCTTGACCGACATGACATGGGTCACTGCATGCATTGTTGCCATGTTCATCACGTTAATGTTTCCTGAGTTTTTTCCCATGACGTTTCAAAAAAGGCTTTGTAATGGACACACTGCTCACATTCTATACAGTTATCCATAGTTCCAATAGGAATGTTGTATTTTACGATGGCCTAGACAAGAGGAAGTCTTAATTTCGTGCACAAACTGACAGTTTATTTTGCCATGCCCCTGGTCACACTTTAATGAATTCACTTATTTAAAGTATATTCACATGTAGACTTACTTCGCGCAACATGACTGTAAATAACTACACACATGTAGACCTAGCCTTCGTGTATCATGAGGGCAATGACTACACACACACTCCACAAACTCTCCATTTGAGCCCACACATTTGACAAGTGCATAAAGCACGCCTACCGACACGTCTGATTGGACCCGAACAGCGAGGGTTCTGACATGAAAGCAACATATCAGCAAGGACGCATCCACTCCACAGCTTTCTAACTAGTTTGTATACATGAGTGAGTATTTGTCAAACATTTACGGTTACGTAAAGACGAAAGGAGAAACCCTAACCCTATCGAAAGAAGAAAGTGTTTTGGTAAGTGTACCGAAATAACCTATTAAGTAATATCTACAATTTATTTGCATGTCTTAGAAATTGTGCAGTGAATGAGTTAGATTCTAATCCATTTTTTTCTATAATTTTCTTGGTTTGTTCCACGTATTTACACATAATTGCAAGTTTGTTTCATATTATATTTCGGTTGCCAAGTCGTTATTGTACTGATTTTGAATGTCCTTTCAACGTAAACCAAATTAGTGTAAAAACGACCCCTACGTATATGTAGCCTTATCCAAACGACGATACAATTGATGAGTTTATTATCACGTCGTGTCCATTCCGTTCCGTTATTGAAAGTGATTCGTAGGCTATCCAAAGGAGTTGAAATTGCATTGCGGTCTGACTTACAGACCAGCAGGTGCATGGCAGAAGTTTCTAAGCTGCGACATATGTGCCTGGTCGATAAAGAACCTGGGTGTCATACTCTAAACTCCCAAGCGCAGCTCCAATACACCACAATGCAAGGATACCCACCACCCAGCTGCAAACTTTTATTAAATGGAGTAGTTATAGCCTATTGCAGGCATCAACCCAGTTTGTGAAGCACTACTCTGATTGGCATGTACATTATTTTAAACCACAAGACACCTGGACTTCATCAGTCACTAACTGTATATGCTGAGGCAAAGTGTTATTACAGCTCTAGGGATGGCAGGCTTAAATTGCTTCTGCCTGGGGCCCCTGCTATCAACGGTTAGCTCCAGCCGTCCAGGTGTACAGGCTTCTCACAGTTACAGTGTTGCGTGCTGATGAATGTACTGTTTGTTTGTGAGTGTTTCAGCTCTGTTGTGAGGCTACTGTTCGGACTGGAGTCCTCCCTCTAGATACACGCACACTCCAAACAAGGAATTACCTGTTCACCTTTTTTTTCTTTGCAAGGTTTTTAGAAATCCTACCAATGCCGTCGAAACAAAACTGCTTAACTGCAGCCAGTTTTGACAACTTGTTTGTTGGAATTCCTGCATCTTTTTCGCTGACCTAGTGCAAGAAAAAACATGTCTTGTGCTCTGGCGTGTCTGTGTACACATCTGTCTATGTCACAGTGTGTGGATGATGGTCACACGTGTGACATCTAGGTCGAGTCATTGCAGAATGTCTAGTGTCACTTCAGCATGATGTTGGACCTGCCACACAAAGGTGCCTAACAGTATAGCTGTTTTTAGATGAAATAACAGCCAAGATAGTTTTAATACATTTTAGAATGAACTGTTTGCTCTGAAACAGCTCAAGTAAGACAGACAGGGGATTCCTGAGCGTCTAGTGAGTCTCTCTATCCTCCTAATTTCTCTCACTCATATTCACAAACCAAGAGTTTGGGTTATAGCATTTAGGACCTTAAAAAGGTGAAAGGATGATTGTGGACGTGCTCTTCTGCTTGTCTCTCTTCCAAGCCTGTGGGAAACATGGTTTCCTAAACCATGCTTTGGAACTGACATGCATAATGGATGCTGGTTGGGTCTGACAAGGGAGAGAGGTCATGGGGAGCAGGTTTGAGCTCTGCCCCCTCTGTGTGCCTTGCAGGTCTCTACAGTACAGTCCAACTCAGGACCCAGCAGAAGTGGCTTTCCACTTGTAGACCCATAGCAGTGATTTACATGGGTATTTAGCAACGACATAGCAAGAAGTTTAAAAGGAACAGTTGCAAGTTTGTTGTTCTCAATCGTAATATCTTTTGAAGGTTGATTTTATGCAAAATAAGGCAAAGACTGTATACTTGGAATGGAAAATCTCACTATCAGAAGAATGAACAGTCTATCCTGTGTGAGAAAGGAAAGTAAAATCAATTCACTCTACAGTTTTCTCAGAGACTTTGGTGTCTTTAGAAATGCAGATCAAAGAAAGGGTTCGAATTAATTTCCACACAGTTTAATTCAGCCCTTGCTTTGAACTGCAGCTTGTCTCCCACAAAGCTCTCCTTAGGACTGTGGGTGCTCTATCTTGGCCTTGTTGATGTGTGGGTGTTTAAAAGTCTGGGCTGTAAGCGGCCAGAGCTTGATATCAAACATCTCCTAATCGTCTAGAGAGAACTCTTGCAGAGGATGTGCTGCGAGATCTACGTCTATCTCATAGTTGGATACTGATCATGTATATTTTGCTCTTACAGTACTTAGACGTGGGAAAACAGAAAGTAACCGCCAACAGATTTATATATAGTTGACCTGGTCTTGAACTGCACTTGAAAAAGGAAAAACCATCACCCTGGGCTCAGATTGTAAGCAGGCGAAAGCAGCGGTTCTCATCCTGTGAATGTGAAAGCTTTGGTTGGTAATCTGTGAGCTTTGTCACAGTCCTGTATAAAGATGAAGGGTCTTGGAAAAAACCTCCCCTTCAAATCCCAATTAGCTCCCTTTGGCCTTTTAACTGTGTCCCAGTGTTGGTGGCGGCAGGAGTGGGATAGACCCAATTTGTGCCCCCCCCACACACACACACACGCACACACACACACTCCAACACACATGCAAGGGAGCCTTGCCAGCCATCCTTCAAAGGGGTTTACCGTTTAAACAAAAACTAGGACCAATAGAAAATAATTGGAAATTATCAATTATTCAACGATCACCTTAAAGCCTTGACCATGTACACTAGTGTCAGTGTAGGTTGTGTCCAATTGCTATCAGGCACATTGTAGTTGTGCACACCGTTAGCTATAGTAGCTAGTATCATGTACAGAAGGCCCTGTAGAGTAGTCCTCTTCAATGTCACTGTGGAACGTCAAAAAGCTGTTTCCATCCCCGTATCAACTCGGTTGGTATGTGGTCAGTGACAACATCCTGTCTAGCCGATAACTTTCCAAGTGAGGGTGGTTATCTATATAGACAGACCCCTTTCTATGCAAGCCATTTCACAGCCAAAGATGGTAAAAACCTTTTTTTTTCTTCAAAATGTTTTGCAAATAGAGTGAATGGTCAGACATCAGTGCATGACGAAGCTTGCACTATGACCTGTATCAGTGCACTGTGTGTATCCTCCTGGCTCTCTCTTTTACACATGTACTGTATATTGACTTAGAATAGATGCAGATTCAACGATTAATTGTGGACTTTTTTCTAAATCTCTAAATCATAAATCTATGATTTGGGTACAGCAGCAAAGCAGTCTAGTGAGCTCAGTGAGTCAGTCCCAGGATCTCTCTGTCTGTCAGTCTAGTGGGCTCAGTGAGTCAGTCCTAGGATCTCTCTGTCTGTCAGCCTAGTGGGCTCAGTGAGTCAGTCCCAGGATCTCTCTGTCTGTCAGCCTAGTGGGCTCAGTGAGTCAGTCCCAGGATCTCTCTGTCTGTCAGTCTAGTGGGCTCAGTGAGTCAGTCCCAGGATCTCTCTGTCTGTCAGTCTAGTGGGCTCAGTGAGTCAGTCCCAGGATCTCTCTGTCTGAAGGGAGGAGTGCCCATTCACAGGCTGTTGTTGACCTGGAGTATCACATTGCGTGGATTGCCTTTCCCACCTGGCAGTGGTGGAGAAGCTGTCCTGATGTAAGAGCAATGTAGGGGAAAGGCCTGTGACATGGTCAATTAGAATTCAAATGGCTTCTACTAAACTGGCTGTAGTTTTTTTTCCTGTGTTTGTTTGCTTTTAACGGGGGTCATGTTTAGTGTCAGGTCCATGTGGATGTCTCTCTCTCTCTACTCAAAGGAATAGTTGGCAGATTTGGACGGAAATGATAGTGTCAGACACCATACAGTTTGACTGTTTTCCTGATCATCTGAGTAGTTACAGTACGAGTCCTACCTCGACGTGTGATTACTGGCAGACGGCCAGAGGAATGGGGAACAGACAGACAGAGGGGAGGAGGGCCAGCGGGGGGGGGGGGGGGGGGGGGGGTGCAAGTGGTTTCTAAGCCGTATCCTCTGTATAGGAAAGGAAGCACAATTGCTCCAAATCTAGTAATTACCTCAGCCATTTCCTGCCACCAGGCATCTATCAACCTGTCTTAAATCTGTCCTGAATAAAATGATTATTTTTTTTATCCTAACGCACACCACTGCAGTTTTAATTTACAAAGGAATGCATCAAGGTAATACAAAGTTGATGACGGATATGTTCATAGCTTTCAGGGCTGGCAGTAGAATTGAAAGAAGAAATGATTGAAGTTTCCATCCCAACTATTTATGGTGAGCATGCTTGGAAATAAATAACAACACGTTGGCACATGCTACTTCTACCACTCCTACAGTTGTATAGACACACTCATCACACAAGGGCTTGCGAAATACCAGATTACCACATTTTGTGCATTCATGAATGAAGTAGAGATCAGGTATTCAATTGGAATTAAGGAAACCCTGGTAATAAGACAACAAATCTTGCAGAAATACACACTTTACTAAGTAAGGTGGGTTGAACAAACCAGTCATCCTAGTCATCCTAGAACTTTTATCAGTATACTGTAGTTCAAGCTGTCATCAAATCAAATCAAATCAAATTTATTTGTATAGCCCTTTTTACACGCAAGCATGTCACAGAGGGCTTCACATGCGCCCATAGAACTGCCCCTCAACCAACCTAAACCCTCAAGGAAGACAAGGAAAAACTCCCAGAAAAACTCCCACCGGGAGAAAAAATGGAAGAAACCTTGGGAGGAGCAATTCAGAGAGGGATCCCCTCCTCCAGAGACGGTTGGTAAGAGAGAGGAGCAGAACACAAGCTAAACATAGTCATACAGTGTCAATGGGTTTTGAAACACCAAAATCCATTGTTCGGCTTTATAGACGTTGGATGGGACCGGGAAACTCGCTGTTGGCCGTCATGGAGACTGGATTCCGGGTGACGACCTGGTTCAGCGTAGGCAGACCGACGACCAAGCAGGTCCTGACAGCTCAAACCCCCCACACCACAGGGAATGTGTGGGGGGGGGACAGAGAGGAGAGCAGGGATTAGAGAATGCCAGGAGCAGCTAACAGTTACAGTCATAATAGAATGAGATCCCCACCGGTCAAGTGTGGACTAGTGCAGCAATTTAACAGAGCAAAAAGGATATTTGATGCAGCCCCACACACCAAAACAACGACAGCCCCCCTCAGTTGGAACATGAAATCTGTTCCAGGGGAAAGAACTCTAAAGTAGGTTATACTTATACGAATAAGGATGAAAACAACCAGTCCCCCGTTGTCTCCAACTAGTAATAAAAACTAACAATTGCTGTTAGTTGTATATTGTAACAATATACAGCAACGGAACTATAATAATAATAATACTAACAATATACAGTAACAGGTTTACTTTATTTGTAACATCTAGCTGGGCAATGTGAACATAAGCTATAATTAAAATTTAAAAGTTACATGTGATACACACATAGGCAAGCACACATCCCAGGTTTACATAGAAAGTACACACATACTTCCCTTTAACAATCATAGAATTGACTAAACAAGAACGTTTTTAATCTAGTTTTAAATGTCGAGACAGTATCAGCTTCCTTAATTGAGATGGGTAATTTCTTCCAAAGAAGAGGTGCTCTATATGAGAACGCCCTACCTCCAGCAGTTTTTTTCTTAACTTTGGGTATTACCAGATAGCCGGCATTTTGAGATCTTAGAGACCTTGCCGGGCAATAGGGTGCAAGGAGACCGGAGAGGTACAGTGGTGCCAATCCATGCAGAGATTTGTAAGTTAGTAGTAGAACTTTGAAATCAGCTCTGGCTTGGATAGGGAGCCAGTGTAAAGAGATAAGAGTCGATGTTATATGATCAAACTTTCTAGTTTTAGTCAATAGTCTAGCAGCAGCATTTTGCACCCGCTGTAAGTTTTTTAGGTAGGTAATTGGGAGGCCAGAGAACAACACATTGCAGTAGTCCAATCGGGACGTAACAAAAGCATGTATTAGTTTTTCAGCATCATCCTTTGAGAGGAATTTTCGTATTTTGGCAATATTACGTAGATGGAAAAATGCTGTTCTGGTGATTTGCTTAGTATGGTACTCAAATGAAAGGTCTGGGTCCATTGTGACTCCCAGATTTTTTACCAGCTGGCTTTGAGATACTTTGACGCCGTCTAAGTCTAAGGTTAGATGGGATAAATTATTTCGGTGTTTTTTCGGGCCAAAAATTTGAACCTCGGTTTTATCCGAATTAAGAAGAAGGAAATTTGCAGTCATCCAAGTTTTCAACCCGGAAACACAGGTTTCCATAGCATGTGGAAATTCTCCCGGCTTTATAGACATGTATAGCTGAGTATCATCTGCATAGCAGTGAAAATCTACCCCAAAACTTCTAATTATGTTTCCTAAAGGCAACATATAGAGTGAAAATAACAGAGGGCCTAAAACTGAACCCTGTGGTACTCCGTATTTTACAATGGAGCTCCTGGATGAGCAACCATCATAGTGGACATATTGTGATCTATCAGATAGATACGATCTGAACCACTGAAGTGAAGTACCAGAAATCCCAACATAGTTCTCCATACGTTCCAGGAGAATCTCATGATCTACAGTGTCAAAAGCTGCACTTAGGTCTAGAAGAACAAGGACAGAGCTAAAGCCCGCGTCAGAGGCTAATAATAGATCATTGACTACCTTGGCTAATGCAGTTTCAGTGCTGTGGTGAAGACGAAATCCAGACTGGAGAGGTTCATAGAGCTGATTTGAGGAGAGGTGCTCAGTGAGCTGTTTTGCCACAGCTTTTTCCAAAATTTTGGAGAGAGATGGCAAATTTGAAATGGGCCTGTAATTGCTAAGACAACCTGGATCCAGGTTTGTTTTTTTAAGAAGGGGCTTGATAATAGCTTGTTTGAAATCGTCAGGGACTTGTCCAGTTACAATAGATTCATTAATAATACTAAGCATGGGTGGTCCAATAATATGGAGAAGTTCCCTACAAAGTTTGGCAGGGAGGGGATCGAGAAGGCAGCTAGTGGGTTTCGAGGAATCTATCAGCTTGATGAATGCTTCCATAGAAATAGGGTTAAAGTGAGTGAGAGTCTCAACATGCAGAATGCTGGGTACATGTCATGTTGTCAGTATACTGTAGTTCAAGCTGTCATGTTGTCAGTATACTGTAGTTCAAGCTGTCATGTTGCATTAAAATGCAAAACCTCATAGAGCCTTAAACTATTCTTTTAAATTTTTTGTTTTGGGTTGCAATCTTAAAGTTACACTATTATACAATAGCTTTCAGGTAAGCTCAGAGGAAGAAGTAAACAACACAGTTTGGTTGTAGTTTCATACGACTAAAAAAGACCCAATAACACGTTTGCCATGTGAAGTGGCATGCTGGTAGACTATTCAGAGGAACAAGGATCCTTCCTTTTGAGGGCTTTTAATTATATAGAGGCAGATGGAAAGATCCAGTTCATGTTGAGAGTTCAATAGGAGACATGATGCTGAATTGTCAAGGCAATACTAGTTCACTTTAGATCCTTTTAGACTAGAATGTACAAGTTGTCACAAGACGTTACATCCTTGTGGTTGGAAACCGTTGAACATCTCAAATGGTATTTGGGACTATTGAAGTATGTACAAACCAAGATTTATAAAGTAGGCAGGTTTATGCGTGACTTTATTTGACCTTTTCACTCATTCCTTTATGATGGCTTCTCTGCTGAGGCATTTTCCATTTATAAGTAAAAACAACATTATTGAATGAAATAGCTTTGTGGGCCACCCCCCCCCCCTTTCCCTTCTTTCTGGGGGCTTTACTCACGGGGTAGTGGTCCTATTCATCAGGGGCAGCAGTATGGAAAGAGAGCAGGTCTAGAGAGGGGCTACCTCCCTATAATATGCTGACCTGCCATTCTGTTCCAGACTGGTACAGTACAACCAGGGTCAGAGCTAAATGGCTTGTCAGCTAATACTAATGTAGGCTCTGTATTTCCTCATTGACGACCCATCCAGAAAACCCAGGGGGCCGGGAGGGTCAAAAGGCCTAGGAGCAAAAATGCCTCTTTACATCCTGGGAAGTGCAAGGTTCAATGTTTCCTAAAAGATAAGTAATGAACCAGGTCTTCTGCTCTATTTGCCTTCCATCAAGCCTGAAGATAAAGCCTACAGAAGTATGTTGCTGGAAGACTAACTAGGGGGTTGACATGACCTTTCTTTAATTAGAGACTAACACAGCATGGCTGAGATGAACAGCTGATCACCAAGGTGGACAAATCAATCTTGTATGTTTAATTTATTCATGTCCCTACCCTACTGGGGTTGTATCTGGTGTGCTGTTGAATATGTGAGTTAAAGATCAAGTTATTTCCCTCTCTCTTGACAGCTTGCTGGATGTTTTTTTCTGAAGACGCTGCTGGCCAATCGGACACCTGCATGTGGAGGGTCTCAACCAACCATGGAGGCCTGGCCAACAGTGGCCCGGGTCCTGCTGCTGGCACTCCTCGCTGATTGGCCAAAAATTGCCCAATCACGTGATTTTACAGTGAAAGACATCATCCTGCTCCATCCATCATGTACAGTATATTGCATAACTTCCATACTGTATTTATATTTATGTTATAATGCCCAAGTTCCTCTCAATAAAACATGCAAAGGCACCCCATTCATTCATCATTACTAGGGGGCACTTGTCCACAACAGCATCATCCAGCCACAGCACACAGTGGCAAAATACTGGGTCATAGTTTGTTTGTCCGAGGGGTTCAAATGGAAACTTCCCAAGTCTGTCTTGCATAAAGCGCAAGTGAGAGCAGTGGAGCCTAATTGCAGAGTGTTGTCAATTACATCCATCCCTCAAAGGTCATAGCCACAGTGAGAATGGTCCTGAATCACACTATTGTCTTTTAATTCTGTCTGTATTGAGGATAGTATACTATGTCTGCCAGAGTACATGAGACCGCTCTCTGGCCCTCCGCCTCTTGGCTCGAGCCAGTCTGATAAAGCTGGCATGGCGGCGTGTGAGAGGTATGTAAATCCACAGATTAAGGGCTAAAACAACCTGACACTCGCTCAGAGACAAGCATGTAGGAGGGTGGCCATCGCACTAATAGCCCCCTTCCCCCAACAGGCCCCTGCAGTCACATATGAAATCTCAAAGGTCTTTTACTTAGACTTTATTAAGCCCAATCTGCCTCTAACATCAGGAGAGTCAGAGGAATCGCTAGGATCAGGTTCACAGCTCTGGATTTCATAGGGATGGAGGGGGGGGGGGGGGTGGAATTCTTCTAGAAGTGTGCGTACATTTGGGCCCCAGGCTAACCATATACGGGGTATAGGGTGACCTTCGCTGGGGCTTGGATATGGAGGATTAGTAGAGAGGCAAGGAGGGCTGGGTGGGGGGGGGGGGGGGGGGGGGGTAACAGTGAGGAGGAGGGAGAGGTGGTGGTCATGACTGCTCTGTGCCCCACATGAGTGACAGGATTTGTTCTGTGAGTGAAGTTTGTGTGACCCCCAGACCTATAGCTGTTGTGGATGGAGAAGCCTGTTCCTGTTCATGTAATGGCTGCCAATGGGAACAGCAAACAGACCACCGCTGATTACAACAGATGGTTTTTCTAAAGAGTTTTAGGACGATGTAGACAGCGGAATTGATTGTTTGATACTGTGTGCAAACAACGCGTCTTCAAAAAATATTTTATGTAAGTGGATGGTGTTCTCTGTCTTTATTTGTATCCCCATTGAATGAATGACGTGTCAATTGTTTTTGATGCGTTGACAGTTTTATGTGCCATAGTTTGGGTTTTGGACCGTACAGCTAATTAGATGGATGTAGGACATGGGGTTGAGTTACACTTCTCATTTATTTAGCGGACACTTTTATCTGAAGTGGCGTACAACTGATTACATGTAGTTCAAGCCATTGTTATTCCATGTTGTGCAAACTGAAAAAGTTCTTATTTTCTCTGCATAGCAACACCTCATCCTGGTGGATTCAAATGCTTCACTTGCAAAGACTCTGCAGATAACTATGAGTGTAACCGCTGGGCACCAGACATGTACTGTCCTCGAGGTAAGGCCCACAGTCAGCCTGTTTTGTACCTGTACACCCTCCTCCAGACCACAACTAGAAATGACCCGACTCCTCACCTTCGATCCATCCAACAAATCACAAGATTAGGTCAGAAACTTGAATTCACAGATTGTATGAATGATTATGCCTTCTTGCTTCTGGTAGTTGACCATGCATCCAAATCAGTGTCCGTTCAGTATCAGATTCAAACTTAGTTCCAGGTATCTGGAAAGCAATGAGGCACTGTTTCTTCTATTCTTACTTTCAACCCAGCCAATTCAGTGAAACTCCCTCATTCCTTGTTAGACTTAAAGACCTGGTTAAAGTCATACAAAAAGAACACTGTCTTTGACAGAAACACGGTACTGCTACACCCTCCACATGATGGACGTCCAGGGGGACAGCGTGTCGGTGACCAAGCGCTGTGTGGCTCTGGAGGACTGTCTGTCCACCGGCTGCACAGACGCCAACAACGACGGCTACCAGGTGAGAAACTACACCTACCACTCATAAAGAGACACACATGCTTTGAGTGAGAGAACTTCCAACTGAAATATTTACAGCTAACCACCATATAGTTTATTAAACCTACTGTCATTGCAGGGTTTTTAAAAGCTTTCTGTGCCGGTGGGGTTACATTATTAGACAAGGACAGAAAGCGAGTTACTGACTTGGATGCTGGTTTTAGGTCTGCATCTCTTGTTGCGAAGGAAACATTTGTAACCTGCAGTTGCCAAGAAACAAGACGGGTGCAGTATTCTCCACCACCTCCCCGCTCCGAAGCGCCACCCTGCAGCTCACCAGCACCTGGCTGCTCACTGGCTCTGTCATTGCAAACCTCCTAAGCATTACACTAGCCAGCCACACATGACAATGCAAAGGCTTCAACGGTAGCCATGAGCCTAGCAGGAAATGTGGGTGTATGTAGAGGTCTGAGATCTCCTATTATTGTCTCTTGTGTTGTGTAATTTATTTAATGTTTACTGTACCAGAGCAGTATTAATTCATAGAACCACACATATAGGATGTCATTGTTCATTTGTTTTTCTACCCATCATGTTAAACTTTTTTTTAGAGTTTACTAGGCTATTGGCAAAGAATGAGAATATAGTACCAGTAAATACCACATAGCTGAATGTTAATTAGGTTAGCAAAAACACAATTCAAACTTAAAGGGACATCAGTGAGTAAGGAAATGTTTTCATACTTGCGTGCTCTATCCTAACTATGTGCATAAATGAAAGTTGGGGATTGGATTCCATCTTGAAATTTGATGTTCACATGTCTACTGTTATAATAATTTTTTGTACTCTCTAGCGTGTACATAGAAAGTATTTATTTTTATATGAATTTTGTGGATACAATTTGTTACTTTGAACTATTATATAGGTTGTATAATTAATGTTTTTTGATGAAGTAGTATGAGAGAACAAAAACTAGTTTGTGTACAGAGACTAAGACTTTTCTTTTCCTGTTTTGTCCAATTAAAACATTGGCTGGCACTTTGTTTGAATGCCTACACAGTACTGTATGTCTAGTTTTCAAAATGGCCTGTGTGCTGGTGAACTGATATGCAAAAGTGAATATGAGAAAGAAAGAGAACAAATAAACAAAACCATGCTCAGCTCAGCTCTGACCCATTGGGCCCAGGGGTTGTGAGCTTGGGCATTAATGCAGGACGTGGGAGTAAGAAAACACACTTCTTCCTCCTTCTATTCCAAGCAGTAAAAAGATTATGCCTTTCAAGGGCTTTAAATCCTGGATGTGTAATATGAAGTCCTTGAGAAGGGGATTATTCTTGTTTAGCAGGGTGTTAATTTATCTATCTGGCCAAGACTTTCTGAAAGTCTGAGAAGTATTCTCAGATAAGATCCCACCATCCATGCCTCTTTTGACCACCTGCTGGAAAATAAAACATTTATTTTCTGCTATTCTCTTGTTAAAAAAAAAAAAAAAAAAAACTTGTAACCAGATAAGAAAATGACAAACTTTGGTCCACCACACCAAATTCTTATTTATTTCAATTTTAGGGACATTTGTAAAGAATCCATATTACAACTCAAATAACACTCCTCGAAGTCTGACACTTGCAGAAACATTTTAGCCTCCAATTTAATCTTAAAATCTCAATCTGGATTACCCATATTGTTGTTTTAATATTAGCCTCACAAACAGGTTCTCATATATCTTGTGTAATTTCATTAAATTACTCCAGTGAAAAGATTTTCAGGATTACAGGATTATCCAAAGATGTATACAAATTCAAGTTGTGTATATTACTGTGTGCGACAATGCACTTATTGTAGTCTGTGCCAGGTTTATAGAGTAAAATAATCCTGAGAACTACCACAGCTCTACATACCAACTGTGAACAGGTCCTCATGTCATTCCTAACACTGACACTATTTTCCTCCATTCCATTCTGGCACAAGTAGACAATGCTGCTGAAAAAGTGCATCACAGCAACAGGTCATATCTCTGGACATAGTGTTAGTGAAATGTGAAAAATCCATGATCATGATGAACTCGCATACAAGTGTTGGCTCTTACTGAAAGTAGCCTGGTGTTTATCAAATGTAGTTCAATGGATTATTCTCATTTGTTAACCATAGCTGCCAAAGGAAACTTCATCAATCAAGTGTTAATGACATCACATGAGTCAACATAGTACCCCACCTTACCTGCTACTTAGTACATAGTTGAGTAACACATATTTCGTGATGCCTTAGTTGTATATAGTATTATATATCGACAACCTTTGGGCACCCTAAAAGACACTTACTGTGCATGTGTCGTCAATGCAACAGGTAGGTGGGTTTCTGTTCCAGACTTGTCCTAGGTGCACAAGGACAGTCTTTGTACTCTCATATATGGATTTGCAATTAAAAAGAAGCTAGTTTCCAGTTCCCAGTCCATGAGTGTGACCTTGCAGCCTCTCCATAACATGACTATTGGTAGGTGCGTTAGTAAAAACAGTTCCTACAAACACGGGAGTTCCTCTCAGGACGTGGTTGATGACTTTGCAGGAGCCCTGGTTCTCAATATTGAAGCCCAGGTGGACCCACTGCTCCTCTGATGCCAGGATGGCGTGGCTGGACTGAGATCCAAAAAACTGTGAAGGGGAAAAGGGACAGGGACGCTTTACTGATCACCCCAGGTGGCCTTGGAGCCTGAAGATAGCACAATGAGGACGTGGGAGTCAGGTGGCTGAGCGGTTAGGGAATAGGGCTAGTAATCTGAAGCTTGCCAGTTCGATTCCCGGCCGTGCTAAATGACGTTGTGTCCTTGGGCAAGGCACTTCACCCTACTTGCCTCAGGGGAATGTCCCTGTACTTACTGTAAGTCACTCTGGATAAGAGCATCTGCTAAATAACTAAATGCACAATGATCACTAGGTCTGTACCTAACATGATGCAGAGCGACAGGTAAAACGGGATAGGCAAGAATGAAAGACCAAACACCATCTAGATACTCACAGCTTCTCCGGATGAGGGGTTGATGAAGTCAGCCCAGAACCCTGCGGTCCACAGGGTGAAGCACATCTCCTTAGCACCACTGACAAACTGTCACAAGTCATATAAGTACGAGTCAGAATTGAGAACTGGAGATAACTCGGTGAGAAAACTGTTCTGGCGCTAGTACTCACTTTTTGCAACATCTGCTTGTCTGCGTCTGTTTCCTCACACGGCGTGTCTCGGTGAGTCACAGTCACCACGGTTATAGTACTGGCGGGGGCCGCTGGGAAATATGACTCAAAGTCTGACATGTGAAAAGAGAAGAGTTGCAAACGTAGTTGTCGTTACACCAGCTCATTGGTAGCCTTACTGGACATTGACACAAAAATTTACTGACTACTGATTATTTTATGAGAGGAGCATTTCATGAGTGTGATGGTTTGCACAGGCTCTTGTCACCCTCTAGTGGACACAAAATATAAAACATTCTGTATTCAAATGTATTTAGCAAAAGGAGAATACAACTTTTGGATAAGTTAGCATTAAGCACCTTTCTTTAGCAGTTGTGGACAGGATTGTATTGAGCAGTCCACGTTTGAATGATCAAAATACTGCTCCGCCTTGCGAACTCTCGCTGCTAATATGTGACCCCCTTTAACCTGAAAGAAAACAACAACTGTGAGTGTTCAACAAATACACTGTTGAAGTACCTGTAACAATACTTAAATGCAATGTTATTTCAAGGATTAGATTTTTTTTTTAATCTACCTGATTACTGATGATCTGAGCCAGGACAAACTCATGCCTCTCAGAGCTGATGGGGGTAGTGAGGACGTCGGGGACTGTCCTGTGGACTGGGCCTCTCTGCTGGTCCGCAGTACCCTCCAGGTGACAGTCGAAGCCCACATTGCCTGGCAGCTGGAATCGTTGGTCCTGAGGGCCAAAGGGCCCCATGCTTTCATCAGGCCACACGGTTCTAGTCCCTAGGGAGGCCAACATTTACATTGACAACGAGTTGAAGTATCATTTTGGCAAGCTAAAAGATGAATATGTGGAAGAGAACGCCTAAGTTATAATATGACATTACAACACACACCTAGAATTAATAACTGCCGTTCGTTTGAAACATTCCTTACAACATTGATCTGGATCTGCCATTTGAAGAATATAGCAGCTGAAGTACCTGAGTCTGTGTGTGATACAGCTACGTAGGGCTCGTCAGAGCTCGTAGCAGAAAACGTTCTGATCCGTGCGACCCGGAAGGTTGTCAGTGCCTGGCGTCCAGCAGAGTGAGACAGGACCTGCCTGGCTCGCCCACAGATCACCTGCATAGGGACAGCTGCCTTTAGGTACCAGAACCACCTGGATCCTGCAACCACATCCTGTGTGATGATGTCAAGTATACTCTTTTACTTACACTAGTCATCCTGATCCCAGCGCTTTAATCCTTAAAAGACCTGAGAAACACAGTTACACAGTACAGCTGTGGTGATGCTGTGTATGAGCCTTGCAAAAAAAATTTTATTTTTGCCTACTCTTTTTAACTACGAGGAACTGAAAGAGAATATGATAAAAACCTAAACAGCGTTAGGCTTATTTTTCAGATGATATAACTCGCCATCTGGTTAGCTAAGCTACATGTTACGTTACAGTCAGTCAGTTGGCCTGGACATTTGAAAAATTAGAAGTTTCAAAACATTTGCATGTAGCACCATCGAAATAGTACAAGATTTGCAGTTACAATATTTGAATAACGTTGGTTGTCTTGACGCAGGAGACAAGCATATAACACATAACGTCTGCTAGAGTAGGCTATTTATCTACCCAGGCTGATCAACAGCAAGCTAACAGCTGACAGCTAGCTAGCAAACCAAACTAGCTTGTTTGTGTTTTGATTTGTCACTTTCACTACTGTATGTGAGTAGTCATGGGTAACATTTTAAAAGACCAAAAAGCATTCGACCACGACACAATCCCAGTTATTTGTTTTAATTGTGCCATGACATTTCTTTTTCCAAAATGCATTTTCTATAAAAGAACATTTTGTTCTTACCTAACAGCTCTCCACTTGCACGTCCACACCACACACCCGTCACCCATATGCGCGTTCTCAACATGACGATATGCAACGAGGGACAAACCGTACTGTCTCATGAACTCTGTCTATTATCCTACGCCGCTAAATGTCAGTATATCCCCAGAAATAGAATTGCACTTCTCAAACGACGATAGGATAAGCTAATAGTTAACGTCGCCTACTTTCAAAGTGAGATCATCTTAAAAATAAATATTTATTTTTCAGCTACACTTAACATTTGAAACATGAATTTAGTGTAGACAACAAATTCTTTGTTTTTTGTTTGTTAACCCCTGAGATTCAACAGCTATTTAAGATCCCTTGATTAATGCAAATTACTGCATATTTAATTAACAAAGCATCTTCAGGAAATCCTCTTAGCCCTCATCCATACCCCACTGGGCTAATCAATCTTGACCTATTATGCAAATCAGCATTCATTGGAGCTTATAATAGACCACGATTCATTCTTTAAACAATGTCTGTAGATGGAGCAGTAGCATGTCATATTGCAAACAACCATTGCCTTTAGTTTCTATGAGGCTTTAGCATATTTAATTGGAGAATCGACTCAAGTGAGTCTGAAGGCAATGCTGATGACACCGGTGAGGAGCGCAGGTCAGTAAGGACAAGGGCAAACACTCTTCTGAGGTAAACACCCCTCCACAAGCCTGTTCTCTGGTTATAACATGCTGAGTGACACTCTCTCTGAGTAGAACCGAAATGGAGGCGACACATCATTCAATCATTCTTCTTCTTTTCAGCCTGGATCCTTTCACTGTGCCTCTCAGCATCCACTAGCTTTAAGAACAATTGCAGTAGGCCACTCAGCAAGTCGCTTTCTTAAACTAAAATCTGTATCACCCCTCACTGTAAAACCATCAACATATCCCCACATAAAAGGAAATACCCATTTGTTCTTTGCCTCAGACAAAACAACACCCAGTGAATGTTGAGTGAGGCACACCTGTCCAGCTATTCCACCAGCACCAAGTGAAGTGAATGATGTATTTCTGTGAGGGTAATAGCCATGAGAATTCCATACAGAGTTATGAGTCAGGCCAAGTTTTTATTGCAGCGCTGTCAAGCTACTGCATAGCCCCTGCCAAGAATCAGCACTTTCCTACTGCCATTTGATCCTCCTTTTTAAGAACCCTCCTTTGTGCGGTCAGTGAAAATTCCATTTGACACCGGGAGAATTCTGCTCTAACTGCCCATGCTGTCAGGCCAACTATCTACACGGATTCAATTACTGTTTGAGACTCTCGGGAATGTTACACGAACGGAACGTGTGCCTCCTCCCATCTGCCGCCGGAAACACAGGTGCTTGATGAACCTCTTCGGAGCACCTCTGAGCCGCCAATGAAACACAGTTTTACACCAGCGCCAGGTCAACAGCCGCCATTCCTGAACGTGCTCTGCAGAGCAGCAGCTAGCGTGCATGTCTCGCCATCTGCTGATACTAGCTGAGAAGAGAACGTTCCTTTTCCATGCTTTCTCAGATTGATTTGTCTCTGATTGATGGAGTCAGTTGCAAAGTACAGTCGTGATTTCCCATAAGTAATCCATGTGCCTAAGTAGACCCTATGGAACAACCGGCATGGACTAGAGCCATGTTTCTAATAAACAAGGAAAATATATAGGATAGTCAACATAGATGGGGCAATGTGTATCATTAATCCATATGAGATACTTCAAGTTGTTGTGTTAACCATTCTGCACATACAGAACTCAAATTAGAGGAGGCACCTACTGATAAAGAGAAGCCTTTGAGGTGATTGATGTGTGAGCAACCCAAGCTAAAGTGAGTTATTGTGCCATATGCCATCAAAGACAGACTATTGGGTGACAGTTAACCAAGATCCCGGAGCAAGCCAAATATGTGGGTAGTGCATGGTCTCTCTCAGGAGTGGCTTTTACTGCAAAGGTGTCTGTATTCATTTGGAAAGGAAGCTTCTTTGAGGTAAAAGGACAGAGATGCCGGTTCAGCAGATTCCATTAACTACCTCTAGTCCTGTCACTGCTAACTGAGCCCTGGGATAGAAAATAAGTCAAACACCCTCTACTCAGTTTTTCCTCTTTGATTTTGCCTTGTTCAACTAGAGAGCTGTTTCCAAGGGATGCAGGCCTATTTGTCATTTTGTCATAACAGAGTATGCATTTGCTTTTAGTTTTGACCAAAAAAAAGCCCTTGAAGTTTTATAGGGGGGTAAAAATGAAAGCATATTTTTATTGCCTGCTTTCACCCAGTTCTTGTTTTACAGTTGACTTGTTATTTTGACTGGCGAAGCAAAAGGAAAATGAAGCCAATATTCAAAGGAATGTCACAGGGGACGAGACATGACAGTTCTTGAAGAGAATTTCCAAGAAAATGTGTCATTTTTCTAAACACAAAGCTAAATTTCAAAAGTGTAGCTTGGTAGAACATCATTTCAGTTCTGTAATTCTAGTCTGCAGCCACAGCCATCTAGAGACCCTGTATCAATGCTTTAATGAGATTGTGAGGAAATATCCCCATTAATGCCACCATTCCCAAGATCCTTTTTTCTAGATCATCATTTCCACTGATGAGAAAACTAATATCTCCATCACATCATCTCTGTCCCTGGGCGCATATCCATGACACAGCTTGTTCTGCCTCCAGCTGGAGCAGCTAGTATGTGCCTGCCCGCCTTCCCGCCTGCCTTCCCACCCGCCTGTCCGCCTGGATTGTTAGGGCCGAGGCGGGACTTGCTGACATCTCTGAAGGCGCAGAGAACCTTGACAGTTCCGACCAGCGCTGTCTGTTTGCATCAAGATAGTGATGTGTGCTCACATGAAAAGAAAGCTCTCAAAGTGAGTTTACGGAAAGCAAACTTCTGTCTCCTCAAATGCACTGAGTGAAAAAGAGAGAATGGGAAAGATAACTGTGCAATAATAATACAGAACAGCTGAAACCTCTACTCCAGGTGGAGTTAATTTAAAGTGCCAGCGTACAGTATATTTCATTACAAATGTTAAAACATAAGATTTGAATTATCTGTTCTGTATCAAAATACTAGCACAATAAGTCAAGTCAGTTTTCAAAAACTGTGTTCTTCTGGACAGAATTGTTCGGGATTATTCTTGTAACTGGGCCTGGCTGTCAAGAATCATCGGCATTCAGATACCCTCTGTAGCCACAATCTCTTCTGCCATCTTTTCTGATAAACTCAGGATGGGATGGCATTCTCAACCTGACCCACACCTACTGGCTCCTCCAAACCAAGAGATTTTAATCTCCTATCAACCTTATGCTGACAGTGACACAAAAGGAGTAGGCCACACTAACCGAGAGAAGTTCAATCTTTGGGATAAACTTTGTGTTTAACAGCTCAGAGGAATCCTTCTTTCAGGAAGTGTCAGTGAGAGAAAGCAGAGGTTTAGCTGAGGGAAAGTAGCCACAACAATCTATGAATTGATATGTAGACAATATGAATTAAATGTATTTATTTCATAATTAAATAACAAAAAAATACTATTTAAATAAAAACATTTGGTTTAAAGTTTACATTTACATTTACATTTATGCATTTAGCAGACGCTTTTATCCAAAGCGACTTCCAAGAGAGAGCTTTACAAAAGAGCATAGGTCACTGATCATAACAAAGAGGTTGAAAGTTACAATAATTTGACAATTTGGTTCACATTCTAAAAGGAAAAATGCAACAGGGAGAACCTAGGCTTTAGGCTGAATGACATAGAGACATCTTTCTGACGGCTACTTGCTCAGAGGGTGTGGAAGTGGTTCCCTTGTGTTGGGGCTAGTATCACCCAACTAACCTGTACCTTCGTATCATATTACACACAGAATATGTCTATGGGCTTTGTCCTGTCTATGGAGGAAATGGTGTCTGCAAGAGATGGCCCCACAACTCTAACATCTTTTGATAGGAAGAGGGCAATTTTCACACTCAGTGCCCAAAGGTATTACAAAAGAATATCTGGTTTCACAGCCTACACTCACATTTTAGGTCATCTAAAAGGCCTTGTCAGGTCTATTTCACCAGCATTTTGTCTGAATTCACCCACCAAGAAACCAAACAACAAACTGATAAATAATACTGCTTTTAAGGTGGCATTGAAGCACTTTGTATTTCTGGCAACTTGCACAAGAAGTTTGGTTATCATGTACATGACCGAACGTGTTAAGCCCTAACAGGTATTGATGCGTTCATGTTGTGTGATTCTTTGGCCTGGACACGCTCCAGTGACCAGTATCCTGCTTCAGAGCCTCTCACATGGACCACAGGGGTTAAGAACAACACCGAAGACAAATATATCTACAGCATGATGAGAAAACAACACAGGAAAAACCTCTGCAAAACAACTCCTAGAAACACAGTCCCAGAGGTTAGAAGGTCCATTCATTCTAATTCGTAGCCTGAAGATAAATGTGCGGTGAGATTTTTATACCTTGGTGAAATCCTCCAGTTTTATAGTAAAATGATGAGAATGTTGTGTGTGGGTGTGTGTGGGTGTGTGTGGGTGTGTACAGTGTGTGTGAGGGTTTCGCCCCTAAAGGAGATTAGTGTTTTGCACATCAGACAAACCCTACAGCCACGCCTCAGGTGCCTCTTCTGTCTGCAGTGTGTGTGTGTGTGTGTGTGTGTGTGTGTGTGTGTGTGTGTGTGTGTGTGTGGTGGGCGTCCAGTGGGTCCACACAGCATCAGGAGCAGGCAGAGGCTCAGACCAGGTGAGAGCACCCGACCATACCCCAATCAGACAAGGGAACAGATCCAATGAGCAATGACCTCATTTGGCTGGTGTCTCTGATCTGCTCATGTTACCATCAGGTAGCTGAACTCAGTGAACAAGCCCACTATCTGAAAGATTCTCCACAGGTGGGTCAGAGTAAAAACCACCATATTAAAATCTCTCACTCAGAGGATGTGACTGTAGACTGCAAAGCTGTGATCAAACCTCTCGGGTGAATCCTTCGTGGTTTCATCATATTTCTGAGGTACCAATTCTCTTTCATTGATCATACGCATTGGGCAGGGAGGGAGATGAAGGGCAAAAATTGTGATGGCAAAGAGGATTGGGAAACACCTGTTCGCTCCCCTCACGGTTGTGTTGTAAAACATCAGCGTAACAGGCTAAAATCCCTTTCAAGAAACCTATCAAGGCCATAACCATAACAACAATGCCCTCAGGGTGGGTGCTTCTTTTGTGTTCAGTCAGACCAAAACACCATGAGGTCCCCATTGAACCTCCACAGCCCTCCTACCCGCTGCGTGGAAAAAGGGGCTACGTTCAGCAACTCGGCAAACCATCCGGTATGAATTATGGATCTACCATTTGCTTATGTGAGAAATGTATTCCAATCATGTTCAGCTAAATGAAAATTCAAAGGGCAGATGATGACCGATGGGGGTGTAGGAAACCCTTTATCGATGGAAACCGCAGAAGGGTTTATCCAACAGCTTATCCAGCTCCTTTAACGTGGAGAGTGTGATTTCAGATAAGTGGAATCTATACCCAAATGTCAAACATCTTTGTTGCTCTCCTTCACCTCACATCTCTCTAATGCAGATCTCTTTAAGATTGGCATAGGCAGACCAAAGCAAGGCTACATGTGGTGTCACTCACCACATGGCTTTCCAAAAGAGCACTCATTAAAGGGAATTCCCAATCAGTTCCTGAAAATTGCTCATTCTTAGAGGCTAGACCACCTGGCTGCAAAATAAATGACTAAATGGGTTTATCTCAGGCTGCATTTATACCATACTCTGTTGTTGGGCGCAAAGCAACATTCAATAATAAAGTACCGTAAAGGCATGGGCTATTGAAGCAGAACAACAACTTTGTTTTTTTAAATATATATATACACACAGTTCATATATTTTTAAGGCAATTCTGATTTATTGGGATATCAAAAGTTAAGATAAACAGGAAATGTAGGGAAGAGAGAGAGGGGAGGACATGCAGGAAATGGCCCAGGCTGGAATTGAACCCGGGCACCTCCTGTAGGCCCTATACTACATGATGAAAGCACTCAACCACTAAAGCACAGAGGCACCCTGGACTGTTATTTAAGACTATAATTGTCTTTTGGCTGGTGGACTGCAGACCACACGGAGTCAGAAGGTGAGATGCATCTGTTGCGAGACAGCTGGAATTGATTAGCACCGACTTGGAAAGGTCAGACTTATAAGATTTACCCAAGAGCCACGCTGAAACACAGAGATGAAAAATATACATTTTCAGTGAGAACAGGGCAGTGTTCAGAGAAATGCAGTAGAGGTCATATTCAATGTACATTATGCCATGCTTTCTCACTTAGAGAATATTTCATTCAATAGGACCTTTAGTCATGCAATTGTGGACAAGACCACAAACCAAGTTGTGAAAATATAGATTAGCTTTTTGAAAAATTGGGAATTGTCAAATGTTTAATGGTAGCCAATTCATGACGTGAATTTAAAAGCGCAGGACCATTTTTAGGGGCAGGTTTCTTGAATAATTCCCCCATTAGATTGGGCATATTGATTGGCCTGGTGTACTTCGAGGTCAAGCATTGACAGTTTGCCCAATCAATGGCAGCCACCTTCCAGGTGGCTAGCAGTCGATACATGGTTTATCTTCCCCTAGCCACTACTAAACATGTAACCCACTGTCCATCCTCGATAAGGGCTCAGGGTAGGCTTCTCAGAAGGCTGCAGACGGGCCCTGAGCGTTGCTCCAATCCGATCCTTTCTAATATCACAGGGGAGCAGGCTGAGCAAATCGATACCTTGGCAGAGAAAGTGCTATAATGAAGCAGGCGACAGAGATCGGTTCAATCCCCTGCAGGGTGGAGCAAACAACACATCCACAAATCCAAAAGCTCTCATGGATCTGAGGAGAAGTTTAGACTTGATAAGAGATCCAGGGATGACTTTGGTACAGGAGGACTGGGTCCTTCAAAAACTTTGGAAGTGCACCGAGACCAGAGGAATCCGTTTAAAACCCCAAAGACTGGTTCTGGTTTCATTTGACCGTATTTTCGCCTACCAAATGAAATGTTTCCTGTTTCATAAACCATTATCTTCTGTTTGGCCCCTTTCCGTTTGGAAGGGATCTGAGCTATGGACTTGGGACTATGGAATGCTGGGACTACATGTGTGAAAGCCTACAGTGAGGGCCATCCTGCCTCTCTAGGCAGCCTGGAAATAACCCAGGGAAGGGCTGAGCTGCTGTCCTTCTCTCCTCTCCTCCTCCCCCTCTCCTCCCCCTCTCCTCCCCCTCTCCTCCCCTGGAGCTGGCCCTTGTCAGATCGGGGCCGCCGAGTGCCAGCCAGACCGGCTGAGAGAGTTAAATGGGTTTTGACAGGACATTACGAGCCCTCATGGCAGGGCTGGTGACAAACTGCTGGGTGGCAGCCTGTGTTTTCAGGCAAACCCAAGGACACATATTCCCCACATACATTTTTACGACTGATATCAGCTTCTTTTTCTTAAAGAAAACCTTTAGAAATACAGTAAAAACTGTATGTTTCAAACACAAAGAATACAATGTTAAAATCCCCCCCAAAATACATCCACAAATATGACTGCATTACATTGAGCAAACAAAGTCAACCTTCATCAGGAAGTGAAGGTACTGAGAAATCTAATTATTTCCCGGCCTCTAAAGGGACTTGAAATCATTATTCCCTTAATTGCCAATTGTGACTTGTGTGGAACACCATTGAACCAGGCAGCACCCCAATGAAAAGAGCTCTATGAAGGACAACCCTATGCAACAACAGAGACTCCTTTCCGGCTCTGCCAGGTTAGAGCACAATGCACTGGGAAGGAGCGGAGAAGGCAGAAGAAGAGGGTCAAGGATGAGGAAGAGGGGTGGACGGGGGGCTGGGGAGACGAGGGACCTTTGTTGAAAGCTGATGGAGCTTCACAGCTAACGGAGCAGGAGCTAGCGGAGCGTGGAGCGTGATTGGCTGTGGCAGTTTAGTGATAGGATAGACAGGCTCTTTACTATGGAAAGGACAGCAGTCAGCACAGATGTAACTTTGGTCTAGGGAGGAAAAATAACAACATCCCCCCCCCCTTTCTCTCAGGTGCACTTACAGGACTGCCTCAGCTAGCTTGGGTCTTGAATTCCTCTGAGGGGACCTGCCATCTCAGCCAAACATTGGAGGGAGATGGACTTGGGAAAATGGCTTTATTTATGAGTCAGTTTGTTTGCTTCTTTAAATTCCCCACTGCTTCTGTGTTCAACTTTTCAAGAGTTGATCCTTCAGTAAAAAGAACATTTTCAATAAAATCTTTATGCAAATACACTGCGACTTTGCTTTAATTTATTGCAAATTGAGTGGGTCTAACAGTGTGAACATTTCAGTGAAACAAGTGCATTTTTCAATTTGCAGAACAGCAGAGTCTCGTTCAATTACCTACAGGCGCTGTGGTGACCTTGCCAAAGATAGCTGTGCCCTCTGTCCTACTGAGCCCATTGTGTGAGTCAGGGGACTTGGTGTCCTCCATTGCAATGCTCTTCCTGCCCGCACGAAGGACCACGGGAGGCCCCCATGGGAGCTGTCCATGGCCATAACCTTCCAGTCAACATCGCTCCGAACCACACACGACAAAGGCTTCTCCAAACGTGATTTAGACACCCCAGCATGCCCCACAATTCCTCTGTTGAAGTGTCAAAAAGATTCAAGATGCAGAAAAAAAACTGCAAGAATTGGAGACGTGTGGAGGGAAAATCATTTTCTATTGTATATTTTCAAAGGTTTCATCAGGAGATGTTTAGGTTTAATTGTTTCATGTTTAGGTTTCAACTTTGCCTAGGAAAAACATGGTGATTGCTCAAGGTTCAAACCGGAGACGATGAACTTCAGTTCCAGCGATTACAGTGGCTCTCTCTCCCCTCTTCCCCTCAGCCTGTATATCGTCTGACTGCTTGACACCATCGAACTGATGACACTGTGTCCTCTTAATTGCCAAACTCTCATATCTGGCTGCCCTAGGCTAAACCTTGTCATGCCAATCAGAGTTTATGACTTACACTGCAGCAGTGGATGGCTTTGAGCTGACGCGAACATTATGCTAATAACAGAGGATGAACAGTGACAGTCATCAGGGTAGCCCACTCTGCCAGACTAGTCACATATTAAGCGTGACAGAGACTCGACGGGGGGTAAGTGTTCTTGGCGCTGACACGTCCCCAGCGCTGGGTCTCTGCTCAGTGAGCAGGCCAGCCAGTGGTGTTGGCTGTGCAGCCCAGGGGGGAAGTCTCTCTCCTTTGTAATTCCAATCTAGGGGAGAAAATTACAGTTATCAAGAGTTTCGTCTGACAACACCAGTGGTTAAGAAAAACACTATGTGAAACTGCAGTGTGCCATATGTGTTGTATACATGGGCCTTAAAAAACACACTGTATGTACACAATACATACATACATATATACATAGGTGTGCACATAGTTATACAGTTAAGTTTAAAATATTTTCTAATTGTCACCATTGTAAAGTGGATACCTTATTTTAACCAATAAGTTGTTTATTTCCAATATAGGTGCATAGATTTATGGCTATGATTTAAGAGCCTTTTGTTTTGAACAGCTGTGCAAAAACACTTGATTTACAAGCTATTGGAAACAATTTATCAAAGGCCATTGAAATAATGTCAATGCAGAAGGCTACAATTTATGAAATGTAATGTGGTATTTTCATTCAGTCATTTGTTCCACATTCAGTACTTGAGTGCTTGACATTGTTGAATTAATGTTGCCAGGGGGCATGGTTGACAAACTCAGTATTTACTCTACTTAGCCTCTCACAAGACCATATTTTCGCTATAATTCCAGTGGTTAGGATTTCATTGTCACAAACCAAAGGACACCCAGCAGTCCAAACTCATGAATGGAGGGAGCTTTGTGTAATCCTTTTGTGGACTAAATAGCTAAACAGTCTAGCCAGGATGCAGTAAAGAGTTGGCATTTGAACATATTTCTGCACCAGACATCAATGTTGAGGTGCGGTAAGAGGTATGAATTAGCCAAACAGGGGTAGGTCAGTGTGTCCGTGTCTATGGGCGTTTTCACAGCTGTCAAAACAGGTTTTACAACGGTGCTACACAAACACTATTAGTTAATGGGCTCCACCCTCCAGTGCCAAAGGCAAAGATGTGAATTTACATAGAAAGGAAAAAAGCTCAAATGATTTATCAAGGTATATGGGCACAGTACAATCTGTTTGGGCCCATATTTGAACCATTTAATCTTCATCAATTCGAAAAAGTATTGACTGACATGTTTTCTGTAAGCTAGAACAGTTGTGCACTTTCTTTCTTAAAAGGAGACGTGTGCAGCGCCACAATTGTAGGCAGCGTTCAATTTGGGCTCATCAAACTAATTCATTTCTGAAACCCAGCTTATCAACATTTCACAGACTCTGGAACACATTACCTCATTGAGATATCGTTTGCAGCCCCTCTTGGGGGGGTCCATGGCTGCACCCCCCACACGCTCCCTGTGACATTCTCTTCAAATCCCGAAGACAAAAGAGGCACAAAGAAGAAAAATACACTCCGATTTCATCAGATCAGTTGACAGCCAGAATAATCAATACTAACACCGCTTTGCCATTTCCTCTTTTCTCCCCCTCCTGGGAAACTGAAATAATTACTGTTATCCATTCTTGTGTTTTTCTCATAGGAAGGCAGGTTTTCCTTTCATGTTAAGATTCTCCACCATCCTTCCAACTTCACTTGATGAACTCAATAAAAGGAAATAGATGTTATGCTTAAATAAGGCTGAAGTACATCTGAATAAGGCAAAGCAAAACACACAGGTGCTTTAAGACATCAACATGTGACACCAGTGACTTTGTCCTTTCAATGATCAATCATGTCAGTTATATAAACAACCTTGTCTTGTGAGCATGTGTGTGTGCATGTGCGTGTGTGTGTCTGTGTGCATATGCGTGCGTGCGTGCGTGCGTGAGTGCGTGTGTGTGTGTGTGTGTGTGTGTGTGTGTGTATGTGTGTGTGATTAGTGATGCAAACTCAGAGGCCCAGTGGACACATCAGTCTTTGTCCTGATTCTGCATTAAAACCTGCCCCTAAAGTGTCAAGTTTGTAAACATGACAGTAAACAGCAAATGTTGCCAGACATTGATTGGTCAGGAGGTCCTGTCAATACTTAGAGGCAGCACCTCTAAAAGAACTGGCAGCCAATCCTCTTCTCTTCACCTCCGAGAGTTATATTGCTGCACTATGTATAGTTGATGGTTTTCTTGAATGTTATATCAGTATCAGCATATTTTAGTCAATGAAAGCATGGCCCTTACCATTTAAAGCTTTTGTTATGAAGTTTCATCTTAAATTGTTAAAGGCCTTCACACAAACGTAATGTTTTCTCCATGAAACCAGCTCCAGTATGGCGACAACACAGGTCCCACTGATCGTCTGTTCTACCACAACATCCTGTCCCATCACATTAACAACAGAGACTCCTGTTGCAGCAGGTCAGCAGTTTAGAGTGTAGCACTTAGTCTGGGTGAATAACATCAACCTGGCCTGGCCTGGCCTGGCCTGGTCTGGCCTGGCACACCACAGGCACCTCCAGTCACTCTGGATATCCCTTACTATCTTATGGAGGGCAGGGATTTGTTCATTGTTAAATCTGTAGGTTTCTGAAGTCAGGTCACAGTTGAGAGAGTAGGTTGCCCTATTTATTGTTAGATATTTACTCTTGTGCTCCTTGTGCATCATTTGCAAAAAGTACAGTAGGAGTAATGAAAGTGTTAACTCATCACTTCTGTTCAAAAATTCTTCTGAGAGAATTTCATTAGCTATCTAAGCAAGTTACCAGATATAATGCTTTGGCCACGTCACAAGATGAGAAATTCAGTGAGCTGTGATAATGAAATTCAGCGATCATGTCATCATGCCAGTAGGTGTCTGCTATTATTTTTGAAGGTGAAAAATCGAATTGAGAGAAAAAAGACTTTTCTGAGCACATGCAAAAAAACAGCTGTTGAAAGTACAGGAATGAACTACGTGCAGCGTCAACTAAATAATCAGCTTCCCACATAAAATACACTTTGAATATGAAACTGAGACAAGATTATATTAGTTATGCTCTTTAATTCCCATACAATAAAAAGCTAAATATCAGAAGATCAGAAGACTATCCAAAGATGTTCTGAAACGAATGGATGTTCCCTATGTAGACTAAAGTAAACCGAAAGTCAACATTCCTTAAAATATCAAATTACTTCCTTTCAGTTGTCATACTTGCTGAAGCATCTATAATAAACCCTCTGTCCAAGACTTTAAAAAAGGACCTGAGAAAAATCCTCACAATCCTTTCTCCACTCTAGGCTTGGGTGTGGAAAGCTGCATTAGAAGAGAAAGTAAGTCCCTCTGTGGAGAGAGGATGAACACGAGCCCGCGGCTATGGAGGGCTCACAGGAAGCCTTGTCCATCAGTGACACTCAGAGTGCTGCAGGACAGCCATGACTCTGATGAAACATCCCAGTGGTTTTACACACACACACACACACACGCATTCTGTACATACACACACACAGGTGTGCACATACACTATCCGTGTGCTACCAACCCCTGAGATATGTGACAGAACATCTACTCAAAAAGCCTAACTCTACTCTCAGAAGCAAAAGACACATTTCTCAGTCGGCTTTTTGAAACACAGCATTTCAGCCGCTTCCTCTGCAGGATCATCAGAGACCAACCACTGGAACTCAAGACTTTCCAATCAAGTCAGTGTTGAATCCCAGCTCTACGATGCTAAGGGGAGCTGAGGGAAGCAGTTCCACTGGCATGCCCAGAGGCCTGTTTCTGACAGGACTCTCCCAGAAAAGATGCACTGCGATTAAAGTGACAGATTGGCCTGGGCTTTGAAACGTTAACCTCCACATCACTCAGGTAAAGACGATGGCACCACCCTGGCAAAAAGACAACAATGTTAGGCAGTGCTCATTTTTCAATAGCGTTTTATTCATTTGAAAATGTATTTTGTGGAAATCCAATTGGTAGTAGAAATTGCATTTTCCTTCCACTGTTCTGATACCCCGGTGTAAAGAATAACATTTAAAGGAAATTTAAGATAATGCATTGTAATAATTGAACTGCGCATCCAATGGATTAAATGCCTCCTATTCCCTAGGAGTCAAGCTTTAAATAAATAGACTTTTATTTGACTTAAATGTCTTTGAAAAGTTTCACTGAATATGGTTTGCATCACTGGAGTATTTAGGAAACCAATAAAAAATAATTGAAGCAATCCTAGCTTGAACCATATCTGCTTGTCATTCATTGTATCTCCAGAGAGTTTACATTGCACAGAGAAAGCTCTAAAACACATTACAGTCGCAAGAGAGTTTGAAAGCATTGGCATAATTAGCTGTATTTCATTGCATCTAACAAAAAAAGCAAATTATAACTGAGGCTATGGTGGTGTCCTGTGTCTATAAAGTACTGATCACCCTTCAAAAGGGAGGCCCATGTCTGATAATATTGGTCAGAATACTGGGGTCTATGTCAGTAATGTGGGTCAAATCATAGATCTGCGATGGCACAACATAATTGCCATTCTCTTAATAACGTCCCTTATTTTTAGCACATCCACTGGATTTTCTCTAGTTGACCCTTTTCTCCTCTATTCTGTGGGGATCTCTGAATTGATTGTGATTTTGTTATCAGAACATACTTTCATGTGCGACTTTAGCCCCGGTTATCCAAAGAAACAAAACTCTCCAGCTACACTTGTACTTCAATGACCAAAACCACTGAATGTATCTCAAGTGAGCTCCAATGCTGTTCCACTAAGGGGAGTTCAGCAAGAGGTGGTTATCAAGCTCATTAGAGTGTCTCTCTATGCAGGCTCTTTGTGTTGTGACAGACAGAGAAGGTTTGCTCTGTGTCCTTGTGGAAGAAGCCAGTTCAGCTTCTCACTGTGAGCTCCACTCTCGCTGCCTAGCAACAACTCTCCCACCGCTATAGGGCACTAAGAGACAGACAAATGTAGAAATTATATTATTTTCGGAACCTTTACTTTCATACTTTTAGATGTGTAGATTGGAAAAGGACGGTTCAGAAAACTGCTGCATCATTCTCAGTCAGCCACCCTGAGCTCAGCAGAGTCCCTGAGACACAGAGCCGCTTGACGTTGGACCCAAAGTAAGGAACTCATGACTTAATCCGGATTTGCTTCCCCTCCCTTCCAAGAGGGTGTCAGAAGAAAAACAACTATGACAACTCTTCAGGCACCGCGGCATAGCTGCACGCGCGAGATAGCCTGCTTTGCAAACCACAATCTATTTCCTGTGAAGTCAACAATAGGCTGACAGGCAGAGTCAGGCACGTCAAGCTTGATGACATCAAATGTTTGGAAGGACCTTGAGTCCCATAATTGATTTCAGGAACTTTTACACTGAACTCAAATGTGAGGATCTTGTAGTTTCCGCTTTCTCTACTTCGCTGGCAAGCAAAATGACACTGCATCTTTCGGTTTCCATGTCCGGTTGGCATGTTGTGGCATGGGTGAAAATATCTGTGCTGGGAAGGATTTGGGTGACACACAGACTGACACCATCATTCATTCCTGACAGGTTACCAAGACGATGCTAAGTGTTCCAAAGGGAGTTACTGAGTATCGAAGGGCTACTGACAGAATGCTGCAGATCAAGTAAACACCCCCCCCCCCTCTTATTCCTCCTGGCCATTTTTTCTCCAGGTGTTCAACTGCAGACTGTCTGAGTGATGGCCAGACCACCAGAACAGTGGTGTGTATTCGTTTGAGTATCATGTTGACAGTGTGTGTGTGTGGGTGTGTGTGTGTGTGGGTGTGTGTGTGTGTCCGTCTACATTCCTCTATCATCCAGGCCTCAACCATACCATCTGCCTGCTTTGCTAAAACCGGGCACTGAAGTGTTGTTCTGTTGATGAAAATTACGACCAGTGGTCACAACTCTCTGGCATAGCCTAACTGTACCATACTGTAAACTTGCCTCTGCATGACAACATAGAACAATATCTTTAAGAACATGACAAACGTACTCATGATGATACGCCAAACCTCTCACGACAATGGTTGTGCCTGAATGAAAAATGACAACTGAACCAGAAGCAGTTTGAATTACCTCATCAAGTGCGCAAGCTAACTTACAGGCACTGATACGTCCTGTTGTAAAAGGGAATGTTTCTGTAACGTTTGTCCATAAACCTCGGGACCCCATCCACGGTGGAGACAGACCCAGATATGTCATCCCACTGACACGTTTACGTTAGGAACTTGGAACTCCAAGGCAGCAGATTCGGGCCCTGATGGCTAAACATTTGCTGCCACAGAGTCCTTCTGTAGTGTGGCCTGTCACATGGTGTGAACATGAAGGCTGGGGTCTTCTCCTCCCCCCTCACACAGGGTCGGGGATGCGCTCGGAGGACGACAAGAAGTCACAGCAGCTGGGGAATGTGTTGGGACTGAGCTAGAAAGCAGGCTAACGGTGCGAGAATTACAGCCAACCTCTCACGACAGAGACTTGTGTTTGCATGTCCGTGTGTGTGTGTGTGTGTGTGTGTGTGTGTGTGTGGGTGTGTGTGTGTGTGCGCGCATACCCCCATATAGTTTGAGATTGTGAGTCACTCTGTCTAGAATACGGTGTACATGGTATCATGTTCAGTTCAGTGCAAGGTGGCGAAATTCAAAAAAGTTCTACATAGTCACATCCCTGAGCAACAACATGAGGTGCTTGTCAGACAGATAGACTGGAGCTAAGCTGTCCCACACCTTGGTTCAAACTGCTCCTGTGACAATGCAGAGCTGAATGTGCTTCATAAGCCCCTAATAGATTAGGCATCCACTCCGCTATCCTCTGGCTTTTAATTTACTGAGCCCGTCAACCAAACAGCACGTAGGAAGCTTCTGGAAGCTGGGAAGAGGATAATACGTACAAGTGTCAGACCTGCTCTGTGATCAAAGCAACAAAGCTGACAGGGAACACTAAACTTTCCAAATACGGAGAGAAGAAGTTTCGCCGGTTACGCAACACAGCGCGTGTCGCATTATCCGTGAAGACACAACAGGATCATTCTAGAATGCTCACAAGATCCCAACTTTACGTTCCAGGCTCATTCTGTTTCCTAAAAGAACATCAGGGAACACAGTCCACAAGACCTTCACTGGTTTTTAATTAGTAGAGAGCACAGTGTACCTCAGAAGGCACATAGAGATAGACCTTGTCTTCACTCTCTTACAGTTGTATCAATCAGCATGGCTATTTAGGACTCCGCTGAAATAATTGACAGGAAGTATAGACATTGACTTGTCAACTGCTCTCACTATATTTCAGTGCAAAAAGTAGAAATTACTTTCGGTCCAAATACATTTTTACCTTTTTAGGTGAAAACAAGGGTCCAGAAGGATTCACTTTAAATATTACGAGCTTTGGGGGAAAAATGGGAATAACTTCTTTAGCAACAAGACTGTAGGAGCCAAAATGCATGTCAGCACATCCTGTATTTCAACATCTGGGAGCTGGTGGGGCGTGAAATGGGAAGGCATGTTTATTTTGACTCAGATCCCACAAGAGACGGGGTAGGATGCCACGGCTGAGCGCAGTGTACACAGACAACACACTCCGAAACGATGTGCTAACTCATTAAAAAATGGACTCCTTTATGGAAGAGCCTTCCATGTACTGCCGCGAAAAAGTATGGTACGGCAGCAACTTGAGTTCTCCTATAAACCCACCTAGCATCACTGAGGTGGAATCTTCACATGGAAATATAGTCACCACAAGGACCATTGAACCCAGAGCTGGAACAACCACAGTAGAGAAAACCTAAACACAGTGAGAATGTGAGACATGTGGGTGGCGGGGGTAGGAAGGCATATCCAACTTTGTCCACCTAAGACCTGGTCTCAGTTGTGTCGACAGCAGTGGGTCCCTCAGCCTGCTGGTAGAAATGCAGAATGTTAATAAACAAACTGTAGACTGAGGCGAGGTGCCACCGGAGTCCTGGATGAAGGACATCCAGAGGTATGCGGTGCACGGCCCTGTGGTTCCTGTGGTTCCTGTGGCTGTGGGGACAGCTGGAGGATGTCATGAGGCCCTCCCGTATCCCAACAACAGCAGAGCAGGGAGGAGACCTCCCAAAGAGAAACAATGTCTCTCCTCACCCTGCGTCCACATTGTACTAAAATTAGACAGGGTACAGCTGGGATTCAACACAATGGAGCCTGTCTGACACTGTCTTATATTTAGCCAACTGATACAGTTTTGCTGATCAAACAAAACTTTTGTGTGATTTTCCCTCATTAAGCTAGTAAGGGATTTCTTTCACAGAAACCATTGAGGAACATGAACGTGCCAACAGGTTAAAGTTTCTCCCGGGTCCCTGGTAGATGCTTGGTTTAATCTGCTCCACAGCTTCCGCTCTGTGAAACATCAGGAAGTTCAGGCAAGTTCACTTCCTGAACTCACCAAGAGACTCATCCCCAGCAGGAGGAAGGGAGCAGTAGTGTGACATTTCCTCCTGCAATACAGATGAGATAACAGGCACACAGTCGCAGAGCATCCTACCCTGAATGAATAGAGATGGTCCCAGCCCTGATTTGGTTTTAAGATAAGTGCAATCCTGCTGTCTCTGTTGACAACTCAGAGCTAAATATAAAACCGTGTTTTAACTCGGAAGCAGAGCTGACTACTCTATCTGCATGGCACCAGTGCACATTCTTGTGTACGTTTCTGCTTGAAGCGTAACACGTCTTGATTCATTGCGCAATTCCCTGGTCACTGGATGCAACGGGGATGAATACGACATTGTGATGTACAGGATGTGTGCAGATGCCATCTGGACAAAGACATGCTCAGAGAGATCATCAACTCACATCATCTCATCAAAAGGGAATCCTCGTGAAATAATGTCCTCATGAAATGATCGATAGAAAGTGACGGGAGGGATTGTGGCTCTCCAAATGCTCACCTGACCAGAGAGACAGGCGACGGAGAGATGCTCACCGTCCCTGTTGTTTATCTTGGGGAGATGGTGTGGTTTACTTTGTTTCCTCTTCCAAAACACAGGGTACAAGATGCTTTGATGTCATCAGATTTGTGGTCCCTGTTCACCATTTTCATACTTTACCTCAATCTGGCAGTGTTGTGACAAACAGAACACTGTTAGAAAAGGAGAAAAACATAAAATAAACTCAATTTGCACTCCGACTCAAGGCGGCTTCATTCAAACCTAAAAAAAAGAAGGAAAAAGGAAAATGTTCTCTAACGAATCAGTGCAGAAATATTTGCGAAACCCTGCCAGAGTCTGAGACAAGTCTTCCTTTATTCCCAGCCTGGTGAGGCATTTCTGCACCAGAGGATGTCATCACTACTGTGGACTTGGTTAGTCTTTGTTATTCTCCCCAGTGAAGTGTGTCTATAAAACAAGGCTTCAGCCCTGCGCTACAAAGGCTACAACAGCTGAGGACAGCACCCTCTGTTCTGTGTCCTTCCGAATCCCTGACTTGGCATTAATCCCAACACAGCGACACGCATTGATCCAAAAAGAGGGAATGTATGCTGTTCCCGAGGTACGAGCCTGTACCCACCATGTAAATGCCCAGTGCAGATCGATACATATGGCTAACATGGAAGACTCCTCAGCCTCAAGTCTGTCTTTGATCCATTATTAATACTGCTGAGGTGCTTTTAAGTCATCCAAGGGATGCCCTACTTGGGTAATTAGTGCCTAGAGAGGGCTGGTTTTGTGCACACTGCTCATTTTCCAGGAGAACACAGAGGTGGCAGAATAACAAATCATGTAAACATGCAACACACTGGAACCTGAAGGGTAGTTTCAGCTCCTTTTCGAGATTCTCTCGACCCCTTCAGGTCTATGCCTGGTGAAGGCTTCCAGGACAGGGTGTTCCAGAGGTCGTTGGTGGGAGACAAGTAGGACAAGAAATCCCTCCCTACTGGGTGGGTGTTTAGAGGTCCAGGAATTACATAAGAGATGTATGAAGGACACTCAGGCCTGAGGGTGTGGGGAGGGGTTCCTGTGTACACCAAATCACACCTCATCGTCCCCCCCCCCCCCCTCTTGACCATGAAATGAGAGGTAAGTCAATACTTAGATGGAGACAGAGGGATGGAGGGAAGGATGGATGGACAGAAGGTGAGTTGGGTCACTGGAAATCCAGATGTTACTCAAAGGCAGGAATGTGGCCTCTTTTTTCTGGGTGTAACCCCTGGGTTCATCAGGTTTGGTCATATGGTAGTGGGTCGGGATCCTCCATGACTGTTTTCAAACTAAAGGAGGAGGAGAGCGGTAGGCTTGCCTCCAGCGGTGACATCAAGCCCCAGACATCTCCTGGTGAACAGCTCCCTGGGGCTGCTCTCTGGGATTCTCCACGGTTCTCTGCATCTCCAACTCTGGAGATGTTCAGAAGCGTGTCGTTTTCCAAGAACCCAACCCTGATGGACATGTTCCTGAGTGTGGAAAAACTGCCCTTTCTTTGAGGTGACCTCAGTCTCTACTGCCCATTTATCACCAAACAAAAGACTTTTAAACTACACAACTGTGACACCGAGACACGGAGTAGAAGAGGTCTGTGTATTTTGAAGCATGATAAACGAACCGAGGAATGAACTCTCTCGACACCCTAACAGGGAGTCAGACTACACTGAGCCCTGCAAGGTGACAGCACAGGAGGGTGACAGGCAACATGACGCTTGCTACATTGCTACTGCAATATTTTTTCTAGACAAAACAATTTATACAGCCATGGATAAAACATGGATACAAAAATTATGAAGGAAATGTTTAGCAAATAACTCTGAATGTACCATATGGATTGCTCTTTAAAATAGCTAACAGAGAGTTCAATCATCATCTGTTTGACCTTTTGGCGACCTCAAGGGAAAGATTATGCATGGATCTGAGGGCAAAGCCACTTTATATAATGAGAGGATGGGAATGACAGAGGTAATAGATTGTTTGGTTGTAGCACATATTGATCAGGATACATCTCAAAGGATGGAGGCAAAGGGTTGAGGCTTGAGCTGACCTTTGTGAGGCTGTGGTCTTCTAGACCATTGTGTTGCCCATTCTCTCATTGCATCTGAGTGGCATCTATGGACTTGGATGAAATGTGATTGATCAGAGGTACGATTGGAGAGTTCAAAAGCATTTTCCTGAATTCCGAGGCCTCCTCCCACTGAGACTGTGAACCCTGAACAAAATAGATGAACTAGGGGCCAGCCCATTTCTAATTCAATTTTACTTGGCTTTCTTTCCTCCTGCCCCACCCATACCCTTAACATGATTTAATTGGTCTCGGCTGTCGAAGACCCTAGAGAGAGAAAATGGCTGCCGTTCCAGATTCCTGAATGGAAACATAGTTTTAAAACGCCTCAACATTGAGGTGGAGCTCCTTACAGACAAGACTGTCAGGCAGAGCTTGAAGCTGGAAAAAAGCAGCATTGAAGATTATGCCCTTCTCAGTAGTTCTGGCAGCGGCTTTCAGTAACCACAGATGTAGGTAGAGATGACAAAGCAATAAAATAGTTGAATGCATCAGATGCATTGAAACAAATGTGTTAAACTGTAAGACCAATTGCTATTTCATCACGAAATGAAAGCACTATCAAAATATTTCACAGTTATCTACAAGACTTGCACACTGTCTGCCACACTGCTTGCAGTTAATGGATTGTGTGGGATCCAGTGAGCTGCAGAGAGGTGATAAGCCCAACAAAGCCGTCTGAACAGGACAGAAACAGCCTTAATCTCACCATATTTCGCTCCCACCTTGTGCCTCAGTTCTTGGCAGTGTGTCCGGTACTGGGCCTTCACTTCTAGCAGGGTGGAAAAGATCTTATCTCCTAAAAAATGTGTGTGTATGGACAGAAAGAATATGAGGAGTAAAATATGAAAGAAAGCGAGAAACAGACCGACGAATGGTCTCTCTAACTGCTCTGCAGACACGCTGGATGCTGATGTGGCTGATCAACAGTCCGCAGCCCACCGCTGGGCCTCATCATGACTGGAGTGTTCCTGGAGGACTCTTCACTTCCTGCCCTTACCAAGCCATTTCCCCCCCTCCGCTCCCCTCTCAGTGGGACACATGGGGGGGGAGCCCTCAAGGCTATGGTGCCAGAGCAAGAACCTGATTGCCTTTGTCTGACACACACAAAGACAAACAATAGCAGACCACCAGATGAAGCAAAGCAACTTCAAAGCTTTACAGAATGGTACACACCCTGCCCCCTATCTAGATTTCACTGGATCTGTGAATGAGTGTGCAGATTCATCACATGCAGAATATTCCCACATCATGATATAATGTATCTCGATGTTATCACAAACGTAATATCTCGGACTCCTGTTCAAATGAAAATGAATAGCTTCCAATGGGTTTCTTTGTCTCCCTCAGGATACACAGTGGGACCATGGCATTCTCTAAAGTGTACATAATTAGCAATTATTCTATTCCTCAGTAAAAAGATGTAAATGTCAACACTGCAGTGTTCTCTACTATTCATGAAAGGTCAGGCACAGTAACCCCAAACAGCTCTTTCAAACTGGTACCATTTTCTAAAGAGTCCATTACCACTGATAGCGTCCATTCATTAAATGTAAGAGGACTATTTGGACATTATAGATGCCAGATAATTGTTCGAGATTGACATACAGTCAGCTGTCCGGCAACAGATAATTACCCTTCTGTGCTTCGCGACGGCTCGATGGGAGAATTGGAGATGTCGGCTCTCGCCGTGTCAATCACGGTACTGCGGCCTCAGCTCTGCATAATGTCTTTCTTTCCCCCTGGATCTAAGCCCCATAATAGGAGGCTTTCACCCTCTTGACCAAGGCCTTGAGAGCCGGGGGGGGGGCGTCTTTGTCCTTGAAATACATGTGAATAAATTACAGCTGACCCTCACTGAGAGGAGTAACGGTGGGGGTGTGTGTGTGGGGGGGGGGTGGGGATGGGGTGGGGCGTAATATACTGACAGAGGTAGTACAGAGCTGATAAGACTGTTTGTTGTACTGTAACAGGGGGTCTGTGGCACAGTGGGGAGGTTGGGGGGGGGGGGCTGGTGGGGGGGCTGGTGGGTGGGGGGGCTTTGCATTTGGTTCTATGGGCATACCCCAGGACCCGTCCAGGGTTCATCCATGCAATTAAGGAGGCAGGTGTGAATACTAAGCTCCCCTTTCACTGATAAGAAAACACTCTCTCCGGGTGGTGGCGGTCACACGCACACACACACACACCAACACACACTGGTGGTTAATAAGGATCTGTAGCTGTGCTGTTTTAGCAGGGGGTCCCTCCTCTCCTGGAGATAACTAACAAATAAATAAACATGGAGAATGGGTGGAACTTAGATTAGGGGTCGTGCCTCAGCTGGAGAGAGAAGTTGGGGCAGAGCTGAATTTTCCTTTGGATATGGACTTCTTCAGGGTCTGAAGTAAGAGGCTGAGGAGAGGCTAAGGAGAGACTGAGGAGAGGCTAAGGAGAGGTTGAGGGAGAGGCTGGGGAGAGGCTGAGGAGAGGCTAAGGAGAGGCTGAGGAGAGGCTGAGGGAGAGGCTGAGGAAGAGGCTGAGGAGAGGCTAAGGAGAGGCTGAGGAGAGGCTGAGGAGAGGCTGAGGGAGAGGCTGAGGGAGAGGCTGAGGGAGAGGCTGAGGGAGAGGCTGAGGGAGAGGTTGAGGAGAGGCCGAGGAGCAGCTAGGAGCAGTGAGGAGGCGGGCGGAGCAGAGTGGTGCAATGAGACTGAGGCCGGCGTTCTTTGAAATATCCACCTTTTCAACCAAATAATAAACCCCACAAAATACATTTGTTTGCTGTATTTAACTGTCCCAGTGCTATATTAATGTTACTAGTATGATTTTAATCATGTTAAAGTAGCTCAGTCACCTCACAGCTAAAAGGTCTTGGATTTGGGGGTTGTTTGGTTTGAAACCAGGTCTGGAGAAGCAGACTGCTTTAGACTGAATGCCAAGACAGGTGTTCAGGCAGCCAGTCACCATTTGGACCCCTGTCAAGCAGGCCAAGCCTGGGACCAGATGGTCAAGAGAAGAGTGGCCTTGGAGGTCTAGGGGGCTCTGGCCAGCCTGAGGACCCAGCATATGGTAGACAAGACAGGGGGGAGGAAAGGAAGGGAGCGGGACAGTGAAAGCTGTGGAGCTTGGTGGGAATGTTCACACAGAAACAGCAGCAGCAGAAAAGCCTTGGCTCCCTCTCTGCACATCGAGGCAGGGGGTTGGCAGCAGGGGGGGGTATCCAGCTGTGCAAACCAATGCACCCCTCTCCCTTTCACCTCAGACAACATATTTTCTCAAATATCACTTACTCACCCCTCATTACCACATTCAGGGTTGGCAAAGTTAGTTTTTTTAATGAACTACGGCAGATCTTTTTGCAATGAGTCATTAGAGATTCTGTTATGTCCAACGGTATCTCATGGTAAAATAAATTCAGTATGAAACATAATTGAATGTGTTTCTTTTATGCTGCATAGTTGACGCAGTTGGGAATACTTGTCTCATATTGTACAAAACCCGAGGAACTGAGAATGTTTTGTCTTTAAGTCTCACAAAAAGGGGGGGGGGGGGGGGGCATCCATTTCTTTCCAACTCTTTTCACAGCATTTTTTTTCAGCAGGAGAGCAAAAACCCAAGCTTTTCTGTAAAGCGGCCATTGTTTCAGTCCTCCCCTGTCTCTATTCCACAGCTGTGCATGACTGATTCTCTCAAGCGAGAGGTTTTGGGGAACAATGCCCCACCGGCAGAGACTATTGATCCAGCCTGCGCTGCCGGTCTGTGGGCCGCCACAGCTGCTGAGGATGGTGGGCAGACCAGCCCGGCCCTCACACACACACACACACATACACACACGCACACATGCACAAACAAAGCAGCAGGAGTTTCAGCCTTGAACTGAAAAAACAATGCCAGTAATATTTATAATTTCCATAGATCACAAGACTTGTAATACCTCTGGGTAAAGATGATATATAATGGTGGTTTTAGACGTTTTTGTATTGCTTCTGTGTTGTTCATTGTCCATTAATAATCCGCAATGTTTTTACTGTAAAAGTTTAAGGAAGTTTTCTCTAGTCCCAATGGTAGAACATACCTACATAATTTAATCTAGCTCTTATTATAAATACACTAAAACACAAAGAAAAAACTCCCCCCTGGTTTCGGATATTAAAAACATTCATCAAACACTTATGCTTCCAATTTACTTGTTTCAAAAAGGTTTTTAAATGACTCTCTATGCACTTTGAGTACAGACAAGTACATGCTGAAAGGGTTATGTGTATCGGTATTGGCAGTAGTTGGCAGCACTCAATGCAGAATTGAGAAAAGTGAATTCAGGAGTGGATATTGCTTTTTGATTTGCTATACTGCTATGATTCCTGGTCTGGCTTGTCTAGACTAGCAGGCTACACCAAAAGAAACCTGTTCAATTTGTGAGCTGACTAAGAAAAACATTTAAAGGCTGACCACTGCAAACAAACAGATTTGACCACCTCAAAACTCTATCCTAACAGTTAACTCTTCTTTGAACAAACTTTTTTTGTTATTTCACTGCTCACCTGGCTGATCCACAGATCATCGTCACACGACAGGGCATGAAACCAGGAGTCATCTTGGGCCTCCTATTCAGCAGAATGGAGACAGACGTCACTGGTCTCTATTCTCCTTACGTCGTTTCATTTTTTGTGTTTTTCACGGCCAAGGGACGATAGGCATCTCAACCTTTTAACACGGCTAAATGGGAAATGAACAAGTGTCGCAAATATGATCCGATGAGATGTCCGACATTCCCAGCTCGCCCTGGGCCGCAGCGTGATGAGTGTGAGTGGTGTGCAGGTTCACACACTTGCCCCGAGATACATTCAACCCAGACGAACCCACTCTCACAAAATGATTCATTCCACCTATTATATGAAAAACACTCTGTGTTACGTTCAAACTGCTCATAAGTGCTGGAATGGGAAAAACCTTTGAAATATTGGACTGTACCTAGTGCATAGGCCTACATGTATGAAGGTATGGCGTGGACAGCTAGACAGAGATTAGAAATCCAACAGAGACATGTCAGAATGGACTTTAACTGACATGCCACCCTTTGTTCCTTCCTAAACGATGCGCGCCGACAGAGAAACACGGGCATTTCTGTTCCTTGGTGTCTGTCTGGCCTCGTGCAGGCTGAGGAAGCATGGGAAAAGAATGGAGGTGTCTGAGCAGCCCTCCTTCTGCTCAACAGGTGCTGAAGCTAGACTTGATTCCACTACAGGCACACTGAGACTCGGTTGGATCTAAACAGAACTTCCACCACCCCTGACCCCTGACATACTGTACGCGTCTGCTGCACATCCAGTGTGAGATGTACTAAATTAAAACTAAAGCTAGAAGCCGTGAGGCCAATTCTCACACATGTATGTTCCATATCTGCCATTATGTAAAGGCATCCACGTGACTGCAAAAATAAAATAAAATAGGAAGATACAAGGCAATGTGATGTGACACATAGTGTGACTGCTTTAATGTGTTATTGATTCTTATCAATGTGCCTCAAAGACTTAGCTATGTGGTGATATGAATTCATTCGAGGGTGAAATGGAATCTTCCATAGAAGTCCTTGATGCTCTGACAAAACTGACAATACGTTTTCCGCATGCGGTTGTCTTATTGTTTGGATTTGGAGAAAGAGAAGAGAACAGAAGAACAGATAACACTGCCAGTCGTCTGCATACTTTGTAGTGAACATCTCACCATGGGAATGTGTGGCAATTGATCTTGAAAACTGGGTAACCCCATATGCATATATATGTTTGCACATGGGAGTGTGAAGTTATTTACATCAAAGCCAAACAACCACAAACACTTTTGGATGCTCTCTCTGCAGACCACACTGTGTGCAGATGTCACTGTTCTAGCTGCATCATGCGAAACACCGCTGGGAGGGTCTGTGACAACCGGACAGCTGTCATCAATCTCATCTCTAATTTCTTCCTTCTTATGTAACATCGCAGTATAGAAAGGGTTTGTTTGATACAAAGGGCCTTGCAGAGACTAATTCAATTTATGGCCAGCTGCAACACATTATTGAATATTTGCAAAACGCTAGAGGACAGGTGCCCAGTTCTGTAGGTTACTTGTCACCAGATCACTTCTGTCGAGACACAATTAAGTATTTTTCTGATTCACTTCAAGCATTGCTTTATTTTCTAAGGCCGTTCAAGCGTAGATATGCACCTGTACATCTATCACCTACGATATGTTGATCCCGTCCGCTCCAGCATCGTTATATTAGGGTTCTCACTCAGGTGCATCCTGGAGTACAGCGTCATCATTTACGTCGGCCAAGCACTCCTGTGACAGTCTGATCGGTGCCGTTCGCAGTGACATCATCTAGGAATTACTCATACCTGTCCAAACATGCTTTTTGACTGATGGCTTCTAAAAGGGTGTTGTTTGCAGGTTCAAGACTAATAGCCCCCAGTTTGACCTCAGCGCCCTATGCATACACATCTTCTCTAAGACATAGATCTTTTGAAACGATATTTGGTTTTATTCCTTGAGTGCATTGACAGACAAGATGTTTTGTCTCATATTTTCTTATGTTGCCAGGCTTTTATAATGTCATGATCTAAAAATATTTTCACAATAGAAGAAATACAACAGCGAGCTTCACAAGAGCCTTCTGAAATGATGCATGTCTTTGTTATTTCCAATTTGGGTGAACTGATGTGTAAACTTGACATTGTTTTGAAAGTGAAGGCCTTGTATAAGGTCATGTGACTGGTCGAGAAATTGACAAAATAATTGGTTTCATTTGGGATTTATTCAAAAGGGAAAATATACAATTCAATAAATATTGTGGCAACATCAACGTGACAAACATACAAAGTGGACTTCAACATTCAAGACAAAAGTGATTAACTACAGATGAAACACTTCCTTATAAACAGTATCTTGTAATTTAAATACATATGCTACTGTACTGTAACAGCTGTCAGCTATCTGATAACACGCGCTTATAAAGATACTGATTCCAGAAAAGCACAGCCAGTTACTCTAGTACAACAGAAACAATGTAGCTTTTCCTGCAAAGCAAGATCCTTAAAAAGTGCATCTCTACCTTGAACACAGGGAACAGGAGTAGGGTACTCATTAATAACAAACATGCTTGTTTTGTCCAGAGAAAAAATGCTTGCTATTTGATCGGGATTTCAAAACCAAAACTTTGGCTGTCCTTCAACCCAATGGAGGAGAGTTTTCGATTCATTGTTCATTACTCTTATGTGGCACAGATTCAGACTATATGCCATACTTTAGAGATCTGAGATCAGTAATGGTAGTCTAGCTTATTCAGAACTATCTTTCCTTGAACAACTGTCTGTCTGTAGTAGCTGCATATGGTACTACAGATTCTCCTGTAGCCTGTGAGCATGACTGTATACCATGTATATCTTTACCTTCATCCCACTTGTAGTCTGAAAACCTTCAGGTATTTGAGAATTAGCTTTATACTGTTGTCAGAACAGAAAAGGACAAGAACACAATAGATTCACTCGCAACAACATAGAGAAAGAGATGAGAAAGAATTGATTTAAAACACACACAGTGACAGGAATTCATTTCAATACCCTCTGTTTAGCCAGGCCTGGGATCCAGTGCAAGACGGAGGCTTGTCAGGTTTGGTCAGGGTGCAATCAGAATAGTCAAAAGTCACAGTTGATCTGGGAAGGGGAAGGGGGGGGGGGGGGGGTGTAGGGGGGGGACCTCCCATGAACTACAAGCCAGGAACTCAACCTTTCCGAAATGACATCACTTCTCCTACACATTTCCCATGGAAGGCCTTGACCCCCCCCTTCCTCTTCAACCAGCTGGAGGAAGCCATGTCACTTCCTGGCAGCTCGCTGACGGGGGCTGATCCCGCTTCCTGTGTTGGGGGGTGACACATGTGAGGGTCAGGCGGGGGGGAGGGACATGAGGGAGGCTACGTGTAAAGAGTCTGAAGTCTTGGTTCGTACTGTGTACTCCAGTGACAGTTCACTGACACGGTCTGATGCATATTAAAGCCCACTCCAGGACAGGCCAAGGCCTTAAAGTGCAGGAAGGAGCTACACCCACTAACATCCTCACGCCACGCTCCATCCCCCCCCCGCCTCCACTCCCTCTAATGGGGTGAGCCTGGTCACATGACTGAGCAACTCTTGGCTTTGTCCTTCCGCAGATCTGCCGCCACCGCAGCCAGGTCAGGCCTACCGGGCATGTGCGAGATCCTCTTGGCGGCTCGTGCTGATTTGTTGCGTTTGACGTTCTTGGTGTTTTTGTTGACGCAGGCCAAGGTGGCCACGTGGAGTATGTCCCTCACGCTGTTCTCCGACTGCTGGGCCGAGCACTCGATGTAGGGGGCCGAAATCTGCTTCGCCATGTTGGAACCCTGCAAATGGAAACCGAAGGAAATAAATAGGAGCAACGTGGATGTCAACTTCCCATAAATACAGTACAGCACCTTTATTGGACAAACTGGAATCAATTTGTTATTTACTTTTCCATTGTACACTCGCTGCAGCAGAGTAACCTTATGTGGATGAGGTGTACCTGATCATATGACACCGGCGTCTGTCTGTGATTGGACAGCTCCACAAGGGTGTTGAGGTCTGTGCGCAGGTCTGACTTGCATCCCACCAGCAACATCTTGGTGTTGGGGCAAAATTCCTGGATCTCCCCTTTCCACTGTGGAGGACAATGAACACCACTTAGATGGTTAGACGGTGGATAGACGGCTAGACAAACAGGCTAACTTGTCTGGACTGAGTCAAGCCCCGGATGTTGGGGACAAAGGTCAGCACCACCACCTCCCTCTCTCCTTTTAAGAGGATGTGTGGCTCTTTGAACGTGCAGAATCTACAGATAATCCCTGCGTTTCCTCCCCAGATACAATAAGCAGTCTGTGATCAACCGCATTAACTTCTGGATTTAATCTGCGGCTAATGCAGGTCTCCAGACGGGGGAAGTTCAGGGGAACACAGGCAGGTGATTGTTTCGACCAGCTAGGGCCGTGCATTCTTAGAAGCCTTCCCATGGTCCTTTGCGAGGCAGTGTCAAATCTGAGGGCACTAAAAGCTCTCGGGTCTTTCTCCCCAGAGTCCATTAGTGGTGTTAGGGCATCACGATTCTGGATGTCTTGAATGAGCAGGAACATGCCTCAGAACTGCAGGTAGTGTTATGAGCACCCCACAGTGTCTCTCTCAACAGTTTAAAGGCCCCTTGACCCGGACCCAGTCACAGTCGGGAGAATCTTTCTGGAGCAGGTCTAGAAAACAGGTCAGCTCATTCTCTGACGCATATTCGGGTCTTGTGTGTTTTCTTTCCACACAGTTTAGAAGAGATGGGAGGTTTATGAAGGAAACAAACCTTTTTCAGTACACTGTCCAGGGTCCCCGGGCGACTGATGTCAAAACAGATGAGGACAGCGTCTGAATCCGGGTAGGAAAGAGGCCTCACGTTGTCATAGTACGGTGACCCTGAAAGAACAACACAGACACAAAGGTCAACACATAGAAACAAAAGCTATTGTAGCCCAGATACAATAGAAACGATGGAACAAAGGCATGTGACAGTGGAAATGTGCTTGAATAACCTGATATATTAATTGATACCATTCAGTAGCTCTACATTTTCCCAGAAGCGTCTAGCTTAGTCAGCAACACTTTACAGTACATATAGATGCCCTGCTTTGTGAGAGCATCTTTCAAGCAGTGGTATTAAATGACTACACATGCTTTTTGAGAAGTCTTTCAACCACAGAGAATGATAATTGAAGAAAACGGCTTAATTTAGACCCAGATGGTTCAAGGACAAACAAGACGGTTGATTCAAACGGTTAAAATGGTGAAACAGACAGCATAATTTAGGAATGTACAGCAAGACTTGACTTTTTACCGTTTAAGCACCACAGACATAAACGTAATTCAAGATTTTCAAGGACACAATCCTCGGTCCAAGTGAACATGCTGACTGACTACAACAGGACCAGACGTTAGGGGAGGGGGGAACTTCACTTAGGAGAGTTGTATTTTTTCATGGGGCCATTCCAAACCCCTAACTGGGACCATGTGTGAGAGAAACGTCCCGTCTACCGCTGGAACAACTTGTGCGGACAGAGCATGGCGCATACATCAAGGTGAGCGGGGTCACGTGAGCAGCTGTGGAGAGTCTAGGGGCGAGCCCACATGTAGCATAGCCCGCCTCGAAGAATTTGGGGAACTTTGTTTTGTTTTTTTACATGTCTAACGTGACGCCCTTGGGAGGTCTTATCCACAATGTTCTGCAGAGTGAAACGGGGAGAGGGGGCAGAAAGACATTAAAACACTCTATCCATACCATGATCCCCCCCACACACGCACACCCTCCTCATCCCCCCCCCCTCTCTCTGACTCAGCGCAGGCTTCCATTGGATGACGGGGGTGAATGGGGGAAACACTGTGTTTTTACGGGGCGAAGCCGCGGGGTGGGTGTCGGCTACGCTCGAGCCACAGCACAGGAAAGTGTGAGCTGCTCGACAGAGAGGAACGCAGAAAACAGCCACAAGTGTTGCTCTCGTATCGGCCCTGGCAGCCGCTCGCCACCACATCTAGACTTTCGTACAGCGGTCCTCCCCCTGGGACGGAGGGGAGATCGGAGAAGATAAGAGCGGTTACTGCTCTTTCACTCTTTCATTACATAAGAGATGAGAGGGTGGAGAAATCGCTTCTCCCAGAAAGAATTGACGAGCCTCTAACCGTTCTGACGTCCGTTCACTGTCAAATACCAGAAGAGCCTCAAATGCTCAACAGACATGGCCACCAGCAACGACTTCAAGGCTTCCTATGTGGGGCCCTGTTCTAATCTGTCATCCAGCCATCACGGATCCTCTTTGAAACTCCAGAATGACAAACAGCACGCCACAAACAGATGTGTTTCTCACAGCACATGGCTGTGAGTCTCTGCATGTTAATGGATGTCAGAGGACTTTCACTGGATGTTTCTTTCATGTATAAATGTCTGAGTGGTTAGTGTATTAGGTCTTCGGTATGTTTCTGTTTATCCCAGCAGTGGCAATCCCTCCCTGAGGTCATAGCCTGCCTCACATGCCTGCCTAGTCTGCATAGTCCAACCTAGACTGTCTGCCTGCTTGCATGCCGGCCTGACCCAGCAAGGCAAGTGGCAAAGCAGCTGAGGCTCTGTTGACCGTCCCCTCATAAGCTTCCGTCTTTGTCTCCCTCTGGCCTTTGAACAAGGAGAGAAAGAAATATGGTCAAAATACCCACTAATCTCTCACTCTCAGTGTCTCACTCTCCGTGTATCACTCTCTGTGTCTCACTCTCTGTGCCTCACTCTCTGTGCCTGTGCCCTCACTCTCTATATCTCATTATGCATCTCACTCTATGCGTCTCACTCTCTGTGTATCACTCTCTCTATGTCTCTGTGTGTTTTACTCTCTCTCTCTATGTCTCTGTCTCTCTCTGTCTCTCTCTGTCTGTCTCTCTCTGTCTGTCTGTCTCTCTCTGTCTGTCTCTCTCTGTCTGTCTCTCTCTGTCTCTCTCTGTCTCTCCCTCTCTATGTCTCTCTCTGTCTCTCTCCCCTCATTTGCAAACCCTATTCACTATTTCTTTCTTTCTCCTTCAAAGACACAGGCACGCCCTGCCACACACACAAACACGCAGGCACACACACACACACAGACAGACAGAAAGGAATGGGCAGCTGTCGACATATGCTCCCAGGGGGACAGGCAAGGTGGTAGCCTAACCATAGGAGCCTCGGTCTGGTGATTTACGAGGTGGTGGGGGGGGCAGGGGAAGGGGTGCCGAGTGGAGCCCAGTGAGGTCACCTGTGGCAGTGTAGACCACTGCAGAACAGGGAGTGTAGGGAGAGAGAGAGCACAGAGAGAAAATGAAAAAGATATGAATCTGTAATCATATCTAGTCTGTAATCATCAGAAATTATTACAGACTAGCCACTGATACACCACTGACTGTATTCGAGTATTTCAGAAGGTCACAGAGTGACAAGGGGATAGAAGCCGTGAGCAGCTATGAGACAGCTGTACCATCATCACCTGTTCTGGATCCATAGATGCCACCGCGCAGAACAGCGGGATGCGTCCCTATAAGCAAGCCCCTTGGCGACGCTTCTCGTGCTGCTAACTAGTCTGAAATCTCAAGGTTACAAAAATAACCTAATTCAATTGATTCCATTTCCGTTCGGCTTAACGAGGTAAAATCTTGACCGTAACGTGCACTTCTCGGAGGTTCGAGATCTTCCCAGCTCCTCGCGTACAATAGACGCTTTGTAGGAAGGAAGTAGCAACCTTTCGTCTGAGGAATGCGAGACATGCGGCTTCAATTCGCTGAGCTCAGAAATGTGATCCCCATACAACAATGGCTGCTGACAGTGGAGGGGAGGCAGGGGGAAAGGGGCATGCAGAGCCCAGTAGAACCAGAGCCCAGCTGTCCAGTGACAGGCCAGACAGTAAAGGTGCCTAATCGTCCCCAACACATACTTAGTGCTGTGTGTATGTGACTAAGCAGCGTACCACAAGCTTCCTCAGACACAATTGAAGCAGCATTTCAAAGACCAGGCATCCCCCCCAGGGGCAGGAAGTGGAGTCAGCACCATGGGACAAATGGGAGTTAATAACTCGAGGGCATTACCTTAATGACCTCCATTTTGTTACAACCCGACTCCCCCCCCAGCCTCTGCGACTGAGGTTCGTTAACTGCCTCTCAGACTGACAGAGAACAAAAGGCCATCCCAGTATGATGTCAGGGGGGGGGAGAGGGGCTTGAACTGACCCCCTTATTGCAGACAAAGGCAGAGGAACATATTGATTGGGGGGAGGGGGTCAGTTAGATAGGCATCCTTCAAAGGGCCAGTCAATCTGCTGCTGCAGGCACCTCCATATCAATCAGAGGACCTGGGGAGGTAGTGGAGGTGGGGGGTCTGTAGCTGGGCTGGCTGAATCTAAAAACAAGCAACCCCCCCCTCTCTCTCTCTCTTCTACCATTATCTTGACCCTGGGAGGATGTGGAGGAAGTCTCAGGAATGCCTCATGGTCTTCCACATCCCCCAGGCCTCTCTTCAGAAGTGTCAAGAGACAGTCAGCTCCTGTCATGGGTTAGATCTATGGAGGACACACAACTCCCCGCAGAGAAAATCAAGCTGAGACTAACGTCACGGAACACAACACAGGACAGAGCATCCTTTCAGCGTTTCCATCCTACAGCCTATAGGAATCCCAACACCGATCGATTCCTCACTCGAGCTCCCCCTCGATGTGGAAACCGTCAAGTCGTGGGGTCAGAGAGGCCATCGGTCGACCAAGGGACCAGAGCAGCTGGTAGCCGAGCAGGTCCTCCACCCTTCACACAGACACATCACGCATGGCTGCTAGCTTATTCACCAACCGGGCAGTGATGGATGGACTTGTTGGTGAGTTGACACAGTCACATACAGCTCCCCCTAAGCAGCGCTCAGAGAGAGGCCCTGAAGACGGCAGCTGGACCAAGCTGGGCGCACAAAGAGCCCAGTTACCAATCCCGAGTTGACCTCGGTGTGATTGGCATCTCACATGCTCCATGAGCACTGGGGCATTTCAGCTATTCCAATTCCTTTGCTGAAACCAATGCAAAATATCTACAACACATGTAATTGTGTGGGTGTGTGGGTGTGTGTGTGTGCGTGTAAGTGTGCGTACAGTACTGTATCGCTCCTTTGTATTCCGACCAACAGCTCTTGTCCGGTACATTTCTCTCTCTCCTTATCTGCACCTCAATGTCTCGCTCTGTGTCCTCAGTACGCCTCTTTCCATCTCCAGCCAGAGAAAAAAAATGGCAAAATAATGGGAGAGAAACGTGATAATGAGCAGCTCAGGTGTGCTGCAGACTTGTTAGTGCCTGGACGGAGGCGTTAGATCAAGCCTGCTGGCAGCTCTGAAATCCTGCTCCGTAAGAGACATTCCCTGTGGTGTGGGGGGTTTGAGCTGTCAGGACCTGCTTGGTCGTCGGTCTGCCAACGCTGAACCAGGTCGTCACCCGGAATCCAGTCTCCATGACGGCCAACAGCGAGTTTCCCGGTCCCATCCAACGTCTATAAAGCCGAACAATGGATTTTGGTGTTTCAAAACCCATTGACACTGTATGACTATGTTTAGCTTGTGTTCTGATCCTCTCTCTTACCAACCGTCTCTGGAGGAGGGGATCCCTCTCTGAATTGCTCCTCCCAAGGTTTCTTCCATTTTTTCTCCCGGTGGGAGTTTTTCTGGGAGTTTTTCCTTGTCTTCCTTGAGGGTTTAGGTTGGTTGAGGGGCAGTTCTATGGGCGCATGTGAAGCCCTCTGTGACATGCTTGCGTGTAAAAAGGGCTATACAAATAAATTTGATTTGATTTGATTTGAAGAGACACAGATCCCTGTGGGCCTCTAGTACCCCTCCTCTCCTCTCCTGTTCCCCAGCACACATGCTCAGTCTCTGGCCGGCTCACTAACCCCCACCGCCCCTCCTCCCAAATCACAGAGCCATGCAGGAGAGAGACTCGGGAGACTCCTACAATACCAATCAGTTAGACCGTCTCACTTCAGGCCGGGCTACAGCAACACTCCCCCCCCCCCTCCCTCTCTCCTCATGTGCACCCCCAACATCAGAGGCAGTATGCTGGGGACTGGGGGGTGGAAGGGGGGGTGGGGATTCCGCTCATGGGCTGGGAGAGACGGGTTAGAGCAGGTAATCACTTCCAGGCTCCAGCATGGAGATCCCTGGAGGGTTTACACTCCAACACTGGAAAACAGTCTCAGTGAGAAGCAGGTTGAGCTGATCACCTTGTACCAGCTAGAACACTGGGGTCTGCAAAGCACAAGGACTGCTGAATGAATGCGCTTATCTGGGAATAGCACATGGATTCACATGGAACTTCTCCCAGCATTGGTTACTGATTATTTAGACGTCCCCCCCTCCTCCCCCATGTTCAGATGAGGTTAACTTCCTCAGTGAGTAAACCCGTCCTAAAGCAATGGCTTCACATTGGAACCTACTGGGTTGGTTCATGACAAGAGAAATGTTGAGTAAAATATTGAGTATGTCTGTTTGACTAGCCCATCCCTGGCCTTCCTGAGATACTAATAGATTATACTGTATGTCAAGTGACTTAAATAAACTTCATGCTAATAATATAGTTTCAAAGCAATTCTTCATTCAACAGATGTAGGTCTCTCTAAACAGGATGGCCCCTAGTTTGCTAGTGCCCGCAACCAACAGGTCTGGACATGTCGGAATGCAGGCATGAATATCATTAGGGGGATACAAATATCTAATAGAATATAAATATTTTACCTGAAGTGTCCCACAAACTGAGTTCAATTCTTTGCGTGTCTATTTCAAAACTGGCAGTGTAGTTTTCGAACACCGTTGGCACGTAGTTCTAGAGATAAAAAGAGAAATAATCATCAATATCAACATAGATAATACAGCAACACTCATAATATGCTTAACATAAAACTACAACTTATAATAATAATAATAATAATAAACAGTCATGGAGATATTAAGCAAATAAACAACGATGGTATAAAAATGTGTTAGCTACATAAAGTGTAGACTACATTACAGTCATAAACATTCACATAACGATAAAGGTCTAACGATGGCATATTTGGTTTAATCCATAAAACCATGTGATGAACGCACCTCAGGAAAGCAATCCTTTGCAAAAACGTGAAGTAAGGCGGTCTTCCCACATTGGCTGTCCCCTACAACAACTATTTTGCATTTAACACTCTGACTAGGATCCATTCCGGATTTAAGAGATAACTTTTGACAAGATCTTCTCTCCTTCATTGATTAAGTTTATGGTCAGTCCGCAAGAGCACCAACTTCTTGGAATGCAGATGGAAAATTTAGAAACGAAATATCCTTTCAGTGTGTGATCAACGGCAGTTCAGAAGCTACTGTGTACATCGGGAAAGCGGCATTTGCCGGTATTTATACGCGACCGGTCCCTCCCACAACCTCCCTCGTGCCCGGAGCGTAGGTGATTGAGGTTTAAAGGAGGTTTAGCGGTTCAATTGTGGTCTTATACACAATGATGGCGCCCTCTTTTGGATGACATTACAACATTTCTAATATAGACTCAATAGTTGACATCGTTCAGAAGTCACCCATCTGTCATTTAACGTGATACATACACTTAAATACGGATGGCCAATAGTGTAACTGGAAAAACATGTTTTTTAAATAAAGGACTCACAGTCCTTACAACGTGAAACGTTTAATGGGAAGGACGTATGTTATTTGCTTTACTATGATATGCTCCTTCTCTTCTCTACTGCATTACCAGTCCTCTTAACACATGGTCAGAAATGCTGATGAAGTCTGACTACAGAGAGCCGAGCATTTCATCTCCTGAATGAAGGATTAAAAAAGCCCAGAGCATGTTAGGAACAACCCCAGAATAGTGCTGCTCACATAACATCGCATCAAATACTATTATCTCACTGACTCCATAACAGAACTAAAGAACAAATGAGAGATTGTTAAGTTCCAGGGCAAGGGCTTCTCTGTGTTGGAAACCTGGAAAATGACATTATGCCTGGACGTCATTAAATTCCTATTGTAGCCCTTAACTTGTTGACACCTTAGCCAGAATCCAGTTAGGTGTAGGTAGATTAGGTACTTCCCCAGGACAGGGCCCCTCATGGTGATTGGGGGTTCCATCCTGCCCTCAGCCTAGCCAGGCATACAGGATCAGGGAGTCATACACATTTACAGCCGATGACTTGACAAGCATCATACAGTACAGCTACATTGTTTGTTTGTGTGCTGCAGTGTGTTGAGTATCATGGATGCTGAGGAGACCGTGTGGTCCTGAGGTGGTGGATGACAGTGCTGGGTCAGTGGGTGGAGGACCCCCTGACCCAGCACACCCCCGGCACGCGCTGCTTACTGCCCTTCAGCCAGCGCATGTCTGGGCGCATGCTGTCACAGAAGCACTGACATTTACCGCTGGCACAAAATGTGGCTCACGTCTGTTTGGGAAGGGGTGGGGGGGGTTCTCTCTGGTTAGTCATGGCAACTTGTGTTGTGTTTAGATTTCAGAGCAGGAGGTTGAAGGAAAGAGAGTCATGGAATCCACATTGCTCGTCCTTGCTTTTGTGTACTGTTTTAATCATGGAAGGGAAAAATGATTGAATGGTACATTTTGTGAATTTGTGTGTATTGTTTATACTAGTGTTGATAATACTGCCCCCTCCCTGAGAAAGACCCAGGTCAAGATCCCCCCCCCCCACAACACACTCACATGCCCACCCACATCCACCTATGTCTTCCATCTCTCCTGCCTCCCACACAGCCTGGGTGAAAGCATGGCCCTTGGCAAGGGCTTGACATTTCCCTTTAGCAAGCTATTAACTAGATATGGTTCAGATCACAGACAGACGAGTGCAGGGAGGAAGATTAACGCTGTTTACACATTAGTCAACAGGGATCTGCCTATTACCCCTCACTATCTAACTGGGTTCCCCAGGCGTAAACACACATTGTTACTGTACATTGAGGAGGAGCCCCATAACCCAGTTCACAACATTGGAACATGAACCAATGTGGGGAGCGACCCGATGCAGCAGAGCGATCTGTGTAATTACAGATGAAATTGGTTTGCGTCGCTATTAGCATGTCCTCTGGTTGATCCGCATGATCAGCCAATAATCATATCTGTCTGTTACATTCAGAGAACAAAGGAATGCGTGTATGTATAAAGCCAGGCTTTTAATTCCCCAAATCCTCCTGAAAGGTCACAAAAACAATGCCAAGTTCTTGTCAAATTTGAGATGAGGCTCTCAGTAGCCCTCTGATGTAAGCCACTCCCTACTACCTGGTCTCAATAGAGTATAAGATGGCAGCATGCCTGGCAGAATTCTGTCAAGACAAGAGTAATTACAATCCTCAGTGAATAGTGATAGATGTAATAATGACCTTTAGTGAGAAGGTCAACGAGTGAAGTGACTCTTTATAATGGCCAGGAGGAAATTGGTTATTGGTTAAAACTGGTGATTGTCACCCAAATAGCATGATCATTCTTCTGTTTCTAGAAAACGATACAACGCATGTCCTGCACATGTTCACGGCTGGAAATGAATACCAGGACTCGTCTCCGCTCCGCTCTCTGATCTTCTCCAAAGCGTCTGGGTTGGCTGCAGAGCACGGATGTGGGACAGGAAGGCTCTGGTGGGACCCACCGCAGTGTGAGAGAGGCCGACAAGGGTCCCGGCGTTGCAGTGTTCGTGAGGATGATTTGCGAGGTGGAGATGAGCCTGACAGCAAACGGTTGGCCTCTGGTGTTTCCCAGCTCTTCCTCCTCTCATCAGAGGAGACGTGGCCCTGGTGTGCGTTAGCGCTCTGGTGTGCGTTAGCGCTATGTCATGCCCTTCATGTCAGACCTGATTAACTCTCACCTCAGATCACATCAGTCAGAGCACCAGTTATCAACTGCATCAAACAGCTGGATGACGTTCTGACTCCACATAACGCAGCAATACAACACACTATACAATGGGATGACATGTTTCCCTTGTCAAAAGGTCAAGATTTGACCATTGAAGATTGACTAGTATAGATTGATGAAAATACTAAGCCATATACCCGTCTCTGACAAATAATATTAATGATGAAGGGAAAGTCAGACATGGGATGCATTTCATAGTATTAATACAACACCATCTGTGTTCATTTTACTCGTTGAGTGCTTACATAGTTCCATTTAGATTTGAGTTTCTTTCCCACTGTATTGGATGACATGTATGAAAGTATAAGCATATGGTCTCTATTCATTAACGACTAACTTACCTAAATGTTTGATGTTTTGCAGTAAGGATCTGCCTTCTGGTGAGAGAGCCAGGGTGAGGGGATGACAGGCTGGACTCTCCTGGTCCTGCACCCCCACTATCTGGAGCCGCTCCACGGCCCCTGACGGTCAGGCTGGCCGCCCTGGAAACCCACGGCAGATGAAGTGCGGGTGCAAGGGTGGGGGGTGCACAGGATCATCCTTCCCTGCCCTAGGCGGAGGTCTGGAGAGAGGTGGTGGTGAGGGGAGGGAGGGTGGGGGGGAGTTACCCTAGGTCTGCGTTCACACCAGCAGTATGGTGGGTTGGAAATGCCGCCTTTGATCCTCAGAAGTGTTCTCAGATCTCTGGGGGGCCGAGGGCGGTGGGTGGAGTGGAGGCGATCGTGGGGGAGGAGGATGGGTGTATTGCAGAGATGCTGCTCCACGATGCTGGTTACTGTGGAAACTGAGCGGGGGGGGGGGGGGGCTTTGGAATCGGTGGTCATGGCAAAGTAATGAGTGGTTGCCACGACGGAAACACAGTTCTATTCAGATGGATGAGCAGTGAGAGCACAGCACATCCCTGGGCGCTTCACTACACGTGGACGTGAAGGCTGGCTTCTTCACCGTCTTCTTCCTGACTGTTCCAAACCTGACACAATCCTCACGTGCGAGACACCATCAGACTTCAGCAGAGCAATCAATGTGCAGCTGCGCTGCCATAGAAACCAACGCATCCAATAAATACCTGTACTGTAACCTTCCAGACGTTGCAGGAAAACGTACCAACAGTGGTAACAAAGCGACAGAGCTCTGGGGGCACAGAGGAGGAGGTAGAGGAAATGTCCTTGGCCTCTTGTGCCGCTTCTCGCTCCCCCTCTCTGCCTAAAGGAGTCCCATAAAACAAATAATGCTGTGCAGATGCAGACGTTCTGCCCGACAGCCAGCAATATAATAGGAGCAGTATGGCAGGAATGCCTTTGATCCAGGCTTTTATTAAGAAAGCAGCCCCTTTGATGATTTTGCTGACATTTGACGGGGGAACTTTTAAGAGAGCCAGGGATCTAATCAAAACCAGTGTGTTCTTTCCCACCTTTGACTCTGACTTAGTCTTTTCTAACGTGTCCCAGGGGATCTGACAGATCTGCATCCATACTTGGAGAACTTGTATCTTCCAGGGTGAATCAACTAAAACATTCGATTATATCATTATATCAAGGCCACAATCGTTACATTAATGGAGCTCCTCCTATAATTGACTGTAAAAGGGTTAATACTTTATTATATAATACTCTCAATACTTTGAGAGTTTCCTTCTCAAATGGCCAGAGACCTGGGTCTTCTGAAGTTGTTTTTCCCTCCAAATCTCTATAAACGACCACCATTCATCATCAAGAGATTCATTTGAGATGCTGTCAGAAGGTGCAGGTCGACGGTGAGACGGTGGCTGAGGTATAGAGGCTCCTCCCGCCGCCATGAGACGTTTTCTAAGGCCCAGAGATACTCCTCCCTACTCTCAGATCAATCATCTCCGCAGTGACGACCGTGAGGGATGAGCCCAGTGGCCGGGTGTATTTCTGGCGTCTCCCCATTGTCTGCACGCTCACCTGGAGGTCAAGAGGGGCATGGGTCTGCTTGGACAGAAGATTGCTCATTGGGAGGTATACAGTGACCTTTGTGAAGACCTCCAAGGAACAATGTTAACAGCTCAATGAGCAAGCGCAGAATGCCCCCCCCCCCTTCTCCCCCATCCCCGATGCTCTGTCTTGCTAAGTCAACCCATGTCTCTGCAGTGCAGCTTAAAATGTGTGTCAGGACAACAGAGTGAGTCAAGAATGGAAGCAAACACCATCCTCCCCACCCCACCCCCTGACACACACCCTTGCCAAAACAAAGTTATCTTGCTGTACAGTTTATTCCACTCTAAATAACACAAGATAGGGTTTGGGGGTCTCTATAAGAAGTGAGTCATTATAATGAGGTCACAGCCTTTATATTGGCATTATACTTCACACTCATCCGGTATCCTGACAGATAATTGGTAATAAAGCACTGTGCTCAACACGAGATGCAGTGCATCTAAACCCATTACTCGATCCTGTCAGATAAACAGCAGGTCAGTATTCCCAGCTGTGTGAGTCTATCTATGGGTTATTTCCATAACGCCACTGGGAACGAATATAAACCAATACAGCTTCCAGGACTGACAGGTGGAGAGAAGATCGTCAATATGGATGAAATATGATAAGATGGCCTGGTCTCCCAGGCATGATGATTGGAGGAATTTCTCAATTAGTTAAGTCATTGACAGGAGTTTTTTTTTAATGAGTTGAATGTGTTGAGTTGTAGACCTATTGATTATAGCACTTGAGGAGTTCAATGAGTTACTTTTGTTTTCAGATATCATCTGCGTAAAAAATCTTCTCCTTCACACTGCAAAGACTGATAGACTTTTGCATCAACCACCTTAATGGAGATAGAATCAGTTCCATATTATACCAGGGAACCACACCTCATAGAAAAAATGCTCATGGTTTATTGAATGAGAAAAGATCATTTACAAGGATATCTAAAGACACCATTATGGACTGGTACTATTGAATGTTTCCTCATTTCATTCCAAGCTACAATATCATCTGGGTTCACGTCCTTCTCATCCACAACCTAACAACACCGTATCCTCCTTTGTTGTCACATGTGGTACCCGCATGCATTAAATACAGTAGCCATAGGCTATGTACTCCGACAGGGTACTGCATTCCTCTTCCCCACATTTACGGTGAGCTATTTGCTACGCTCTGAGGAAAAGCTGCTTATTAAAGTGCTTCCTGGCTCATGCTTGTTCCAGGGAGGAGACGTGTATCTCTTTCATGTTCTCTCTCTCTCTCTCTCTCTCTCTCTCTCTCTCTCTCTCTCTCTCTCTCTCTCTCGCTCTCTCTCTCTCTCTCTGCGTTTGTTGTGTGGACAACTGGGGCGATCAAACCTTCAGTGCACTCAAGATAGTACCTGTTGGAATGAGCGTCGAGGTCTGCAAACGGATATTTGTGGAATAGAACAATATCAAAGGGGAATGAAATGGACACATTGCACTTGACAAACTCAACTGGAAACATCACTGATATTTCTGCCAGAGTAAGAATCAGCTAGCTCTTTCCTTCTCCCTCTTCTTTCTGTGTCTTCATTTCCATGAGTAGGACTACAACACCCATATGTGTCAGAGCAAGTGTAAGCCGGGTGGCATGTGATGTGGCACGTTCAGAGGTGATTACTGAGTCAACAGCCTCATCACACCAGCAATATGCATGAGAAAATGGAAAGCTACTATGGAAGATGCACCCACAGACCAGGCCATTTAGACAGCATCACCACAGAACAGGAGACCCAGTCAGACAGGATGCTGTACAGGGTTTGGCCACAAATCAAACTGAGCCTGTCAACACATATTAACCTGGCCTGTCTGTTTCTGGCCAAGTTACATGGAAACATGTCATTTATTGTTTAAAAGATTCCAGCTGCATTCCACCGTGGCCTACAACCTTCCTAAGCCTCTTAAAATAGCTATGGGTTGTTTGCAACTGGAGGGTTTAAAGATAAGCAACTGACCAATGATTTTAACCAATCAGTAATGGTTAGTAATGGGGTATGGCAACCCAATTGAGGGTAACACCACATGCATGGTTTGTATATTATTATCAACACATCACTTCATTAAGCGCATTCGGTCTTCTCTGACATTGGCTGCATGTTTGTTTACGTTCCCGAAAGGGCCAATTTCCTTAACAACCCCCATTCCTCAATTCGAAAACAGCACCCCCAACATGTTTGACAATAAGGCCGAACACAAATGTGGCCCCATCAACCCCTAACTGTGTATGGTCTGCAGGAGCCCATCTCCCTCATCCAGAGCACACTCCTATTCTAACCCCTCCATGCTCACCCTAAACCCCATCCCACCTCAATTTCATTAAATGTTTCCTTAAGGGACGAAATATCTTCTCCCCCCCTACCTTCCTGTGGGACGCTGCCCAGAATGGAGCCTGGTAATGGAGCTATCTGTCAGAGGTCCCCACTATCACTCACAGCTACAGCCCTTCCACCACCCTGGGAAGGACATCCATCAACCGCTACCCCACTCAGCCAGAGTCTGGTAATGGAACATAGATCTGTATGGAAATGTCCCCAGAAGCATGGACCTTCTACTAACATCAGGACTGGTGAATACAGCACAAACGTACGTGTGGCTCTTCGAAACTGTACTCAACATAATGCATCAAGATGTTCAGAGGCTTCATGGGGTTGTTAAAACACTAAAAAGTCAGATAAGACGTGTCTTCATAAACAAAATGCAGATGAATAAAATGCAGTGTGTTGTGTTCATGCATTTCTAAGATAGATGGCTGTTGGTTCCTCACTAACGACACTGTACTTTCACCTGGTCCTTTTCAATGCAGCCAAAGCAGTTTGATGGATAAAACCTATTAGCCAGTGTGTAATTGAAAAGATAAAGGCACTTTGAGAGGGACAAGAGGAAATGGAACACAGAGAAAGGTAAATGTGGGCGTTTGGGTGAGACAGAAAGAGAGAGACGGAATGAGTGGCTGGGGGCAGAGAGCTTCCTGAAAGAGGTCCTGTCTTTGTTCTGCAGGTCGTACTTGAGAGAGCGAGTCCCATTGGCCTGGGCCAGTCTGATGGATCTTCGCTATTGGACCATCTCTGGGTTTCTATAGTAACAGGCTGAGCTCTTAACTGAGAGAGAGGGGGATGTAATAGGATGTTTTACAGATGTACTGACAAACTATAATTAAAATGCTGTTCATCTAGCATACAAACAAATGAATAGACATATTGAAGAAAATTTTGCATCATGAAGCTAGACAGCACCTCCCATTTATGATCCAACTTTTCTATACATTAGCATTATTAAGTGACTGGTTGAAGTTGAGTACGTGAGCTATTTAAAGTGTTATTGTTGCCATGAGAACAAAGCTGGGTGTTGTGAGTGTAGTTCCTCCAGGTGTCCTCTGGTCCCTCCTGGCCCAGCCTGCCTCCTCACCAGTCATTGGACAGTGGGCCCTGCAGCCAGGGATGGCACCACCCAGGGATGGCACCACCATATGCTACCCTGGTGGCAAAGAGGCTTATCAAGTGTTCTTCAAGTCTGCACACAAAAGATATATGAATAATAATGAACTCAGAAATATACAAGTCAAACTGTGTGAATGGTTACACTTTTTTTATTATTATTTTTTTCTTACTGGTGACACAGACACACGCACACTTCAATCATCTCTTTATGAAGCATACTGGCAAGATGCCCATGTCCCTCCGTGTGCTCTAATCATTCTCCATCTGTCCCCAAATAGATTTACTCTGGCAAAGTCACCAAGAGGTTGGAGCAGGTTACTGGGCAATAAAAATGTGCTTGTTTGGCAAAACCCTTCTATCCTTACTACCCAGTCTCGTCAACACAGAATACAATGTTCAGGAAACTTGTTCTCACCACAATGCAATATGTAAACAAATGCAATTAATGACATGGATACCAAATCTAACATTTGACTGTACTGTACTGCTCACAAGAGATGGGTCAGCATCTGTCAGGTCTATACTGAGGTATTAATCATGAGCTTATCTTTTCTAATTAAAGGCTGGCTTCATAGCCAGGAGGCGTGATTAAAGAATGGGTGCCAACAAATAATTAACCAAGAAGACTGAACACATTGTATCAAGAACAAAGCTGCAGAAAGGGGTTTCTGCCATGGTAGCAGTGTATTTCAATAATTTAATTCGCCTGACAGCATGTACAAAATCACGTGCAATATACTTAATTTTCCAAGTATATTTGAACAAACAAAATTATCTTCAGGATATGGAATATGTGTTTGCAGGAAAGAAAAAAAACTTAACACAAGAATAATACACAGTTCAACAGCACCCTCTAGTGTTTAATCAAATTAAAGCATTAATGAGGAACACAAAGGACCATGTGTATAAAAGGGACAAAAATTAACATCTTATGTCTTATATGACACTTTCATGCTACATAATAATAATCTCTGGACTGTAAGGGACCTTTTGAAAGCAAAATAGGTACCCTAGTAAAGTGTAGGCCTACTGAAGGGAGCTGTATTTATACATGGTTCAGAATTAATTTTTCATATAACAGATAACTAGCCGTAGATGGACCAATAACCTTGATGCATGAGTCCAGCGGCACGTACAGAATATCCTTGTAAATAACACTGGCCTCGTTACAGAGCTGCAGCAACATCTGTCTCTCTCGCAGGTCATATCTTGTGCAGTTGATAATGTGGACTCTCAGTGTAGATTGTTGTCTAGACACCAGTGCATTCAGGTCTAACGCGGCTCCCTGCACACCGGAGCAGCCCGGGATGAGTCCTCTTAAGTGGACAGCGGTCAGGTCTGTTCCCTGCTCGAATCGAGCCGACACGTTGTGCTTTCTTAAACACCTGTCAAACTCCTCTTGGTTGAACTTTTGAATGTACATGAGCGTGCAGCTGTCCACCCAAACAGAGTCCTCCTCCCACTCCTCTTTATCTTGGTCATTAAACCTGCTCTCAGACCGCTGTGGCCGAGAGCACCCTGCAATCGAGCTCAGAGTGTTATCTGGGCTCGGCAATCCTCCCTGCTCCATCCGAGAAGAACAGCTGTTGGTTCTGTGTTTACCGATTAAATCTTCCCTCAGGGCTTTGACAGCAGTGAAGGGCCCCTCCATGGTAACTCTGTTCTGTTGAAGAGTGCAGATTCTCACTGACCTGTGTGCTGACCGCAGGCTCTGAATCAACGCCTTCGGGGCACTGAAGCCTGAGAGGTTTACCTCAGTGCTGACATAGATGAACACCTGTTGTAAGAGATTATGAGTATCATTATATGAATGGCAAGGTTAGTTTTACTATACACCTTTTATAATACCAATACTTACATCTGTCGTGAATTTAAATACAGTGAGTGTGTAGTCTTTGGGGAACTCCTCATCTCTCATTGATTGTTCTTTTTAACGACCCTCTCCGCATCTGTTGAAAATTCAGTTTTAGTGGGGCTCCATATTTCTTTGAAATGGCTGTATTGATCGTTTTTTAGTTTGTTATTTGACATACCTGCAATATTGTCAAATGTAACGAATGCAACTCCTTTACAGATTGTGGGATACAGTACATTCTGCACGTCTCCTCCATTACTTCTTAAACTCTGAAAATGGATGACCAACTTGTCGACCATCCGATCGCGGGGCAATATATCAGGCACTCCTGACACCACCACAGTCCTAATATCATCCACAACGTCCATGGCGTCCTTGCCGTTTACACCTACGAAGTATAAGCAAACCCGTGGAACAGAGTATTGCATAATTCTATATAAAGCAGTAGGGTTGAAACAGAAGGTCCGTTATTATTTTTAAATAAGATGCTTACCGTTCCAATGACTTTGAAAGGTAGACGGACGCAGACCACAACAAAATGCTGCAGCAGTTTTCTTTTAGTTTCAGTTTCGTCATGAATGTAGAAAAGTGGCGCTGGTGGCGAATGATTGAAATTCAATTCCGACAGGGGGCGCCATCTGCTTGACATGTTGCTCGATTTGACAAGTCTCACCGTTCAAGAAATAAAGATGCTAGTCTTGTGTCTGTCGTCATTGTACAGATTAAAAGGTACTCAGGATAACGTTATCATTTGAGGATAATCGTGCCTTTTAAGAGATACATGGTGTAAGACAGTAATCATGGGTCAATTAACAGTAAAGCCCTGTGTGCATCATAAGTAGCTAGACATTCCAACCTGCAAAAACAAAAATGCAAGACTCCCGGAAATTCCGGGAGACATGGGATGTCTGGATGGAGGTCCACATCGGAAATGACAGATTTGAACACATTTGGTGTAAACATTTATTGGTTTCAAACAGAAATAAAAACAAATCGCACCAGCCAACACTGTACATCTCTCATGAATCCACACATAAATAAATCTAAGGGGGGAGGGTGGACTTTGCTGTGTAAATCAACGTGCACACATCTTTCCAGGGACCCTAATGATGAATGAACATTTCAATTCAAAATCATAGGAATTGGGTGTTTCAACAAAACGGTGTGTAGTTCTAAGGACAGAATTGTCACAATGTTGTGATGAATTATCATAATAATTCTGTTATGATATGCTGTATTTTATCCTAAAACCAAATCAAAAATCAAAAACACAATCAAACCAACGCCTTCTCCTTGTGCCAGTGCAAAGATAACATTCAAGGTGTAAAATGGTGACTGAATAACTTAACTTGGTACAACTAGAATTTTACCTTGGGAGTAGTCCACAATTTACAATTGGCATTGGATGTTTTTGGGCTTGTTGGAGACAGCGGAACCCAAGTTGTGAGAAGGCACACAAAACAATGACTAAAACATTCTGTAGCTGACCGAGTAGGAGACTCTGATGTGGTGTTTACACGGCACACTTGTGGAAGGAGAAGGGCTGAACCACTTCCCACCTTGAGACCTAAACACACTTTTATTGAATGGTGCTTTGCTGATTGAAATGGAACATTTGTGTAACAAATTGAGTCAGAAACCAAGCCGGATCCGACCAGTAGTGAGGAGTACTTACCCGAAAGAGTGCGTGTTCCAGAATGAGCAGTTTTAGCAAAATTATAATCAAACCAAAAACAAAAGTTAGAAACATGCTAACCCCAAATCCATTAACGTTCTCAAGCCAATTTGGTATTGATTAATGTTTTTGTATAGTTTTTTTCTCTTAAACATTGGTACTGGCAGGTGTTTATTTTTGTTCATTCTCCAAAAGTAGGGGTCGGTACAAAAAACAACACATTCTCAAAGCTTCTAGAACCCGTGAAAACCTGTGACGCCAACGCTAGTGTCGTGAGAGTGGGGTGGTGGTGTTGGTGGGGTAGAGCGGAGGTTGGGATGATGTTGGTAGAAGCAGGAAGGGGGCATCAAGTGGCCAGAGAGGAAGGGGGTGTTGAGGGGTGGGGAGGAGGAGGGGGGGGGTTAGGCCCAAGAGCCCCCTTTCCTCCACCTCCCCACCCCCCCGTTTGGCACGCTGCTACTGAGAGCTCGCCCTCTCCACGTCGGCGGTCTCCTCGTGTTTCTTGCTAGTTCGGAGTTTGAAGGTGGTGAGGGGGCTGGCGTGGCGCAGCAGGGCGCTCTGTGCCGCGTGTCTGGAGGGGAACGTGGCCAGGATGGTGTAGGTGGAGGCCAGGTCGCTGCTCTCAGTGTTCCTGTCCCCGTTGGTGCCCTCCTCGGCCGGCCCACAGCGAGGCCCCGGCTGGCCCTCAGACAGCCACCTGATCATGGCCCCTCCTTTGCTCAGCTCCCCCAGGAGGCAGTGTGCCTCGTTGCGGCTCATTCCCTCCGGCAGGTCCGTCACCTCCAGGACTCGACCGTTTACTGAGCAGGGAGAGAGACGGGCACGTCTTCAACGTGACGGCAAAGAAGACACTGGGAATATTCCTTGACAAACAATAACATCAAAATACAAAAACTGACAAGGGCTCATACACTATTACAGAAAAGAATCTCATCCCTAGACAAAATCAGCACATTTCTGGTGCCTACTTTAGGTGCTGTGGTTTCATTTGCCAGGTGCGAAATCTGCCTCGTCTGAGAAATTATTCTGCTTACATTTACAAACACCCACCCCCTCAGCACCTTCAGTGCACAGCAAGCACATTCTCCCCCCCCATAAAGTGAATAAATGGATGCTGTATCAATATTTCTGCCCCCAACAAATGTAAGAATTGCAGCAAAATACAATATACTTTAAATCTCCCTATACATTTTAGTGGTCATTTTTCCAAGTTGAGGATGTCTGATTTGATATAGAGACAGTTCTGTTTGAGTAAGCAGAAGCTGGGAGTGAAACCATGACCATCACCGTCAAGAGAGACCTACTAGCCTAGAGTGAGATCCCTCTCTATTACCTGGTTCACCTACACTGAGATCTGTAGACAGAGATTTCCTGGTGGGCTTCCTCCCTCGGCCCCCATGCCGGACTCCCATGGTGCCCTGTGGGAGATAAGAGGCCTACTTCAGACGTGTGGACTGGGCTGTTTGGGGGGACACTGAGCACTGAGCAGAGAGTCCATACAGCGGGTGGGAACATACTCTGTTGATGCGATGGAGGAAGCCAAGGCTTATGAGCGTCAATGTCCAAACAGATCAAAGCATTGCGTCATTGTGTGTGTTGTCCTGGTTACCAACCTGGTGTCCGGGGAACATGTGTGTGCCGTGCAGCAGAGGGGAGCGGATGGAGGGGTTGTACTGGAGGGGCTGACCCAGAAGGGGGAACCTGGCATCACCTGGACGCGTCGCGATGACGTGACGAGACAAAGAAGCAGTCATGCCACACTTCCCTTTCAAAATCACTTGAACCGTTAACGCTAAGCGGGCTGGGAACGTGAACTACATGCACCCATCCAGGGGCGGTCCTCACCTTGTCCGGGGCCGAAATGTCTGGGGAAGTGGTGCGTCATGATGGGGATGGGCGCCATGCTGGCACGGGGGTTCTTCATGGAGGTGAGGTGCGCCGAGGTGGGGGGCGGGGCCGGGGAGGAGGCGGGGCTGTTCTACACACATGCAGGAGAAGGAGGGGTCAGGGGTGCAGGCTGGAGGGGGGGGGGGGGGACTGGATCAGCACTCTGTGGGTGCCCGGGTGTTGACGGAGAAGGAGGCAGCTGCCAGATACCTGGGAGTTGTCCGGGGGGAGGATCTCCATGGACCTCTGGCTGCGTTGGTGGTCCAGGCTGTAGTATTTGTTGTGTTTCCACTGGGGGGGGGAGTGGGCTCGCGGCTGGTGGTTGGGGGGGAGAGCCAGTTGCATCATCACCATCCCGCTGCCATGGGGGGGCGGGTGCATACCTAGAAGCAAGGGGGGGGGGATCATTCCTCTGACTTAGGAAGGTGGGAGCAGAATATCCTACCCATACACGTGTTCTCAGCCATTACACAGAGCTGTGAGTAATGAAGTACTGTTTGTATAAAGGCCTAGCTCAAATGAGGTGCTCTGCAGGGGTTATTGGACAAAACATTTACGCAGCGACGCACCCGTGTTGACTTAGGAATGATTAAGCTGCCTAGTCGTCCCAAATCCAGTTCCAAGGACAATGAGCTTATCGGTAGCCATCATCCCTGAGCACCCCAAAAGTAGCCAATTAAATGTGTTTACTGGAAACTGAAGGTGAAAGCGTCTGCCGACTTTCCTGGCCCCCCCCCCCCCCCCCTCACCTCATTACCGTCCAGCTGAAAAGGATGCCTCTTTGGTAATTATAATATGAGGATAATAGAAGGTGGAAACGTGGGCAGGAGGAGTCATCTCAAGGGTAACAGAGAAGTGCAGAACTGGTTTTTAGGGGGCGGCTGGCTACACTAACACTTCACACTTGGCCAATAACTATAGCATTGTATACAAATTAATAAAAAAAAACATCTCTACCGAGAAAGTTGTTTAAAAATCCAAGGGTGTTTGAAGGTGACGGTGTGTGTTCTCACCTGAACACTGCTGTCCTGGGTGCTGCTTGGATCCGCACGGAGACGACGCCCGAGGAAACTGCATCTGCTCCGACCCTGGAGGGGGTAAGAAGCCCACCGTCGAACTGTGGAAACACACACACAGTCATCTAGGCTGCCTAGGGATACAATGAGCCATTACCAGGCTTGCAGGCTGCTTGAGGTGTGCCCCTGTAGCAGCTTTGGCCTCTACAGCGATGGATGAAAGGAGAATCCTGTGGAAGCAACCTGGGACTGCAGCTTGTTACATGAAGACAGGCTGCAGCCTACCTAGCACATAGTATATATCATCTTGAAGGCTGCCCCACTAACAAAGGATGCTTTTCGTTTGTGAGGAGGGGGGTGGCGGGGAGAGTGTGACCCCCCTGCTTCTCCTCAGCCCCCTCTCTCTGCAGCTCTAATCCCTCGGCCTGGTCTCTGATTGGTTCAGGGCCTGTGCCCTGTGCTTGCCGGAGGAGGAAATTAATTACATGTTTGTTTTCCCAGGACTGGCACTATTAATCAGAGATAATTACAGACCTTTCGACACTTGAAAACTAACGCTGGAGATGAATATGGGCTGGAGTTTCACAGTTGAACAGCGAACAGGGAGTTGAAGCTGCAGAGGTTCCTGGCCCGCAGAGCGACGAACACACACACACACAGTGGATGGTTTGTGCTGCGTACCTCACGGTGCCAGGCTGACTGGGTGGCATCATGCTGTAGTAGACCTGCATGCTGGTCATGGGCACGGGGCCCTGGCTGGAGTGGCTGGAGAGCACCATGGGCTGAGGGTAGGCCTGCTGAGGGTAGGCCTGCTGAGGGTAGGCCTGCTGAGGGTAGGCCTGCTGAGGCATGCTGGGGGATCCCTGGGGCATGGACACCTGCTGAGCACACCCCAACACCACACTTTGGATCTCGCACTGGATTTGTCACGACAAAACAACGAGTAACTAAGGTGGGTGTGAATTCACCCCTTTTTCAAATTTGGGGGGCTTGGGTTATTCAATTTCCGGAAGGGAAAAATATGCTCACATGAGCATACTAACATGAGTGTGTGTGTGTGCGCGCGCGCGTTTGTGTGTTACCTGATAAGAAGGCATTGAAGGATACTGGACCATCATGCCTTGCATCTGGTTTCCCATAATGCTGTGCTGCTGCTGGCCTCCCACTAGATTGGGATTGGCTGCTTGTTGCAGCCCCATGACACTCTGGTAGCTCTGGGGAGGGTTTGGCATCACGGTCTGATAAGCTGAAGGAGAGAACGAGACGGAGAAGCACACTTGCCGTGACCACTCGCTTTGTCGACAAACAAAGCACACGAAAGAAGGAGGCCAAACAGAGAAACTATTGTCCACGATGAATATGCATGGGAGGACGGATCAGAGATCGCTGTGAATAGGTTTATATTCGAGCAAAAATAGTCGGGCTTTGAAGCAAGTGAATAGGTTGATGCAAATCATGAGATGACTGAGGTTTCCAGCGTGCTTAATGGCTAGAACTGGGATTTGGGAGGCGTGTGTGGGGCGCTGAGTAAATGTCAAGGTGAGGCAGGGGGTGAGGCAGGGGGTGGGGGTGAGGCAGGGGGTGGGGGTGGACCCCTCCTGAGACAGTCATCCTGACGAAGGAGAGGCGTCCTTTTGGAAAGGTGGCGGAATCCTTCATGTCAATGAGGAGAAAGTGGAACGAGGTGATGAAGGGTGAGAGAGAGAGAGGACAAGAGAGAGAGGGAGAGAGAGGGAGAGAGGACGAGAGAAAGAGGACGAGAGAGAGAGAGAGGACGAGAGAGAGAGACAGAGCGAGAGAGAGGACGAGAGAGGGAGAGCGAGAGGCTACAGGGTTGGCTATTTTTACCATCAGTCATCCGCCTCCACTTGCAAACCATGCATGAAATGACTATTATATTAAACTCACACCCTCCTGACAGAGAGCAGTGAAGGAGATGTTTGAGAGTGTTGGCCTTATAACAGAAGAATAAGTGAAGGGGACGCTGCATATTGGGAGACCTTCAAATCAGTAGGACCACCGAGGCCAAAAGAGGAACCCTTGATGATGCCAAAGACACCCGAAGCAGAGGAGTGAGGGGCTGAAAAAGAGACCGGTTCACTGTGAGAATCATAGGCCTCTCAGACAGCGTCCCGGCCCCGGGTTCAGCCTCGCTGGTTCCACCTCCCTGGTTCCACCTCCCTGGTTCCACCTCCCTGGTTCCACCTCCCTGGTATGGCTCTTCTTAGTTCGTTGCTTCCGTTCTTCATCTGGATTCAGGTTCCCATCCCTGCAGCACCAGCCCCGTGCCCAATTATGACCAATACATCTGAAGACTTGATTGCACAATTTGTCCACTCAATCCTCACTTCCAATAAGTTGGTACACCTTTATTTGAAGCATTCCATCTCATCACGGCCAAGTAGCCCACTGTTTCACCAAACGACATCCCCCGGCAGTGGCAAACTTGATGATGCAAGTCGTTGGAAACAGCTATTAGCTGCCGTGTGATTGGCTGGGGAATGGCGGCGGGAGAGGCCGCGTGCTGCAGAGAGTAAACAGCCTCATTTGTCCTCCCGTGACTCGCCCTGGCTCCCCTGTCCGGGGGAGGCTCCTGATTTGGGAGCGGACGGCTGATGGAACGGTTTGGCAGCCAGTAAAAAGATGCGAGCTGGCGCTAACTACCCTGTCCCCCGCGGTGCCGGGGAAAAAAACGGAATACGGAATGAGAACGGGGGCGAGTGCCCGGGAGAGAGCTCAGCTCATAAAGACAAACATGATGGGGGGGGGGGGGGGGGTGGAGAGGGTGAAACAGATGAGGTGGTAAAAGAGAGGGTGTATGAGAGAGAGAGAGAGAGAGAGATAGAGAGACTAGCTGCTGCAGTCCCTAGCCCAACCAGATTGATGAGGAGTGACAGTCTGGAGCCGTAAAATCAAAAAATGACTGCCTGGTACCATATGGGCGAGTGAAAGTGGAGGCTGTGCTTGTGTGTGTGATTACCTGTCGGCGTGGGGGGCAGGGGCTGAGGCTGGCTCTGGGGGTTGTTGTAGTGCACCGGGGTGACAGGGCGATAGTGCTGGTTGGAGTGTGAGTACTGAGCAGGGGCACAGTAACACGTAGTCATCTGACAGAGAGAGAGAGAGAGAGAGAGAGAGAAACAGAGAGACAGAGGGTCAGTGTTGTTCAGCCTGGACTGTACATCTGTACATGTCTCAAAACATAACTAGGGCAACACTAGACCAGGAGCTCCGAGGTTTGACCTACCTGCTGAACAGGCTGCTGGATATAGGTCTGCTGCTGCATGACTGGCTGGCTCACAGGAAGGCCAGGGGTGGGGTAGGCCTGGGCCTGGCCGGGGGGGCCCAACATGAAGCCGCTCTGCTTTTGGGGTGCCTGGAGGACCACCTGGGTGGGGTACATGGTGGTGTGGGGGTCGGGGCCCTCGCCGGACGCCTGACGCACCAGGCTCATGTGGCTGAACTGAGCACCCAGCCCGTCCTGTTGCTGCACAAGGACACACACAAGCACACGGTTCATGGTGGAACCCAGGAAGACCAGGCTGCCAACTGGATCACCCCTATCATCTAAGAAAAGCTGTTCTGTCGGAAGCGTTTTTACTCGTGGATTATTTAGCCCTCAGCATCTGGTGGGATCAATTATTCAAAGCAGTTTCCACTCCTTTAATTAGTCATAGAGGGATATCTTCGGTTTGAGAGAAAAAAAATAAAAAAATAAAATGAGGTCAGAAAAGAGGTCATCAGAAAGCATGATCCAAAAGGGTGGTTGGGGTGTGTGTGTGTGTGTGTGTGTGTGGGGGGGGGGGGGGGCTCCATATGGCTTCAAATGTAAACTTGGTGTACACGCACCAACTCGACACAGAAAACCCCTAATAAGGACTCATGTCTACATGTGGCAGTGTGCGTTTGTCTGCCGACTCGTTAGATAAAGGGTCACCACACAGCAGGACCCTACGTTAGCATTCGACAAGGTGCTCAAGGAGGCCTAAGGACATGGATGAGGAGAGAGAAGAGAAGGATAGGTACCACAGTGTATTGTTGGTTAGGGTTGACAGGCAGGTACTGAGGAGGAGGAGGAGGAGGGTAAGAGATGGTTGAGTACTGGAGAGGCTGAGCCGAGGACTGGAAGGAGCGGGGCGGCTGGTGGAGGAACAGGAGACAGGCACAGGACACAGGAACAGGACACAGGAACAGGACACAGGAACAGACAGGAGAAGGAAGACTCCGTGAGAGAAGGCAGAGGTTCAAACGATGGGAGGGCTCAACACCAGATCGACACACGCACTCGCTCATCATTACCACACAATTGGAACAACAGTCACCATATTCAGCGATGAGTAATGTGATAATGATGAATGCTCTACACATCGCCCTACTGTAGGACACAATGGCCGTGCTTCTGCGAGGAATATGATGTCAGAGGCTACAGAAAAAAGACTGACAGACGTTTCTACTTTGAGAAAAGGCTCCTATCGAACAGAGACAGCAGAGGTGGGTTCATGCAGAAAAGACCTCGGTCGAAGAAGAAACAACGTGCGTACATCACAAGCACTTAGAGTCCTTGTCAGATCGTATCAGTGTTGTAACTGGCTCTCTCCTTTCCTTCCCTCTGTGCTTTCAGGAGCTGTCTCAGGCCAGAGGCAGCCCTAACTGACTGTTTATGACTGGTACGCTTCTTCTACATTGGTGGACTGCGGCAAACGCCTCTGTCCTGGAAGGCCTTATTAAAAGCAGCCAGCCCTATTCCACCCTGCTGAGAGTCGTTGGGAAGAAACGGCCTGTGTTGATGGTGTCTGAGGCACTGAAGCATCCAGGAGGCAGGGGTGTTGGGGGGCAAGCAGATGCACACCAAACTGACCTGGGAGAGGAGGTGATTGGCTGGGGGGTGGAGGGCAGCGGGGGCTGGAGGAGGGGGCTGCTGGGTCCTGGCCTGCTGGGAGCTGCTGCTGGAGGGGTTGTACACCACGGGGCTGCCATCTGGGTTCACAAAGGGCTGGCCTACACAACAGGACACACACTCGTTGAGATGGATCCAGAAATGCATCAATACATCCTGCTGAACAATCCTCAAAATGTTTCCCCATTTAAAAAGGTTTAATAACATTGCGTGATAAGCAAAGAGCTCAATAATATTTAACTCCAACCCTTTGAAAGTGGAGATACTGAATGACTACACCATGCTTCCTCATTACATGCTATGGAACAAACCGGAATAAGCAGGCAGCAAGTACAAGATGAATGAGTAGTGTTAGTTTTACAATGCATACATCTGGGAAAAATACATAAATGGGATGATATCGGATCCCCCCCCCCCCCCCCTAAAAAAAAAAAAAAAAAAAAATGGTACACGTTGAACCAAATGCAAAACATGACACGGTACAACCAAACACAGCCAGCAGCACACAGAGAGGCTGCCCTGGCCTCAGGTGGGACCAGCTCAGTGAGATGGGAGGAAGCTTGGTTACATGGTACCAACCTGTGTGTGGGTTGACCAGAATACTGCCAGGCGGTATCCCTGCGGCTTCCAGCGGAAGCAAATAGTAGCTAGCGTTAGCAGCGGCCGGGGCCGGGGCCGGGGCCAGGGCCCCCCTGCCCCCTTCGTACTGCCCGGGGCAAGTACTGCCGGCGGTGGGGTAGGGGACGGGAGCGCCAGGGCCGGCTTGGGTTAGAGCTGGGGTAGGCGGGGGCAGTTGGGGACGAGAGAGCGAGCTTGTCGAGGAACCTACACTACCGGAAGATTCTGAACCTGTAAACAGGGAGCAACGAGAAGAGCTTTACCTACAGACACAAGAGGTTAGCATGCTTAGAAGGCTTCTACAGGGGGGAAGGGGGGACTTCCAAGGGCACATCCAGGCAGGGTGTGTGGGCAGGGGCGGATATGGAAGCATGAACGGCAAGAATAGAATTTGCTACATATCTTCTACGGACTTGCAGGCCTAGGAACATGCAGTTAGTGTGTTAATTATGCAAGTGTATGAGTGTGTCATATTTCCGTTCCTGCAGCGCACTGCTAAAGACCATTTCATGGATCTCCCCTAAACTTTTCTCTGATGTCGGACATCAAACGTATCAGAAGTGGGGAAATCAAACGACCAAAACCAATTAATTCAGACTTGTAATGACGATGCAATCTATCAGGTTTGTAAAGATGGATACAAAGAAGCTAGAGCACAGTTTGTGTGCTGGTGCATGCAGGTTGCTTTTGAAGGGGCGTTTCAACCCTGAATGATGGGTTTCATGGAGAGATGAGCACATGACAGAACTAACAGGCACAAGATGTCTTCCACTGCAGCACACACTCTGCTGTGCAAAGTGATGGTGCCTAGCCTCGTCGTAAACAACTTCAAAACAACCCGAGCAACAAACAAAAAAGAAGCTGGGTGCAGTGCACTGTGAAAATGGTATTGCACCCCCCAAAATAAAAACACGATATAAAATCCTTTGCATGATAGTGAAGGCAGAAAAAAAATAAAACTAAAGTGGATTGAAAGCTGAGAGAAAATTGGTCTCCTGTCTCTCATCCATCTCCATTTTTTACCAGGATGCTCCTCACAAGCACACAGTGAGAAAACCATTTCAACCATCTCATCCGGGAGGAACCTCTGTATTACAGTGGAGCAAAAGTTATCCCAGCGGCTCTAAGAACTAGTAAAAGAAAATGAAAGATGCCGTCTTTGTCATAGAGAAATGTTTCTGTCGATGGACTTACACAACTGTTAGAGGAAAAAAATGAGAGAATTCTTCACTGTGGTGTGTTTACAAAGCATATTGGACAGGAGGGGCATGGTGGGGGGGTGGGTGGGTTGTCATGGATACGGCCCACCATGTGTGCGTGAGGGGCTTCTCCACTCGCCTGTCTTGGAGAGGCGCCCCGTGCCGGTGCTCTTGCTGCTGGCTGTGCTGTCCCCCCGGATCAGGACCGAGATGCCGCTGAAGCTGCTGGCCTTGGTCATGGCCGGACGCAGGTTCCGGTTGGAGCTGTCAGAGTCCGTGCTGCTCCAGGGCCGTGGGTCCGAGTACTTGGGCTCGTTCTCCGAGCTGCTCTGGCGGCTGTTGCCAGAGCGACCATCCCTCAGTCTGGGGGGGGGGGGGGGGGGGGGGAGGGGGAGCGAGGGGGTTTGGTTAAATGGATCAACAGTGTCCAGTGTCTTCTGAAGAGGTGTGGTGCTCTGCTCTCTGCTCTGCTCTCTGCTCTGCTCTCTCTGCTCTCTCTGCTCTGCTCTCTCTGCTCTGCTCTCTCTGCTCTGCTCTCTCTGCTCTCTCTGCTCTCTCTGCTCTCTCTGCTCTGCTCTCTGCTGGGACATACCTGAAGATCTGCCGCCTCTGTTGCGTGCTGATGCAAGCCTCTTCTTCATGCATCCTGGGTGGACATATAAAAAAAATAAAGGTTAGCTCGCTAGAGGGTTATGGGAATGTAACCATTCATTCATTCAAATAACTATAACACGTTGCAGTAGATAGAAACACATCACGCATCTTGATCTGACTGAAACACTTACCGTCTGTCTAGATGAAAATGATCACCCTGAGGGAGAGAGAAGAAAAAAAGAGACAACTTGATAATGATGATACTTACTTAACATACATCTTTTAATGGAAGATCATGATAGTACATGATAATTAGGTGTCATATCACTCAACCGTAAATCTTGATCAAGTACACAAAAATAATGTACAGTATTCCTGGTATTCACAACTGGTTTTACTATTAGGTGGTACACCATTTTCCCCCAAATTCTCACATCTTGTGCAAATATCCTATCTCTGGCTCTTTGGTACTCCTCCTCTCTCTCCTCAATAGATTTGCTTCTCCTGTCGTCTTTCAGGCGCATTCGTATCTGCAAGGACATGCACAACTTAGCAGCTGTGGCTGCGGCACCAGATTGTCACGCTTTCACAAACATGTCACAGAGAGTGACGGTGCAGACAAACACCTACCATGCTGTCCTCCCGATCAAAGCTGGAGCTGTCTCTCTTCAGGATGTAGCGCTTCTGAAAGTCCTCGCTCTTGTCGTCTTTAATGTGTTCTGAGAATTTCTGATCCGGGCTGAAGGAGAGGATTTGTACTGTTGTTGTTTCGCGACATTCTTTTGACAATAAATAAAATGTTTTTCTAAACATTCAGCTATTTGTACTTATTAAATATGTACTACTGTGTACTCCAGCTTGTTAGCCGTTTTAAATTCATTAAATCTAAAACCAATTCCAAAAGGACTTACATTCTTGTATTGCTAGTTTTGTTAATGATGACCGATTTCCCTGTTGGATCCACATTGTGATCCATCCCAAAGTATGCTGCGACTCTGTGTAAGAGCATTCTGTGGTACGATGTCATGGGAGGAAACTTCCTCTTCTGGCTTCTGGAACAAACAGAAGGTTGGTCTATATGAGGCTCCGGTATGTAAACAAACATCAACAGAATGAATTTGAATTTAACTAGATTTATTTATATTTTTTCACTTACTCGTTATTGTTGATAAAATCCAGAATGTCCTGTTCCAACTTCAACAGCATCATTCTGTCTCTGTAACATAAATGGTTAAAAAAGTATTAATTGACATTGCATAATAGAAATACAATTGCCATTAGTCACAATGCAAGAAAATAGTTCAAGAGATGTTGCCATAATAGTCACAGAGTACACATACCTAGGGTTGTTCTTTAATGTATTGACAAGGAACTCATGGAGGTCTATGCCAGTGGAGTCTGTATAGTCTTGACTGGAATCTAAAACATAAGGCAAAACTTGGTTCAATACAACAACAGTGAGAGTGTGTGTGTGTGTGTGTTTGAACAGTGCTTTAACAAGATTCCATTTTCAATATTTTTCCCTGAAAGCTTCTAGACATTTCTTCTCTTGGGAACCCAGTTTATTAGCTTGCTCTAGGCGCTTCTGCGATCTTAGTTCGGTGGTCTCTCATAGCTACATGCTGTGTTTGCAAAGGTTTCTCTTGTCTGAAGACAAGGTTGTTATTTCCCCTTACTGAGAAAAGTCCAACTGTCCTTTCCAGCCCCCCCCCGCCCACACACACCTCTTGACAGCATTTTCCGAGGCATTTTCTCTGGCTTCTCCATCTTGTCGCAGCTCTTCTCCTTTTCTTCTTCATCCTTGGAAGACACTTCCTCTTTTTTAAACGACTGTGAGATTTGAATATGAATTCTATCCTGGAGACAGAAGGGGGAGCATTAACGTTATTGTGCACGGTTAAAGAGGAATTCAGACAGTCATTAATAATAGACATTTTGGAAATTTGCATTTAATTCTCGGCAATCTCTCTCCCTTTCCCTCGGTGGGAAGTTAATTAAAAATGGGTTTCTAAAGTGTTCTACTCAGCAAACAAGGACACCCCGAATACGAGCACATCTCTAGTTAAGCTGGCTGGGTTATTACAGGAAATGTGTTTAAATAAGAATTTAGGAAAACCTCACAACGTCTGTTGTGATAAGCCTTTATACATAATCGCCTTGCCAATTAATGTAAGGATTAATCTTGTTGATTTGGCACCTTAAAAAAAAAAACTATTTGGAGGATGATCAAATAATGGCCTTTTTTTTCTTATGACAATAACAATGTTTTCTTTCGTTTTTTTGTTGCTAAATTCAACAATTATTCTGTGAGATGTTCCCTTGAGCTTTAAATTGGCCTACTCCTCCAATTTAGTATCTGTAAATTCTCCAAAACCCTGATTGACATCATTCAACCCCAGTAGACTTTTCCTCTCATTCTTGTCCATCTGCACCACAACAACACCTTGAAGACTGGTTTCCTGAGTGGCCAGTGAAGGATTGATTCGACCCCTCTTCTCCACCACCTCCTCTTTAACCCTGAATGTCACTCCCACAGCTGAAGCTCAGGTTTGCTTTATTGTTGTTAGAACAAAATGGCAGCTGAGTGGCCGGATGAACACAGGTCATTTCGACGCAGCACCTGGTTTTGGGAGTGACAACTGAGCTTGTAGCCAGGAGGACTAGGCCTTACTGAGACAGGTGCAACAACCTCACTTACTAGTCAAGGACATGACACTGATTAAAGAACAGTTTTCCTTCAACACCAACAAGGTTCTCAAGTATCTCTTTTATTGGATTTACTGTCACACCAAAATAGATGGATATTTGTATTTTACGAAATAAACCTTAAAATATGCATTGAATACCGTAAAAAAATGTTTTAGGGTGAAGGGAAATTCGATTAGAGGCATAATACAAACATTTTGCTAGAAGAAATGCCATTTTCCTCTCTGAGAAATCTTGTCTCAAAGGAACAGGTGGAAACATCCTAGCTGAGGGAAATATCTGTGGAGCGGGTATTCAATTATACCAATCCACATACCCTCTGTCGCTGACATGTGAAAATTGTATTTCCCAGAGATGATTGATGTGAGTAATACCACACAGTAATACTATACACACACACACACTCACTCACTCCCGCGGTGGTGGGGGAAACAGTAGTGGAAGGTGGTAAGGTTTAGTGGTGACTGCATGGAGGCGTGGTCCACTGAGAAGAGAACCAGCACTGTGACACCAGCAACATGAGCCAGAGGTAATAGGGGGGGGGGGGGGGGTTGGTACAGTTGCTACTTGGTTTTGACAGAGCGTGTAGAGAGCCAGAGTTCCTGATGTCGCTACACTGCAGCGGTCCTGCAGGCTGGTGTCCATGTACCATCTCCGCAACGAGATAGCGCTAGCACTGTGCTGCAGCCCTGAGTGGGGAGGAACATTTGGCATTCACACGGACGACATCCCATAACTCCCATCTGCTACCTCAGACCGCGGCCAAGCTGATCGAGCTCGTCCACTACATTCAACTGGCCCAGTGAATAAAGATGAGATCAAGTGTCCCTGTGTACATGCACTGCCATGTTTACATTCAGACGTTTCCTATGACACCAAATGTGAGCGAGGGGACTTGATATCCGATTTACCTGAGGTTCTGCAGGCAGTTGGGTAACGGGAGGAGGAGAGGACTCTTCACAAACAGCCAGGCTCCGCACTAACTTTAACTTTGTATTGGACTGGGGGAGGGCGAAGACGCATGGAGTTAAAGGGATTCCTGATTTGACTGAGAAAGCTTCCAACTCAACACACACAGAGAACGGTGACAAGTCCAAACACAAAGCACAGGGTGGACACAGCAAGGCCGGGGAGCAGACAGTGTGCATGAGACAGGGGAACGTTTCCCCAGACCACATGGTCAGCGGGATCACGTGTCGTTCCCTTCAGCAGCTCAACTCATTTGTTCTCTCTCGAATGTCATGACAACCATGCTGCCTACAAAGAGTGCAGGGTGGGGGGGGGGGGGGATTGCCAAATACATCAGTCATTTTAAGAGCAGGCAAAATCTAGGATCTCCTCAAAAATGATGAGGCTAATTAATCTTAACCGACAGAAAATTGCAGAAAAAAAATAAAAATAAAAAGTGGGAGCAAAACCGGTGGGGCTCCAAGCAAAGACAAGCATCTCTACATGCGTCTCAACTGTACCTTTGACCTCTTCCCGGCCTGCCCAGGTGACAGAGCGGGCTGCTGCTGCTGCTGCTGGGAGGGCAGCAGCGGAAACAACAGACCGAAGAGAGGGAGAATACAGAAAGAAGATTTGAAAAGGTGTTCCTCCCCAGCACAGGAGGAAAAGGTTACATGAATACAGATTTTAGGGGGGGGGGATAGATGCATGTCAAATCATTACCCCCCCCCCCCCCCCCCCCCCCCCCACCCCCCCCCCCCCCCCCCCCCAAAAAAAAAAAAATTGATGAATTGCAAATCAAAATGAGCCACAACAACTTTATATTCTTTCAGCAGTGAGAATAGAAGTGGATGAGCTATCAATGCACAGCAAAATAAAAGAAATACAGAAAATAATTGACAACTGCCTGCTTAGCCCACCCGCTGTGCCCTGTTTCCTTGTCGAGAAGAGCAGAGGACTGTTCTGAGGTGAAGAACGGAGCAGGGAGAAGCCAAGCGGGAGTGAGACTGTGTGTGTGTGTGTGTGCGTGTTTGTGTGTGTGTGAGGGAGAAAGACAGCTCAGTGCCTCTGTGCTTCATGCACCAGCAGTCGTGTGTGCAGTGTGTGTGTATGTATGTATGTATGTATGTATGTGTGTGTAAACAGACGGTCTCTCAGTGGCAGCCTGAGAGAGGCTGGCAGGAGGGAGGGAGGGGAGGTAGGGGAGGGGGCTGACAGGAGCTGTTGTCTGAACTAGAAGCAGCCGTTCTCCTCTGCACTGTGTGTGTGCACACTCGAGGACTTGGTCCTGACGACACCTGCTCATGCCCTCTAAAAACCAAGCAAAGGACACATCCCTGCCGGGCCCCAGGGCCAGATAACAAGAATAGAAAATTGAAATTGAACGTTCACATTTAGTGGTCGTGTGACCGACGAGGAGCACGGGGCGCAGGGGGTGGGGGGGGGGGGCGGACAGTAGGTAATATGTATCGGTGAGGGGAACGCGTGCACTTTGAGCGCACCACTAGACCAGCTAATTGAGCAACGCGGAGAGGGGCGCAGTGAACAATGTGAGGGAGATAAGAAAGCGCTGGAGTCAGCACAAACGCACCACGAGGCACCTGCCGCGCTCAGGGAAAGTGCCAGAGGCAGATGGCGGCAAAGTCACAGAGCCTCGCCTCCCCTCCTTCTCCTAACCCCCTCTCTCTCTCCCTCTCTCCCTCTCTCCCCCTTTCGCTCTCCCCCTCTCCCTCTCGCTCTCTCTCCCTGCTCTGCTCCCATTCCGTCTCTCAGGGTGACACACAGGAAGTTTGCAGATAAGCCAGGATTTGAGATCAAGATGATCTGGCTTCCTTCTGCCTGGCTCCAGCCACCAGCCTGGCCTGGCCTGGTTCCTATATATACACTCCTGTGGCCTGGCTGTCTGTCGCATTATTATTACTTCCCCTCCCAGACACAGCCCCAGTTCCTCACGGACAGACAATGATCTATTAAAACATCAAAAAGATCCTTTATTTTCATCTCTAAAAAAGAATTTGAATGGCCGGTTTTCAGTGTGATTGATTCAGATTCATTAGCAAGTCAAAGCCCTTTGAGGTCAGACTTCCCTTTGTAAACAAAAAATAAAATAATAAATCTGCCATAACAACTCCCTGACAAGACCCTTTCTTAATTCCCACTAACCCAAAAAATATATCAATAATAGTAATAGCACACTGAATGACATCTGAGGGACTCTAATGACTGCGGCCTGTGCCGCTAAACTTAAAAAGGTCTCATCATTTGTCTGGGGAGAGAACAGGCTTCTTGTCGCTGGCCGTTTACCTGTGCCTCCCTCTTGTTGTCGCGGTGGCTCTCGTCTCCGTCTGACCCGTTGGGTTCCGTCCTCTCAGACGTGCTGGCGCCCGCCTGGGGCGTGGCGTCCGTGTGCGCCGCCTCCGACACCCTCATGGTGTCCGTCTGGCCCTTTCCAGTAACAGTATCAGACATCCTCATCAGACACGCTTACTGGGAGGCTTCACCAAACGCTGGGAACCTGCAGGACACCACACACACACACTGCTTTTCTCTGCTGGAGACACCGGAAAGGGCAGCAAAGTACAGCAGGCAAACACGCTGAATTAAAAGAAAAAGATGGCCAGTTCGGAGAACCAGCAAGCAGGGAAAAGCTAAATATATATACAGTATTGTTTTAATGTATCCGTCATCAGGGAATAGGGCGACCTATCCATGTCAAAGGGGCTGGCGAGGGAGTCAGTTCTTGCTACTAATTATGCAGTGGGTTCTATGCAGTAGCAACGTCGAAGGAGGGGGAGACATCTGGTACATGAGAGCTATGATTAATGTGTTAATTAGCGCACAGCCCATCTGATTCACTGTTTGACACTTGAGCACAGCGAGACACACACACACGAGAGAGAGAGAGAGAGAGAGAGAGAGAGAGAGAGAGAGAGAGAGAGGAGGTGGTGTGTGGCTTTCGCGGCGACAAAGGCGAAGAAGTCCAACCACCATTTTCATCAGATTTATAATCCACCCCTCTCCACCGTCTAGCTGTGTGAATGTGTTTATCAACTCCTCATACATCCACCAGCCCTCCCATTTTCCAACCTCCATTACATCTATTTGGCTAATGAGTGCCTGTTTCTGCGGGAGTGATGTGTGAGCAGTCTGAAAGGCCGTACGGCGAGTGGAACTTGATCAAGATTAAATTGTCATCTGGGAGCGGTGACAGTGGGTGAGAAACCCTCCAATGTGGCAATGCCAGTTCCTTTCTATTGGTCTGGGTAATTGACTTCCAGCTAAGCATAGGATCTATTCTGACACTCAGACACAGCACGCCCCGGTTCAAGCTGACTTTGAATAGCTGTCGTTTTCGACGGGGGGAGGGTTCAGGGCAGAGAGAGCCCCCACACGTACTTGGTGCTGCTGGGCCGTGGGCGAGGTGACGTCCCGCTGGTGCGAGGGCTGAACCCTGGGTCCCTTTCGAAGCTGTCCGCCGGGTTGTCACTTGTGCTGAGCCTGCCGCAAGCTCTGAGAAAGAGTCCCATGTCCCTATCGCCGGGCCTGAACAACGACCACGCTGCTGCTGCTGCCCTCCAAGCTGCTCATTCCCCTCAGAGGCCTGTCACAGAGAGAGAGGGAGAGAGAGACACAGAGGGAGAGAGAAGGGGCAGGGTCAAAGGGCATGCTCTTTCAAGACCTGCTACTTCAGGATACAGGGTTATAGGTCACTGACAGGCCGGTCCACGTGGACCGGCAAAAGATCACAACTGTGTGTGTGTGTGTGTGGCTGTATATAAATCCTGCATGAATAGAATCAAGAGATGGGATGAAAGCAGTGAACTCTGCCAATGGCAGCCATGTAAAACGGAGCATTAAGCTTTCTGTCTGCAGCAACAGATTTATCAAAAAAAATAAAAAAAGGAGACCAGCCAGCATTTTTCAATGAATACGCAATGATATCTGAAATACCAATTTGCGTAAGTCGTCTGCAGCCAGTAACACCCTTCAGACCAGCCTTTGGAAAATAGACAAGGCACACTGAGCTCCTTCATTCTTCATGGCTAGGCCACAGAGGACCATATTTGCCCAGGCTGGCTCCCTCCCCTCTTTCCTCTCCCTCCCCTCTTCCCTCTCTCCCCCCCCTCTCTCTCTCTCTCTCTCTAATCTCCATGCCGGCTCTGGAGGCCGGGCAGAGCGCCATTGCGCTAGTACCTGGTGCCAGTCCAGGCTCCCGGTCCGACACACCGCCCTGGCATGGAGCCGCATGCTAGAGAAAGGTCAAGTGGATTCCTGCTTTACTTTATAACCCCCCCCCCCCCCACCCCACCCCCCCCGAGGTCTGAGGTCAGACTGACTATAGGACGCTCTCAGACGACTACAGATTGGGCTGTACTCCCGGCTCCAGTCATTTCTCAACACCGACGCGACTAGCGTACACGGGTGGAGCGGTGTGCCGCGTGAGCTTCCTGCAGGCTGCAGAACACCGGCAGAGAGCTGCATACTGATAGCCTATCACAGCAAACATCCAGTGGCAGCGTGCTGAGGTGACTGTGAGCCCGGCCCTGGGAGGACAGGGGGGAGCTTAAGAGAGGGACAGGAAGAGGCGGCAGGGTTCAGGAGATCACCAAGTGTCACTGTCAGTTCTGCGTCGGTGACACAGGGGAGAGGGAGTCAGTGACAGGGACAGGTGGCCCCCGCGCATGTTAATGGACCAGACGCACGCAAGCACGTCGACAAAAGCAAGCCGCTTCACCGCGAGCACAAACGCACACCCTCGCATACATAAGCGCCGATGTGCAGATGTATGACGTTTATACACAAAACCCTCCGCTGTTTTTTCAAACCCCACGGATAATCTTTTGTCTCCCTTCACTAAAACAGAATCTCATCTGTATTTCAGAGGAGCGCTGGGAGGATGAACCTTAAAGAGCTTCCCTGAGGCATTGTTCTCTGTCAGAAGCCCCTCTTCAAACTGCCTTTATCTACATTCCCATAGGTGGGTAAGTACTATGTACACACACACTTACTTTAGAGTCTCTCCATTTGCCTGGAATGAATTCTGAAAAGTCTACAGTGGAGGTCAAGGAGGCCAGACGCAGAGCCAGCGGCGCTAATCACACACCTGCTCTAAATGGACCACTCTACAGCAATTATGTCTGTTGGAGTCAGTGAATAGGGAATAGCTCCACCGCCGTGCGCGAGGCCGTTCATGCACCGGGCCAAGAGCGAGCGACCCCCACGCTGCCCACCCCCCTCCCTCCCTCCATTCTTCGCTGACCTTTCCATCCTACGCCCCCACCACACAGCATGCACACTTTGCCGAGGGCTGGGGGCTGAGGAGAGCTGGTTGAAGAACCGTTCTGCAGAGCCACAGAACAAATAGATCTGCGGCGAGAGCACCCGGGGTTCCGAGCAGATGTGGAGTGACGGGAGACAGACAGAGCCCAGCCTGCAGGGCGGGGGAACATCAGGAGGGGAACCGCACACACAGATGCTCCTCCTGTGTGTGTGTGTGTGTGTGTGTGTGTGTGTGTGTGTGATGGAGATCAACAGCTCCAGAACAGAACCCAGATAAGGCATATCTGCATTGCTCTATGTGGGCTGAGCCTACAGGGGGGTCATGAGCTCTGCTTGTATGCTGTCTCTTGCACTGACGAGCACGCACACTACAAGTTGTGTTACACCAGCAAAGACTTAAACGTCATTATACAGGTTTAGGTTAATTAGTTTGCGTAACACAAGAGGAATAGTATTAATGGGCTACCACAGCTCTGCCTATAAAAGCTGATTACATGATACAAAACGCATCACACATTTACTGTTCAGACTGACAGTTACTGTTACAATCTGTATTGGCACAATACAATTTAGAATCCACCCCACTAAAATGACAAGATAGTAAAATTACTGAAAGTATATTCACATGATATGATTTCAACGTCCACACAAGGAACACATCAATGAGATATCCTCATTAATTTGTACCATTAGAATGATTAGTTTATTGTGAAAGTCAATGGTAGAGGCAAACAGACAGACATCATCAAGTGAGCTAGATTAACGCATCTGTGGTTTAGACTAATTACTGCTGCTCGTAAGGACTTTAATAGCAGTCCTCAAGGAGTACGGTAATCGATATGATTGATTTCAATGTTACACTTAACTTGCTTTATAATCCCATATCTTTCAACAGGGTTTGCTAATTGCAAATGAGGAGCGGCTGTCGACATAGATAATTGGACCTAAATCTCAGAGCAAAAACAACATTTAATTTCCACGCCTGTCGAACTAATTTCAGGTATAAACTATTATTGCCCAACAACATATTGCAATGTACAACACATCGAATTAACAGTAAAACCACGAAAGAATTAATCGCTTGTACCAGAATGCTATTTTTCAGGAAGGTGTCCAATTAGGCGGAAAAACTATAAAAGGGGGAAGTAGAGCACAGATAGTTATGATCTACAGAGAAGTGCGATACATGCATAATAGCGCTGCGTCGGTAGTCATTAAAACCATATCAACACACCTGCACAACAAACGTGAAGACGGAGAGAGCCGGGCCAGCTCCGGCGAAAAACAATGCAAGCTTCTTAATGGCTTATCTATGCTAATGAGCGCACTTATGGAGAGACAGGCAGAAAAGCACTAGGAAGCGGAGCCGCAGCTTCAGTTCACTCACAGGCAACCTTGCGTTGCTTCATTAAAAACAGCCATTAGTACCATGGCATTAGAAATATATTGCCTGTCAGATAACATTTGGCTGTCCGGAGAAAAAAAACTAACCCCCAAACAGCACTCATTGTAGTAACACAGCGTTATCCATGACTGTACAATGTCAGCTAAGAAAAAATAAAATAAAAATAAGACAGAAGTCAATGATGAAAATAGACAAAAGAGACAGGAGATAATGCAGTCCGTCTTTCTCTGTAGACAGGTATAAGTAGAAGTAAAAGAACATGGAAATAATAATTTACCAGAGGCATTACATTCTACCATTGCCCCAGACAACCTCACCACTCCCTCACCTATAGTAAAGCGCCAATCTAGCCTTGCTGTTACACAGGACCTACCTGCCACACACTCGCCCTCATCATGTCCACTGGTTGAGGCGGGTTTAGTTTCCATAGTACAGGAGGCAGCATTTGCTGAAGGGAGGGAAGCCGCTTGGAGCCAGCTCCCAGGCAGCAGCCTCTCGTAGGCTTGCGTGTGAGAGTGTGTGTGAGCGTGTGTGGGTCGCGGGGGTCTACCTGCCAGAGCCCATCACCCATCCACTCGGCCCCAGCCTCAGAGACAGTGCCAAATCAACAGCTGGCCTCTGTGATGTCAGCTCCAGCTCAGCCACTCACAGCAGCCTGCAGCACAGCGCAGGCTAAATTGGGCTCTTCATTAACCATTCTGTTGCCCTGCCGTAGTGTGCGCTACTAGTGGAGAGGAGAGGAGGCGTTGGGACGGGAAACAGGAGTCAGGAGCAGAAAAGGGTGGATAGATAGAAAACGGGAGAATGAGGGGATGAATGAGAACACCGGAGGAAAATGAGTGGTGAGGGACAGATAGGGGAATGGAGAGATGGAAGAGACAGGGGGAAAAGGGCAAAAATAAGAACAGAAAAATGACAGTGTGGCAGCGTGTTGGGCAAACAGTGGAGATTGGAGATGCCTTCATGGAGCCAGTTCTGATGGCCCAGGTGGGCACGCGATGGGAGGGGACAGCCACCAAGAACACCGGCTGTTCATGGTGCACCTTGCCATTACAGTTGGCACACACTGGCTTTCGACAAGACCGGGCAACAACAACCGCAAATGTGCCATTCGATAGCACTAGTAAAGTGCTCTGAATGACTCACATTAACAAAGCAGGTCTAAATGACCATGATACAGTAGTTTAATAAAGAGAAGCATAGGAAGAAAATATGCTAAATAAAGATAAGGTTGTCAACTTCTGAGGATGAATATAATCGAGACAAATGTTGACTGCTGTTTTGATTGTTTAATTCGGTTCACTCCCTGAGCCCTTAGAAACAAAAGCTATGATAGACAAGCTGGTGGTGTGTGTGTGTGTGGGGGGGGGTCCCCTTGTCCCTTAGCAACAAGAGCAAGTCACTGACAAGTGATCTGATCCAATTCTGTGGCATTCGTTATGCTCACATTATTGTTGCTGCGCATCTGATGAGAGCCAAACAATATAAAGACTTTGCGATACAGAATAAGAGGATTATACTATTTCAATGATAACCATATTGGTGGGAAAAATAAAGAATGCCCATTCTCATGAAAAATGTTGATTTCCCCTGAAAACCATTGAATTATTAAAGCCTTCACTTTAGAGAAATCAGACTACTGCAGCATCTCCAAGCTTATCAATACTTAATAACTCCTTAAATTCCAAATGTCCTACATCTATCACTGGAAAAGGTGTGCTGTTACAGTAGTGGCCTACTGTGCACTAGCTTTCCTTTTCATTTCAGTCACTCCACAAACAATAAGATACCTGGTAGAACATCCATGTTCCTATATTGGAAGGCATGCTTGCGTGGTGCTGTCATGTTGAATACCTGATGTTTGTTTTAGCTGCAGAAAGGCATCAGCATCGTATGTGACTTCCTTTTGAGCAGTCTAGCATTCCTAGATCGGAAAGACAAAACTTTCTTTTTTGGGGGGCTTAGCCGAGTACCAAATCAGTGAAGAAACAATTGTCCCCTCCGAATACGCACACATACAGTAACTTGAGTTTTTTTTGTTCCATTTCTTCCCATATTTATAAAAACTTTAAAAGAATAAATGACAAAGGCTATTAAATATTCTGAATTTACACGCCTAATTCAACCATAAATCAGGGGTTGTGTCAGTGCACTCCTAATTACAGACCCTCTGGCTCTGAAACCAAACTGTCAAGCCGTGCATCAACATTATTAATGGCAGGGTGAGACAACCAGGATTGATTGTTAAAAGCTACAGGGAACTCACACTCATCACAACAGTAGGCACAGTAAAGTCAGTGAAACTGTTTGGTTAAGACAACATAGGCTCAGTCTAGAAAGCCTGGACTTATCATTAAGCTTGTCATTTCTTGATGACTTTCACATTTCAGCAGAGCCCAGAAACATGTTGATGATGACTGAGGTCACTGAGCGAATCTTATCGTCTGGCCACACAAAGCAACAGCCATGAATGGATTAGAAGAACATAGTGCTATGAAGGGACGTGTTACATTATATGTTGAGACAGTCCTCTAATGTTGCAAGAAAGCACTTCACTTGCTAAATGCAGTTCATTATTAAAACTTTTCAACCGCAAAAAACAGGTATATTTTCAGACGATAGTTCTCAAACTTTCCTAGCTTCTGTCACACAGGTACTAGTACTTCTGATGAACAAGCACCCATATAAAGAAGTGGACAGGCCAGCGTATACATACCATCTCCAATATCGCAGACAATCAATGCTGACGTTCTACCGGCACTGTAGAACAGCTACCACAATCTGTTTGCAGCTAATGTAGCTAGCTAGTTAGTTGGTAAAGCACGGTACAGTTGGCTGGTTTGGTAATGTTACTTTTCTAACATATGCTGCAAGCTAGATCCCTAAAATGTTGTAAGGGCCTTGCAGGGTTGGTAATATGCTTCTTAGTACTGGAGAGAGCTTGTCATTGTGTACCTAGGCCTTTGGCAAACGATTGACAGTGACTCAAATAGAAACTAGCTAGCTTCTTGACAATATTACATTGCTAGTCTTGCAAGGTACCGGTAAGTCATTAAGTTAGTTAGCTACAACACCGTGGGCCATTTGGTATCCAACAGAGTATAGTCAATGACAATGTGTTGTAAGAGTTCTTCGTTTAGCAGACATATATCATGGTCAGTTGTGTAAAGCCGAGGGCGGTGCGGCCAAGGATGTTTTTATGTACATAGAATTTAAACATCGACAACCCCACTGCACTGCCAGGAGACCCGGGCACCGTAAACGAATTACTGTGTTAGCTATTACTGTGTTAGCTACAGTATTGCTAGCCTTCATTGCTATGCTACCAGCTAGCTAGCCTAATAAGCTTCGGAGATAATGCCATTTGCCAACGTATTTACATTTCGTCCTAATCAATGACAATGACACAGTACGATAAAAAAAGCTAATGTTGCCTTACCAATCGCTTCAGAAGAATAGTGAACGTGGGTGGACAAGTATTGTAGCTACTTCTCACTGTAGAAATCGGCAACAAGCGTTAACAATCAACCTGACTGGGTAGCTTAGCTAGCTAGTAGTAGAAAGAGTGACAGCATATCCGGTGTTATGCCTAAAAGTGAATCCATGCGGCACTCACTCTCAGCATGTGCGCGCGCTCCCGCGTCCGGTCAAATATAATACTGTTTATGTTGCTAAAGTAATCTCGATTTAAACTCGTCTGAGAATTACTTTTCAAGAAATGTGGCCTCACATTCATGTGCGTTGTAAGTTCGAAGTTGACTTGTTCCACGAGACACAATAGCTAAAAAAACAAACAAATAAGAAACACACCACAGATGTCTGTCCATGTGTTGGTCCAGATCCCGCCTTGCACTACACATTCATTGGGTGAGTGAGATATGCATGTCGAGACAGAGCACCATGAGCTAGCAAGCGACATATCGTCGTAGCAAGTTTCAAAGGTTTTAGTAGTCGACTCGAGATAAAACATAAATCTGCTACTGACAACTTTACAACTAGTTTTCAATGCTTCATTTTGCAGCCAACAGTCTCGGAATCTTCTGGTATGTTGTGTTTCCTATTAGTCTTTCTTGTATCGCCATAGTTTTAGTGGCACCGCAGCAAGTAAAATGGTAGATTACTGTAAAGTCAATATTAGTATTGGTACTACAAAATCTAACCCACTGAATTCATATGCCAGCTCAGCGGAAACTTTTACTTGAGGCCGGGTGCATTGTTCTTGAGTATATAGCCACCAGCCAGCATAGCTGCAGATTAACTAGTGAGTCCTTTACCGTTTCTAATTTTCAAGATAAAGTATCTGCAACCAGAAAATGGAGAGTGATTCACCAACGGACCTCCAAAGATCACCCGATGAGAGAGGATGTGCCAGCCACTTGTCAGTGCTTCCTGAGAAGCTACAACAGAGACTGATGCCGTTCCAAAAGGAGGGAGTAGCATTTGCGTTATCAAGGGATGGAAGGTAATTAACTAATTGCTTCACAAAGGAAATTGCAACTCAATTCAAACTCTGAATCCCATCAAAGCTTTTAAACTTTCTCCATTTGACTTAAGCCAAAAAGGAGATTTGTCGTTCTTCAGCTTGGGCAGCAGAAATTGTCCAGACTTGTTAATTTCCTCAGCCTAGTCAATGTAAGCCTTTGGGGATGGGGAGGTCAGGGGAGTCAGCCTGACAGTGCTGGGATAAAGCATCTGATCGATGCAAGGGGCAGTGGGAGTGCTGTTCTATGTGAATGGGCCAGCCAGTCAATTGGTTGCAGGCATCAATGTGACAGGAAACACTGTCTGTTCCCCCACCTGGCTCTCCCAGGAGATGTAATGGTGGTGATGCAAGCTGTTGGCAATCAGCAAAGCAGGTACAGTTTATGTAGTAGCGTCATCACTGTACTATACCTCAAACAGAGGTCCTTACATGTTCATGGATATCTTTTAAATGGAAAAATTATATACATGATCTGCTTAATTGTGTAAGGATTATATTAAGATCACTGAAAGACAACACAGTGTGAGCCGTTAAGATGTGTGGAGTGCACAGTTCCTGAGGTGGAGTTTAATTGGCCTAACATGTTCGTTTTGGAGTATGGCAAGTGGAAATTGTATATTGTGTATAATAGAAATGCTTGAGAAACCAAACTTGACTCTAGTAGTTCAGAAATGATAAGGATCATTGCTAATGGGATGCCTGCTAACTGCAGTAATGACTTCAGCTAGCATCAATAATAGATGTGTGAATTAAGGTGACAATTTATTTGTAATATCACAGATATTTTATTTACACGCCAGATTCACATTTGCATGATAATTGTAGTCTCAGTCTTGTTCCATTCAGCTATAATTGCATTAAAACCATTTAAATCTGAATAAAATACCTTCCACATTTGGCTCAACCAAAGTGTTTTCATTAGCGGCTTGTTGATATGAGGCTAGCCATGCGGATGCCATAACAAATCGATAAACAGCTGAGCGTTGTTGTGTGCCACCGATCTACTAATGTCCCAGTGACGATCAATACCAGGGTTGGTGCTGACGCTTTCATCTGGCCAAGATGGGTCACGCTCCACGCGCTCTCCAGATATGGAGAACCGCAGGGAAGGTTGTTGCACTGCACGTCACATGTCCCTGCTTCACCCGTCACGTGGAGTTAATGTTGAGGTTTTGCCAATGGTTTAACAACTCTGATTGAAGCACACCTTATTTAGTTTGACTGCCAGCATGTCTCACATAGTTTCATTACAATGGTGGCAACGGCTTATTCAGAACTCCTACCTTGTCAGGTCAAGCTGTCCCAGTCTTTTTGGGTAATCATTTTTGTCAGACAATTATCAGGTAATGTTCCCTCACACACCACACAAAGTCTCTGCAGTCGTTAAAATTGTATTGATAAAATAAATTCTGACACTGTTGATGGAATTATCATAAACGTTTGGCAAGGACACAAAATGGTGTTTGTACAGTTACTTCAGTCCCAGATAGTGGTGACAAGTCAGCAAAGCTGACTGCTGATGCAAACCAAGCAGAAAGAAATCAACATCAGTTGCAGAGGAACATGAAAATGCCAATTCATCATCACGCAGCATTGAAATTGAAAACTGAAACAACAAGAATGTCTAACAACTTTCTTTGTATGCGGGCACAGGCTAATTGCCTTGTTCAATGATCCCACAGATTTGACCAGAAGCAAAGTGGTTGTTGTGTACTGTAGGCCTACTCCCACCAACACAATCAGCTGATTGTATTGTTGAGACTTGGAATTTATAGCAGGCAGCTTTCATCAAATAGCCCCACTAGAATGGCTGTAGTGAAGGTAAAGGTGAAGAATGAGACCTTATTCATCGTCGACAAGGCTGAAGCCGATTATTGTTTCTAGTAGGGTCATAGCTCCCACCGCCCCTATTCTTTGACACGTTGGGCCGGTGGGCTTTGTCAAGATACCACAACAGAAAAAACATATATACTTCTTTTTTTCATGGCGTTGTCAAGCAACAGAGGCTGAGCATTCTCGGTGATGGCAGCCGTCTGGCAGGAGTCAGGGTATTTAAAGAAGAATGATTAATGCGCTGAGAAATGGCAGGCACCTGCCCCAGTCTCTCCCATTGTGTGCGTATGCATTACGCTGACTGAGCCCCGTGTGCAGGCAATTAGAAAAGAACACCAGTGGCAAGGTGCACATTAATCATGCTCTTCAAGTGAAGGGGGAAACTGGGGCAGGTGTGGGTGGGTGTGCGAGTGGGTGTAGGAGAGTACAACTGCAGCTTCTTTCCATGTCATGGGCTATCATTATCACACTGGCCGGTGTTACCTGGTTGCTGGAATCATTTATGAATAGGAAGGTGTGGAATGGATAAAGGAGTTTTGAAAGGGGTGGGAAAGCCAGACAAGGCTTATAACGTTGTGAGGTGAAGATAATAAAACTGTCAACTCTGATCAGTAGATCGCCGCGCTAGGGACTGGCTAGGGAGAGCGAGACGCCTGTTTGATGTTTTGAATAGCCGGAGCTCAATAGTTATTTATTCGTTTGGAAAATCGTCCGTTCTCAGTGATATTTTGGTTTGTTTGTTTGTAGAAGTGATGAACTGTCAACTGAATCAGCAAAGGGATTCCGTTATTTGGGCTGAATCCAATTGTTGACCGAAATATAGCTGTTTTTCACTTAGACTCTCCTGAATATGAAAGTGTGACATTAGAACGCTTCACTGGGTCGAGCTTTAAATTGACTCAATGCAAACCAAACTCAGTTGAGTCCAGACGGCCTCATTAGTCAGAAGAGCTCATTGTTTGCAGATGCTTTAGTGCTACTGTTTCATGATTTCTATTTCATGATTATTCTGTGGTTATGGTAGCACGGCTTGAGATCAGATCTTTCTTGCAAGTGTGTGTGCTTACCAAACACTGTCATCATTTCTGAACCCTTCCTGTTTTCTTTTATACTTTTCAGGTGCATGATCGCAGACGAGGTAAGCACACAACCAGCCAAGGGGGAAAAAAACAACAACTCTAGGATGTATTCTGAATTTAATTTGTCAAACTCAAGCAGGGTTCCCAGTCGTGTAATCATTTTTGACACCAGGTCATTCCAGAACGTATTGCTTTCAGCTCTCGTGAAGCAGACTCCGTGTCATATGCAATCTGCCTGTGAGCCTGGCGTGTTTGGGTTTTAGTTTGTTTTGAGACCGGTGGGCTCTTCATTTGATCACCCAGATGGGTCTTGGGAAGACGGTCCAGGCCATCTCGGTGGCCTACTCCTACCGGCAGGAGTGGCCGCTCCTCATCGTGGTGCCCTCCTCCCTCAAGTACCCCTGGATCGAGGAGATGGAGCGCTGGATCCCGGAGCTCAACCCCGGAGACATCAACCTGGTGGAGAGCAAGAGCGATACCACGTGGGTCCCCTGCTACTGCTCACCAGCTCACAAGGTTATACGTTTGGCTGGACGGAGAAGCTGTTGGGAGACCTGACCGTCTGTCTTTGTCCACTGCAGGGGCATCGGCACCAGTAAGGTGACCGTGCTGGGTTACGGCCTGCTTACCACCGATGCTCGCTCCCTCGTGGAGGCGTTGACCAGGCAGAAGTTTGCCGTCGTGGTGGTGGATGAGTCCCACTACCTCAAGTCCAAGAACGCTGCTCGCAGCAAAATCCTGGTGCCGCTCATCCAGAGCACCAAGCGCGCCATCCTGCTGACGGGCACCCCCGCCCTGGGGCGGCCGGAGGAGGTATAAAACAAGTGCACTCCCTGTAACAGTACCTCAAACAAACGCACAAACCTAACATTGGCATCCACAAACTCAAAAAATTGGCCATGAAACTGATCGAAATGAACAAGTTAGAACCACTGAGCTCTGACAGCCTACATATTCGTCTTTTCTTATTTGAGGTTTTCCAGGTTTCTATTTTGACCGAACAAATATATTCTGCTGTTCGGTGCCAATTTTGAGCAGCATATCAGCAGCTTTGTTTTTCTAGGAGATTGTTATCCTATTCTTCCCAGAGGGTTGCATCGTTCTAAATGGGAATTTTCCTTAAACTGACCTCCATCCGCCTTGAGTATTTCACAGACACAGATCTCTGTTTAACCTGTTTTCACCTCGGATCAGGAGCCTGGCGCTTTCACACTGTCTGGGATTTGTTGCTAGAAATGAGATGACTTTATTATAAAGCCACCCTAAACCCACCCGCAATATGCCTCTTCTCTCTGTCTCTGTCTCTCTCTCTCTCTCTTTCTTTCTGTCTCTCTGTCTCTCTCTCTCTCTGTGTCTCTCTGTCTCTCCATTTATGTTCATGTTTAGTTTCCAACAGTACCTGATTCGTAAACCGCAGGCCTGTCTTCTTTCTGCCCACTCGTCGCCAGGCCTTTCATCTCAAATGGAGAACTAGATTCTCGGCGTGTGGAGCAGAGCCACGATTTGATTAGCACCTTCACACAGTCTAGTTATTTCCGACGCCTGGTGAAAAAAAGAATGTATTTGAATAATTGCCCATTATTATCCCGGCGAGGTTGCTTTCCAGTTAGTGCTTTCAACTGCGGCACTAAACACAGATGGCCCACTCTGGATTGGCACTGTCGTTTTTTTAATATAATTTTATTTCCAGACAGAAGTTGCACAGCTAATGGTGTGGCGTTTGAATCGCTTGTGATGAGCTAATGGATCTTCCGCTCTCCGTCACAGGCCAAAAGGGCTTTGATACGATAACATAGAGTACACTGTCAGGTCCTGGCCACTTCTACCATCCTCACACGCACACTGTACACACACACACACACACGCACACTGTACACTGTACACTGTACACACACACACACACAGATAGGTTTACACTGTATCCTTTGTGCTGAAGGGCCAGAGCTGGATGTTCTTCCCTTCTAAGTTGGTTGTGATCAGATGTATGTCTACAGCTCTTCACACAGATCGACTCTCTGTACCCCAAGAGGTTTGGAACATGGAGTGACTACACCAAGAAATACTGTAACGCTCATTACAGGTAAAGAGCCCAGACGCACACACTTACAACACACGCAAGCCTCCGCCAAATGAGACTTTCATATTGACGTGTTGGGAATCATTAAAGGGCTGATTTCATTAAAGAAGCATTGTGTCTATGCTGAGGGTGGGGGGGGGGGTTAGAGGTGGGGGGACATCAGTGCAGAAGAGGCAGCGACAAAGGGGGCCCCGCGCCCGTTATCTGTCCCTCCCAGGTTCTTTGGCAACCGGAGACAATGGGACTGTCGGGGGGCGTCACACCTGGAGGAGCTGCATCAGCGTCTGAGCGAGATAATGATCCGCAGACTCAAGACCCAGGTCCTCACCCAGCTCCCCCCCAAGATCCGCCAGCGCATCCCCTTTGACCTGCCCAAAGAAGCTGCCAAGGTATCCACCTCCCCATCTCTTTCTCCCCATCTGTCTGTCTGTCTCTTTCTCTCTCCCACTCTTTCACCCTCTTTCTCATTCTCTCTCTTGTGTATCTCCATAGTTCTCTCTCCAGCTCTCTTTTTCGGTTTCTTTTTCATAATCCCCCCCTTCTCTCTCTCTCTCTCTCTCTCTCTGTCTCTCTCTCTCTCTCTCTCCTCTCTCCTCTCTCTGTCTCTCTCCTTCTCTCTCCTTCTCTCTGTCTCTCTTCTTCTCTCTCTGTCTCTGAGGAGGAGGAGGAGGAGGCTGCAGCCCAGAGACAGTGGGTGGGGCTAAATATAGCGCCCTATTATTACAGCCTTGCCTCTCTGTTGCCCAGCGATAGAACCCCAATTCACGCTAATTATCATTTTATCTCTCACGGCCATATGGTTTTTATTTCCTTCTTGCCCTTTTCGTTTCATCCCCCTGCCCTTTGTCGGGGAACCGTCCAGCTGTCTGGCAACTGTCACCGTAAATATTCATTCAGGAGCATGTGGATGCGTGTGCCATTTAACAGAATGAGCAGATTCTCAGTGAAATCTTTTTACACCTGCGTATGTTGTCTTTATTTATATATTCATTGGCTTTTGTTTTGAGCTTTTATCCGGCACACACGTTGTGTGTGTGTGTGTGTACGTCGTGTGTGTGTGTGTGTGTGTGTGAGGTAGCCTCCCTGTCCCCCCGTGCTGTGTGTGAATCTGCAGTAATGAGGCTGCTGAGGCGGCAGGGCACATCCTCTCTCACTCGTATCCTCGTTCTTTCTCATCTACCTTCTCTCTCTTTCTTTATCTCTCTTTCCTCCCTCCCTCCCTCCCTCTCCCTCTCTTTCTCTCTCTGTGTCTCTGTCAGCTGAAGGAATGCATGCCCAGCACATTCCCCTGCTCTGTGCCAGCCTCCCAGCAGTACAAAGAGCTCTCACCTACTGGTGAACACCATAAATCACCCGCTGTCACAGACACACACACACACCCCCACATGCACAGCCCCTCATCTGCCTACATGCCCCTTAGGCTGATTAATTAGGGACTTTGCGTCATGTATTTTATTCAGTGTGAATGATGGAATTCACAGCATCCCTGCACCATACAGCATCATTCAACTCTGTAGCTTTTTCCAGTGTTCTTTAAAGCACAGACTCGACGTCTGAAACAATAGTTTTCCTTCTAAATCACATCTGGTCGTTTTGTTGATCTGTCCTGGCCTATATGTCCTCCAGCTGGCTTAGAAGTCTTCTACGCCTGAAGTGCCCCCATGTTCTGCTATTGTTTCCCCTCCACTTTCTATCTTCCTTAAATACTCCTCTCGTTTCACCTTGAGAGGCGAACTATCCGTCTTTGATTTATCGTAGCGGCCCGCCGCGTCCTCCATCTTCAACCCCGGGTTGTCACGGCGCCTGCTATAATTGGGCCAGCGTGTGACCCACCTAGGCAGCGCCGAGGCCTCCTGGTAGGAGCGGAGCGCCGTCTCGGGGAATTGTCTCTCCCCCCTCCACCTCCTCTCTCCCAGCTGAGAGAGAAAAGTAGGGCAGCGTTCGTGGGCACCATTAATTGTTCCGCCCTTTTATAGCTGAAACGAGGAGGAGGAGGAGGAAGAGGAGGAGAGGTAAAGAATCATCCGGTGCGTTGTGTGACTTCCAGGAGGCGTGCGCCAGCTTGGAGGAGTGGGAGAGGCTGATGAAGAGGCTGGGCTCGGGGCCAGCAGCCCCCGACACTGACGGCAGCCCCTTCACCCAGGTCATGGGCGTCATCACGCGCATGTACAAGCAGACCGCCGTCGCCAAGGTAATGCAGGGCACACGGGAACGCCCCCCTAGTAGGTTTTAAATCCACCCCATACACACACACACACACACACACACACTGGACCCCTGACGGAAGCTGAGGCTGCTGGGAATCAGAGAACCACATACTTTTATTACTACTTCAGATAGTGTGGGTGTGGGTGTGTGGACGTGATGGTTGGTGTTTGAGCTCAACCCTGTTCAGCCAGGGATACAAGGTTGTCCCATATGTGAGATCACGACTAATGGATCATATGGTCCAAAATATACACAAGGTGTTTGAAGTCTATTTCTTGACGGTCCAGAGAGGAAGGGATGGCTTCTGGGCTCCGGGGTAACATTGAATTGAAGTTAATTGAACTGAATTGAATTGAACACGATGTTCTCCCTGTATCATTTTTCTTTCTCATTTTTGGCCTTCATGTTATTCACAAGACCGATCTTTGCCATGGTAACAGACCCCAACAGGCGCAATGCAGTCAAAGCACTCTCAAGGTAGGGATGCAATAACTGTGGCCTTTCAGTTTCCTCCTGAAGTCTTCTACGAGTCTCTTACAAGCCCCCCCCCGCACACACACACTCATACGCACCAACCTAAGTACAGACCTTTTCCAAGCTTGTCTCCATGGTGTCATCGCCATGGCAACGTGGGAAGTCAGCGCTGACTTTTATGTGACTTTAGAGGAAGTTGAATGAAGGGAAAGGGGGGGGGGGGGTGACACAAGCCTGATGCTGACTACTGTGCCAAGCCCTGAGAGTTCATCCTGCACAGTAGCTTCACAATAATCCCCCTGCTGACACAGTCCATTTAGGAGGTTGGTCAATATCACCAGCCAGGTGCAGACACAGCCAACACGCCCCTCAGATGCAGGGAGGGGGGGGGGGGGGGCATGGTGGAAGTTACACAATACTGTAAGGTCTGAAGTTTTGACCACCTTTCTAAAATAGTCCACACCCAGCCTCAGAGCCTGCATGATAAGAAGGTGGAGCCCAGGGGGAACTTTAGGCAGAAGAGCGCTGGCTGAACGCAATCATGGAAGCAACACCCTCCTCCACCCCTCCAGCGTCAATGCCTGGGTTTCTTGCGGTTGGTGTTGTTTGCTGATTGGATTTTCGCTCAGCTTACCTTTTGGCCTCCCATGATTAAAGGTCCGGCCGTGTGTGTGTGTGTTTGTGTTTGTGATCCTGTCTTGTTTCTTCTCCCCTCTGTCTATTTCTGCCTCCTCAAGAGACCTGTGGATGAATTCACACATCTGTGTCAGTCGAAGGCGTAAACACCCCCTCCTGACTGGCTGGCGACCGCTTCGCGAACATGCCCAAGGTTGGGGGGGGGGGGTATTTTTACCCCGGCAAAAATCTGTTCCCAATTACCCAGGGGAGGGCGCTTCTGATGCCGGACTTTAAAGAGAGCTAACGCCGCTTCAGAGCGGAGGAACTTTTGTGCCACTAATTAAACTCCACAGAGGCAGCAACTCGCAGTAGGCCAGGAGAATGAGAACCCCCCCCCCTTCCACACCACAGTCTGGCTTCACTTCATTACGGACCCTCTGAGCAGGGGAGTCATTATGGGGTGTGGCGGCTCTGTCCTCGGCGTGGGACAGGTGCAAAGTGCAGGTCGTCGGGGGCGGGAGCTGTCAGCCTCCCGCAGCCACGCCAGGCAGGCAGAGTCATTTTGGGTCAACTTATTATTTTTAAATATTTTTTGGTCAGAAAAGAAAATGTTACGGGGACAGCTTCTCGTGTTCAGTTCAATTAACATGTCACTGAATACTAGAACATCAATATTAACATCCACTTATACCTGGGGAGGAACTGTCATTACTGTGTCATAGCCTCCCTTCCTAGTATCATTAGAACATGGACTTACTGCTACCGATTGCTTGTAATAATCTAATAACAAACCTTTCTGGTACAGTTCTGTAGGTTGTCATTGGGATGGTAACAAGGTAGTTTTTTTGAACCAGTTTTCTCTGACTCATGGCATTGTGCGGGTGTAGGCTGGGGCAGTGAAGGACTACATCAAGATGCTGCTGGAGAGCGACAAGCTCAAGTTCCTGGTGTTCGCCCACCACCTCACCATGCTGCAGGCCTGCACCGAGGCTGTCATCGAAGCCAAGGTACACACACACACACCACCTCCCATCAGCACTCGCTGACGACGGCGGCTGGGCTCATTACCTGGAAGGTTAGGCGGGCCGTTGTCTTGCCCGCGGCGTGTACTCTTTGGGTGCGGGGGAGGGGGAGGGGAACTCCTGTCACTTGAGATGTCAAGGAGATGTTCAAGCAACACTTTCTCAGCAATTACTTGTGGCCGAGTGACCATGGTAAAAGGGTGGCCAGCTGCATGAGTTGAGGCACTAGTTAGCATCTGTAGCAGATCCACCTGTCAGATGTGCCCTGTCCCCGGTCACAGATGGACGACGCGCTGCATGCCCAGCACACAGTCATCACGACCATAGCCAACCTCTACCTTGAGAGTTACAGCTCAACCAGTTTTTTGGGGGGGAACCAAACTTTTCTTCTTCTTTTTCTTTCCTCACAGTTTAGTCTTTGAAGCCAGTTTCACAACTCATGAGCAAACGATTTTCTCAGCTCACAGGCAGGAATGTGTGAGGCAAGGGGAGGGGGTTTGGAGTGGGGGGGGGGGAGAGAGGTGTCTGCTGGATGTGAAGTATGCGATCCCACCTTCTAATGTGAACGCTGTCCCGCTCTCTGACTCATAATCACCAATTAACAGGAAGAGGGCTAAAAACAGGAGCGTCCACCGTGATGAACGCCAGGCTGCTGGAAAGGGGCTGGGGGGGGGGGGGGGGGGGTGAGGATAGGTAGGGGGAGGGGGGGCGAGAGCAGAGAGGGGTGACTAAACGAGAGCTCATTAAAACACCATGAAATTAGTCACGTCAGTAGCACAGAACGCCTTCCTTTCACGGGCACGCGCACGCCTTTCCGATCGAAATCAATTTTAGGGTTTGCAGCAGTAGCCGTTTCTGGAAATGGGTGGAAGGGAATGTATTCCTATCATCCTTTCCTGGACAGTACTTCTCTGTGGCTTTTCAAGTAGTCTACACCAACACACACACTCAATCCTCTTGTCTTCCCAGGCCGGTTACATCCGCATCGACGGCAGCGTCCCGTCGTCTGAGCGCATCCAGCTGGTTCATCGCTTCCAGAACGACCCCAGTACTCGCGTGGCAGTCCTCAGCATCCAGGCAGCCGGTCAGGTACGCACACACACACACACACCCCTTTTGTTTATTTACCAGCCAATATTACTGAAGTGTAAGGGGGACATCATGTGTGTTGTGTGTGTGTTGTGTGGCCAGGGTCTGACGTTCACAGCGGCCTCTCACGTGGTGTTCGCTGAGCTGTACTGGAACCCGGGCCACGTGAAGCAGGCCGAGGACCGCGCTCACCGCATCGGCCAGACCGCCTCCGTGCACGTGCACTACCTCATCGCCAAGGGAACGTTCGACACGGTCATGTGGGGCATGCTGAACCGGAAGGTAAGCGCCAGCAGCGACGAGGCACATCTCCAAAAAGACCAAACTCTCTCCGCTACCCTCCCCCGCCCCCTTCTGTCTGTCTGACCAGCAAAGCCTTTCAGAGCTCCTTTGCCGTCCTCGTTTTGACGTTGTGGTCGTAGCTCCACGTCGCGAAGGACGCTTTCTGAGGCTGGCTTGTTCCACAGGAAACGGTCACGGGCAGCACCCTGAACGGCAGGAAGGAGTACCTGAATGCCGAGGTCGGGGATAAAGACAAGTGGGACTTCCTCAACTTCTCCAGTGCCTGGACACCCAGCACGGTGCCCGTGGGAGGGGACCCAGACGCGGACACAGACGGCGTCTTCTTCTCCCACGTGAGTCACCATCGACGATGTCTGCGAGTGCCGTTGCCGCGGGGGATTGTTTTGCGAGCGCCTGTTCCTGCGGTCAATTGTTTTTGGAACAGATGCGTGTTCATGTTGTGTGTCCACCTGTAGTTTGAGAGGGACAAGCAGCACGACATCCGCTCCTTCTTCTCTCCAAACGCGACCAAGGAGAAGAAGAGGAAGAGGACCTCGCTGGAGGGAGAGGGAGCCAGGCCTGCGCTGGAAGAGGAGGGGACCCCGTGTCCAGCACCCAGCCAGCCAGACCAGGACTTCTCCCCCCAGGTGAAGAGGCTGCGGACGCCCGGCCCCAGCCCCAGGTCTCGACTGGAGGCCAAGAGGAGGTCCTGTGCTGGGGGATCCAGCCCCCAGTGCCCCCTGTTTGGCCCCCACAGGCTCTCTGAGAGAGCCCCGCCCAGGCCCGAGGTGGCAGGGCAGGGGCTAAAGTGGAGCTGTGGGGCTTGTACTTACTGCAACAGCACTCTGCTGCCCTACTGTGAGATGTGCGAGTCCCCACGCCCCACCTCTGGTGAGTACAGTGCACACACACACACTCGCGCACGCGCGCACACACACACACAATCAGGATAATGGCGTGCTTCATCGACAGGGTCGTTACTGAGCTTATCAACCTTTCTTGAGAAGAAAAACCGCTCACACCCGCAATGAATAGATGAATCAGTTCTGCCAATTAATACCAATTTTGTTCATCAACATAACTTGGTGTTGCCAGTGCGTTTCCACCCGTTTGGGAGGCGTTTGGAGTCAGAAATAGATTACATTGGGGAATGTCTCTGCAAGATGACAAGCCTGGCATCATTCTCACCTGACAGATAGTGCAGAGACCCTCTCTGCGTGCCAAGAGTCTCAAAGTTTCGGGGGAAACTTTATACATCCGCTCAAACCAGAAGTTTGGCGAGGAGCGCCCTGTCACTCTGTGATGCTACCTAATAAGAGAGAGTGGGGAGGCAAAGGGGAGACAGGGAACAAAGGAGACTTCTATTCCTTTTCCTCAAACACGACAGGTTTCAGTCGGCCTCGTGTGACGGGGGAGGAAGTGGTGTGGGGGAGGGGTGGGGGGTGCCACACTGTTGTTCCATCCGTCAAGACGCGGCACTGCGAATTCGCGCACACACGACACCCTGCCCCCACCACCCCCCCCTCCCCCGTTTTGCCTCTCAGAATAACCCTTCTGCTGCTGCCTGGGCTTTGACTCCGCCTGCCACTTTAGTACAGGCTGCTGTCATGCTCCTCCACCCCCCACCTGGCTGCCGTCTCAGCCCCGAGCACAGGCTCAGGTGTGGGGGACGAGGCAGCGCGCCGCTGGCCTCTCGCCAGCGCTCTGGACATGGCCTTGGATGTTGGAAGTCAAATGTTTCTTTTTATTTCATTTATTTGTACAACTGGTTCAGTTGTCTGTTAGCAATATGAGCACACGTTGTACACAGTTTCCTGTATGTGTGTGAGTTTGTTCAGTTTATCTTGAAACCCGCTGTCAGAATAAACAGCTACTTTATCCTTACCATAGTTAAGTAGTCCCCTCTTTGGGATCCTTTAGCAGAAAAGCCCATCAGTATGGGAGGAAGCGGCTGTTTTCTCTGCTGCGTCTCTGAATGGATGAGATGATCGTACACAGCTCAGAGCCACCTCCTGCACAGCCCACTGACTACATATTCTCTGGTTCCTGCTGGGTCGGAATGATTAATAACATCTCATATGAACCAAAGAATAAAAACTGTCTACTATTCTCTCTGGTATATCGGTAGGGCAAAAGGTACCGTAAGTACCATCCTAAATTGATGCAAAAAAAATATATAAAATAGGTGTGTGAATATTTCCGGCAATCAGATGTGGACTAAAAGTAGGAGATCCCTGCCAATGGCATCCTTATTGAGCATGTTGTCCATTACAGCAAGGCTTTTTAGACTGGCGAGTAAAGGAAAGGGCATGATGTCGCTTCAGTGTGAAGTGTGAGAAAAAGCACTTTGTTTGGCCTCATGGTTTAGTAGTAATTACTAGTTACATACATATTATATTGCTTTTTTAATCTTAGTATAACTACCTCATTAGCAAGATAAGAGCATTTAAACACCCTCTAACACTGTCATCATTAGACAATAAATCACCCCTACTCATAAAAAGGTACTAAAGGTACTTACTACTTGTGTAAAACGAGATCAGCACTAAATCTACACGTCCTTTTCTCATGTTCTTGCGAATAATGTGAAACTTAGGGGACATGCAATTGAACTCATTTCCAAGCGATATTTTTGAAAGGCGAGACATTCTAGAATTATCAAGATTATGTCTCACTCAGTACGAAATCGAGTCCCTTGTCCCCGCAGCTTGTTAGTGAAGCAGCCACTGGGGATCACAGGTGTGTGGGGGGGGGGGGCTGGGACAATTCATGTGACATTTGAGAAAATCTATAAGAGGCTGGCCTTTCAGAAGCACACCTCCAAGTAGAAAGAGCAGTAATTAGCAGCATGTCTCAGTCTCTCACAAGTTCAGACTTCCTCACAAACTCAACAGAAAAGGCTCTTCAGGAAGTCACATTGCTAGAAAAGATTGCTCCTTCTGTCAGTTGGGTTAGTGCTACACATGGTGGAATGTTTTGAAGACTTCATTAGCATATCAGCCAGATTCTCTCAGCCAGATTCTCTTTCCACCTTATGTTTCTGGGTTGTAAATGTTCATACATGTTGTATCTAGAGGGTGGTGAAGCTCCTGAAAGCTCGTCCTGAGGGGGAGGGGGGGGGGTCTCACTTGGGGGGTCTCAACTCGTCTCACGCCAAGGTTTTTGGAAAAGTTGGCAGCCCTGACATTATTAGAATCAGCTTTATATTCGGCAAGTAAGTTTACACCATCAAGGAATCTTGCTGTGTTTTGTCTCCATGTTCAGAGCCCACTGCCTCTGCCGTAACACAGCCCCTCAGCCCAGCAGAGCCCCTCAGCCCAGCAGAGCCCCTCAGCCCAGCAGCGCCCCTCAGCCCAGCAGAGCCCCTCAGCCCAGCAGCCAGAGACAGAGACCTCCCCGACCCGTGTGTCGGCCCAGCCGCCAGCCAACCACAGCCCAACCCTGGCCCACACCCCGGCCCACACCCCGGCCCACACCCCGGCCCACACCCCGGCCCAGCTTCTCACACAGCACCTGAGCCACACACAGACGCACCGCAACCAGAGGAGGACGAGAGGCCTGGAGGCAAACAATCAGCGCTCTGTGATCACACGGAAGGTAATCCACCTGGAATCCACCCCACAGACCGCCCAAACCCCCACCACCCTCCCACACTTCATATGTAGGGAAATGATTTGGGATAACTTGTCCCCCCCACTGGTATAATACAGTAATACCATCATTCCAAATAAATGTGGGCATATCAGTATTCCATCTGCTGCCTCAGAAGGAAATGGGTTAGGGGTGCATCTTATTATTATTATAATCTGGCAGAGGATATTGCCTATCTCACTGCTTCACAGTAGACCTCTGGATTGAACACAGCTAGGGATGGTATTTATTCTTTTGGCCTTCTATCGCTTTTTCTCTCACTCACGTGTTTTGATGCTTTTCATTATTTCACTACCATCTGTGTAGATACAAATTTCATTCTTTGCACAGCATATAAGCCTACGTATAGTCCCTGAGAGAATTTGCACCCGTCATTAAAAAATCGGTATTCATCGTGTGAATAGCCTATCCAGAAACGTATTGAAGTGTCCAGGTTATGGTGAATTATTGAACAGCCTGTGAGGACTTCTATTCAGTCCTGTTTTCACGACTAAGCGTCAAAGTTGCTTCACAAAAAAAAGAAACCCTTTTCGCCAGCCTGTCAGCACATTAATTCACACCCTTCGCAAACGGCGCCAGATCGGCACAGGGTCCTTTCATTCCTGAAGAACCTTTGCACATGGCAACCCATAAATATGGCTTCAGTCACAAAAAGAAAAACACACACACATACACAAACACATACACCAAATTCAGTTTTCACACAAAGACATGGTCTTCAGAGAGCTCCTAACGTCCTGCCTCGGCTTGTTACCATTGTGTACTTTTCCCCACAAGCTGATTGATGGCAGCTAATGGCCTTATGTGATTTCCGATGTCACACGGTTGTGGGCTATTTTCAGACGGCCATTCTTCAGTCTCCGGGGGCGACGGGTTAATGCGAAACACAGCAGCGGGCCAATAAAAGTGACCTATGCCATCCAGAAGGGCGTCTAATGATTTCCTCTACCTGAGCGTGGCATCTCCGAGGCGCGGTGCGGACCTGTCTGCAGCGCTCGCCACCTGATTGCCCTGAGATTAGTTTCCTTCGTGGCAGAGATGAGCAATCAGTCCTCCAGGCCCTGTCTCTCTCAGCCTGGACCCCCCCGATCCACGTTTCTGAAACGATTGAATCATGTTGCAGCAGTGTTGCTTGTTACTTGGAATGCACAATTAGAGTTTTTAGGAAGAGGATCGGGGAGTGGGGGGGGGGGTGGACACACAGGCAAACAGACTCGGTCCAATTAGTGTCTCTGTTTTCTGCTGTGGAATGACAAGTAAATTCCCACGGGTCCGCGAAGGGCAGCATTCATACTCTCTAAGTGACAGCCTAATAAGACTGCTTTGTAAGATAAATTACCCCCCGTCTTATAAATGTCCCACTTAATTCACCCGCATTCCACCACAGGTAACCAGCGAATGTGCTGATAAGCAGTATTGCCGGGGATCCGCAGAGATCTTGGAGCTCCCTCTCCAGCTGAACCCACTCTGGACGGGCCTCTCTCATTTACTAAAAGGCATTAGCACGGCGTTAGAGGCCATCATCCAAAAGGCACCTCGCTGTGTCGCCACTGTCTCATCCCCAGCAGGCTGACCTTTTCCTGCGCTCGCTTTGATTGGGGGGCCTCGGTCTAGACAGTAATGACCTGCCCTCTCGCTCCTCCTTTCCCTCCCCCCCCCCCCCTCCATCCCTCTCTCTCTCTCTCTTCCTCTCTCCTCGCCCGCCCGCAGCCCAGAGAGACAGAGTGTGTGCGTCCAGTCCGAGTGAGGAGCACAGCTCAGGCGGTCTTCCTCTGTACCCCAACCTGAAGTTCTGTACCAGCAAGAACACAGACAGGGTCTACCTCTACACCAAGGTACCACCTCTCATGCGCACTGTCTGCACAAAGGCTTTGGTCATCTTTGCACACCCACCCCCCCCCCCCCCTCCCCCACCCCCCCTAGCTCACACCTTACCACCACCACCACCATCTATCCCTGTCCAACACACTCTCCGTCACACTAAGCACCACCCTCACACACACACACCACACCCGCACAATTCCAATGTGGAAATATCACTATGGTGTCACTAAAGATAGACATCAGTCGTCTTTTCACATAATACCCATCAAAGCCAAGGAGGCGAGAGCCTGAAGTTCCAGTAAATCCGACACCACTCACACAGCCTATCACACAGCCCATCACCAGGATTTATCTCTGCGGCTGAAACCCCAAAGAAATATTATAAGTCTCTCGCTCACAGAATTCATCGTCAAATGTCTTTCTCTTCCTCTCCCCCCCCCCGAGCTGCAGTGGTATTGTTGTCCTGTGATATCCCAGCTTGTGTTATTCTTGTTTAAGCGTGTTGAGGTTGGGTAATCCGTGGAGGCATTTGTGCTGGGCTCAGTTTACAGCCACCCCCGTGTATTTTCTGAAATCTGCTCAATGTGAATCAAACTCAACCGTTCCCCCCCACCCCCACCTACTCCCGTCTTCCTCCCCCCCCCCCCACAGGATGGTGCTCCCCTCAACTGCAACTTCATCCCCCTGGACATCAGCCTGGACAACTGGGAGGACCTGCCGCCGGCCTTCAGACGCAGGGAGAACAGCACCCAGGTGGGCCTCGGTCTCTGGGAGTGTGGGTGTGGTAGGAAACCAAACCACATTGCAGGGGGGCTATCCAATACAGATGGAGCGAGGGAACCTCTAGCCACGCTGTTGTAACAATGTCAAGACGAAGCTGGTGGAACTATACTACCTAAATGGACTGCGGCAGATTGCCGCTCCACAACAGATGTCCGGGTTTTACCGCTTGAAGAGGGGTGGGGGGGGGGGCTGTTTTATGGGTGTCGTTAAACGAGGAGGATCATCACCTTATCGCCGCCGTGCTGGGGCTGAGCTAGCATCTGCTGCATTAGCAGGCAGCCATACCTGCTCAGCAGGAGCTGCCAGCGACGCTAATCACAGCCAGGGAGCGCCGAGGACACAGACAAGACCCCAGACCTGAAGCACATGCAGGCACGGAGGACCCCAAGCAGCCTGCTTCAAATAGTCGAGGCTACAGCAGGTCCTGCTCCAAGAAAGAGAGGCAGACATGCTACTTGTCCGCTGGTAGTGACAAGTGCTAGCAGCGTAAACAGCTGTGTGTGTGTGTGTGTACGCGTGTTTGTTGTGTGTCCAGGTGCTGAGGTTTGTGAGGGAATGGACCACTCTGACAGCCATGAAGCAGAGGCTGGTGCGTCGGAGCGGTCAGCTGTTTCACAGTCCCATCCTGGCCCTGGACGAGCTGACCAGCACCCAGCGCAGACACAGCAGCACCAAGAGGTAGGCTCGCGGGCGGGCAGGCAGGCAGGCATACGCGTGTGGGGGGGGTGGGGGGGGGGGGGAGAGGAGAAAACCACTTGCAAGTGAGTGTTTTTACAAAGAAGTGTGTGTCTGTGTTTGGGTGTCAGCAAATAAAAGATGCTTTTTAGTGTGGGCTCTGAGCTTGCCGATAGGGAGTGTTGAGGCTCGCTGGTCAGTGGGAGGGGGGCAGCTCGACCCAATCAAATACCTATCCTGAGACAGGTTTGTCTGTCTAAACTCAATCAAACAGTGAGTCTGGGGGAAATCAGCAAGGCTGATTCGACAGCTGTTAGATTTATACTTTAATCAGGGCCAATCATGACCGTCCCATTGACTCTCAGGAATAAACACTGCTCCACATTCAGGTCATGCGTATATAGAGTTACAGACTGATAATGCATGTGTACCCAGCACGTTATGACAGTGGTAAACCAGACTGAAACAGGATGAAGCTGCTGGAGGCGTAGAGAAGAGGGTCTTGATGACCACTGAATGGCCGAGTGGGAATCAACCGGCCTCTAGAATCCCTACTGCGGCTCGCACCCCCACCCCACCAACGGCTTTCATGTCATCCTGCTCGTTTCATCCGCCCAACGGCTTTGAAGCCAAGGAACTCATACCCCCCCCCACCCCCACCCCGATGCTCCTTCCTCCTCCTCACCCAGCACTCGCTCCTCTTTGATGTGTCCTCCTCCTCTTCCTCCTCAGGTACCTGAGGCGGGAGGACGTGGCGGAGGCCTCCCTCAGCAGGGCCCAGCAGGAGGGCGGAAGCGTCCGTGTGATCGCCACCGAGCGCTTCTTCTCCAGGAGGAGATCTGCCCCCCAGGCTTCGCCCCCCGCTGCCCCCCAGGCTTCGCCCCCCGCTGCCCCCCAGGCTTCGCCCCCCGCTGCCCCCCAGGCTTCGCCCCCCGCCGGCCCAGAGAGGTACATTGGTTGGCCAGAGCTGGAGGGGTTTGCTTCTGCAGTACCTGACCAAGTCAGGTCTAACGTCAAAGAGAAAGATTTTAAGCTCACTGGATGAGAACATTGCTATGGCAACCGCAGCAGTCTCTCTCTCTCTCTCTCGGCCTGTGAGCCTTGCTGAGGACCACAGGGGTGCCGAGGAGAGCGGGGTCCATCTGTCCCCAAACACATTGGCAGGACCCCACTGGAGCACTGTGGCAACCGCCCAGACTGTGCAGCCCTCCTCTGCCAAGACACACACACACGCACACACACACACACCATATGCCCCACTGACAGCTTGGAAATGCTAATATACAGTACTAGATGTGACATTCCTGTGAACTGTTTTACTTTACCCGTGGGCAATTGTAGTTTTATAAGCAGACTATGAGGTCAAGTCCTCAGTGTTGACCTGTACTTCCTCAACCACCCTGCCTCCCTCCCCCCTCCCCCCCCCCCAGAGACAGTGAGGCTCCAGCCCCTCCCACAGGGGACCCCTCCGAGCCGGGGTACCTGCAGGCGGTGGACAGCGCGGGGGTGCCCCTCTGCCTGCTCTGCCAGAAGGCCTGCCCCCCTGTTCCAGAGGGGGCCTCGGCCGACGCCCGCTTCTGCAGCCAGGCCTGCCAGGAGGAGTTCCAGCTGCGCTCCAGCCAGGCCTACATGAGGGCCCGCGTGCTGCAGACGGAGCAGGGGGTGTGTCAGCACTGCGGCCTGCAGGCCCACCAGCTGTACCTGAGGGTGAGGGACGCTCCCCCCGCCCACAGGAAGGAGATACTGGAGGGAACCTGGCTGGAGCAGCTGTCACTCAAACAGGTGGGCCCCCCCCCCACACACACACACTTTGCCCACTATAAATAGCTAACTCTATTAAGAGCACACGTAAGGAAGGTAGAGTGGTCCTCACAGCCAACATTCCCAGGGAGGGGTTGGGGGGGGTACATAAATGTCATTATCTCCCCCTCTCTCCCACGGTGGAGCCGCCTCGTGCTCAGAGGAGATAAACGATCAGGAGCCGCATATGATGCTGTCTCTGAGGAGACAGGCAGCTATGCGGATATGGCAGCGCTTCACATCCAGGACAGTGTGTTTGTGAGGGGAAAGGCTAGTGTGTGTGTGTGTGGGTGGAAGAGGAGGAGGTGTGTCCAAGCCCAACCACACAGGTTCATCCAGGCTCAGGGTAAATGGATTGCCGGTGCCTCTCAGATCCCCGCATTGATTTTTCACACAAGCTCAGTGCTGCCGAGAGCCTGTTTGATTTGGTTTGCCATTTTCCTGCAAAGCCCCCCCAGCAGCAACGGCTCGCAAATCAATGGGCGGATTTAGGCTAACTGGGCCTTGCAGAGACCTGGCCATAGCCCCTTGGTAATAAATTCCATGGGCGGTGCGTTCGAGTGTTGGCGTGGAGCTGGGGTGGGGTGGGGGGGGTATTGACCTGAGGGGATGCAGGGAGATAGCAACTCAGCTCATGAGCACTGCCTTTCCCTGCCTTTCCCTGTCTGCTTGAGTATCTCTCTTTCTCCCTGGGTTATGATGAAAGAGAAAGAGCGAGGGACACACACACACACACACCAAGTATGGAGATTGATTTCTCTAAAATCTCTGGCTGCATCCCCAGGGGCTTTTCTTCCATCTGAACAGAAGAAGAAGAAAAAAATACAACTCTGATTGAAATGCCACCATTTTAGTCAGGCATGTGATTTCCTGCCCCCTGTGCCCCCCTGCTGGTTTCTGCTACATTAGAGCCTTGTCAGTCCCCCTCCCAGGCCTGTACCTAACCCCCAGGCCAGCCAGGGGCCCTGCAGGAGCTGGGCTGCTTACACGAGGAGGAGAGAACATTAAGCAACACCAATCAGAAGTCCTCTGTGTTTCAGTTGGTCGCATCATTAGTTTTTCTGCAGGCGGGCTTATTGGGCTTTTTGAGAACCTGCTGTATGGTTTCGAATGATGCCGTCATTGACTTGATCCATCCTTGAGATATTTCTGTGTCCCCATCTGACCGTGTGTGCGTGTGTGTGTGCGTGCGTGTGCCCAGCTGAATGAGATGATCCGTAACCCAGTGGAGGGCCACTTCTGGCAGGTGGACCACATCCGGCCGGTCTACAGTGGGGGGGGGCAGTGCTCCCTGGACAACCTCCAGACCCTCTGCACTGTCTGCCACAGATCTGTATGCTACCCCGCCTGTTCACACACACATGCACTCTCACTCTGCCCCATGGCATGTTACTTCTTGACAAGAAAGTGTATGACAGTTCCATACCTCTGGGGTCTGCTTTGTGTCTCTCAATTAGAGACCGTTTAGTCCAGAAAGAAAGCATGCAGCAATACATTAGCCGTCTGTATGAGCCAGTAGGGTCTCCCTGTAGTCGGACTAGAAGCTGTGGGCCCTTGGATGCTGTAGAGAAATGCTTTCTGGACATCTAACACCAAACTCAGCTGCACATTTGGCCCGGGCACTTAATGGATCAGTGGAAATACAAATATATTTGTGTTTGGTTTTCCAGAGGACTTCTCAGCAGGCCAAGGAGCGCAGCCAGATGAGAAGAGGACTGTCAGCCTCCAAGGTTACCTCTGACATCAGCAGGTTCTTCATCAAGAAATGACATGGTGTCACCGGGGAAGACACCGTCTCTTCTCCTGACGTGTAGGCTTGCTTAGCCGTCGCTTCCCCGTGTCTTACGATCACGTTCAGGTGAGGTGATGGAGTGAGTTAGCACAAAGGCTGTTGCTTCAGGGTCGCTGTTGAGTTTGTCGAAAGAGGTTTAGCTAAACAATGCGGCGTGCATCCGTCCTCGCCCTCGAACCGTCAGCAGCGAGCCATGGCTTGATTTATGATGGGCCTATCTAGCTCAGAGCTGAGCGGAGCTTGTTTCAAACACTGGGGCTATTTTAAGGTTGCGCAGACTTGCTGGGCAAAACGCATGAAGAGAAACAAATAATAATTTGATTCTTCGCATCTTTGCGGAACCCACAAACAAATTTTTCTTTTTAAGCTTGCACAAGTGTTGGTTTTTTTTGTGTTCGGTTACCAGGTGTATGGAGGAATGTTGACTGAAATAAAATACTGAAATGTTCACCTCATTCAGTGATTCACTGTTAGTTTCCTTTTCATGTGTGAGTCAGTCATTTCTTTACAGTGCAGACACTAGTGTTCTTGGCCTGACAATGCTAGAACCTGTGCTTGGTGAGATAGAAAAAAATGGAGAGACTCAACAGGAGAGGAAGGTAGAAAATACATTGCCTGCGGTGAGAACAAAGAGTTATTAATGTGCACCCTCTGCCAGTTCTATCCATCTTCCTGCAACCCCCTGTGTTCTTCTAAAAGGAGTTAACTCAATATAGAGGCTGGAGAGAGAGGAAGTGGTGGAAAGTTACTATGGAAACAGACCTTCACAATCAGCATTGCGGAGAGTATCGAATCCTTTTTACAGCCTCCGTTTAGAGAATGGACACACACACACTAACTCCATTTACTCAACAACATCTCACTCTAGTTTCAGAATGCTGTCGGAACCGATCCGTCAGTGTTAGTTGCCCCGACCGTTCCCATCAAACATCTAGATACACACACACACATACACCAGTGCAGTAGCTTACAGAAGCAGCACAGGCTACCTCCAACCAAATGCTTACAGTAGCACTATCTCCCATCCTTCAAGCCCACCTGAGCCTCCGAGGCACAACCCCCAGCCCCCCCGCTCAAAAGGAGAGGGGCTGGCTGAGAGAGACCCCCCCCCCACGGGTGCTCCAGGTCTCCACTTAATAAGGCTGTTGTCCCTCTGCCTGTCTGAACCCACAGGACCCTGGGAGTAATGAACATCTCACAGAGCACCTCCTGACACGGCCTCTCAGCCTCCTGTCAGCTGCCAGCTCCCTGCCCACACCTGCCATCGCCTGGCTGCCTTCACCCCCCCTACCCCCCACCCCTCCTCCCTAAACACACGCGCGCCTCGCTCCTTTATTACACACGAAGACTGGAGGACTTTAATAACACGGCAGGCAGAGCTGTATTGAGTGGAGTGGAGGCTTGGGGGGGGGGGGGGATGCGCCTGAATCCCTCCCTGAGGCCCTGTTGAGTAGAGAGCAACCTGGAGCCGTGTCACGACGCTCCTGTTTGCTTTAGGCAAACTCCTTGCCCGCAGAAACGACAACAACAGTGTTGGTGGTGATGATGTGCAGATGCATACAGAGAGGGCCGTAATCAGAGATGGAATCATATGTGTGTGTCTTTTATTGGGAAGGTACATCCATAGGGGTAGTGGCTTTATTCTCCTCTAGTTAACACGCAGCTTGTGGCAATGGCTTTTTACATTGATATTGATGCTGTTGTTTCAGGGACTATAATGGAGAAAGAAAAAATCACTGCAAGATATCAATATCAGAATTCATTTTTATCGTCTGGAGAGACAGATGACAGGATCATCATTCAGGCCCAGGGAGGTACATACAGTAAGTGGTTGACTGCAGGATCCACATTATAATTACATTTTCACGCAAGTGTTTAGTGGAATGATATCGAGGACTATCAGTCAAAAATGATCCAATTAATCTATTAAAAGAAAATTGTTGATCGGATTACTTTCACTCACCAAAAAATCAATTATTGTGCAGTGTATACTTTGTCACTGAACCACACACCATTTAATGTGTGTATCAAATTACACAATTATTTAGGCTACATCCTTTTTTATTAATGTCATATGGAGGAATGATCTGATGTACAGCGGGACGTAAATGCTCTTTCAGCTGAGCAAGAGGTGGCTCTCTCGCATCCTAAATCTATTCAGATGGCGCGCTATCGTTCCCTAAAATGCATTGCATGCAAGGGATTATTTCCGAAAACGCAATCAATTCCCACAGTGGGGAATCAAAGCAAAATAAGACAAGGCTCTTAGCATAATTCAGACATTTCGCAATCTGTGTGGATTAATGTAGGCCCTATAATGCTGGAGCAGCTCTGTCTCACCTGGTGTTCATTACAGTGCGCAGGGCTCAATGACCATTTGTGTCCCGGAGTTAGAGTGCTAAGGTATTGTTTTGGGGTGGACTACATCCAAGAGTTTACAGTTTCTGTGACAGTGATTTACCAATAACGAGTTATGAATGGCACAATTGGGGCGGCCAGAATGTAGCGTAGGTAGAGTGGAATGTGTTACTGCCAAATGCGTTGTGGTATCACTCAGCGAAGCCAGTGATTAAAAGAGGAGCTTGTGGTCAAATGTTCAACACCCTGCCTTGTGGTTTCGTTCAACACCTTTCTTGAAATATTTTATATCGAGGCTAGAACCAAAAATTAAAGGTCGTTAATTATGAAAAATAAAACGATGCACATTCCCCGTCTGTTGGTGCCATATAAAAGTCCAGGCAAGTGAGGGACAGTGACAACATCATTACTGGGGTATAGCAGGCGGTCCCCTCCATCACCCCCGTGCGACAGGCAGACACCCTAGCACCATGACTGTCACCTCCCTAGTGAACATGCAGCCAATGACTTGCATCTAATGAGGACCGTATTCGAACAACACAGCCTATGGGCTGCAATTGGTGAAGGCAGCAAACAATCAGATGTGCCCAGCTCTAGGCTACAATTTCTGTTCAAGCTGATCAAATATCCAGTGGTTTTCTATATGAAGCTTACTTTGATTGTCAATTGTTTTGATGGTAAACGACAGGGAAACTGTGTAGGCCTTGTCTTTCATGCGGGGTGGACATGCTGTATGCGGAGAAAATAGAAACCACAGTGAGAAGCTTACCAAAATCTACCGTCTTTGAAGTGTCCTTTAACCCAGACGGAAGGGTTATTATTCTGACTATAATGAAACAAAAAACCTCTCCTTAGCTTGAGGAACCATTAGCTGTGCTCTTTAGAGAATATAAATAGGATGGTCTTGGGGAACAACACTCCACCCTCTCGCAGACTAATTAAACCAGGAAAGGGTGAGACTGTAGGGTCCTCCGCCTCGTTATAAATGAGGAGGCGATGCCTTGAATTTCAAACGAACCACCCAGGCAGTAAGCACACCCCTGGCCAGCCAAGCGTGTCCACAGAGGCGTGTGATTGAGAATGTCTGGGTAGTACCGGAGCACATAAGTCAATGTTTGTTTTCGCTGGCGAATACTCGAAGGCGTGGGTAAAACGCCCTCAAGAATTCCATGGGCCTGCACCTGACAAGATATAAACGCTAGTCTTCGGTAGGTAGCCTCGGCTATCCGTTCCGTCATGGTAGCCTACACCAAAATAAAAAGCAGCAGTCTCTCCATGTCTTTCTGGACCCTGTTCAACTCAAATAGGTCACTGATGTGCCATAATTAGTTCAAAAGCCGAGGTTTGTGAATAATTGATGGTCAGGACATTTCCCCCACGTTTTGAATGACAGCTAGTAGAGAAATAAAGTAAAGTAGCTAGGCTAATGTGTATGGTGGAATTGAGGAATTAGTATTGGAATTTAAAATCTAGACCAGAATACCGGAGGGATCAGTACATGATAGATCCATCTTGGATCGCGTCTGATCTTGTGGATTTATCTCATGTTAACGCCTGCATCCTTCCGGGAGCTGGTGTCAGCAGGAATCCAGGACACCCCAATAACCGTAATTGGAGTTATGGCCACCAGAAGAGTAGTCAAACTTGGAGGGGGCTAACTGCGATCTGGAAGTTCAAACAGAAAGGGTGCAGGCAGGGTTTGGCTCCTTCATAGTGGGTCACGGACTTGGATTAATTTTACATGTACGTACAGTTAAAGCCAACCCTAATTAACAAGCCCTTAAATATTCAGTGAACTGCAGAGCACATGTGATCAGGAGACCTTGGTTCTTGTTCTTAGACGTACAACGGTTGAAGCTTAATTTGATCATAGTGGAACGTGCTCTTCCATTTCCAGACATGATTTGCGCTTGTTCTGGATACTTGGCACTCACATTTTACATGCGAATGACTTATTTCGCCAAAAGTAGTCTATATTTGAGTGCAAAAGATTGTAATTAATTCAATACATGACAAATTGGACAAAACACATTAAATATAAAATTCCTTGCTACAGTACATTATTTCTAGAGTATGTACTGTATTGTATGTTGTCTTTCTGTGGTGTCAGGTATGCTGTTTGTTGTATTTTATGATGGATTGAATGTGTTTTCAGACCTGTCTATAAACACATTTCCCCTAGTGGGATCAATAAAATTGACTTGACTTAATATTAAAGTATACCATAGTATTATAACTTTGAGTACCCAGTTTTGCACTCAACTATTTCATGTCCTCAACTTTACTGACAAGACTGCATTGTCATCTCTCCAGAAAATAATGACCAGTTCTTCTTTGATAGCAACCAGTGACTGTCATGGAGACACTTGTGCTAGCTTATCCCTTGGCTGACTCACCTGCAGTTTCTACTGAGTGAACTGGGCCTCAAACAGCACCTGGCTAGTCTGGGAGAAGCCAGACATGGCCAGTTCTGAATGTTATACATGTTGAATGTTATGAGCACAGCATTCAGACCTGAGTAATTAATCAGAGCCTTTTTCATAGACATATCTGCCTAGTCAACAGGGTTAAAAGACCCAACATTTTGTACCATCTGTCCCTCCAACCAGTGATGGAATATCCCCACCTAGTGGAGATAAAAGAAATACATTGTTCAAGAAGTTGTACATGGTTCACATTGACATCAGACAGTCCTGTGTTGTGTAAAATTGGGTTTTACACGTTTATTAGGGCTCCCGGCACACAAATCAAGAATATGTTCATCAATACAGAAAGTCTGCTTTAGGCCCTCATAATACACTGAATGACAATGTTTGGACTGGGCCAACTGTTTATAACTCTGAACTACAGTCCTATATACAATCTTATACAGAGGTCTTTTCAGATGGTTAATTAGACATTTACCATTTTGAATAGCAATTGACAACTTACAATCACAAGGCATTTTGCAATTTTGCTGAGATCTCAAATGCACTTCACAGCAGATAGTTTTTTTTAAACGTAAACTTCATTTATAGCTCTAGAATGGTCTGCGTTTAAGCTTGGAGGCTGTCTCAACGAGCAGTTTCAGGACACCACCAGACAGTACATGGCCTCGACTAGCAGTGTGAGATCAGTCCCACTCTCATCATACAAACCTACAATTTGTGCCCTCTTGTGGACAAAGACACAAGCTCCGGAGACAAAAGCTGAGCCTCGCCCATAGCAACAATGGACAAACGTTATACATCTCCACAGATAAAAGGCAGGACACCCAAGGAGAGGAAGGTTCTTTCTCATATCAAAAGTTTCAAGACCTGAGTTTTTTTTTTCTTTTCGTTCAAGGAATAAAACGGTAACCTAGACAAATGTACACAACATTAAACTGTCAACCATCACCTGCCTAGTTCTTCCCTTTTGTGATTGAAACATGCACGTCACTTAAAAACAACATAAAAAGATGGCTTGCATTAAAACAGAATTGAAATCCTCTTTTTCATCTTTCCCCCCCCCCCCCAATCACAGAACCAAACCTGGCACACACCTCGAGTTCTCAAACAGGAAGCTCAAAGCTTTATGTCGTACGAATCTGGCTAACCTTTAAGGATACTCAATAATTAACACAGGAAAGGACTGGGGATGATGCGGAATTGACATAACTTAAGTCATAAAATTATTTTTTGTTCCTTACTCCACATTTCTTAAAATCATGAAAACCTAATTCTTAAATCTATCCGACGCCTCCCTCCATGGACCCTGGTTCACAGGTTCATCCCTTGGGCACTTAGCAGAGAGTCCAGCATGTCGAAAGTGTCTTTGTAGTCAGTGTGTTGGCCGTTGGAGCCAAGCGTTCCGTTAGTTCCATCGTGGCCGTGTCTCTCCACCGTCCTCTGGTTGCCCTCTGAGGAGTAGTGGGCGGAGCCCCCGGCATTCTTGGAGCTCCTGCTGCTCTTGGCAGAGTGGTGGTGGTGGTTGTGGGAGCTGTCAGGGTGGCCCCTTTTCCTGGAGGAGCTGGAACCAGAGTCGCTGCTGTGGCCCGTGGGACCCCTGAAGGCCAGTGTGGCCCCGTCCGCCCCCCCTCGCCCGTTGCCGCTCATGGGGTAGGGGTGGGAGTGGCCGTGCTTGGGGTGACGGTGGCTCGAGTGGTCTTTGTGCTTGTCTCTGCCGTGTGTGGCCCCGCCCTGCTCCGAGGCGGTGTGGGAGCGCTCTGACGACACCTTGATCCTCATCTTAAGCTCTTCGCTGCTGGCGCTGCCGTTCTCGGCAAAGGACGGAGGAGGACGGGGTTTTTTCGAGCTGGTCTTGTCCCTCCGCTCGCCCGCCGGAGGGGCTTGCTGGGGCTGCGAGCGTTTCTTGTGGTGGTGGTGGTGATGGTGGTGGTGACCGGAGGGAGTGGGGGACAGGTACACTTCCCCCGGCTGCTCCTCACGCCCGTTATGCAGGGCCAGGTCTGCAGCGTGCTTCTCTCTGTACCTGTCCAGTGTCATTTTCAGAGGACGGTTGAAAGTTGGGGGGTTGCTGGGCTGTGGGTGCTTCTCCCCACCACTGCCCGCTTTATGTTCGTGTTTACTTGGGGTGTACTTAGAATGGGTGACTAGTGAAGGGAAAAAAGGACCCTGGTCGAAGCCGCAGGCATCGGATGGGTCTCCGAGAGCTGGGTAGGAGCCGTAAGACGCCCCTGCTCCGTCCAGGGAGAGCATATCTCCAGAGTCCAACATGGAGGTGGAAGGGAAAAAAGAATTGCTGGTGACACCAGGAATGCTGTCCATGGAGGAGGTCCCCTGGAAGGCATTGTCCCCCGACTGGAAATCTGTCTTTGGCTTCTTAGCAGCTTGCGTGGCCTAAGGGAATGGGGTTAATGTTGGTCAAGATCGGTTCAATGACGTCCCACAAAACAACTGCTTAAATCACTACTCTTCGGAAAAGAAAAATCGGTCATTTTCAAATCAACGCGACAGCACTTACCCTCCAGTTTCGTATCCTTTTCAACCTACTGGGCGTCTTTTCTAGTATCTGCAGGAACTCGTGGGTCAGCTCTACACAGACGAAACACAACTCCATCACTAGACTGGCCCGCTTTGGAAACTGCTGATTTGGGTGTCTATATTTGAGATTATATCACTACTGGTGTGGAATAAAGATGGGGTATCTGACTGATTTTCTACAGAACACCTGAACACAATTCTACAGGTTTGTTGACGAGGATTTGGCGCAAAATCACGTCTACACAACACCCCCTAAAGACACGGTGCTGACCACGAGTGGAGCCAGAGTAACGTCAGGGAGAGACAGTCTGTATAGCGGCGGGACATACCATCCAGCAGCTGCAGCGTGACGCTCCGGTCCAGGTACTCCCACCAGTGCTTGCCGTCAGTGGAGACAGGGATCTCCCAGTTGGACCACTTGCAGGCCAGGTGGATGCAGACGCAGGCAATGACTGTGGGCTTGTGCTGCAGGCAGAAGGTGGTGAGGTGCAGGCTGAGAGAGGAGACAAGAACACAAAGGAGACACACCGTCATTAACCAAAGGCTGGAAACGGAAGGGCAGATGACATGATTATTATACACATCATGCATGCACATAGTACAGCAGTCATACGCAAGTCTTTCTCAACCGGAGACTTGAAGTGAGGGCCGACTGTCACATAATTCATCTTTTCCGAGAAACAATTATGTTCTTGACACATACACACCCTTACCTTATCAACTTTGATACTTTACTTTATGACAATTCTAGGTGGTCACTTGTTCTTTGAATGTACAATGTCTGAACATGGTCCCATTCTGTTAAATAACAGTTCCCGCTTTGTTGTCTATTTACCCATTTCAGTTCAGACATTTTCAGATACACGGTTAATTAAATGGTCCTGAATTATTGGTCTTGTTGACCAAGTCTGACTTGTTATACATTCATATAGCCATTTAGCAGAGTAACATGACTCCATTCACATTATACAAGATTACAATTGTATTCAACTCATTGAAAAGTCATTTACACTGTCCAGACATTGTATATTGCAGCTGGAGATCAATTGCTACGAAATAGTCATCCATGGCAGTGTAACTGCTGTTTCTAAAACAAAGTGGAAAATAATCAAAACTAAATAATATAACAAACTATCAATTAATAGAATTCACATGTTAACTCAAATATAAAAGTGTTTCTCAACCCTGAGTGTGTAATGATGCATCAGTTAGAGGATAAAACAAACAACTATTCAGTTGCAACTTTATATTTTGGATGCTAAAGAATAAACCTTAACAGACAAGTCTTTACACCAAATAAGATTGAGAAACACCACTGTTTTTGAGACTACTGGATTTGAGACTCAGGTTAAGAAATGCTCTTGCCCCAAAACTGGACTGCAAAGGTTGTGTAGCCATTTTATGTGCATACAAAACTAGATGGTTGGTCTTTGTTTAAGTTTTATGTTTCTTCCCATTTGACAGATTTGTTACATTGTCGAGAAACCAAGTCATGGTCTGTGTCTTAAAGGCTCCAATTGTCACTAGTCAACTGTCACTAGATGGCATCTAACTTTTACAGTGTAGTTCTTCAAGGGGCACTGATTTCAGCCTATAACTTAGTCAAACAAATATATAAACAAAAATTAAATTAATATCCTTCATACTTACCAGGACAACTTCTAAGTTTACATCTTTGCAATCTTTAGTGGCAATCTATATTCAGGCTACCAATTGTGTTTTTTTGACATATGCACTCTGTACCAAGCAAACGTGAGGTAAACAGCACCACTACACTTCACATTGTGCATTCAACCCCTATGTGCCAACATTGAGCCCTTGTACAATACACCGCACTGCAACCTGGCCGGTACAACCCTGAGGGTTTCCCAGAAACCTGGCGCAAACAGGGCGTTGGACACAGGAAGGGGGACCCTGCAGTACAGGAAGCTATAGTGTGCCATCACAAGTGCAACAAGTGGGAACAGGATAACAACCTGTTGGTAGCCATGAAATAGGAAGTCTGTGCCAAATCCTTGCTTGCTGCAAGAAAGAGGGCAAAAGAAAGGTTAGGGTTCAGCATCTTGCTGTGAAAGAGTGATGTCATGGACTGGCAATACAACATGGCTATGAAATGTAGTTTTTACAAGACAGATGATGAGAAGTGCAGAAAGAAGCCTCTACCTCGTACTAGCTGGGAACATCTCACAACATCAGTGTGAGGATGTTCAATTGTTATTTCAAAACCTGTAAAGATGGATTCCATATGAAAAAAAGTATCCAGCTAATTTCACGTTGAAAACAATATACAATGTATTCATAACATAATGTTAACACCGATTCATTGCTCGTGTAAAAGTAGGATGTTAAAACTACATAAACAAGATTTATGCCCCCAAACAACATGATTCCAAAACTGACAGTTCCATAGAACTTACCCAGCGTTTGCAGTACTATCGTTTCTAGTAAGACCAGCTCTTGAGCTTGCTGATGGTATGCCTGAAGTTCAATGGATTATATATTTATAAACAGTTTCAACATTTCCGTGACCAAGGTTGACTTGGGAACATTTTGTGTGAATCGGGAACAGATTGTGGATGCCATAATGACACAATTGCCGCTAGAAGGAATGGAACTACAGTGGTCACTGAGCAGAATTCACAGTGAATGTCCCCTTCAGTCTCTATCAGGAATAGATGGTTAAACCTAGATTTGCCCTTTACATGAACCATTAACAGGATGTTTTTTTTTGTTTTTTTTTTACAGTTGCTGTGGTTTGTGGTCAGGGTGACCATACATTTAACTTTACTGATAATGAAGCACATCCCACCCATAAACATCACTTACATTACTCTTTGTATCTAGAGGGGGATCTTGAGGGTTGACACAGGCGTGTGCGACTTTAATCACATGTTCAAGCTTCCTAGGTTGTTCCTCGACCTTGGCGGCCAAGAATAAAGTTGTTTGAGATATTATCTGTAGAGACATCAAATTGAAAATTAGACAGGCTTGATTTAACATCAGTTTATGTTAGCGTGCAAAATTAGAGTGTCATAATGAGGTACAATTAGAAGAATCACTTACATTTCTGTGAAATTTGGCGAATGAGTGAATCATATAAAATCTGTGCATGTAAACAATTGCTGTATTGATAATTAGTTGAGACCTGTAAACATAAGTTAAGGAATGCATCAACTACAACTGCACAAATTAATTATGCTCCAGATAGCTAGTCAAAGAGCTAGCTAGCTTGCAACATACTAGTCAAAGTATTTAGTGCAGTAATCCTTGCTTGATACGCACGGTTAAAATTGATATGATAGCTAGTAGCTAGCCAGATTGCGTAGACTATATATTTTAGAACGCTTAAATAATTTGATGTCGAATAGCTCCTACTAATACTAAAACAACAACGTTGACACTAGATTTTTTAAATATTTCTAGTTAAATTATGCAGTTGTTCAGCAAAAGATGGCTGACTTATTATCTATAAATTGGTGCAACATCTTCCTAAACGTGTGCATGTGATACGCCCAAGAAACTAGCTAGCCTAGCTGCCGTTGTACCTAACCAACAGCTAACGTAGTGCTAGCTAGCTAGCTTTACCTTGAAGATTAAAAATCAACGGTAGCGTGACTGGTAACATTGTATATACTAGTGCTAGCCAGGTCAATATTAGCTAGAACCATCACATTGATATTGAGCAGATATCAATTGAACTGTAGTATTAAAACAATCATTAGACGTGATGTGGGAATCGCCAGTTTGTCATGCAAGATACAGAACAACCAACAATGAACGTGGAGTCATCATTATCACGTCGGTTAAAAAGCTAGCTACCTAGCCTTAGCCTCACAAAGACAAGGCCACATCCCAAGCAACACACAAATAAGGCTCAGTCTATTTGCTGAAAACACAGCGTGCTAGCTAAGGTACCATAATGATGAAAGCTCCAATAAGCATAGTGGACTAGGACCACAATTGCATTTAAATGCTGATGTGTGTACACCTGCAATGTGACCAAACTTCAAATTAACGTATAAATCCGCCCTCTTGAAAATGTATAATGTTTTTTTTGGTAGAATATATATTGATTCTAGTGGTTCTCCAGGAAATATACTGAGCAAATTTCCTTGATGAAATGCTTTTCTTTGAATCAGAAAGGATACACATTAAGTCTCTGGCCCATATCTTGAATTAGGTTGGCGGCTTGCTGCCGATAGGAAAGTTCTCTATCGGATTCCACCCCGGTACGACGAGATGGTGTATCTTCGAGCTGCTCCCGGGAAAAGAGCCATTTCGAAGAAGGTCCCCGGTGCGCCGCCATTACGCTCCAACATCAGCCCCGGCGACGTTGGCGGACAAGGAGCGGAAACTTCATTGGCGCATGCGCAGCTCCATCTCACACTGAAGCACATTATTTTCTTCTTCCGTATCACTTCAGGATATCTGAAAACGTAACAGGCTGGACTCCTCCAAGTGCTGTTCAACTTTTTATCAATTTGACTTCTTATCTGCAAATAAATGAAAGGAGCTCTTTCTTTTTCAAAGGTAAAATTAAAAACAAAATTAATCTAGAAATTCTTAATATGGACAAAGCACCTAATATAATTGTATAACAGCACTCAATCATATTGTACAGTGACCTATAGGCTATGATGAACTGTAGAGAAACGTTATACATTTGTCAGCGGAATGCACATTTATTTATATACATGTATATGAATGTCTCCTTATACCTAACAAAAAGTTAAGATTCTTGAAAAGTCACAATTTGGAGGTTTGTACCACAGCCATGAGGTTAGTTGCTCAAGTCTCTGGAGCATATCCAGTTGGTGAAGTTCCCAAGGCAACACCAGCAGGCTTTTCACCACCAGCTACCCTCTTTGGCCAATCCTGCTATACCACATTTTCCATAATTGATGAATTGAACCCAGTCCTGCAACCCACTAGTGCCTGTCATCCCACCTCCTTCAGCTCTCACAGATAAGTTTGGCCACAGAGAGGAAGGCTTGCATCAGCCCTAGGCCCTTTAGAGCGCTGCATGCCTGGATTTCCCACATTCGGTCCTTATAGCTGGGAAGCTCCAGCAGGTTGGACACTTCCCGGATGGTCATAGAATTGGGAAGGTCCTTCTTGTTAGCCAGCACCATCAGAGGAACATCCTTCAGGTTCTCGTCTGCCAGAACTTTCTTCAGGGCTTTTTGGGCCTCCCCCATACGAGCCCGGTCATTACTATCCACCACAAAAACCAAAGCCTTACAGTCGTCCAAGTAGTACCTTAGGTTAAGATAATGTCATAGTTAAAAGGTGATAGCAGTGGGAATGATAATATAGTTCATATGTAATAACTAGTGGAGTTGGGTTATATGGTTAGCAAGCTGTGCATTTAATGGAGAAGATCATATGTTTAATAGTATAATGTTAGAATCATGTTTGTATGCTAGTATGATGTTTTACATCTACATTCTTAAGGTTGTAATGTATCGCCACGTTGTGCATCTGAAAGAGTAATAAGCTGATTTCTTGAAAGAGGTGTCAGTAGGTGTAACTCTAGTTAGTGTAATTCTTTTATACATTATTTAGAGCCTAACACTGATAAACAACTGACATATTTTATGTACATGTATTAACCAACCTCTATCATTCCATCACTGTCATGTCCCCAACACAGAGAAACTAGAGCCATACCTCCAGTTGGATCTCATCTTGCTTTGGCCTCCCACGTCCCACACAATGAGAGATGTGTTCTTGTTCAGCTCCAGAGTCCCCACATTGAAGCCCACAGTGGGGGAAGTGTCCATGACCAGACCTGTTTGGAGCATGGAGAGGAGGGTGGACTTTCCAGAAGAATCCAGACCCAGTAGAACCACCTGAGGAGGCTTCTTGATATTTCTGGACAAAAGTTGACCCATGATGACACCTGACAAGCTAATCCAGCTGTTGATGGTCAAATAAAACAAGGTACTTTCTCTCTCAGCAGTCTTTCTGATTCTAAACAATCTTTTGGGTCCTCAACGTAAATATCAGGAGAAACCATCAGTTAAGACAGACTCCTGTCAGTATAAAAAATAACTAAGCCAAACTGTATCTGAAACAATTACAGGTGTGTGAACACGGACGTGTCCACTCTCTCACTCTCACTTCCCTGTTTAAACATGAAGTCCTCAGGGAGGTGTGTGTCTCCAGTGTTAGATCACATGACAAAACCAGTCTTTCCACATTTTTACGTGGACGGGTTTTGTAGGTTTAACTTAGGTTTAACTTGGCAACCTGTACAGCAGAAAGATGCTGCAAGGTAGAGGAAGAGAGAATTGATCGCAAGAATAGAGTGATGATCAGTCTGGCTGTGTTTAAGGTCAGCTATCATGAATGGTCTAAAAAGAATTAAGGATTTTATGAATACCTGATGACAATCAGGTGTGTGACTGATGTGATTGGCTGAGCAGTATGAAGTGTGTGTTCATAAAATGGCAGATGAGAGTTGCGGTGTGGTTTTCTCCTCTTGAGCTGTACTTGAACTTGATATACTTTGTAGCCTATTGCCTGTTGTATTAGAGAGGCGTTCGGATCATTAATCACAGACATAATAGAAGCTAACATATGACCTTGTATCGATGTAGCACCATGGGCACAGCATGGCTGCAAAATGTTGCGAATGGAACGCTGTCTAGTCAATGATGACGTCAGTTATTTTCACAAGAATACATGTCATGAACGCAGAAGTCGGGAAACTGTTTGTGTTTTCTCATCGTTAATGCCTAAGTGAAAGGACTATTTCTGGTAATTTACCCACGAATCAGATGCCAGTGAGGTATGCCAATGAACTGGATGTTGAATGTTTCTTTTTTGTCTCCCCCCTCAGTTTTCTTGGTGATAAGATGATGGAGCGATGCTCTAGGTAGGCTACGGATAGACTGCTAGCTAGGTATTAGTTCTTCTGTGTTTGTAGCGCTAGTTTGTACTGCCTGGCTGTCAGCTACCAAGCTAGTTAGCTAACTAACTCAAATTCTGAAAGCGTGGGCGGTTAACTATTCATTTTTATGTAGTAGAACATAATCCTGCTGGCATGCTTGTGGATCTACTTGCTATTTTGACAGTAGATCGTAGCTAGTTTGCGTTATGTGGCGTAGCTTTGTGTCCTAAGTTAGTACAACAAGCTCGGCTCGATTGCTAGCATGCTCGACCCATCAGGTTCTATAAATTGCTTCTTTGGACGTTAGAGTGATTTGGCCTAAAGCCAAGCTTTATAAACCAAACACAGTCACAACGCCATACATTTCAGAAAAGTCTGAATTATCGTTCAATTAAACCTTCGTTTCTGTCTCTGTTTTGTCAGCACATTTTAATCCTTCATCTGCATGTCCGTGTAGCATGAGTCTGAAACTTCAAAACTTATTCTTTTTTAATTTTGTGAGAAACTGCTTGTCTCTGGTGGTTGTCTTGCCATGTCAAGTGTAAGTGGGGATAGTTTCACTGGCCCTGCCAGTTCCAGTCCCTCCCCTCCTGCCACTGGCCCAGCTCCAGCCACGACTCCCTGTCCCACCCCTCCGCCCAGGCGGGCTAGGGTAAGGTACCAAGCCATGGTGGATGTCAGCAAGTGGCCTCTGTTCACCCTCCTCGGGCCTCAGGACATCTCCTCCATCCGACAGGCCTGTGTGTTCGGGACCTCTGCCAACGAGGCCATCTACATCACCCATGACGATGAGGTGAGACCGCAAATGGGTCCCTATTGTTTACCCTGTTCCCATGCTGTGGATTGTTTAACCCTGTTCTCAAGTTCTGTGTTGTACCTTACACTCACTTTACATAGAATTAGATGTTTGGTCAATTCAAAACCCTTCATTTTTCAGAGGACTAGTTCATACATGGGCTATGTGCCTGTGTTTCACCCCTGGCTGTAGGTGTACGTGTTTGGGATGAACTGCAGTAACTGCTTGGGCACAGGGGACAGCCTCAGCACCATCGTACCAAAGAAGTTGGATTTCCTGCGAGGGAAGAAGGTGGTCAGCTTGAGCTATGGAAGTGGACCCCATGTCTTACTTGCAACCGAAGGTATGCGCACCCCGCTGCACGGCTACCTTCAGCCCTTTTAGCTTTGGCTAAAATGGAGAATGCTCTATGGTGTTGCTGTACCCAGCAGCTCTTCAGAACAGTCAGTTGGTTCCGTCTTACTGATTCTTAATAAATACATGTAAAGTATATTGAGAACTTTAAAGTATATTGAGAACTTTACCCTATCGTAATGCATCATGATGTTGGACCATTACTGCCCATATATCGTTTTTTTGTGTAAATATAACCATCTACTTTGCCGTTCCCTGAAGAGTGTTGTTGTTCCAGACGGAGACCTATTTGCCTGGGGGCACAACGGATACAGTCAGCTGGGTAACGGCACTACAAACCAAGGGGTGTCCCCCATCCTGGTGTCTGCCAACCTGCCGAACAAGAAGGTGAAGGAGGTGGTGTGTGGCTCGCACCACTCCATGGCCCTGATGCACGATGGCGAGGTGAGGAAAGGCAGTGAAAAGGTTTCCTTCTTCACACATGGGTTCACAAGACATGGAAACAACTGACATGAACATGAGTTTCTATGAGGGCTTCTTATCATTCGAGATGAGACACTATTTATGGTTCCATTTGCCTCCTGTCCACCAGGCCAATAAATAAGCCGCAACTTGCTCACTGCCTCCACCCTCCCTATCTCTCCCAGACTAATCTGTTTATTTTAATCTCAAGGTCATTAGCTTTGGTCAGGCTGCCTGAGGTTCACCTGCGGTCAGCCAGTAAATAGTCTTTCAGCTAGTCAGCCAGCAAGTTATACAGTGAGTCTGCTAATAGACAGTCAGACAAAGGGAAAGTGTTTGCGTGAGTCTTACACTGATTTTCCATACTTCACATTGATTGAGTTTGAGGTAGTTCTGTTGTTTTGACATTGTGTGTGTGTGTATGTGCCAGGTGTTTGCTTGGGGCTACAACAACTGTGGCCAGGTGGGCTCTGGGTCCACGGCTAACCAGCCCACCCCACGCAAGGTGTCCGGCTGCCTGCAGGGAAAGGTGGTGACGGGCATCTCTTGCGGTCAGACCTCCTCCATGGCTGTGGTAGACAATGGAGAGGTTAGCAGAAAGATACCCAAGATCCTAAAACAACCTAATTTAGCCTTTTCATTTGCAAACAGAGAACTGCTCAAAGATTGAGTAAGACCTCTTTAATGTGTCAAACACAAGTCTTGTAGCACAACACTGAGGTGTAACTGACGAAAGTATGTGATAGTGATGTCTCTGGTTCCTCCTGCAGGTGTATGGCTGGGGTTACAACGGCAACGGACAGCTGGGGGTCGGTAACAATGGTAACCAGCTGACCCCCTGTCGCCTAGCAGGGCTGCAGAGCCTCTGTGTGCTGCAGGTAAGGGAGGGGGGAGACTACTGACCCCTGACCCTGCTGGTCTGTTTCCCAGGGTGTCCAAGCAACACTGGATCCCAGAACCACCTAGTTCCTAAAACCCCCTGGCCTTAAACCGTCCCATGTCTTTAATCCCCGTGTTATGTTCCAAACCTCCAGATAGCGTCTGGCTACGCTCACTCTCTGGCCCTAACAGACGAGGGCTTGCTGTACGCCTGGGGGGCTAACACCTATGGCCAGCTGGGAACAGGGAACAAGAGCAACCAACTGAATCCTGTCCAGATCATGGCAGAGAAGGAGAGGTAAGGAACCGTGTGTGTGTGAGGGTCCAGGGCAGGCTGTGGTGCATTACTGACAGGGCTCTCTGCTTCCTCTTTAGGAGCTTCCCTCCCTCCCTACCCACCCAACCCAATTATTGACTTGCATACACTGTACAAAATATCCAGTGAATGCAACCACAATCTTTAGGTCACTTCACCCAAGAAAACCTAGAATGGTTGGAGTAGAGGCCTGTGATTGCAGCCAGTGCTATTGTACTATGTATAGTTTTGATGTATATTTAAAAAAAAAATATAGGTGAAAAACCTAGTGTTTTTGTACTCAGTGGATATACACTAACACTAATTTTGGTCAGGCAAAAACATTTTGGCCTAAAAGCACCTTCAAAGTTGATTTCTTTTCTGCAACTCCATCTTGGCCTTGATAAGACTTGTGCTGGGCAGTGTGGCATTGCAGAGGCTTCCGTTTAGCAGCTTCCTGTTTGGAACGTCTACAATTCTTCCCTTTGTGGAAGGAGGTAATTTAGGGTACATCCTACAATTATTCTTATCCTCCAGTTCCGCGAAACGTTTACACAGTAGAATCTGAACATTTAACATTTCAACATGATATCCTTTAGCTATATAAGCATGCTTATAACATTTATTATTTTATTAATTGAAATCCTGAACATTAATACACATTTGTGGACAGAACTTGATGTGCCGTGTGTAGAAACACATTTATATTTTCCTGTCTCCTCCAGCTTTGTAACAGGCAGGTTATTTGTCAGTGTTTGGATCACGGCAGAGGGAGTTTAGTTGTGGACGAGGGTAGAAGATATATAACCTTGTAGGCGGGGTTACAATATAGCAGCTTGAGTTTGTTTATGCTGCACTGTAACGAGAAACGGGAGGGCTGGAAATAGCCTGGAGAAATCTAGAGAACAGCCTTCAGTCTTCAGCAGGGATGAGACTCTGAAGAATGAGACGCTGCAGCCCCACGCGTGGTGCGAGTACTTCTTGATCATAAAGGCTCAGGTGTGTGTGGTCCGTCTAAACCTCTCTCCCCATCGACAGCAGGATCGTGGAGATCGCAGCGTGCCACTCCACGCACACGTCAGCCGCCAAGACGCAGAGTGGCCAGGTGTTCATGTGGGGCCAGTGCCGGGGCCAGTCCATCGTCCTGCCCCACCTCACACACTTCAGCACCACGGATGACGTATTTGCCTGCTTCGCCACCCCCTCTGTTATGTGGAGGCTGCTGTCCATGGGTGAGTCTCAACATTGCCAGCTCTGGCCTGTCCTTAGTCTCTGCATATGGTTTCAATTGTTGAGCAAGACAAAGGTAGAAAGTGACTGATAGTGGCGAGGGGACAGATTTACCTGCTGTCTGTTTTTAGATAGTATCTTAGCACCTAAAAACACTGACAGTGTCTTCCTTGTATCAAGTATATTATTATTAGTAAAGCAAAGGTGCTTTACTAAAATAAACTAGGAATCTTTTTTTCAAAACGGAGTCCTTGTTGAGGTGGAGGCACACAAACAAAGCGACCACACGCCAACCCCAGCTAAGGCATCATGTCATGTGATCTGTCCTAGAGCATGATGACTTCCTGACCGTGGCCCAGTCCCTGAGGAAAGAGTTTGACAGCCCCGAAACAGCCGACCTCAAGTTCAGCATTGACGGCAAATTCGTCCACGTCCACAAAGCTGTGCTCAAGATCAGGTACGCCGATTGGCTGAGGGTCCTCTCGCCTTGCTGCAGTGGCGTGATGGAGGATTCACTGATGGTTTGATGTGTCCTCTCATGTCTCCCCCGTGGTCAGGTGTGAGCACTTCCGCTCCATGTTCCAGTCCCACTGGACGGAGGACATGCAGGAGGTGATCGAGATCGACCAGTTCTCCTACCCCGTCTACCGCTCCTTCCTCGAGTACCTCTACACCGACCAAGTCGACCTGCCCCCAGAGGACGCCATAGGTCAGTGCAATCCTGCATGGTTGCCCTGAATGTATTCTTATGAAAAGGCACAGTTGCTCACTTCCGTAGCATGCATGTGCGTCTCACAGGCCTGTTGGATCTGGCCACGTCCTACTGTGAGAATCGTCTCAAGAGGCTGTGCCAGCACATCATCAAGAGGGGCATCACCGTGGCGAACGCCTTCTCCTTGCTCTCAGCTGCCGTCCGCTACGATGCTGAGGTGAGACACACACACATTCATGAGATTGCTGGAAAAAAAGCATTTAACTTTAGGCAACTTTAGCCTAACATGACGTTAAGGGATACACGTCTTCATTGAAATGCAGACACAGCTGTTGTCCTCGTCTTTACAATACAGCGTCATGTCTTTTTGTCTTATTTGTTTTAACATTATTTGAAAGTAAACCAATGCGTCAGAGTGCTTTGGGTGACTCTCAACACCCGAGACAGGTGTAGTAGGCCTTCTGGGGTTTGCCTTGAAGCTGGAACATTGCAACTCTAGGCTGAATTCTCCTCAATTGCAAACCTGCATGATTTTGTCACAGAATTAACCAAATTTAGACCGCTTCCTAAATGGGACTGCATGTAACCATATTTTTATTTCTCATGATTAGAAATCAACCTGGTCAAATCTGCAGTTGGTTAAGGAAACACGTGCAACAATTTTAACCTTTCGTTTAACCATTCACACCCATGTACATCTGATCCAGCAGACTGTTTACGTTTCACCTTTGACCCATCAGGACCTGGAAGAGTTCTGCTTCAAGTTCTGTGTGAACCACTTGACAGAAGTGACCCAGACGGCTGCCTTCTGGCAGATCGACGGCAACATGCTCAAGGAGTTCATCTGCCGCGCCAGTCGCTGTGGCGCCTTCAAGAACTGACCAGAGGCGCTGCCACCCTGCCCCAGGCTCAGGGTGGTCAACTGGGGCACCAGCTGGCACTGGCAACCCTCTCAAAGCATGGAAACCTAACGAAACGACCAAAACCTGCACTATTGTTATTTGTCACATGTCAGTTCCAGCTGAACTGCCTCCTGGGAGGAGTGAGTGAATGCCACTGCCAGTTAAATGGCCAAAAACCTGATGGTGGATGACGCTCGTGTCTTGTCTGCACCTGCTCCTTGACACAGACAGGTGGCGTTGTTCTTTGAGGGAAGACTTTAAACTAAGTCTAAATCATTGCAAGTTTACAACCCTGCATCATTGGGAATATGCATACTGTCCACATAAGTTAGATGTCTGGTACATTTGTGTCCCACAATGCATAGTAGGCATCTTGCTTTCGCTATACTGATAAGTTGTGACAAGTTTATGCACTCGTTTGATTGATTTTATATTACTTTAGTACCCAGGTACTATACCACTTCTTTAACAGGTCACATAAAAACAGGGAAGCTGTTATTTAAAGTGTTATGTTACAATGTTTGAATCCATGTGAGTTGGGCAAGTTGGTATGTCATTGGATCTTTCTGGAAAATTGGAAAGCTTTTGACAGTTTGATCAGAGAGAAAGTAAGGACAACATGACACCGGCGTAGACTGCATGTACGCAGTGTTTGGTCTGGCGTGCGTCTGCTCTTTTCTCAAGGGGTTGATGGCATTCGATAATGGACCATCAACAACTTTAAAACGGTATTTGTTTTAGAGAGTAAGCATTTTTATATATTATTGTTACATTCCTGAGTTTACTGAGATTTGTATTTGGCTATGTTTTTATTGGTTTCTGTAGTGACCCAAATATTAAATTTTTCCTTAGTAATTGTACAAGAGTAAATCACATGCCTTGTTGCTTTGTTACGTTATAGCAAATGTACAACTGATGTACCGTTTTGTTACTTACATTTTTAGATGCAAATAGGAATTATTGCTAAATATGAAAATATTATTAAAATTGCTCATACTTCCTTGTGCGTCGATGTGTGATAGGCCTGTCAGTTCGAGGGGTTGGGCAACTGACAGTCTCCGCCTATTTACCTACGCCATAGCAAAATACTGTAGAAGCCAAGGCTGAAGACGGAACGCGTACATCATTTTGATACTTATGCAGGTCCGAGAATTTAGTCCTCTGACAAATTGAATGGCAAGAGCAAACAACGCGAATATAAATGAAGCTTTGCAGCAACATTGTGCTGTATTGTGTCATTGTAACGGAGGTCGCGATGTAAAAGAGGCCGGTACACAGACCGACAGTAAAGTACAAGGTGAGAATCCATCACTGAATCGAAACCTAGAGTAAAGTTAAGCCTCACCATGAATCATCAAATTGCACGTAGCATAAACCAACTGACCATAAACAACAAGCGTTAGCATTTAGCACTCGGTTTGCTAAAAACTTGTTCTCGATGACATTTGGTTTGTGTTTCAGGGCATGGCCCCAGATTGTCAAAGGGCAACCTTTTCACACTACTTAGTCTATGGATGGAACTGTTCCCCAGAGAAGAACTCGTACTAAGAAATGACGACAATGAGTTGGTAAGCTGGACAGCTCACAACTGTAGAAAACTTCAGTACTGTACATCTGTCCTTGCCTTTCCTTCAATGTGTACCAATTTGAATGATCGATTCCCCTTACATAAAATCACGTTGAAATTACGTTATGACAAGCTCCAGATAGTCTAGGGTTGATCACACTAGACCAAGCATTTATTTTTTCCTAATGGATTAAGTCGGATTTTTGTATTGCATTTAATTATCCCTGGAAAGTCCACCTATGAATATCAGGATAAAAAATAAAATATAAGATTTGGAAGGATGTAGTAAAATGTTCTCCTGTGGGTCAGGTGCGAGGAACAGGCTTGGTGGTGGTCCGGGAGCACAAGGTGGTGGGTCTGCACTGCTCTGGAGCTGAGCTGCATGCAGGCCAGTTGGCTGTGATCCAACATGGACCTCGGTTGGCTTCCTGTGAGCTCTACTTCTCCAGGAGACCCTGTGCCACCTGCCTCAAGATGATCATCAATGGTAGGCCAGCCCAGCTTCAAACAGTCTTCAAACCAAATACTACATCCTTGGCACTGGTGTAGAGTGGCAATATCTTCAATATAACCCTATATTTGTTTCTTATCATATTGGACATTGACCTGTTCAATCAGTTTCAAATTTTAATCACAACAAAAGATTTGACATACGTGGCAATGACTCAACTCATTGCATCCATTAAATTCAATTGCTGATTGATTTTTCTTGCCTAGCCGGGGTGAGCAGGATCTCCTTCTGGCCTGGAGACCCGGAGATGAGTCTGCTGGCAGGAGCTTGTGACCGGACGGACAGCATTTCCCAGGAGGCTGTGCTGGATGCCGTGGCAGTTGAGAAGATGAAAGCCAACAGTCGCCCTCACATTGGTGTCATTCTGCAGCCCCTGGCCCATGGCCTGCAGCAGTTTGTGAATGAGACCTCCAAGAAGTGTGACTTCATGGAGAGGGTGTCCAATGACACTCCCGATCTGGATGTAGAAGACCTCTTCAGGAGACAGTGGAGACAGAACTTGGGCAGGTTCTCCAGGTTCATACTTCCGGAACAGCCCCACAGACACGTTCTTACCAAGATGGGCCTAGAGAACTTCTGCATGGAACCGTACTTCTCTAGCCTGCGGCAGAACATGAGGGAGCTTGTTGAGGTTCTTGCCTCAGTGTCTGCCAGTGTTCCACTTCTCCAGCATGGCTTCTACAAGATGGACAATGACAGGTGAAACATACCTTATTAACCCTTGCTGTTACTTAGGGTGATTCAAGTCTTTTGACTTTTTTTTGTGTCCATATTTATGATCCTCCTGAGGTTTTCTGACTGGTTTACTGTATGTCAAATGAGCAGTCCTAACGTAGCCATGTCTTCTCCCCACAGGAAGGAGCCACTGGGTCATGATCTGCCTCAGGCCCGGCCGGTGTCCCAGGAGATCGCCCGGCACTGCATCATACAGGCCATGCTGCTGGCCTACAGAACAGGTCTGTGCTCTCCTACTCCTTTCATCTCTCTGTCCACCCCTCCCTCCCTTCCTAATTCCACACATTTAGGCACTCTACCAGCGGTCAACACGGATGTCCTGACGCAGCAAAGATAAGGCCGGCCTGCAATCCCAAACAACACATTGCAACCTGTTCAGGTGCAGAAGAGAACCTTGTCGGGATACAAGTTAGAAGTTTACTGATTGCTAGGTGCTGTGTTGCCCAGAGGGACATCTGCTGACATGCTGGTAGTTGGAAGACATGTTTGTAGTCTGACAGCTTTGGTGCCAGAGCATATTGGTATTGAGGATTGTTTTAAATTAGCTGTTGGTGAGCATGCATAAAAGTGGCATTTTCTACTAATATTCCAGAGGACCATAAGGTTGGGGTCGGGGCTGTGATTTGGGCAGAAGCTAAATATGTAAGTACCCTGTTTGCTTTCTTACCTTATAGTCAACAAATTTGGGCTGTATGGCAAACTTATAGTTTTCACAATAGTACCTCAGACTTGCAGACATACTGCATGTACAGTTGCTTTAACATCCAGTTCTTGAAATCCTCCTTCATTGACTTTCAAGATTCTAGCTGCACAGTAAGGAAGACGGATGAACCTTTTTGGTATTTATTTAATGATGGTTGCGTCGTTGTGGTTCAGGGACGTTGTGATGGTACCGGGAGGCTGTACCTGGTGGGCTGTGGGTACAATGCCTACCCAGTGGGCTCAGAGTATGCAGAGTACCCCCAGATGGACAACAAGCAGCAGGACCGGCAGAGACGCAAGTACCGCTACATCGTCCACGCCGAGCAGAACGCCCTTACCTTCAGGTAGGGAGGATCTTGGGTGTAGAGGAATCAGGGATTTGGGTATTTTATAATTACTCTATCGTATAAATCTTACATTTGCACTACTGGGGCTTCTACATGACTATATATTTTATAAACAATAATTTAATAAATACAATAAATACTTTGAATATACAGTGAAGAAACCCTCCTGTGTTGCCATGCAGGAGTTCTGAGGTCAAAGATGAGGAGAACACCATGCTGTTTGTGACCAAGTGTCCATGTGACGAGTGTGTGCCACTGATCCTGGGGGCGGGCATCAAACAGATCTACACCACGGACCTGGACAGCGGGAAGGACAAGGGGGACATCTCTTACCTTCGCTTCAGCAGCCTCCCAGGAGTCCAAAAGTTCATTGTGAGTAGCCTATCTTGTGCCTCTGCTCTGACTCTGCCCAAACAACAATGGTTGTGGACAGGAAATGATGCGTCATGACCACAAGACCATAAGAGAAAGCCAAGACTCCTACTTATGAAAAAAATAAAACTTAACTTTTTGCTTCGTCACAGTGGCAGAAGACCTCCCAAGATACATGTGCCTCCGCACACGATGCTCATCATCTTGCAAGTGAGTAGTACATTTCCATTAGTTTGTAAGGCCCCACTTTGGCCCCTAAACTGACACTCACTTTACCACATACAGCCCTACTGCACTCTTATATTTTTTGTTTTATATTGTATAGTTCTGTCAGTATTTTTTTGTAATTTCCATTTTTATATTGTATATTTAAGGGTAGCACACACACTAAGATTTTAGGATTCAATATGTTTATTATGTTTACTGTATGCACCTGCCCATTAAATTAAATTCCTTGTTTGTGAACACTTTGAACACAATTCTGATTCTGATTCATGAGGCTGGTGTAAACACCATGCCTTACCATACTGTTGCATTGTTTTGATCTTGCATGAATTTGTTGTTTTGATTCCAGATGGATGCATGGGGAAGCACGACAGACAAGTGGAACAGGAGTCCCAGACTAGCAAGAGACATCGGCCGGACCACTTTAGCAACCTTCCACCTGTCTGAACAACACTCTTAGTAGATAAAACACCCAGGGTGTGTACAGTACTGGAGAAACCAACTGAATATCCTGCTGTAAGATCCCATCCCAGATGGGAATGCATTTTGAAGAGGGGAGAAAGAAAGACAGCTTTACATGGATCCAGTGGAAGAAAGGAGGGAGGTTAAGGTGATTCTATATTTTAAGCGGTACACCAAGGGTACTACATACAGGGTCCCCGCGGGAACTTTTAAGGCCTTAAAATGTCTTAAAAACAGACAGATTTTGATCCGATGTCTTCAATTTAATTTAGTCGGGTCTAAAAAAAGGTTTTACCCTAGTTTATTTCCAGAATCGCTGGCCGCAAAAAGTTGTTACAAATTAGCATAAAAGTATTGAGTCATAGCCTACAAAGAATAGCTCTAGAGTCCAGGGTTCAAATTACGGGGCCGCTTGGGTGGTTAACACCCTTAATCAGGACTTGGACCCCCCCCCCCCCCCCCCCCCCCCCCCCTCCAAAGAGGTAAAAACAACAGGTCTTGGGGGTCGATACATTTATATATCGTTCTTACCTGTAATCGTAAATATTACTTTACGCCCTGGAGAAAAAGCTGACCCCTCCGATTATCATTGTACAATTCGCACTCTGTTTCTACCAAACTAAACTAAAAAGAATCTTCCTGAGATTAACAAGCGTTTGGCGGACAGGAGAGAGACGATATATATGAAACTGAAGGTGAAGTCTCACATGACCACAATATAACTTTTAAGTTAAAATAAACTATTTAAAGTTTGGATTTGAATCCAGGCTATTGCGGTACTGCACCAGAATGTCTGAAAGAGCATGCACACTAACCCAGTGAGCTTAACAGGGGAGCCCTGCTTTCTTCTGGTTTTCTGACACCCCAAGTCTGCAGGTTGTTACGAGATAGTTCAACGTCAAATTTGATGTTGAGTGGAGATTGTTAAGATCCCTGATAGCTCAGTGGTTAAGGATGAGGGCTACTGTGTGAGGGGTCTTGTGTTTAAATCTGGCTGAAGGATCTTTTTATAGCTTAAGTTTTGCTCTTGGACTTATAAATAAAACTGATAAAAGGTAAATTCATTTTTAGACTCTTGCAAAAGTCTTCAATTTCAATCTTTATGGTCTTCAAATGTCTAAAAAAGGTCTCAAATTTGACTTACTGAAGTCTGCAGGAACCCTGTATATAGTAATATATATTATGTATTTTTTAACATAATCGAAAATATTGGTGGACGCTCAAGCAGTTAAATAAGCCTCCATTTTGCATCCCAGTCAGTGCATGCTACCTCGGAGGTATGATTTGTAAAATAAAACCTATTCTGGCAGTCTGCTCCACTACTCCTGTATAAGTTAATGTTAGTTGGTATGAGAAGGTTGAAATAATAACCCATCTCATTTGAGTGTTTCCCGATAAGCAATTAACCATTACTTAACATGACAAACACAGTTTTCTGTTCTATCCGTTTTATTGGTGATGTCATACTGTAGCATCAAGGTGGAAAATACACATGGTTGGTTTTCAGATGAATCCCGTTGTAGAGATGGGCAGAATGTCCAATTGTTTTTAATTTGACCATTTAATTTGAACATTTAGTCCAGAAACAGAGGATAAGTGAAGAAGAATTAGATGAAATTGGCTCAGGTGATGGTTCAGTTTGAGAATGCCTGAATCTGTTAAGTCTCGTTTTAAACATGTAGAATATTGTCACAGCTTAAGTCTTCTTGCGGCTTTGTTTTATCTCCAAGTATACAAGTGCATTATGACACAAAAGTAACTATTTTTGTGCCTTGTGCCTTGTTCAACCTATCCACAATTTGGCAATATCAAGAACAACCAATAATTATTTTCCTTCTTCATATTACACATTATTGATTGATTGGTTTTATATTTTTCTTTGTTTTGCAACTAAATCACAAATTCCGGTCATACAGAGTGTGATAATGAATTTGTTTCACCTCCATGCATTGTTTTGTGGTCCTTGGCTCCATGTGATATATTTGTTCACAGCAAGATGGCGCCACCTAGCCTGTCCATGGTCAACTCCTCCTAACATCCTCTTAGATTTGGCCTCTTGGTGCAGCATAACTCAGATATAGTGAGTCAGAGGTTCATTGCTTAATCACACAAAATATGGTCAATCAGACCATATTTTCAAATTAAGAATTAAGCTCCCCTAGAAGGTGTTTAAAGTATACTAAAGAGAAAAGGAAAACACAAAACCAAAAAGGCACCTCTGAATGTTAGTCCCCAACTGTTAGTGTGTTCCCACAGTTCTGCTTCTAAACTCCTATCTAAATAATGACAAAAGCTCAAAGAAATCACTTATGTATAGAAAAAAAAAAGAAAAAAAAACATCTCCCCATATCCTCCTTCAACAGAGGTCTCCCAAAAAATGCCTTTGTGGATTATACTATGTCACTCACAAACAGATACAACCAGCATTCATTCACATGACAAAGGAAACAAACACTTTAATTAAAGTAAAAATAATCATGACCAAGCCCGTGGAGGAACCAAAAGACACCCTAGCATTCAATAAAACGGAAAGTAGCCATCAGCCTCTCATGAAGAGAACCAATGATTAAAATAATAAGTCATATCAACTGTAACTTTCATATTAAAAATAAACATTATGCTTATTTTAGGTTCATAATTAGTCTTCAAAAAAAAAAGGGGAAAAAAAAGAATTTAGATGTTTTAATATCCAATTACCTGTTAGTGTAAATGCAAGGCATTCACAGTAGAGCAAGGTCAAATAGGAGTTCCACACTAACAAAAATCGTATTAGCCTAGTTATGTACAAAACAGCACTACCATTTCTAGAATCTGTCAGGTGTATTTAAACACTGCTCATAAAGTTGAATTTCCTCATAATTCCAAATGGTAAATTCCTTTCATTGTTCTGCAGCAACATTAGGAGTGTTTGTAGAAGGTGGGAGCGATCTAGCTAACTCATGCATAAAATGGTAAAGAAAGACTCCTTTTAAGACCCCTGGACTCCCCGTATCCCTCCGCCATTGGCCAAATCTCTTCAACCATTGGTTCTCCCGAGAGCACAAAATTGTCTGCCTCAAACATTCCGTTGTGGCACTAGTTCACGTGAATGATCAAAGTCGATGAAGAAAAAAATAAGTCAAAATAAATTGAATCAGCATTTAAGGACTATTCTTTGAAAGATAAAAGAAACAAGAAAAGACAAATGTCTTTTGAGATTTTAAATAGAATCATAATTATTACGGTTAATGCATTTTTTTCTATTTTTTTTGTGAATAAAAAGTTAAGGTTTTAAGTATTGGGTGTGGGTTGAGGGGCGTACTTTAAGAGGCCGGTTTCTTAAGGTCGCGGATCTGTTTGATTAGATAGGTCTTCTCGTCGTTGAACTGCTCGTCGTCCGTGCGGTCTTTTTGGAAGTTGCTAAGGAAGTCGATGAGTTTGGTCTGGTTCTTCAACAGGATGTCCACAATGGGCTGTGTCTTGTTTGGGTTGGCCACAAACACCTGATAGGGAAAATGAGAGAGCCTGCTATTTTTGGGGCCGATCAATGTTCTAGAATCCCCCATCCCCAAAAGTAAATTCTTGTCACGGAATATTTAGCATGAAGCACATGACAGGATATGATGCAGCAGATGGGGGGGGGGGGGGGAACCTAAACCATCTGTGCTCTTACAGAACTCTGTGTGAAGGGGGGGGGTTGTGGTACCTTGAAGACATGGAAGGCCTCAAACTGGATATTGGGGCTCTTGTCCCTCAGCAGGTTCATCATGAGCTTCAGGTTTTCTGGCTTACTGATGTACCTGGTCATCACTGTGAAGTTGTGCCTGTCCAGCAGTAGCTCTCCCAACAACTGCAACACGAGCCACACGTTAAAGGTTTTGCAGAGCGACGGATTTGAGTAGAAACAACAAATACGCCATTGTAAAGCAGCTCAGACCTTTAACGACTGTCTCTTCGTCACATAGTTCTCAGAATGCAGGAGCTTTTCGTAGTCGGTGAAGATCTGCGACAACACAAAAGAGATGTTAGTGGCAGTGAGGTGAGGGTAGAATATTGATATGGGGTCTCTGCGGCTGGTCTAAAAATATATTTTTCAGTGGCCCAATCTGCATGCCTGTGCATTACAGGCCCCTAGAGGCCTCTGTCGGCCATGAAAGACGGCCTTCTCTACGGTGACCTGACAGCCGGGCCTAGTGTGGTCTGTTGTGAGGCCGGTGACCTGAACTGACTCAGACGTCCCTGCTCTTTCAACACTCTCCCCCTCCCCGAGTCCTAACCCTGTGCTACAGCCAACAGAAAAGCGGGTGTTTTCCACCTCGAGGCTCCAAAAATAAATACGTAAAAAAAGAGAAAAGAGGAAACCAGCTCACGGAGGGTTAAGTTGTAAATACCCACAGTCATGCCAGGAGACGGCCTGATGGCCTAAACTGTTCTTGTTTACTTTTTCCCCGGCAGCACAAGTCTAGCTGATGTTGCAACGGCTGTAGCATGTTCTGAAGGAGCGAGGGTACCACTCACAGCATCATAGTTCTGTTCTAGATATTCCGCCACCAGGACCTTGTGTCTCGTCAATAGATCCTGCGAATGGAGGGAAGAACGTTAGACCCGGAAGCGATAACTATTTTAAATGCAGCACTTTACTATTCGATACCATTTTGGGCCTTGTGCTAAGTGCTAACAAAGACATCAATCGTGCTAACCTTTTAGGAATCATAATGTGGGGCTTAGACATGCATGTGTGCGCGTTGGCCTGACCTTGAAGGTGGCGAAGGCGTCCGAGGCGATGTCGAAGGTGGACATCTCCACGTACTTGAAGAAGTCGTGCAGGTGCTCCGAGTGGAGGACGACCTTGGCCAAGGGCTCGTGTCTGATGCACTCTCTCAGCATGATGCCACAGTTCAGCGCCACCTGGGGCGTCTCGTACCTGCCACACACACGCGCGCGCGCACACACACACGTGTTGCATTTGTGGAACTCTGTGTTTTCCTGGGATGTGTGTTCCTGCGCATGTGTGTGTGTGTGTGGGCCAGCTCACCCCTTCTGCAGCACAAACAGCACCTCCTGGTGGGAGCAGAAGTACTCCACAGTGGGGCTGCGCGTGCCGATCTGCCTCCGCAGGATGTTGTTGAAGATCTGACACACGTCCTTCTTTCCCTGCGCGCGCACACACACACACACACAACGCGTTTACCACAACAGAACATCTCCAGAATGTTCCATCTCAGTGTGATGGCCTGGAAAGTCCTGCGCATGCGTGTGTGTGTGTGTGTGTGTAGGTGTGTGTGTGTTTCACCTCAAAGTCGATGACTTGCAGGTTCTCCACCAGCGAGATGAGCAGGCCGCTGTTGTAGAGCTCCTGGGCTAGCTGGGCCACGGTCTCTGTGTGAGGCTCCTTGTCATTGGTCCCATACAGGATCTCCTTCATGGCCACCAGACACTTAGAAACCTCTTCAGACGCCTGGGAGAGAGGACAAACAAGCACAGGGTTAAATGGGCCAGTGAAAAGGGCCTCAATAACAGTACATAATGTTTGTGTACAAACTCAAAACTGTGTTTGGTTGGTCTGGGTTAGAGCCGGGCTGAGAGGTAGAGAGAGGGAGGGAGAGAGGGAGGGAGGGAGAGAGGGAGCGAGAGAGGGACGGAGGGAGCGAGAGTCTTTACAGTGGGGTGTAAACAGATGACCGGGCTGGGCTGCAATGCAACTTTCACAGCCCGATGTTAGATAGAGGGGCGCAAAAACAACCACAACTGACCGGACCCAATATCCAAGGCCAGAAGAGGCCCTAGGCAACATGGCTCCCGCTCGCTCACACACACGTTACCTTCTCTGTCTTCTTGTCCTGTTTGACCAGGATGGCAAGGTTCTCCTTCAAGGTCTTGACGATGTCTGCCGGACTCTTGTGGGATTTACCGAACAGCGGCATACTGGCAGTTCCACTCCTGAGTCTCTCCTAAAACCTGAAACACCACACAAAGACAAACAAACCCCACATTAGAGCACACTAACCACTCCTTCTAAAAGAATGCATAAGTAGGCTACAACACACCACACTACTAACTTATAACTGATCCTGCTCACAGTATGATATAGACGAAGGGATAGATACTGTAAAGCTGTAGATGGACGGGAGGGGGGTGGGGAGAGAGAGTTTCCTCTCTGGGACTCAGTGATTCATAAAAGACCATTAGACCCGCATTCTCCTGAGTCAGACTGCCCTCTGCACACCTCACCGAATCCAGCGACGCACTGTCACCATGGCAACTCAACTACGGCACGGCAGCCAAACCGCAGCTCGAACAGGTGTGTGTGAGAGAAAGACAGTGAGCTAGACAGAGGGAGGGGGAGAGTGTGTGTGTGTGTGTGTGTGTGTGTGTGTGTGTGTGTGTGTGTGTGTGTGGGAGAGAGAGAGACTGTTAGCAAGACACTGAATCAAAACGTTGTCTGTGGCAACTACAGTAGCAATGCTGGCAGGCACCAAAGCAACAGCTATCGAGAATAGCACATTAGAACATTACTGTCATGGAATGCTTGCATGTTTGCTTAGCTGCTGGGCGGGGCCTAACAGACCGTGTACAACATAAAAAGAGGAGGAGTTGTGGGAGGAGGGGGGTTAAAACTTGTGACTGATAATCCTGGCCTGGGAGTGCAAGGCCAGGGTATTACCTCCCTCCCTCCTCCAGCTGACCGCTGCTCCTGCTGATGCCAGGAGCTTGTCACTTTGATCCAAGTCCACATCAGTGGCCTCAACAGAGGGCCCAACACTTAAGAACATAAACCTACACTGCCCTGCAGGCCGGACTCAGACCCGTCCTGCCTGAGCAGCAGTTTGAGACATCAGCGTTTCTTTGTTGCGGAACACACACACACACACACACACACAAAAAACCCCGGCAACGTCACAACGCCAATTTCTTCAGACCCATTCCCCTCCAATGGCCCACCGACCGAAAGAACGTCTCCCCATGGCCACACTCCTGTTCTACTCACCGCATCGAGGGACCGCATTTCCCAGGGAGCAGCTGGGATTAGCGTTAGCTGTAATGAAACTTTAATAAGCCACCCATCAGCCAGTCAAACGGTAAATGCTCTCTTGGTATGTGTCCGTCACAGAGGGGATCATCTCCTCATTTGGGCTTCAGTCACCAGGGGAAAGGAGAGACAAGGTCCCTAGTGACATTGCTTCCACGTTTTTCCCCATCACTGCTCTCAACTGTGATTGTTAAGACACATATTTCCTCCTTCTCCCCTTCCTCCTCATATGCTACCTGTCATGACATCACAGATCAAATTCTCTTATTGAATGGAGAGAGTTCCAAGACAACTTCTCATCTCCATTCAGAAAATACTTGGATCATGCTCTTAGAAATGGAACCATGACTAAGTTTACACACCCTCAAACCCGGAACGTCTTTCATGGATCACAGCAAGCATGTACATACAGCAGAGCAGGGGATCTGAATGGCTCCTGTCTGAGACTGGCCATCTACACACGCTCTGAAATACTCTGCTGGGGCCAGGACTATAGTGTCTGACACCAAACCTAGTTTACACCACACCAGCCTATGTGGTGAGGTGGTGGGGAATAGCTAGACATTAGGCCTGCCTGTGTGCCCTGTTAATATCCTGGAGTGGATCACAAACACATCGGGGGCTGTAGAGTGGAGTCATCTATTAAACATGAATAGGATACAGTGAGAGACATAAGGGAGATGGGGGTGTGGGGCAGAAAGAAAGACAGACACAGGAAGTAGAGAGACAGAGAAGGTTCCAGACACAGTCACCAATATTATGTTCCATAAGCTTCTTCATCTAGTTAACATCACTCCAGCACTGCAAGCCCCAACAACACAGATGGCTCACTACTGATCACTATAGAACACTAGCTGGCATGGAACAGTGTGACTGTCACGAGTGTTAAACAAGTACAGATATATCGCTTCATTGATGACTGTTAATGTTTTTAACGTACACTATCAATAAGCCTTCACACACACACACATCTCGGTTATGAATTGCTTACGTATTGCTCAACCACAGAAGCCACATTACCACATCACAAACAAGTGATTGTAGTTTTACATTAAACGCCCTATTAAAATTACAACAACTAGTTTTTTATTTTGCAGCGGATATTACAAAAAAGAACAGCTGCCGAGACAGACAATACTAAACGACGGGCCTAACGATGGCCTGTTTGCCTGCTGTCAATAGACGTTGCCCCTGCGCACGATGCATACACAAGGACGGCATCTATGGCATCGCTATAACAAAATCAAAACAAATACGAGCACAAAGGCTGACTTCACACAATCAATGCGTGACACATACACACCCCCTTGTTTTCTGTTCGTTCGCTTATGAGCGAGAACGGTATTTTCAGGGTAACGCGTCTGTTTCAGGACGAAGGCGTGTAATGTCAACATTAGTGATTTGACAGGATAACGAGAGACATTTATGAACGCTAATACAGAGGCCTGTCTAAACTTCATTTGACACAATAGCTCGCAGAAACTGATCCGACAGTGTGTTTTTGTGTGCTACACCCTAGTTATGATAAACGTTTGCGAAGCTGTGAAAGGAAATTGATAATGGCTACATAGTTAGCACGCATATCAATTCGATTGAAGTTTGTAACAATGTCAAGGGCGACATCAGAATATTACATTTGGCTAATTATTGTGCTAAAATAGCCTAGCTTTCGACGATGCACTATCAATGATGGGTACTTACAGTGCTACGTTATTAATAGTTTCTTTGCTCTCGAATATCTTGACTGCTGTCCCGATCCACAATGTTACCGAGCAGCTTTTCTGGTCACGCCAGCGCGGTGTACGTCGCTGGGCAAAACGTCAGAGGAATGTGTGTATGTGCGGAATCTTTTAAGAAGGCAGTGCAGAATTCCATTCGGTCTGATTCGAGATGAGGTGCAGTCCCAAACCAGAACTTCACAACAAACCATCTTATTGGAGCTTTCCTGTAGGTGACGTCAGGTCACATTTCCTGTCTTTCCTGGATTGTTGCATTTTTGCTTTCTATAATCCAACAGTATTAAACATGCAAAATGTCTGTTTTTGTCTTTCAGTATTATATTGTGTGTTGCTGTATAGTTAAGTTAACAATTAAAGGGAAACACTGTATACCTTTGAATCGAAAATACTAAAACGAGAGAGAACACATGAAGACAATAAAATATGCCTTTTCGCTGTGACCATAAACCTCAATAGTCCTACAGCTCGTCTGTGTGATTAAGAAAACGAATTTTTCTGTTTTTGAAACACGTATAATAATATTGTAGGTCAGCTGTAATAACAGACACAATTCCTTGTGCATTTTAAATCCCTCCTTATTTGCAGTAGTATTTAATGCCATTTGATGCCATGTTAAAACCATAAATGAATGCATGTTGCTAAAGTCTGTGGATGACGATTAGGCTAGTAAATATAGTGTTCCTTGGTTCTTACCTCAAAGACTGTAGAACTGTGTACTTCAGACACTTGATCTTTCGATTTGCACTATTGGTTTGTTACTTTAGAGCCCTATCAATGTGTAATGCAGACAATTCTGACCTATGGTCAGGTCATGATCACTCTTATCATACATCTACTATAGGTATAGTTTTAGTGTGAAAGTGTTATAGAAAAAGTTAATAAGCTGTTATTTAGCAATTTCATGGAAAAGTAATAGTGATACTAACAATACATGTGGTGTCTTATACAGATGACACCTAATAATACAACAGTTTCAGAAAAATTATAAAAAATGTTTAAAACCTTTATTGAGTCTGGTGAGACACTTAAAATGGTGTGTCTTGTTCAAATTCAGACACGACAGTTCAATTTTCACCAGGGAGTTTTAGACAACGACATTCGAACCATGCCACAAAAGTCAATAAAATCTCTTTGATACACAATAAGACCGTGATCCACCAAAACATTAGAGTCTTCATAGCCAATATACATATATTCAAAGACAAATCTGAGGTATAAGGTGATATCTGTACAAATGTCATTTCATGATAAAATAAGTTAACCTTTACATATTGATCAATAATGCCATAGAGAGTCCACACTCTCTGGTTCAGTTTTCACAGTTGTTTCAGACCACATGAAACTACGACATTCTTCAATATTTGTAGGAATCTGACCCCTCAGAGGTCTTGTGTGGGATTCATCTGACTTGAGTCATTGTGAGGCAGGCTATCCCTGAACTCAGGTTTCTGATTGAAATTGACCATGAAAGACCAACGACCAAAAAGAAACCTTGTTCAGAAGAGAACTTGACTAAGAACAAAATAGACAGATATGTAATGTAACAGAGCTGACAACATTCCCTAGTCAAGACCGCAGAGAATGATTACAGCTCAAAAACATACATTTTTCTATCAGTGTGTTCTGCAACATAACCTTCTCAATGACAATCATACAGGAAGTGTATATCTCATGTCTGCAAGCAGCCTGGGGCTGGGTGGAAGCCATGGATTCAGATCTGGGGCAATAGTACAGGTGTCGTCATGCAAGTTCAAAAACCTTCCACACAACAATATTACTCTTCTGATTTGAATTATACAATGTTAAACGTCTTGGAATTTACATTGTAAAAATAATGTGCCCTGTTGGAACTGTACGCTGACAGTAATGTGTTTATTTAATATAAGTTTTGTTTTATTTATTACTTGGTCTAGGACAGTAGTTTTTGTGTTATGCACCCATCTGCCTACTAAGAGGCACACATATTTAAAATCTCAATGGACATGACTTCATGTTTATAGTAACCTTGGGGAAACAGTGACACATTAAATATAACATTATCTCCTGAAGGACTGAGGACATTTTGACAGACTTCTTATGACAAGAAGTCTTACAACACACAGGTTCTCCTGGAAAGACGAGGGGTCCACGACAGAGACTGAGGTGTGGTTTTCTGTGTCCGTGCTGAGGGAGGGGATGGGGGGCAGGGGGTTAAGTGCAATTTCCTGGTTCTTCCTCATCTCTTTGTTAGCAGTCTGTGTGTGTATGAGGGAAAGGGGGGGGGGCGCCAAGGCTGTTAGTGAGGTTGGTGACGCAGGACAGGTGAGATAAACAGGTGGGCCGAAACTCCTGTCACACCACTGGGGGAGGGGCCAGACGGTAGATCACGTCCACCCCCAGTGACAGTCTAGTCACTGCTTCAACAAAAACAGCTTCTCACTCACCTGCTATAACCAGGGCCAATCCCACTCCCAAACTCAGGGGATTGTGTACATAAACACCTTCCTTGCTTCCTGAGAGCTGTGATGAGTGGAGAGCAGTTTGAAGTAAACACCTCCTTTCACACTGAGGGAATGGTGAGCCAACTTAGAGCTGTCCGTTTACTTAATTCCAAGCTGCCTCTGTTACTGTGTCAACACACTGTGTGTGTGTTTGTGTTTGTGGTAGAAAAGTGCACGTGTCATGAAGCAGTTCTGAAGTTTTCAAGCAGAGAAGAGGCATGTCCTCAGGGCTTGATGTCAGAGAAGCTTGTGTATGTTCCTGTCTCACTGCAGCTGGAGGAAGTGCTGAGGTGGCCCGACACACTTCCCTCTGGAATATGACACACAACAAACAGGAAAATCACGTCATTGTAATTAGTGAGGGTGAAAGAAAGAGAGCTAGAAAGGGAGGGGTAGAGAAAACTAAATAGAAGAAGGAATGAATAGATAGAAAACAGGAAAGAAAGAGGCTTGAAGCAAAAACAAATGAGTAACTCTCCTTCACACACACACGTACACAACCAAACACGCACACACAACCCAACACACACACACACAACCAAACACACGCACACAACCCAACACACACAGTACCTGAGCTGCTGAGAGACTGTGAGGACTTGGATTCTGAGATGAAAGTGAGGAGGTTTGCTGCTGCTACCCAGCCTTCTTTGCTGCTCCGCAGATTCCTCACAAACCTGGGGAGTTCAGTATCAACACACACCCCGTCACCTCCGTGCAACATCGACTTCAGAACTCATGCAACACACACATGCTAACAACATGTCACTTTGATTCAGGTATATATATATATATATGGTTTAATAATCGTTTGATGGAGAATGAGAGGGCAATGTACCATTGGCTGTCCTCTCCCTCTCTAATCAGTTGGACCATATCCCCACTCTTGACGCACAGTTCCTGGGCCCCTCCCTTCTCGTAGTCTGCCACCACAGTGTATCTGCCAGGGGCCTGGGAAAACAGGTCAAAGCTCACACACCTACTCAGATGACTCAGGCCATAGACAGACGCTGACCAGATATCAAATCAAATACGGGTACATTATGGTACATACAATAGTGTTTTATGCAGAAGTTTGTTCCACTGTTTAACTGTATCTGGTCGATACTAAGAAGGTAGAGAGGCGAGTAAAAGAAACCTGTGGATCCCCTGAAGCTCATATCCTAATCCCCATGTTGACTCACCAGCTTCCTTCCTCCCTCGTCCTCGGCATCAGAGTTCAGGGGCTCCTCAGCGCTGGAGTACCCATCCTGTTCTTCTGAAGCGTCTACTGAGAGGGAAGCCTTGTTCCAGCCTGGTGAGGAGAGAGGGAGGGAGACAGAGAGAGGGAGACAGAGAGCGGGAGACAGAGAGCGGGTAACAAGGTTGAATGTTTAGAGAACTGAAGGAGTTTTATGAGTTCATGTGGGACATTGTCGGTCATGTTGTCATGATGATACAATCATAAACGACATTGTAGGCTTTAAAGATGAAGAGAAATGACACTCCAGGGTGTGGAGTGATGAGAGATGAGGAGTTATGACACCACACCCGCACATCATCTGTATTTGTTAAGTCGTGTTGACCCATAAATCCCAACATCTTTATTTTATGTAAGGCCAAGGTGACTGCTCTATAATTGCAGCCACATAAGACATTGATTCATTTAATGTACAAGCTAAGAAGCTCAATTATAAAAAATAGTTGGAATAGGAGCACAGTTCACCCAGAGAACTCGAGAAGATCAAGGGGATAGCAATACAGAACCAGAAAACCCCAATTGGAACCCTCCATAACATGGTCTGAGGAGCATGAGCTGAGAGAGGAGGTTGTGAAACCACAGTTTGTGTTCAGAGAGACTAGAGAGGGAGACCAGAGAGGTGGAAGGAGTCTGCTGGAGAAGGGGTTGGAGGAGCACAGCACAGCACACAGCCAGGACCAAAGCCCTACACGGAGATGCGACGATGAGGCGACACTTTTCCATCGATTGACACATAAAAAGGTCGTGGCTTATAGATCGTTCTTAACTGCAGCTGTTTCCACCTCCATCCTCTGGAAAAAGACTCGGTTATTCTATCGGTTAAACTAGTTTGTGCCTCCGGTGCTTTCATCGTGGCATCTGGTCCCGGGGCTGAGGTCCGTGGTCAGAGGACTACCGTACCTCTCCTCTTGGACTGGAGCAGGCTAGAGGTGCTGAGCCACTTGACCCTGCTCAGAGACACATGAGGAGACTCTGAGGGAGGGATGGAGGGACGGAAGAACATGTCAGTCCCGTCCAGACAGACAGACAGACAGACTGGCTGGCTGGCTGTCTGCCTGTCTGCACGAGCACTTGTCAACCAGCCAGTCATTCAGTCATCCAGCCACCTTTGTGTTTTTCTCTTTGTTTAGTCTTCCAATTAAATTAATTTCATTTAATGTAATGTATGTCATGTATTAATTTAGCAGACACTTTTATCCAAAGCAATGTACAGAAGACAAGAAATTAAAATGAAAAAGGACAAAACCTCCCCAGTCAACTTATAAACACACATACACCCATCAAGAAACAGTCAGTAAGGTGATGTTCATCCCCAAACCAGTCACCCAGCGGTCAGTGTACTAAGGATGGGGCTTGGTGACGGTGCTGGGATCTACACACTGCATGGGGAGGGAGGGTGGCACCCACACAGCCCCACTGAATGAGACAAACTGAAGATGCTTTTAACCATGGATCTGTCCACTAATCACAGTGAGGATGGCCACGGTGTGGAGACAGTGAGGTGCTGAGTGTGGGGAGCATGCTATTGGTGGAGGGGGTCAGGGATGCTAGTCACACACGGTAGGAACGGCCCACAGCATGATGGCTGTAGGACCTCTAATGGGCTCCAATACCTTTAAAGCCAAAGGGAGTAGGATCACTCTTTCTCAGCTGGTGTTTGGTTTTGAGGTCAGGGCTCAGAGGAGATCCTGGCCACAGTCAGAGGAGAGGCAGAGAGAGGGAGGAGGAGGAGGAGGAAGAAGAACAAAAGGGTTTTAAGATAGAGTATGTGAAAAGAAAAGCAGCGGAGAGAAAGAAGAAAGAGAGACTCATTCCCGGCCTCCAACTAAAACAATGGAAATCCTTACTTTGAGAAAAGCGAAGAAATAAATGAAATATAGTATTCCAGTGAATACATGTTAATCTCTGTGATGTGTTTTACAGTGAGTAAAGGGAGTAAATAATAATTTATAAATACATGTTATACTGTTCCGTGCACTAAACTCTAATCTTCTACTGTAACAATCTCTAGTACATGACTATAATTACAGCTACAAGTCCAAATCCAGATTCAGATACAAACAACCAAGATCTAACCAACAGACTCTCGTCAAAAAAACCTTCTACAACCTACTTCTAGAATGTGGCTTTACTCAGATGTTGCATCTGAAACCTGAAAGTACCTAAACTACAAGTCCCACAATGCCTTAGACTCAGTACCTGGTGGACAGAGTGTGACCATGGGTAATGTTAGACTTTTACCACCAGGGGGAAGAATGTCTGAAAAGAAAAGCATAGAACGATTCACTTGACATTCCTCACAAGTCTGAACGTGTAGTTATCTTTCATGGGACTGGGTAACAGGACTCAAATGTGTACAGTGAAGACTAGCGCCATATAGGGACTAGTGGACCGTTACCTTTCTGGCTCTTTAGATTGCTGAAGCCCTGTAAGGTAAAGCGTTTTTTAGCCACTGAGGCCCTGTCTGTGGTTGGACTGGTCACTGTGTCCTCTATAACCATGGGAGAGAGGGGGAAGGGGGAGAGAGAGAGAAAGAGAGAGAGGGAGAGAAAGAACGACAAATAGAGCGAGAAGGATGAGGCCGTGGGAGCGATTGAGAGAAGAAACGAAATGCAGTGAGGGGAAAGAAAAAAAGGAGAAGGTCAGATTAGTTTATTAAAATAGCAGAAAGTAAAGTGAGAGAGACCCATAAGAAGAATCAGGAAATCGATACCGCACGAATGTACCATCTGTGGCAGTAGAAAGAGGGAACAACATTAACTCGGAGTGTTTGACTTCCTCTTTGCTAACCACTCACCTTTCTGCTTGGGGGAGGAGTTTGAATCAGATGGTACTGTAGGCTCTGCCTTTTTATCTTCCTGTTTCTTCACACCTTTCTGGCTACTTCTGAAAGGACTGCAAGAACACACACACACACGTAAAAGTCTATTAAATGTGTGTGTGTGTCTGTATGCATGACATGCTCTTGTTTGTGTATGTGTGAAGCTGACCTGAGAGAAACCGATGAGTTATTGCTGCTTGGGGATGTTGATTCTGAGCTTTTCAGTTGGCTTGCTTCTGAAAGACAGGGGTTGTTCACAGTTATCTAACAATCCTTATGCATACAGAGATAGGTTTATTCTCTTGGTTTAGTAGCAATGAGTTATTTTTCATGTATCAACTTTGGAAAGCCAGAGACAATGTGTGAATATGGTTGTGTGTGTACCTCTACAGGCCTTTAGCTGGCCAGTAAGAACCTTCCGGATCTCGTTCACCCATGATGTCTTGATCTCGGGGGTCGCAGCCTGGAGGAGATCACAGTATCACAAAACTGACCTGCAGTATGTTTCCTAAATGATTGGCCTTCTAATGTAATTCCAACAGCTACTCTACACTCCAGACTTCTAGATCAAATCGAGGTCAATAGAACAGTGTAGTTATACTTCCTCTGTCTCACCTGGACAATGAACACCTCCTCTCTGGAGTTGCACCAGATTTCAAACTTCTTGTTGTCCCCCTTGGCGTTCTCTGTGATGCCCACCGCACTCATCTGGATGAGGGAAGGTGGGAGCGACAAGCAGAGGAAAGGAGGGAGGCCGGGGAGCAGAGAGAGAAACTGTCAACAAACCAGCGACATCCCCAGAACATCCCGCGGGCCTCGAGTGAACGACGCGATGGCTGGACGTGAGCGTGCGAGCCTGCCACACTCACGTTGAGCGAGTGTTTGAAGCTGTAGGAGGGGGCCTTCTCGTAGCCCTCTCCGTTCTCCTCCCTCCTCTTGCAGAACAGCAGGGCCTTCTCATGCAGGAACAGGTGCCTCTGCATGGGCTTGAAGCGCGCCAGGTCCTTGACCTTGGCGTGGCCCTTCTTGTGCTCCGTCCACACGCTGAAGGATCCCTGCATCAGGAGACGGCCCAGGTCCGACAGGTTGGCCTGGGACGGAAGGAAGCGAGAGAGAGAGACAGGCTGTTTGAAAAGTAAACGCAAGTTAAACAAAGTGCTCCTTTGTTACACAAATAACCAGGCTGTCCATTCACTGATTCGTTCATACGTCAATGAATAGGCGTGACTCAGCATCTTTTTTGCACACACACATGTACACTGTGCCCTTTAGTAGGGTTTGATGGGGGGGGGTGTACAGGATGTGACATTGGGGGCTTGCTTACCTCATATCCTGTTATGGCGATGAGGTGCATTGAGTCGTTGACGGCCTTCAGGATGCCCAGGATGGAGGTCAGCGCCTCCTGCAGGTCCTCTGAACCATCGCACCCCTTACTGTACTTCAGCATCTCCTGGAGAGCGCACACAAGGTTTGGTTACGTGACGCACACACACACGCACACACACACACACACACACAGTTAGTTGAAGTCACCTTCAGTAGTAGCTGGTACTTGGTTATCCTCTGAACAGGTTTGAGGAGGTAGGAGTCCAGCCCCAGTTTGTGTTCCAGCTTCTTCTGGCATTCCTGGAACCCAGCAAACAGACCAGCACAGATTGAACCCAAGTTCATCCCAAAGTAAGCTAGTCCGGGGTGAGAGGTGAGAGGTGAAAGGGTACCTGGAAGAAGGCACAGTCTGAGCACTGCCGCCATAGGCTCTCTGAGCGAGGCTTGTTCTGGCAGTATTTCTCATAGATCTCCAGGTCACCCATCTAAGAAGAGAGCAAACCAAATCAACACAAGTCATGTGGGTCCTTATCTGTGTGCAGCTACTTTTGTCTGGGACAATGGCACCACTTAGCTGTTCCCCCCCAACAAATGCAAACTGCACACACCTGACTTAAAGACGCACAAAGTGACAGTTACAAAATTATTGAATCCCAAACTACTGGATTTAAGAGTTTAAAGTATGTAAAATAGTACCTCAACACAGGTCAGCAACAGAAAGGGCTAAATGATACATTACAGTTGCAAAATAGAGTACTAAAGTTGTATTCAAAATCCACCCACCCTCTCTAGGAAACATTGACCAACCAGCTCAGGACAGTCGGTGTAGTTCTCCAGCTCTTTGAGGAAAGTTCTGGATTAGAGGAAAATAGAGGTCAGCACTATGGAGTCTGGCAAGATCCAGATCAGAGAGGAGAGGAGGAAATGGGAGGGAAGGAGAAGGAGAGAGGAGAGGCAAGAAGAGAGGAAGAGAAGAGAGTCTAGGGGAGAAGTGGTAGAGTTAGGTACGTAGGGTAAAGTAGGATAAGTTAAGGTTCAGTAAAGTAGGGTAGGATGGTAGGCATGGTCACCTCTTGTGGAACTGATAGATCTCTGGCATGTTGCCAAACAGTATGTCCTTCTTGTTGACCAGAGTGGTAGGGATGAGATGAACCAGGGCTGGGTTGTCCATCTCAGCAGCGTAACCCTGAAATAAAAAGATTTATATTAATACAATTATTTAAATAACTGAATAAACACTAGTCTTATAGCATCACCAACGTAAAATGAAGATGTTGTCATATAACTACACAGACACGTGTAATTATTGGTGCTTTAGGAAAAGCTATTTTAGCATTGGGAGAATGCTACCCATTTACCAATGCTTCCTAGTAGTCTACCTAATGGTTATCTAATGACCTAAGGCCCTCTTTTGGTCAGAGGGTGTAATGACTCACCTGCAGTACACACAGTAGCTCCTCAACATAGGCACGTTCTGTCTCCAACAACTCATTCATCACATGACTAGGGGAACAAATTACACACCAACATGATTTTAATAATTAATTAATTTGTTCTATGTCTATTATTATTGCATTATTAGTACTATAATATCAATAATACTTATTGTCATTGTGGTGAACGTTAGTACTGCATTGAGACAGTATGTTCAAATTGCTAAATTGAAGAGAACAGTAGTCTTTTGGCCTCTTGACCTGAACTCCTGACCCCTAACCCCCGTGTGTCTTACCGTCTGAGAACAGCCAGATTCTCCTCTTCTTCAGAGAGGGAGGCATGTCTACTGCTGCCGTTCTGGAGGAGAGAGTCCACCTACACACACACACACACACACACACACACACACACACACACACACACATTGTTTAACATAAAGTTAAACAAGTCTATTGACACAGTATTAAAAAGAGAAAAGGAAACAGCAAAGCCAGATGATTTAAGGAGTTTAGGTACAATTCCTACTTTTTTACAGATGCTTGCATTCAGTATGTTCTCCTCAGACAGCTTCTCCTCCCGTGTCCTGTGGGCTGTGACTAAGACACCGAACAAGACACCAAAGATTAGAGGGTTACAATATGATGCAGATAACACCACAATAGGGTGAGAAGCAGGATAAAGATAGCAGAGACCAGTTTGAGTCTCAGAGGGACTCACCAGGAGAGGAGACAGGAGACTTGATGATGGCCTCAGGCCTGGGAGCCACAGGCTGGACCGGTCTGGTCTGTTTGGCTGCTAGCTTCTTCAGACTCACTCTCCTCTTCTCAAACATCTCCTGCATGGACGCCTGCTTCTGGAACACCTTCTCCACCTGGTCCTGTTACACACACACACACACACAGACAGGCACAGAGAGAGAGACCGAGAGAAGAAAAAGAGAGAGATAAAGAAGGTTACGGACAATTACACTCACTCTGTACCGCATCACTAAAAACACTCTACTCTGTCTGCATCCACTACGTATCCCTCCGCCGCCTCACCCTGAGCTCGGGGCAGAGCACCGCCTCGTAGTCCCTCCAGATCCCCGCCAGGTCGGTGAGGGTGTGTTCGGCTGCCGTGTCCAGGTAGCGCTCCAGCTCGTGTAGGGCAGCCTGGGCGCCATCCTGGGTCTGGCAGCGGTCCACGGGCTGGAAGGCCAGGAGATAGATCCCCTCCTCGCACCAGCGGGAGGCCTGGGGTGTTGGGAGGCGGAGGGGAAATGTTATCATGAGAAGAGAACTAGCAGGTTAGTTGATGGAACACATAGTGGCACACAAACACCATCACCTAGTCCTATACAGAGACTGACCCCAGACCCAGACCCCAGACCCAGACCCCAGACCCCAGACCCCAGACCCCAGACCCCAGACCCCAGTCCCCTGACCCAGACCCCTGACCCAGACCCCAGACCCCAGACCCAGACCCAGACCCCAGACCCCAGTCCCCAGACCCCAGACCCCAGTCCCCAGACCCCAGACCCCAGACCCCAGTCCCCATTACCTTCTCCAGGCAGTGGTGCAGCTCCATGGCCCTGAGCAGCAGAGTCTTCTTGGTCCTCAGGATGCAGGCGAGCTCCTCATACACCCCCCGCAGCTCACTGCACTTGGGCCTGATGGAGTCCTCAGCATAGTGGGCCCCAGAGATCAGGCTGTCTCCCTCCCCCGCCAGGGCTAGGGCCCGGTCAAACATCTCCTACACACACACACACACACACACACTTACTTGAGTACATACACATAACGCATATACATACATGAGTACATACGCATAGCACACACACACACACACACACACACACACACACGTACAATTCCCACATCCTCAAATGGACTGGACAGAAATCGCATAATTGACTGCATACAAAAGAATTCCTGCATGTACAGAAATGACATAATCCATAATGCACCACTGAAGGACAACCCTGCCTACGTAAGCCCCATTCCAGTCGTATGACACAAAACATGGAGGGCATTTACGACAAGGGTGCACAGCCAGCGTCACATGGCTGCACTGATGAGGCAGGCCACATGGGGGCTCACTGCAGTGCCTCCCCTCCCCCCTCTCCATTCCCCCACTCCACCCCCCTCCTCCTGCCACTCAGCAGACTGCAGTGCACCAATAGGCCTTCCACCGTAGTTCCTCCTCACATACGTCCCTCTCGCTCCCTCCTCCCCCTTTCCCTCCCTCTCTCTTTTTTCTCCCTCTCTTTCCCCTGCTACCTCCATCCATGCAGCCTCTCACAGTGAGTGGGTAGTGGTGGGTGGGCGGAATATAAAAGTGGATTGCTTCATTGACACTATCATTTGAAGGATCTCTGAAAGACAGCGATGCATGCATGTGCATGCAGAATTTCCGTGTGCGCGTTCATGCATGCACTGAGCCTAAAACCTATCATCACAAACAACCGTCTACCGTCTAGTCTGAGGATTACAGCATGTGGATGTTAGCGCGCGTGTGTGTGTCTGTATGTGTGTGTATACCTGTGTGTGTATACGCGTTTGTGCGCGCGCAGGGTTCTATGCGGCTGTGGCGCATGCTGAGTCAGTGGAGATGGATGAGCTGGTGAAGCTGAGCTGGGTCTCTGGAGGAACAGCAGCCCCTCGTCCTCACTGCTCCACTCTTCAAGCAACCCTCACTGTTCACCGTGTGTGTGTGTGTCTGGGGGGGTATGTGTGTGTGTGGGTGTTTCTTACGCAAGCTTTTTCTTCCTGGTTGCTGAGTTCTCGTAGGATGTGTTCAGCGTGACCAGGGCTGATGCCAACCTCAGAGAATCCTGCCAGTCTCTCTGCCATCACATCCAGCTGGGCACGCACCTACACACACACAGACACACACACACAGTTAGCAGGCGCACACAGAGCCACCAGAAAGTACACTGCAAACCTGTTCTTGTGATAATTGTTCAATCAGTGTCCGAGGAAAGACTTCAGACTATCAAAAGGTTTGACCAGATGTTTATCAGTGTGAGCTTGGATCATCAAACCATTTATTCCTAAAGGATTATGGTCCTACTGAGTGGGGTAAAAGGTTTCAGAATACCTTACATACATCCCAGTTAAAAAAAGTACTGACACAGGTCACAGAATATTTTTTTCTCGGGTACAACATTGAGTAAGCACATTTCTATCCTTCAAAGGGACACATGACAATATCGTAACTCATCAAAGTCCTGCGAGCTACTTTCTCCAGGCTGTCATGTATATAGAGCTGGGAAGAGCTGGGAGCTAGAAGTTCACCAAGTGACCTATTGACCTCAGAAAGAGCAATGTCTCACTGAAAACGCATCCAAACCACTTCAAGCATTGCAAATATGTGCTTTGACAAGCAGCTGGTTGGAACTACAATTCCCACAATTCTACTGACCTCGCGGAAGTGGTGCTCAAAATGGCGGAGCTGCAGACACTGCTCCAGCTTGGTCTGGTGCCGCTCCCAGAAATCATCAAACGCCGTCTCCGTCTCATCCAGCTGTCCCAGGAGTCTGCAGAGACAGGTGCCGGAGAGGGGAAGGAAAGAAAGTGGGAGAAAGAGCAAGTCCAGAGATGGTAGAAAATAGTGGAGAGATGAAGGGGTTGAGAAGGATTTAATGCGGTTATTAGAGAAAAAAACTACTTTTCAGGCATAATCCCGACAGGTTGTGAGAGTGGAGCCATTATGATCCAGCCTTACTAATGATGGTACTTTGTATATTTGGTATAATGCAGCTGTAACTGTGCACATTACTGATGGGGGGTCAATAAAGTACTTCTGTCCTCTACTGTACTCAGGACAGAAGACATTAGCACACACAGGAAGCTGAAGAAACGTAACTAGCTTTAAGACCAGACCCCAGGCAAGTACAAGAGGGAGTCCAATGTTCTGGGTCAGGGAATAGACCCAATTCAGCAACTGGGATAGGCCTGCTAAATCCACTCTCCAGCAGCACACACACACACACACAGCGTACCTCTGGACAGTGGCCAGGTTCTCCAGCTCGTCCTGGTTCATGCTGTAGTCAGGGTCTCTCTGTAGAGGCTCATTGATGCTCTCCAGGAGACGACCCCCCTGGGCCAGGGCTACACACAAGTCCTCCTGGAGGACACACACACACCGAGAGACAGAAGTGCACGCACACAATCAAGCTCATGTAAGTGCTAATGAGGTTAACAAAATAATCCGCGGTCCAACAGCACAGCTGTGTCCCCCGCCTGTCCTCCTATCACCTTCATCCTGTCCTTCTTGTCGGTGTGCGTGCCCAGCAGGGCCGAGGTGGCCTGGGCGTCGTTGGGCAGCTCCGTCTCAGCCAGCTCCGTGCCAAACGCCTGCAGGGTCTGAGCCGTGGTCTTCACCATGAGGGCAAAGGCCTCGATGGCCTGGGAGGGACACACACACACAGTTTACACGACCACAAACACACGCTGTAGACGGCCCCCGCTACAGTAGGAGATGGTGGTCCAGCGTTTAGACGGGTCCTCCTGGCTCCATGGCTTACCGTGCGGTGGGAGATCCAGGCGTCGTGGCAGTACTCCTGGGTGCCTCCTAGCTCCTGGGTCAGCTGGGTGCGGTCGATGTAGGCGTGGAGCTCAGTCACAGAGCTTAGCATCACCACCTGGTGAATGCGCACGCACACACACACAGAAACATGTTAGGCACTATTCATACACATATATGTAAAACCACAAACATGCACATAAACACTTTCACAAAGACACAGACACACGAAAGAGCACCTACAGGCACCTTCATCTTGAACTCATCCCTGTTGAACTTGAAGAAGATGTCGGAGAGGGTCCGCTGGAGGAGGGTGTTGGGCCGCAAGACCAGAACCAGATGTAAGATCCCAGGGAATGAACCCTGGGTGGCAGAGGGAGAGGGAGGCAGGCAGAGGGAGGCACAGGAGAGGGAGGGAGGGAGGGAGGCAGAGAACGAGAGAGAGCTTATATTAGATGGAGAGATTATATTTTAAAAATATGTTCCGCACGCACACACACACACTCACCCTAAATCTGCATCATAAACCTTTTCTCTCCCTGTCTCTCTCTCTTTCCCTATCTCTCTGTTGATGTCACCGCTTTGCCAGCAGTGAACATTCCATGATCCATACAAACCCAACCGCCTGCATGGTGTTGTCATGGAAACCCCACTCCTCCTTGAGCAGTAAGGAGAAGCCGTGCAGTGATGGTCATCTGTGGCCTCTCTCTCCATATTTCACTCCCTCTCTCTCTCTCTCCCTCTCCCCCTCTCTACCTCTCTCTCCCCCTCTACCTCTCCATATTTCACTTCCTCTCCCCCTCTCTCTCCCCCTCTACCTCTCCATATTTCACTCCCTCTCTGTCTCTCCCTCTCCCCCTCTCTACCTCTCCATATTTCACACTCTCTCTCTCTCTCCCTCTCCCCCTCTACCTCTCCATATTTCTCTCTCTCTCTCTCTCTCTCTCTCTCTCTCTCTCTCTCTCTCCCCCTCTACCTCTCCATATTTCTCTCTCTCTCTCTCCCCCTCTACCTCTCCATATTTCTCTCCCCCTCTCTCCCCTCTACCTTTCCATATTTCTCTCTCTCTCTCCCCCTCTACCTCTCCATATTTCTCTCTCTCTCTCCCTCTACCTCTCCATATTTCTCTCCCCCTCTACCTCTCCATATTTCTCTCCCCCTCTCTCCCCCTCTACCTCTCCATATTTCTCTCCCCTTCTACCTCTCCATATTTCTCTCCCCCTCTCTCTCCCCCTCTACCTCTCCATATTTCTCTCCCCCTCTACCTCTCCATATTTCTCTCTCTCTCCCTCTACCTCTCCATATTTCTCTCCCCCTCCCCCTCCCTCTACCTCTCCATATTTCTCTCCCCCTCCCCCTCCCCCTCCCTCTCCCTCTCCCTCTCCCTCTCTCACCCTCACCCTCACCCTCACCCTCACCCTCACCCTCTCTCCCCCTCTACCTCTCCATATTTCTCCCTCCCTCTCCCTTTCCCTCTCCCCGCTTCCTTTTCCTCAGACAGCCAAAACTAATATGTTTTCAAATCACAAAGGAAATGAGGTCTCTCTTCCTCTACCCCCTTCTCCCTCTCACGCTCTGAGAGACCTGTGTAGTTAAATGACACATGGGGCTGGTTGTGATTGATTCATTTGGTGGCTAACTAGCTAAACCTCCTTTTTCCTCGGAGGGCTTTCACTGGCTGACTGACACTCCAGCTGTAGTGCTGTGTGTGTGTTTGTGTGCGTGAACAGGGATTAACCATCCTGCTCGCAACATGTTATCGTCAATTAATTCTAGATCATGAGGTTTAAACCTGACCCTAGGGAGAGGTGAGAAGCAAACGTCGATTTATTTATTTATTTATTTAGACAGATCCTGTATTTATCCGCAATTAAACAATATAAAAATAAAACTGGTTAAAGATACACAGAGTTGATCACATGGCTGCACAAGGGAAGACACAGAGTTAACTTACTGGGTAATAAACAGGGAATGTACAAAATGTAACTACAGCAGATTACATTTTGAGACCTCATCCGTCATCCAACGATATAATCCTGAATATGAGGCTGTTGAAAGAACCAATTAAAATCTTCAAGTTAAAAAGAGGGTGGGGGGTTCTGCTATTGGCTCTGACCTGTCATTTCCATAACAATGGCCTCTCTTTGTGGAGTAGACTTGCACCCTGTCATCCAGCCACATGCCAGGCCATAAATAAATGATGATTATCCACTTATGTTGCATTTTTCACCCATATTTTTACAAAGATCAAAGTGTTTTACATTTTATACTGGTGCTGGGTGCAGGGGGGGGGGCTGCCACCACACCGACACACACACACCTCGAATAACCTACAGCTCCTTAGCTAGAGCATGGGATGTGTGAGGTATGGCAGCTGGCAGTGTGTGTGTGTGTGTTTGTACGGCGATGGAACGATCACTATGATCCAAGCTTTGCTCCCAATCAGATCTGAGATCCATAGTTGTTTGTGTGATGACCTTGACATGTAGAGAGATAAGGATGCAAACGACCTTCAGCACACTGGCACATTGGAGACACGTGAGATGAGCTTGCAAGGTCATTCCCCTCACACTGCTCGTCCTCTCACTGGGACAGACCCTCTACCAAACAAAGCCTGTACACACACACACACACACACAGTGTTACAGCACTGTCGGCTTCCCTTGCTTCTCAGATTTACAGTGTGTTTTTTCATGTAAAACACGCGCGCACACACACACACACACACACACACACACACAGCCCCTCGGCCCACACCCACCTCAGTGGAACTGCTCTGCCTGGGGGTGAGTAATGACACCAGTGTCCACATCCTCACCCAGCATGGATCTAGATCTCTCGGGACCAGCCGCGAAACACACGCACAATCATACGTGCACACGTACGCGCACAAACACACTGACTCACACATATACATGCATCACGGTACTCAGCAATTTAAAATGATGTTTCCTCAAGGTTGACTAGAGGCATGCAGCTTCCTCTTCAGTCCTTTATATGAACAGCACACACAGAGGAACTGACAGCAAAGGCATCTTGTCCTGTACTGTGCTGTACTGTCCTGTGCTGTGCTGTACTGTACTGTGCTGTGCTGTGCTGTGCTGTGCTGTACTGTACTGTACATGACAGAGTCAGTGTAAGAGGCAAGCAGACAGAGAGACAAAAGAAATGTGAGCAATGGAAGAGAGAGACAGGACAGCAATGGAGCCGATGAATATGTGTGTGCAAGTATGCGTGAGTGTGTGTGTGTGTGAAAGCAGGAGAGAAAAGGAGAAAGAGATTTCAGAAAAGAGAGAGACAGAAACAAACGAGAAAGAAGAGAAAAAGATCAACAGGAGAGAGTAAGAAAGTGAGGGAAATAGAGAGAAAGAAAGAGTGTTATTGAGTGAGAGAAAGGGAGAGAGAGAGTGTTGTCCCTGAGGATGTGCTGACACAATGCTGATCCTCCACTCTACTAATCAAGCTGGTCCCATCCCTCCCCCACACCCAGGACACCAGGACCACTGCAGAGGAATCAATACTAACACACTTCATTTAACTAAAATAATCATCAAATCTAGAGTGGAACTGATTCCACCCCAGTTCTATCCCACAGAAAGCTGACAATATTACAGATTAAAAACCTGCAGGATGTAAGAGATATATGGCAGATACTAATGCAGTGCACTATTGGCCATCTATGTGTATTAGGAATAATGTATCACAGCTCATTGATAACCCCCCTTCTCAGGGACATGTTAGAACCAATAGGCTGGAACATGGCCTTATAAAGGGAATGTTCCATTCTGTATTAGAGGGGGGACAGGGGCCATACTAGTCAAACATGGTGAGCGAGCACTACTTACCTTGCAGGAGCATATTACACTGTGAACTATTCCATGCAGTGCTTCTAGGAAATCCAACAGGCCGGGCATTAGGTTGTGTTTCAGATGTTTATCAGTAAGCAATTAGCATATCATTAACATGAATCTGCATATATTATACAAGAGTATGCTTTACAAGATGTTGCTGAAGGAGAACACAGGCTTTACATGTTCTCCATATGGAGGGAGCTGTCCAGTGGTAGCTGGTGCTGAAAAGTCTGTTCTCAGAGCCAGGAGGTAGGTTCTATTTGGCAATACAGCTGATTGTTTTGAAAAGCCATTCAAGGGTACACAAAAACTGTGGCTACCACTCAACACAGACAGGCACACATTCATACATGCAAACACTCACCCACCCCCACCCCCCCACACGAACACACACACGCATACAGAAACACCTGGTTTTCAGTTTACCATCCACCTGCGTTCTCTCTCTCTCTCTCCTTCCCTCTCTACCTCGCTCACCTCTCTCATTCTTGCTGGTCTTTTCCACGCTCACTCTCTTTCTGTTTTTCCCAAATGTTACCAACCTGGTCCTCTCTTCTTCAAAACTTTCTGTGGGAATGTCAAAAATAGAGGGAACGAGACACAGGCCAGGAAGGAAGAACAGGAGAGAGAGGGGAGAGAGAGAGCTTCCTCCTTCCACCCCAGTGTAGCCGGGAGCACATGTCACGTCTGTCAACACCAGAGAGGACGAGCCTGTGTTCAGCATCCGAGCTTATCAGTATATAAACTGAGCCAGGGGGCTAACGGCTACAACGCGAGCTAGCAGCGGCTAGCAGCGGGGTGACAGCAGGCAGCATCTCACCAGCGTCTCACCCAAACAGCACTGATAAGAGACGCTTCTGCTGGTCTGTTGATATGTTGTTTGAGGTGCCCAACATGTGTGCTTGTGCTATAGAACGCTGTGTGCTAGCAAATGCTAACTGTATCTGAGGTGTATAGTGTATCAGTACAGCTCTTCCACTCATTCCAAAACAAATCTATATTCAGTCTCATGTCACTGCATTCAAAAAACCAAGCTCTTTGCATCTGATATGAATCAAACCGGAAAAAAACAAATCCATCAGTGAGTCTCCGGTGATAATAGCATACCCCACACAGATGACAAGACTCCCACACACTGACACACACACACACACACTATGACTTACCGCGATGCGTAACAGTGTTCCCTTGACGGCGGCCCATCTGTCTTGCCGGCGGTCTATGACCAGGATGAAGCCAGATGCCGACACACTGCAATGACACAAGAGCCTTATTACCACGGCAACAGGGACTCCAAGTGACCGAAAGTGTGTTTGTGTGGGTGTGAATATTTTCCAAAATTAGAAGGTGTGCATATGCAAGACCGTTAGAGCACCCCCTTTAGATATGTGTGTGTGTGTGTGTGTGTGAGAGTATGTGAACACAGTGAAATGCTAGTGCTGTGAATACAGTACAGCCAAGAGTCTCGAATAACACAATTCACAATTATATTTAATCACATTAACCCCCCCCGACACACACATACCCCTTATATGAACACACACACACACGAAAGTCAATGAGCCAATATCAGAACAGTGCCTTCGTGGTCCATCTGTCCGTTAACATAGCCAGCAGTCAAACCCACCATTCGTGTCTCTCTCTCTTACACACACACAAACACACACACACACACACACAGAGAGAGTGAAAGCCAGCAGTACCCAGAGCCTGCTACTGCAGCTTCTTGTCTTCAGGTGAATCCCATGGTTGTCACGGCCACACGACATAAACCAGCTGGTAATCCACAACGATGTCCCCCCAAATACAATCCTCCAGCACCAACAGCCTTTTATTCCTCACTGCAGCTTCTCCGACATGGCCTGTCCTCTGAGCTCCCCGGTGCACACACACACACACACGCACACCCCAACCTTATGTTTACAGCTTGGACAGAATGAGGGCCAACCGCCAAGCCCCTCCGAACGGCTCTCCTTTGCCAACCTGCCCCTGCTCTCAGCCAATAAATCCAGACCCTACCATCTACTGTTTCCCTGACAGCCAATCACAGCTCAGAGATCCCTATGACAGACAGGCTGGGCTTGAATGGCTGATGTGGGAGAGGGGAGGCGGGCCATGGGCTGGAGAGAGAAGAGGGGATCCGCCCACACTTGGCTGGTGAGGTGAGGAGCCGCAAAATAAACATAAATTAGCTAACCGCCATGACAGTAGCATGCACCCCACACACACCCCCACCCCTCGTCCTCCCCTCACTCTTCTGCTCTGCCCCCACCCAATCCTTCATCTCCCTTCCTCCCCCACTCAGCGTGTGTATGTGTTAGCAGTGGAGCGAACCGCAGAAAGAGAGAGAGAGAAACAGAGATAGATGCAGCAGGTTTACCAGCAGGTGGTAGGAAGCCAGTACACAGGACTACCTTACCGCATACATGCACAGAATATTGTCAAGAATAAATCATCCTCACAAATGAGAACCTAAAGATATCGAGTTCAGTTGAAATGATCTCAACCCTGCCTAACTCAAGTAAGCAACTAAAGAAACACAGAGACATGGAAATTCAGAATCGGGATCTACCTTCTCTACAAACACTGTTCTCTAGGAAGGAGTTGGAACAAAGAGCATCAAGAAAATGGCTCTCTTGCGCCACCTGCTGGCTACACACAAATACTCCATGTCTACAATGTGAAAGCATGGCACACTAAACTAAGGAGGCCTGAGGAAATGATAAAAAATGATTGTGAAACATGAATTGATAGTGCGACTGTGTGTATGTCCTCACCTGGGCACACTGGTCAGGTAACTCAGCACATTGTGAAACTCCTCCTCCTGCAGTTCACCGAATGCAGGGAACTCTGGGAACACGATGATGGGGCTGCCATTTCCCCCTCGGCCCCCTGGGAAAAGAGCAAGAGGTCACAACAAGGTCACAAGGCCAAGTCACCTAGGAAGCAGACTACAATAACAGCTTTCCTTTTTAAAAGATGCCACCCCCCCCACACTCTCAAACACTCCCATATCCACCCTCCACAATACCACTGGTGTGTGTGTGTGATTTTTCATTTCCTGTTGTCTTAATCATCTCTATTATTCTGCTCCTGGATAGCCCTCTCCCTCCCCCCTCCCTCATATCCCAGCTAGGATTATAACCCAGACTGATCATATCAGGGCGGAGTGATGGGGGTGGGGTGGGGTTGGGAGGGGTGGGGAGGGGAGGGGAGGGAGAAGAGGAGGGAGGGAGCAGGGAAGATGAATGTCCACTGTCTGTTCTGTTGGGGCCTGTGGATGGTGGCTGGAGCTCTGCCAAACCACCCCCCCCCCCTCTCCCCCTTCACCCACACACACACACGGATGCAATGCATGCAAATATTGGAGAGTACACACACAAGAGAGTAAAATAGGTTGGTTCCTTATCACATTGCAAATAGAGTGTGCATGTGTGCGTGTGTGTGTGTGTACTGTGTCGCTCACCAGCTGGCAGCTGGCAGCCTTGAGGTTAATGACTACAGCAGTAGCCTGGAGTCAAATCTGACCTCCAAACACAGGAGGAGAGCACCCCCCCCCCCCCCCCACACACACACACACACACACACACACACACACACACACACCCACCCACACAATGGAGTTAAGGTGACACAAACTCCCTCATTGAGTGTGCATAGCTCCAGTAGGAGCCCAGACTAGACTGGATCTCAGGGGAGTCAGGTGGCTGAGCGGGTAGAGCATCGGGCTAGTAATTTGAAGTTTGCCAGTTCGATTCCCGGTCGGTGCACATGACGTTGGGTCCTTGGGCAAGGCACTTCACCCTACTTGCCTCGGGGAGAATGTCCCTGTACTTACTGTAAGTCGCTCTGGATAAAAGCGTCTGCTAAATGACTAATGTAAATGTAGATCTCACATGATCACGTGACAGCCAGACTAGACTGGATCTCACATGATCACATGACCAGACAGCTTGATCAACTCCTTCCTGTATGTATAACCACGACTGGCATCACCAAGCTGGGTCACGGACACTGAGTTGATAACAGAGACCATGTACAGTATGTTAACACTGATGATCCAAGAGCACACACACACAAACCTAGGCTGCCAATCACAGCAGATCACAGTGTCAACCCGTACTTGAAAAAAAAAAAAAAAAGTTGGTAGCTTGGGTTGCCAAGTGGATCGCCGTGGCAATGAATTATTCACGGTCCGTCTCCGGGCACCCATTGTTGGAGGTAACTCAACACAGGGCCCCCTATCTGGGTTGCCATGATCGCCGTAGTGACGGATTGGAAACACACATTTCCAGGAGGAGGCTCAAGCTCCTTGTCCCCACTGAGAGCTGCGTAGACTACAAGCACGTCTCCACATGTAGAACCTGCCAGCAGAAGCACTGGGAAGTGGGCTGCAGGGTCTGTTTCCAGGGGGGTGTGAGCCATGTCCGTACCAGCAACCCTCCAGCTGGGGGGTGGTGGGGTGGGGGTGAGGTGTGGGTGTGGCTGGGGATACAGACCTGAAAGGAAGGCAAACTGCTTTTGTAGGTCTGGTCCGATGTCAGCAGCATACAGTCGACAGCTCTCCTGCTGCATGATGTCATCTGAGAAAGAGGAAATGTAACATCCCAAAACAATTACTTTTTACTATACAGTACAATATCACCCACACCTTCCATCTCCTGCCCCAGCATCAGCACACCCCATCACCCACACCTTCCATCTCCTGCCCCAGCATCAGCACACCCCATCACCCACACCTTCCATCTCCTGCCCCAGCATCAGCACACCCCATCACCCACACCTTCCATCTCCTGCCCCAGCATCAGCACACCCCATCACCCACACCTTCCATCTCCTGCCCCAGCATCAGCACACCCCATCACCCACACCTTCCATCTCCTGCCCCAGCATCAGCACACCCCATCACACACACCTTGCGTCTCCTGACCCAGTTTAGATGGCAGGACCCATGTACATGTGTATGTGAATACAACCAGAGAGTGGATAAGATTAATCCGCCTTTGAATTAGACACCTGCGTGCATGTGTTTGTGTGGTCTGTTTTGGGGATTGGTGGTAGGGGTGTGTGCCAGTATAGGAGAAAGTGTGTGGGTGTGTGTGTGTGTGTGGGTGTGTCAGGCTGCTCACTCAGCAGTGACAGCACTGAAGTCGTTCTCTGTAAAATCAGAAACATGCTTCACGGCCCAGCCAGTCATCTTCAGGATTAACCGCTCAGCTTAGTCTCCATGGTCTGGTATGTGTGTGTGTGTGTCTCACAATGTCTGTTGACTGATAGTGAGGTGTTCGTACAGGCTCTCTAGTGAGAGGAGATTGACGACCCACCCCTTCCCTTTCCCACCCCTGTCCCCCAATCTCCCCACAAAGCTGCAGGCAACAGGGGGGCATCAGGCCCCCACATTCATGACAATGATGGTTGGGAGTGATGGTGAGGTTGGGGGTTGGTGGCAAGAATGTTCCCAGGCACCCCCTTCCCCTCTCTTTCTGTCTCTCTCACCCATCCCTCCCTCCCTCCTCTCTCTCCCCAGCACATTCATTCCCGCTGGGGGCTTCATTCAGAGAGGATAGAGATGGAGCTTTGCAGAATTCCCTGGACCTCTTTTTTTCTATCAAATAGAGCTCTGGAGTTCTATACAATGTGTTGTTATTTTTTTAAGCAGCATGTGAGTGTGTGTCTGTTTGTGTTTGGCTAAATTCCATGGAATGAGCCCCAGATCTGGAAGGCTGGATGTGTACAGAGAAGAGGGAGGGGGGGGGGGGGCAGAGGGAGAGAGGGAGGGATGGAAGGAGGGAGATGGTCGGTCTGGTAATGGGATTGAATGGACGACAGGGTTCTCTTACGAATGCCTACATATTTAATGTGGAGATGTGGCTCTAGTTTAAAAGTAGGGGGGAACAAGAGGGTGAAATAGGGGGGGTGGAGGGGGGGTGGACACAACAATGCAGCTTTTGTACAGCTTTTGACCAAACAGGAGATTTGACTACAAGTACCCTAAGAAGATCTAGAAATAACTTTCTCTCTCCATTTGTCTACTTTTCTATTTTTGGGCATTCTTTAAATGGAATGTGTCCTTCTTCAGGTAGAGATTGGATGAACACTGAGTAGATTTTCTCAAGAGAAATCATGATTCGGGACAAAGGGCGTGTTTTTGTACACATTATTTAATCTCCATTTTCCGTCTAGCTGGTTTCATAATTAATTGAATTGAACTAAATTGTGCGCATGTGTGTAAATGCACGCTTTATATTAAATCTAAATTAGCCCAACTTGGGACTCGGGCAACACAAAGTTAACCCCTCACCTCCCACATAGATTCCACAGGACCATGACCTTGAGCAGCCCCCCTCTCCCCCCCTCCCTCTCCTGTCTCACACACTAGGACACAGCTGTAATCTCCTTCCTCGTCAGGAAGTTTGTTTCCACTAGTCACCTAAACACACGTTGGCAGCCTCCACAACCCTGCCAGACCCAGTCTTGTCCCTGCATGTCTGTTACAAAATAAAACCACAGGTGGTACAAACTTTGATGTTCTTCCAGACAAAAGACCAAGACCCCCTACCGAAAAGGACCCCCTATCGCCCCCCCCTCCATAGTCTCCCCCCTCCGTCTTACCCTCCAATTAACCCCTGCCCCCATTGGTCACCACAACATGTTTGGTGAACCATGAGTGGTGTGGAGGGGATGGTATGGGCTGGGAAGGGCCATCTTGGAATGCAGACTTGGAGGCAACATGTGTACGTGGATACGGAGATGGGATTTGAAGTTGTGTCGGTTTGGAATGAGCTGGTAGGCCAACTGTTAATGTAGGGGCAAAGCACGGAAATGGGCAGCTGTGTGTGTGTGCACGTGTGTGTAAACAAGTTGAGCAGCCACTCCACAGCCGTGTGTGTGTGTGTGTGTGTGTGTGTAGATGTAGGGGAATCCAGGCTCGATTATCTGGTATTACAGTTAGGGTTAACCAAGCCCCATCTGCCAGGGCAATGCAATACACGCCGGGCACAAACACACACACAGGGCGTGGGGGCGGGAGGCAGCAACCAAACAACAACTGGGTCAAAACAGCCAACAGCCTGGCATGTGTCTACATTCCCATCTGCCTCACCACTCAGCACTTTAGGTCTCCCATCAGTGACTAATGACAGTTTAGCTAGTGACAGTAAGATATATTATCCATAAAAGAACATCTGATGTTCTTGGAGTTCAAGTTGTTTATTATTTTTTAGATTTTATTTAACCAGGCAAGTCAATAAGAACAAATGATCATTGTATGATCATTTCTATATTATTATTATATTTAATATTGTTATACTTGATTTGAATTTCTGTGTTCAAACCTCTCTTCAGTAATGAGTATTAGCCATCATGCTCAAGTCATGTGACTACTGAACTGAATACAACAGTTTGCCAACTTGAACAGTAAAGTTCAGTGTGTACGTATACGTTTACCAACTAAAGCAGAGTCACCGAGGAGCTTAAAGAAGATAGGAAGCCTCCAGCTTCCGGCTCTGGCCCGCTCTGTTCTGCTTGTGTCCTACTGACTGAGATGTGGGGCTCATTGGTTTCACGCTTGACCAGCGGGCCCCTGTGTCTCTGTCTGGGTGACTGGCAAGGCCTTCTCTCCGTCTGAACGGAGCAGGCTGCATCCCAGCGAGAGGACAACACAATTAACCACTGTTCTGTCTTCCATCCCCTCCGTCTCACAGCCTCGGCCGACAACAAACCAACAAGCCCACGCACGCATCAGGGAAAACAACTCCTCGTAACAACTCTTTTCTGACATGAGGGAACACCTGCCAATCACCTTTTTTCCAAGAAGAAAACAGCATGTGAGGAATTTGCTGATGTGTTTACACTTGTACTGATACAAAGGTGTGAAAGAAGAAGAATGGCTTCAGTTAAGGTTCAAACACTCATTTCCATGAACATTGTGTCAGTTCAGATGCTGTAGACAAGATGGTCACCACTCTGACCCTCAGCTCCAATGTATGGCACATCCAATGTTGGATATAATGAAAATACATGATTGTGAATGTGTTAAAAATCAGCTAGTAGTGAATAATTCAACAGCTGTGGATCCAGCTCAGTGACATCTGACATTTGTTTTGTGTGTGTGTGTGTGTATGTGTATGTGGGCATTCTTACTCTCCCTTACAAATGATCTCACTACTGTCATATCAACAATCCTACTGTGTGCATGACACAAAACCAAATGATCTTGAACCCCTCTGCTACCCTCGAACACCAGAATACCTGGCAGGGCCTGCTGGGTGAGATCCCAGGCATCTGCAGTATCAGTATTACACCCTAGCGTCTTATGTCCCATCTGCTGCTGCACATGTTCAGCCCAAAGCCAACTTTGGCAAGAACCTCGCCAAGACACCGCTCCTCAGCGACTTAGCCAGACAGAGTGGCTAGGGTGACACCTTGGGGTGCCACGTGCCAGGGGTCTGAGATGGCAGAAGGAGGGGTTGTACCTAAGCTGAACCCCTCCATCTGCCCATCTCTGAAGACAGGAGGGAGACGTTCAAATGCACTGACTCTTGACTCTCACTTCTGACACACACACAGACACAATCTCACTTGTTGCTGGCACCATCACTGGGAATCATGGACTGCATGAGTAGAAGAACTCCATAGAGGAGTTTTCAAATTCCCTCCTAGGTCCCGAATCTTGTCCCACGGTTTGAGATTAGACACATCAGAAGCTCTGGGGATCTGAATGACTGATTATTGAGTCGAACACTAGGACACACTAACTTGATAGGTGTATCCTTGATAGTTTCACACAATTTTATAGTTCAATCTTTCAGAATGAACCATAAAAATATGATTGTTTGTAGAAATCTGTTACAAATATATTTTCTCCACCTATCTGATGACACTTGGGGTACCTCACCTACACACACAATGTTGCTTCCACTAACCCCTACCAAACCACATATTACAGTATCTTAGGATAAGGACACTGTAAATAGGCTATACATCAACAGACAAGTGAAAAACAAGTGACACACACACACACACAGACACAGACCCCGTACCTGTCATCATCTTCAGCTGCAGCCACATCCTGGTGATATCGTGGCATAGCAGGGATACTCGGTTTAGGGCCATCCTGCCCTGCTGTGCCCCTCTCCCAGAGAGACACACACATACACTCACACACATACACTCACACACATACACTCACACACACACACACTAACACACACACACTAACACACACACTCTCAGAGTTGAAGAGAGAACCTTCCATTCCTCCACATCGTCAGAGCCCAGACTTCGGCTGAACACTAAAGGCTCTCACTCTCCCTCCCGTCCTCGCTGTGCAGTTCACATACACAAACACACACACATCCCTCCCCCAACACACACACACAGTCAGGAGGGAGGCGGGACTTCATTGGGACTGCCCACAGTTTCAACTTACACCCTCTCTCTGCTCACAGGTAGAGAGAGAGAGACAGAGAGAGAGAGAGATAGATAGAGCTAGAGAAGCCAGATTTAATTCCCCTAGATCCTGCAGCCGTAACACACACACACACACACAGACTGATCTGCACGTATAAGCTGGTCTAATATGTCAGTGAAGGCGAGAGGGGGGATAAAAGAGAATGACAGGCAGGCAAGCAGATAGGGGCGTGGCTAAAGCCAATGCTGTCCTCCTTTCAACGGACTTATCCAATCAGGACCCAGATGCCGGTGGAGGAGTGATGTCACCATGGTACTGACTGTTCTGGTACCGCCTCCATCTCAAGTGAACCCCTGACATTTCCCATAGTGTCCCCCTCCCAGAGGGGGCAGGCTGGTAGCTGCCTACACAAGCAAGCAGGATTGCTTTGGTGCTCCAACTCTGACTAGCCTGATTTATCAATGAGGAGAGACTGATGTTACGGTCACACAAGTGGGCTCTCTCTTATAAACACACACCTATATTCTACCCCTAGCCCTACCCAAATCTCTTTTACTAATTCCCACCCACCCACACGTTAACTTTGCAGCCTTACCCTGGAGAGTACCATCTTTAGGTTCCTCTCCCCAAATCCCTGTTAGAACAAACCTGACTCAGCTTTTCAGACAGATAATCAGATGTGGCATCAGATGTGCAGCATTAGCGTAGAGGAAACATCCACATGTTAGAGGAAACATCCACATGTTAGAGGAAACATCCACATGTTAGAGGAAACATCCACATGTTAGAGGAAACAGCCACATGTTAGAGGAAACATCCACATGTTAGATGAAACAGCCACATGTTAGAGGAAACATCCACATGTTAGAGGAAACAGCCACATGTTAGAAGCTGCCCAGGAACAGGGGTGGTGTCCCTTCGCCTGGCACATGTTTTATCTATGGCCTATGCATATCAGATAATGATGTACTACAGTGAAAGAAGGGCATTTTATTTGGAAATGACAGCAAAAATACACTTATTTTAATCTGTTTAGTAACCATGTGTTGACTGGTGTGTGTCCTGTCCGCTTGGCTCTCCAGGCTAGAGGCTGTCAGCAAGACTCCTTCTGTCCTTCGCAGTACGTCTGCCCAAGGGGGATATTTGCGGGATTAGGAACAGATTACGTTCCAGATTATGTCTCATAAAATATAATAACACAGGCCAGTCTACAATCAGAATGTATGAGATTTAGTGAAGAATTATGCTAGATGGGATTAGAATGACTAAAGAAAGACGGATGTAAAGAAGAGACTAGGAATATGTCATCAAGAGGTTAGGACTGTTTGGAATATATACATCATGTCAGCTTTCCCAGCCTTGTGTGTGTGTGTATACGTACGTATGAGTGTGTCGCAATAGACACAATCACACACTCATACAGAAGATAACATATCTACAGTAGGCATTCATAGTACAGCATCCTCCTTTAATAACTTAATCTTTGCACATTTGGATGGGACATAAGGGACTGTTATCCTTGGGAAGTGTGTATGTGTGTCTCCACTTCCACCGGGAAGTGAAGACACATCGTTGTGTACACACTAACCTTCAGTGTCACTACTTTATCTGTCTTATGGTCAGTTTGTCCTTCTCAGTCCAGACATCCAGTCAGTTTCTCAGCAGCACTGACTTGTGATCTGTGGTCATATGAGCGGATGCCCCATGCGTCCCAAAGTGGTTCACAGCTACAGGAAACGCATCATTATAAACTCCCTCCCATTTCCTTTCCTTGACTCAGCGTGCTGCATCTTCCTGATCACAGTGTACACACACACACACTCTCACTCTTTTGTGTGTTGACACACACACACACACACACAGCCGCACACACACACAGCCATTCATCAGACAGAAAAAATAATTTATGAGGTATTCTATTGTCAAACTGGGTCTGTAATCTTACTTTCTTTCCAACTCAGAGTGCATCTTGATAATAACACCCACTCACAATCCAGTTTACAGTCAATGTTAAACTACATATATGACTTGACTGAATTTCCATGGAAGGGACGACTGCTGGTAATCTGGATATCAAACAACAGTGGGTGCGTCCTGTACTGCCTGTACAAGTGTGTGTGTGTGTGTACAGACAATTGTGCGCCCTGCATGGAATCGGACGCAGGGGAGACAGTAGGCCAGACGTGGTGTAACTTCTCCAAATGTTTGTTTATTCCAGGACTCTTTTTTGGCAGCATTTTTCAAACACTGTTTGTTCCCTCCCACCCCTAAGATAAACAGGAAGGGGAATATCGGTGTGAGCTAAACCCTGAGACATCCAGGCGGGGCTGCACCTAATACTCATACAACCTTGACCCAGAGCCAAGAACGGCAGCAGCAAGTCTGGGAGCCACAGCACGGGAGGAGAGAGAAGGTGTGTGGTCGTCATGGATGCTGTCAGGAACCTTCACAAGAGGGTTGGACCTACAGTGCCGTACAGGGTGTAGCAAGGAGACTTTAAAACCAACCCAAACATTTGCACAAGTGCTTCCGCTGATTCAATCTCTGACACGCTGGTATATGGTGAAAAGAAAAACAAGCAATGTAAAGTAGCATGCCAATTCATCTAGCCGGTTAGCGGTTATCATTCCAGAATGTTGATCGCAACTGGGAATGAGAGGGGCAAGCAAGTCATTGTCTTTCTGTGCCTGTTTCTGTCTCTTAACTAGTGCTTTCTTTTTCCTCCTTCACTGTTTCTTCTCTTGGGCCATTAGCCCCATTGGCTGGTTTCTGCCCGCTCTTAGTCACGTCCACCTCACAGGCAGCCTTGTGTGTGTGTGTGTGTGTGTGTGTGTGTGTGTGTGGACTGCAGACCACACAGTGCCCAGAAGGTGAGGGAGATGGGGGGCCACTCCTACCCTCTTATCTCAGTACTGGGTTTCTAGAATCTGGCTGTAGTGACATCAAAGCAGCCTTGGTTATGGCTAAACCACCCAGGACTAATGGATGCTCTACCAACCTTGCCAGCTAACTCACAACCTATTCATGTTTAAGACAAACTGGTTGTGGTGCATTATACCCATTGATGCCGTAGCATGAAAACAGTGAGATCTTTCTATATTCAAGGATTGGGTCCAAAGACATCCAGGCCTATTTATAGACGAATATCTTGGATCTGTCAGTAGTGGAAACAATGAAAGGAGGAGAGGTACAAGAAGAAGAAGAAGAAGAAAAAGAAAAAGGAGGAGGAGAGAACAGTGATGTCACTCCAGGTGGCCAGCAGCCGAGACAGGAACAGATGAAGGAAGGAACAAAGAGAGACAGAAAACAAAAATAAAACATTGCAGGATGGAGGGATGGAACACTACCCAGTCCTCTGAACAGGTGACCTCATGCTACACCAAGGCATGCACAACAAGTTCGCATCCACAAAAACAAAAAGACCTCATACCATAACAACGAAAAACACCCTCTACTGCGTCAACATCTTACCGAAGTCTGGAAGGGGAGAGCACATCATATCTCCATTGGCGTTCACAGCTCTGACTGGGTAGCAAACTAATCCATTCCTCCCTCTACAGCAGAAGACCCAGACTGGACGGAACACTCAGGACAACAGTGAACTTGACTGACTGTGTGAACGGAGGGGGGGGGGTAGGGTGTGTGTGGGAGGAGGGGGTATCTGAAGCATGAGACAGGAAGGGGGTACGGGCCGGGGTGTGGAGAGTTGAGTGGTTCATGCTGACTGAGCAGACAGCTGCTGAAGGGGTCACCCCTGTGTCAGGGGGATCAGGGAAAAAGGTTTGCAGTTGTGTATGAGGTGGCGAGGGGGAGGGGTGTAGAGGATGTTGGGAACCATGGATAGGAAATGCTGACAAGTCACATGACTGTCACGACTGTTGTTGGATCTTATGGTTAAGGTTTTTGTCAGATTCTGGTGAGTTCAGCCCAACACTACCTCGAGATGGACGACACGTGACTTCTGACAAGTTGACCACGTCAAAATTCTAACTCTGTGACGTGCTTTTGAAGCGAGGCAAACTCTCACTTCTAACGGCCTTCATTTCTCCCTGACGTGACACTGCAGTTATTTTCCCAGGAATAAACATCACACAGTCTAAATACAGAGTGACGCCTCAAAGCTTATCGGACTGAACAACAAGATAGACTCACTGGCACACGGCAGCAGGAACAACCTTATAATACCAAATTAAGAAGAAGGAACCATTCTTGGGAAAATACGAACACAAAGTAAACTCTTCTGTAGCTTTCATGTATTGACCTTAGAGCCATAATCAATCACCACCTTGGGCAAACAGGATATACTGTGTCAATTCAGCCACTGTGAATTAAGAAAATAGGACCCATTTCCAATAAGTCATACAATTTACATTGTGCAATATGTGTTCAAGGCACATTGGGATATGACAGTTCGTACACACACATACAATATGGTATGTAAGTGCAAAAAAACACACGTACAAACTAGTGAAAGTAAAAGGTTGGGAACGTTTGCTTATAGGGTAAAAGGTAGAGTTGAGACACACGGACATGTCGGAAGGTTGGTACATAAACATGCACTAACACACACACACGTGTCCAGTACATAACCTCCAGACACACACCAACACGCACAACCACTCACTGTGCAGGCGATGACAGCACGACGTGAACCCGTGGTAACTCCTCATTTCCTCCAGGGAGATGCGGATGTACGGCCCTATCTGCTCCCTCGGCCCCAAACACACCTCTGTCTCATCCCTGGCTCCCATCTTCTCCTCCTCCACTTCCATCCCTAGTCTGACATGAACTGATTGGTGTGGCAGTCTCTCTCTGCACACCTCTCCTTCCAGTCCCTCTCTCTCTCTCTCTTACTGTCTCTCCCTCTCTCTCTCTCCCCCTTCCCCACCACACACCTGGCAGCGCACAGCTCTCAGACAGTTCTTTGCTCTTGTTTATGTGTCCCTCCCCTTTTCTCTCTCCTTCTCTTTCTCAGAACTAGTTAGATAAAGCTATGGTTCTCACCTGGTCCATTACAAAGGATTAAAGGTTGTGTGTGTGTATTCCGACTGATGTCATGATAATCTCTGATCTAACAACATTGGGATAGGTGAAAGCAAATGTGTTTTTACAAGTTTTGTGAGTGTTGAGAGTTTTAAGGGACAAGTGAACACTCACTTGTTCAGGTTAGCTTTTGAGTAATCTCTGTCTTTGGTCTATTGATAATTTTTAACTGTTTTATATATTTTTATTATTAGACTATTATGTTTTATTGACAATGTACATTGTACAGCACTTTGTGACCCTGTCTGTGAAAAGCGCTGTATAAATAAATTTTACTTAGTTACATAGCTCATACGAATCCTCATTTCAAATCAGTGATTCTCCCAGGAAGTGGAAGGTTGCATTGCAAAATTGTTATTGCTCAAAGTCTAATGTCATATACCTTCAGCCTAGGAACACTGCTAATGGTCTTCTGGTTTCCAGGACAGCATATTCACTGGGCGTCTCTCTGCTAGTATTGACATTTACACCTCAACATAATCTCCCTAAATCCCTCCATCAACATTGAACATTACACCATTGCATTTAAGTTGTCAACACACAAACACACACCATAACGTCTCACTCTGTGACTACCACACCCCTTTGGCCACAGTTTCTGTCTTCATACACCATTAACAACACAGCTTTTGAGAAAAGAGCGTGTCTCACTTTGATTTGATAAACTAGAACCATTGGCTGACACAAGTCCAAACTCACCCACCGTGTGCAGTCACCTGTGTGCTCCTGTAGCCCTCTCTTCTGTTCTTAGGTGCTCCCCTGCAACTGCACAGGCCGGCTAACATGTTCACCAGCTACCTTGGAGTATTCACACCCCAATGAATGCACAAATCCACCACAACATCACAAACTAACTGCAAACTAGACTGGCACCTTTGAATGGAGCCCTTCACAGGTGCTTCCTGACGAGAGGCTAATATGCTAACAAGCTATCAGACTCTGGTAATCAAGCAGCAGGGTTCAACATGGAGGTTACTCATTAGCTAGGATACTGGGGTTAGCTAGGGTGAGCTCGGTCAAAATGACTGTGGCGCTAATGTTTTGCCGGGTGATTTAGGTGGTAGGAAAAGAAAGGAGTTCTTTGTTTTCTTGGGTGGATACCTTTGTCAGAGTTTCTTACTCTATGAAAAGTTTTTTATGCCTCAAACAACAAATACGACACAGCAATGTAGTCCTAGATTTACGAGGAAAAAATCACAGTCTGGGGAATTCCACTCATCTAGATATCCTGTCATATCAGTGATATGAAAAACAGCTTTTCTCTCAATATTCATAACATGTTTACAATGGAAATCCTGGCTGGACCACTATGGATGAACACATTCGCACATAAACAGAAAGACACAATAAAACATACATACAGACATCCTTACAGAAAACACCCACAGGGTAGCTAACCTGTGGTCAGGTCCTCCGTTGAGCTCTGTCGTTTGGAGGTGCTGCCCTGGGGCTTTCCCTGCCCCAGGGGCCCCAAACTGAGGGTCAGACTGTGGACCACCTCGCCCAGTCTGGACAGGACACCCGACCCAGCCTCCTGGCCCTCATGCACCGACTCCGCCACAGACATCACCCACCAACAACGTGAGCGAGTGTGCGTGTGAGAAAGATCTTTCGGTGCCCACAAGCTAAGGCCCGAACCAAACCGACTGGGTCGAGGCAAGATGACGTTTGTGTCGATCCAGTCTATCCAAAACTCATGTTCCTCTCTCCTCACGTTCCTTCTGAGGAAGGTGGTCTCTCTGTGTAGTGTGTGTGTGTGTGTGTGTCGGAGGAGAGGAGAACATCTTAGCAGACGTTTAGCGAGGCGTCCGGTGGTCGGAGCAGAGGAAGAGAGGGGCGGGACCCAGAGCGGTGCTGTCTGCCGGTTACAACATAAATCCCCTTCTGCTGGGCTAATTATACTAGCCGCCAGCCAGCTTTAATCTGTGTGTGTCGGTCACATGAAGACAGTTTGGATGGACACAGATATGGAGACAAACTAAATAACACAAGCACACACACACACAAACACGACACACACACACAACACACACTCTCCACTATTTTGAGGATGTGAGGCCACCACAGACAATGACATTCTTCACTTCTGACAAAAAGCAGCAACCAGACAATAAAGGTCACATTTGTTCAAGCTTCACAGCCCAGTGTCTCTCTGTCTGAGCCGTCTCTGCTCACTCAATTACACCAGTGTGTGAGTGTGTGTGCAGCATTCTTTAACTGTGTTTATCCTACAAACCTTTTATAGAGCGTTAACCACCTTGACCACCCCCAGAGACTGAACACCAATTAACACAAACCAATTAGTGTTTGTGCAGAGGTTCACTCTGTGACGACTCGGCAGTAATACCTAGCACTCTAACACACACACGCACACCGGAAGAGTGTTGTCTCTACAGAGGACACACTTGGTTAGCTTACATTTACATTACATTTACATTTAGTCATTTGGCAGACGCTCTTATCCAGAGCGACTTACAGTAAGTACAGAGACATTCCCCCGAGGCAAGTAGGGTGAAGTGCCTTGCCCAAGGACACATCATGTGGCGCGGCGGGGAATCGATCCGGCAACCTTCTGATTACTAGCCCGACTCCCTCACCGCTCAGCCATCTGACTCCCTAGCACGTCTCAATCAGATAAGCAGACAGAGGGGCCTGTCCTCAGGACTACCTCTTCCAACCAGAACAACTTGCTTTCACATAGCCAGTCGTGTTCTCTGGACCAGACATTGGGATTTCTCACCATAACAAATGTGTAGGGATTTGTGCATATCTACCAAGGCTTATGACCCTGGATACAGGCCAGGGCTATAGGGCTTTGGGCTGGTCTAGAGGACAGGGTTGAGGTTAAGCTAGGGGCTGGGGGAAGGGTGTAGTTGTGGGTAAGGTATTTTGATTCTGGCTCTCCAGCTGGCTCCTCTCTGGGGCACACTTGACCAGAGGGCGGACAGCTGAGGGGATAGGGGGGCACCAGGACACCAGCTGCATTCTACAGCTCTCTAATCAACTCTTTCAGACATAGTAAACTGTATTGAATCCCAGGGAGCTGATCGGTTGTCAGTCAGAGACACTACCCCCCCCCCCCCCCTGTAAAAATATTGTTAAGAGTGTATAGACAGCATTAAATTGGCCACCTAAATTGTTACATCCCCCCCTATTTTGAGGTGACTAAGAAGACTGGGTCAAGAAAGATTGAATCACCTACGACATCGAGTGGAGTAAGTCGGAATAGCTTCAACTCGACTTTCACTGACTTTGACTCAAAAACTATCTACAGATCTTAGGAGGGGAGGACAGACAAACCCTGTGTCCACTATCAAATCTAGAGTCAAACACAACCACATATCACACACTACGTCAAACCATTGTCAGCATTTTGAGTTAAAACGAGGACAAAAGCTTGACCTGAATGTGAGAATAACTAAAACACAAGACCAAGTCTTATTATCTTTTACAATTACTGTATAGCTGTGGGGCTAAACACGACATTTAGAACCGAGTCACGATGGTGACCTACTTCTGAGCAGTTACTGTACGTAAAACACCAGAGTGATATGGACTAGTGTCCTCCTGGGAGCTGCTGTCAGAGAGGTGGTGGTCAGTCCTGTTTGAGATGCTTTGGAATAAGGGAAGAAACACAGGCATGAGTTGGTGTGACTGAGCATGGCTGGTACATTGTAACATCATATACTGTAAGATGTTATCAATTGATGTTGCAACGTGTGAACACACAAACACACACACACACCACTTTGACAGCATCCAAAATAAAACAAAATGCAAGTCATGCTCTTCCTAATGCATTCCACCCGAGGCCAAATTCCTAAGTCAAATGATCCTCTAATCGCCCTTTTTTGTCTTTTGAAGTCGTCAATTCCCTTGTGTGCCATCTATTGAATCTCGTTGGCTATTCGTGGAATGTAGAATAGCATTACTGTACCGGTGCACATGTTCCTTTCCACCCCTGAGGTAATATCGGATTCAACAATCCCCCACAATACCATCATACTGCCCTAGGGTATTCCATTGTATTTAGTGGCTAGTGTAAACCACTGTTTAGACCAACCGCGAGTGATTGATTTTGCCAGAGGATTCAGAGATTTGGGAAATTTAGTTTGAAGTTTTGTTGTTACAGTTTTGAGAACATGGACGACTGTTTCAAGAAATGTGTACATTTCCAAAACTTCTGACTTGTGGCAAAATCTAACACTCGCCCCTAAACCATGTTGTGCTCAAAATCAAACATGCTTTCCGATCATAAACATAGCAAATCCCAAACACAAGCACACCCAATTAGGACGGTATTGTGACCCGCCAAAACCAGACACATCCGAGACAGCGGTGTAACACTAAGTTGTCTCACACACATAAATAAGCACGCACGCGAAACGCGCTCTCACACACACCGATTATGTCATTCACTTTTCATATAAACTGTGTACCACTCAATCGTAGACAGCATGATCAATGCTGCCCCCGCATGGCCATTGAATTATAGGCTACCAGTCGAACTAGACATAAACTGTGACCTTTAGAAGCATGTTTATAAACAGATTGTTTTGTTTTTAGGCAAAAGTCAAATGACACAGAAACATTGTACGCAGACATCACGACAGCAATATTGTTCACATGACAAATTTACGCTCAGTGCTTCCATGTCGACTAGCGTGTAGATCATAATGCGTAACTGCGCATCAAACATAACGTTAACAAAACACAATTCATGATAACTCACCTGTGCCTTTGCACTATGTAAATATGTCTACTTTCCCTGTGTAATTCTAGGTATTGTGCCTTTTGACAAACTTGATCTTCAGTCTCCAACTGACCACCAGTGTCTTACGTCACATGATGAATTTCCCAAACCACTAAGAACGAAAGGGTCCAAGACAACTCATTAAATTTAAACTCAGCCGCAACTTGTTTCAGAATCTATGCCTTGTCTTTATGATAAGAAAAAGGCACCATTGCCCAAAGTGAAAAAGCACCAAAAATGCACGTCCTTTAATAAAAAAAGAGTTTATTAAAGAGTTGACAAGACATTTGTTTCCATAGTATTTACTATACATCTGTGCTATACAACGGAAATAATTTGACTTTTGACTTCCAAAGCCTGGTATCCTAGCGGCACCTTAAGAGGACATGAGATGGGAAGAAAGAGCACATAAGTCACATCAATAGTTTCATATTACCTCTTCTACCGGTCGTCACACATCATAAAGGATATCAACACCCTGGTGTTTAACTCCGACTCAGAAGGATATGGAATGATTTGACCAGAAACATCAACAGGTGTATTGTATTGTAAAAGAGGGGTGCTGACCACAGCGCCAGTCATTTTACCATGTTCTATTCAGTTCGCAGCTTCAAGCACTCACACAATAAGAATGGCAACACTGTTTCAGGATGTAAGAGTTTGGGGAAAGAGAGAAGGGTGATGTGTCCAAAAAAAAAAAAAAAAAAAAAAGGGGTTGACAATTCTGTCTTTTACAATTCTGGAATTAATTGACCATGTTAGTTCAGTACTATACTACTTGTAATGGAGAAGATCTGTCTTGCGAGGAAAACACAGCAACACCTAAATATGAAAAAGATTGAGACAACAATACCAGTCTTGGAGTTGGTTCTCAAGCACTTGAAAGAATGGAGATGCACAGTGCTGATTTGGCACCATCCTGCCATCTTACAACTGTTACAGTTCTTTAAGTGTTATAGACATATACACACAATGCATATTTTAAGACAATGGTAAGAAAAAAGAAATAAGTCAACATTTTGAAAAACTGCAACAATAAAATGTCCCATAAAATGTAAACAGACCAAAGGGGGAAACAAATCAGACTTTCAGGTGTGCAACAGGGAATTCTGATGAAATGGGTCACCTCAAACAAGCAAGCCTTGAGGGAGAACATGCCCTTGCATTACAGGAAATGACAAAGACTTCTACATGCTCCTTACTGAGGAACAGCCAATGGATGAGAAGGGGGAACAAAGTGTGTGTGCGTGTGTGTAGAGACGGGTGATTTGGCAAAAAACTTTAGGGGGGAGGGGGAGCCTAAATCTTTTTACTTTCCCTTTCATTAGTTTGACCGTGAACATAGCCCTATCTGCATCGGGGAGTATAAAAGCAACAAAAAACACACAAGGCCAGACAGAATTTGCTGCAATGGCCCCATTTCTCCAGCACCATAGACCGTAGGTGATGTCATCACTAGAGCTTGAACGGTTAATTATGACGTCAGAGCATCTGGGTCGTTCCATTGGAGAACCCCACTATGATGTCATGAACTCTACAGACAGAAATGACGTCAAAGCAGATTCTGTCTGGCGCCATCGTGATGTCACAACGTCATAACACCGGAGTCATTCCATCTGGGATGTTGCCCGTGACACATGAAGTCACAAACTCTCCCCAAGCCACCTCATGAACTCATAGCATAGGAATCCAGTCACCTTTCCAAGGCGACACAAAAGGGCTGTCACTGATTTCACAATATCGTCAGCCCTGTCCACCACCAGAGGTTTCCGGCTGGTTCTGCTGCCTGGACGCGTGGGGCTGATGGCTGCTGTCAGATGTTGGAGGATCGTCGCCCCCTGGTGGCCCCCAGGGAGGCGCGCAGGCGGGGGTCCCGGGCCCGGTAGTGCTCGTTGAAGTCCAGGCGGAAGCTGAGGAAGCGCAGACTCTCGTCCGGGCTGGTCATCAGCAGCACCAGGAACTGCTGGACTATGCCCTGAGACAGACACCCAGAGAGGGCAGGGGGGACAGACGGAGAAGTGGAGGGAGGGAGAGAAGGAGGAATTAAGAGAGAGAGAGGAAGGGATGAGGAATGGATTGAGAGAAAAATAGAGGTGAAATCAACTGCTGTTTGCCTGCTATTCATACACAACACATCAAACTGTCATGAGCATGAGTGAGGTGGGTCGGGTAATGGTCCAGTCACCCTAGCGACCCTCGAGAGACACCAGCGGACCGATGAGAGTCTGCGATGGCGTGGTGGTGGGGCGAGGGGAGGGGGTGGACCTCGTACCTGGTAGAAGTGTGTCAAGATTCGGAGCTGGGAGCGCATTTTGGGGATGGTGTCCTGAAAGTCCTGGACCCTCCTCTGTTCCTCTGCCTCCTGCTCACCTGTCACGCCCCACTCACCCTAAAAACAAAAGAACACGCTCAATAATTCACCACATTGGCCATTTCGACCAATAAAACATCCAGCAATCACTCCCCCAACCTTCCCACTGGTCCAACACCCCGGCACCCTGAAAGGCTTTTAGCCGTTGGAATTATGTTAATTATTCACACTTGCGACCTGTTGAAAAGACAGGCCTGGCAAGGTCGTTGTTTGTTTTTAAACACTTCGGAGAGTCACATCGACCGGCTGCAGAAAGATCAATATGGAGGCTGTTAGGAAGAGAGGGGAGTCAGTTGTTCATGGCTGGGCTCCAGATGCAGTACTGGTCTGCTACACGTGATTCATAGAGGGCGCAGAGGCCATTTTGGGTGCATCTCCTCCCCGGACCCACCTCCTCCCTGGACCCACCTCCTCCCTGGACCCACCTCCTCCCTGCACCCACCTCCTCCCTGGACCCACCTCCTCCCCGGACCCACCTCCTCCATGGACCCACCTCCTCCCTAGACCCACCTCCTCCCTGGACCCACCTCCTCCCTGGACCCACCTCCTCCCTGGACCCACCTCCTCCCTGGACCCACCTCCTCCCTGGACCCACCTCCTCCCTGGACCCACCTCCTGCTCCCGCTGCTTCTTGCGCTCCTCGTACTGCAGCCGGAGGGCCAGCTCCTCCAGCCCTGAGCGGTACAGAGCGTCCTGGGCCGTCTGGAACTCGATGATCTGGTCGAAGATCGCCCTCAGCTGGTTGAGCAGCGACTGGACCGCACGCAGGTGGGGAGGAAGAAGGAAGGAGGGAAGGAAAGAAGGAACAGTTAGTGTCCTTGTACACACTTTTCAGTTGTGGGTGTGTGAGAGCATGTGACAGGCTAGTGTCTGGGGGCTTCCTGTGTATGTGTGTGAGAGCGTCTGATAGGCTGGTGTCTTCCTGTGTATGTGTGGGCGTCTCACCCGGCTGTTGGTGTCCAGCAGACAGCGGGAGATGACGCTGTCCAGAAAGGCCTCGTGAGCTGCTATGATGTGGTCCAGGTCCCGGGCCTGCTGCACCTTGTTCCACAGCTCGTCCCAGGAGCACTCCAGCACCTACACGTACATGTTCACACAAGAACAAACAACACACTTATAAATCTCCATCTGGCCCCATCTGTGACTGTGGACATGGAGAAGTTGTGTTGGCGTGCGCTGCGTCGTGTCAACGATGACAGAGGGCGTGTTCTGGGGCTCAGACCTCGAAGGTGATGTAGTACTGCATCTGGTGGATGAAGTGGACCATCTCTGAGGCCAGGATGTGGCACTGGTGCAGCACGCCGGAGAGTTCTACACAACAACAACACCAGGTCACACAGGTGCCCCCCCCCCCCCCAGGTGCCCCCCCAGCTACAGTCTGGTTCGACGTCAATCCAACTGAGCGTGTAAAACGAGGATTGTTTACAGAGATGGCAAAATATGAATACCATTACAGAAAAATCAACTGGTCAAAACACGACTGAATGTTACTTAAAAGGATCTCTAATATCGAAACGAGGTTCGAGTGAACTGTCTCCCTCTGTTGGAGCTTAAAGAGAACTGCAGGCGTCTGCAGCACTTATGTGGTATTTCTTGTTTTTATTGGTTTACGTAAAATGTGTGTCTTACGCACCCGGCATGCTCTTGAGCAGCTTGGCGTTGCACATCTGGCCCTTCCAGATGTCAGTGAGGATGTACTCCATGCGCTTGGCCCGCCACAGGAAGTTAAACACTCTCAGGTAGTGGCTCATGCACTCGCGAGTGAACACCTGTCACATGGGGAACACTGCATTGTTACACCTTCTGCCATAAGCGCGCACACACACAACCACACACACACACACACACGGCTGGCTGAAAAAAAGACAGGGAGAGAGAGAGAGGGTGTGACACTCAAGATGGAGAGAAGGGGAGAGTGGGAGAGAAGAAAGTAACGAAAGCGTGAGCAAAAAAAAATAGCGCAGAGGTTTGCCTTACCGTGGCGATAGGTCCATCTACGTGGTAGTCCAGACTGAAGACATCCCAGCCTGTATCTCCAGGAGACACCTACACAGGAGAGACACGTTGTTACGACAACAAACAGCAACTCCTTCTGGCCACATACAGGTGATGGATCCTAAATCACAACACAGTAAGAATGTTGGGTTATAAACCAGAGTAGCATAAAGAGCAGAGTACGCTCAGTGGAACGTCAGGGTGAGTAGAGCCGAGTATAGCAGAGCGTAGCCTAGCCGAGTACAGCAGAGCGTAGCCTAGCTGAGTACAGAAGAGCGTAGCCTAGCTGAGTACAGAAGAGCCTAGCCCAGCAGAGCGTAGCCTAGCTGAGTACAGAAGAGCGTAGCCTAGCTGAGTACAGAAGAGCGTAGCCTAGCTGAGTACAGAAGAGCCTAGCCCAGCAGAGCGTAGCCTAGCCGAGTACAGCAGAGCCTAGCCGAGCACAGCAGAGCGTAGCCTAGCCGAGTACAGCAGAGCCTAGCCTAGCCCGGTACCTCCAGCAGGCGAACGTCCAGTCTTTTGAGGATCTCAGGACTGTCGTACTGGGCGTTGGTGGCCCTCACTGCCGTCTCCAGGATGCCCGTCAGGTTGTGCTGGTACAGGGTGGTGGCTGGCCGTGCCAGCTCAGGCCTGGCACACACACACACACACACAGACCAAAAGTGAGGGGATGGAACATACTTATGTGTGTATACTAACACAAAATCAGACCCAGCAGCCTGCAAACAAGTATGTATAGATTTGTTTGGGTGTGTTGGTGAGTGTGTGTGTATGTGAGTGCTCACTTGAGCAGGTCCATGAGGTGGCGTATGAAGTCTCCCTGGCCCAGCAGCAGGTAGCGCCTCATGGCCTGCAGGTGTTCCAGCAGCAGGTAGCTCTGGTTCAGCACGTTCAGAAGGTACTTGCTGGTGTCGAAGTAGGCGGCGTCAATCTTCCCCTGGAACGCCCCCTCCAGGTCGGACAGCAGCTCTGCAGCTGAGAGGGAGGGAGGGCAGTTAGAGAGGGAGGGGAACACAATGAAGGACCGAGAAGGTCATATACTGTCACAACTACTTCAATTTACAGCATTTATATATATATATATATATATGTATATACGGCTTCCTTTGGAATTACGTTTATTTTTAAGCACTTGAAATGTGAGTTTGAGAGACAGAAAGGGACAGAGACACAGAGCGAGAGACAGGGAGGAACAGCGAGGAGGGCTCTACCATCTTTGGGGGAGTCTGCAGACTTGGACACCTGGGTGATTGCTCCAGGGGGGGTTCTGTCATGGCAGACCTGGTGCAGGAAGTTGATGGATTTCCCAATGAGGAGGACCTACACAGGAGGACACACTCAGGACCACAGGACTGCAAAGGGTTGAAGAGTGTATACGCTACTACACAGGTTGGGTTTGAGAAAACCTAAGAAGCTTGTATGTAGGAGGATTGAATCTCCCAGTACTGACAGCATGTGTGTGTGTGTGTGTGTGTGTGTGTGTGTGTGTGCAGTACCTTGCGTGCCTGGTCCATGGTGATGAAGGTAGGGATCATGGACTTCCTCAGAGAGTACTTGTCATGCCACAGGCGGTCTGTCTTCACGTTAGGGTCGGACGCAACGAAGAACTGTCGGGAGAAAACACACACCAGTACGGTAAGTATGTCTTACACACACACACGATCCAAGTTCGAGTCAGGGAGTGCAGCTTTCGTCTCCTCCCCCTGCCCCCACTTCCCAACCCTGGTGATGTGAAGGGTGCCTGTACAGGGCCTGCCTCTGATGGTAAACCTCTCCATAACAGCTTCTTTACATCAGACCTGCTACCCCAGGGCTCGATACTGAAGGGCTTTAAACAAGAAGCTCTCAGAATAGCCTGTCCGGCTAGCATCCGCCTGCGAAGACCGCCGGCCACAACTCTGGCCTGTTCCCTGAGTCAGCACTTAGCGGGTCGAGGCTGGAGGGAGGGTATGGAGGGTCAGCTCTCCATTAGTTCTGTCTCATCACTCTTCATGATGACTCTTCCCCTCCCTTTTCCTCTTCCTCTCCTTCTTTCTCTCTCTGCTGGGAAGCCAAACTGTGTGAAGGTCCACCTGAGATGGAGCTCTCCAAAAAGCCTTGCATGTGTATGCGTTCGTCAATGGTTGAATCAGTGTGTGTTTGTGCTTAGCATGTGTGAGTTACTGTGTGTGTGTGTGTTTGAGTTACTTTGTGTGTGTGTGTGTCAGAGGCACCTCGTGGTAGGTGTCCTCCAGCTCCCCGTCGTAGATCCAGCGGTACAGGAAGTTGAGGATGGGGTGGGACACCAGGCTGAGGATGTGCTGGACCAGCGCCCTCATCTGGGGGTCGCCCGTCTTCCCGTAGGCATGGACCGCGGACGCCAGCTCGCCCCCCTTCCGCCCTGCGCACACCCAGGGAGAGAGAGAGTTCCACAATCCCCCACAGGAAGTGGATGTGCATTTACAGATCAGTAATGCAATCCATCAATCACTTGTGGCACTTAAACATAAAACGAAGCGCACAGACCTTGGCAGAAGTCGACCAGGGCGGCCAGGGTTTTGAGACGGATCTTGGGGTCGTACGTCCACACCAGCAGGCGTCTGAGGGTCAGGCTGCTCTCCAGCCCCAGGCTGACTCCCTGGTCATCCTCCACCTGCAACTGACACACACACACACACACCAGTGTTTCCCACACATAGACTAATTTGTGGCGGTGCGCCACAGAATCAACACCGGCCGCCACACATTGCGTTTCGTAAACATTTTTTTTTATCGCTATTTAGGTAAAAACACGCAGCGTATTCGTTCAGCTGCATTTCCTTTCCCTGCTCTCCCTCCGTCTCTTTCACGCACGCGTCTTTCTCACATACACACACAGTCACTACGTCAGCACACGTTAGCAACGATGCATACGCCGTTCTAGTGAGACCGACAGCTACATCAGCGAGCCTTCAGCATTAGTGCCGTAGCTAAAGGTCTAGGAAAGTTGAGGCTACTTTTCGCTAGGTACCGACGGACATGTCTTAATCGAAGGTTCCCCTTCGTTGTTTTGGTGAGAAGTTTCAAGAGCTAGCTACTTACCCGGCGTCATGGAGCCGACCAGTTAAATAGTTATTTAGCACCCTGTATGCAGCGTCGCTACCTGCATATGCAGAAATTATTTGTTTGTTGTTGTTGATTGATTTTGTGAATTATTTCGACCCCCCCCCCCGGTCTGACATGAAACAACACCCCCCCCCCCCCCCCCCCCCCCCCCGCCACATATAGCTTTCTAATCTGTGGGAAACACTGCACACACACAGTGTAAACCATGCAGACAGTGTTTGCGGAACAAACCACTGTGATGGCGAGACAGGATAAAACCTGAGAAATCAATGGATGAAAGATAAAAGATGGATGAAAGGAAGAAGAGAGTAGTGGAGAGGGGGGATGAGGCGGTTACCTGGGAGTGGAGGACTGACAGCAGCCTGTAGTACTCCTTCAGCTCCTGATGCAGTGAGGCACAGAAGCTCTGGAGGGAGGGAGAGAGACAGAGACAGAGACACAGAGAGAGAGACAGAGACACAGAGAGAGACAGAGACACAGAGAGAGAGACAGAGACACAGAGAGAGACAGAGACACAGAGAGAGACAGAGACACAGAGAGAGACAGAGACACAGAGAGAGAGACAGAGACACAGAGAGAGACAGAGACACAGAGAGAGACAGAGACACAGAGAGAGAGACAGAGACACAGAGAGAGAGACAGAGACACAGAGAGAGACAGAGACACAGAGAGAGACAGAGACACAGAGAGAGAGACAGAGACACAGAGAGAGACAGAGACACAGAGAGAGAGACAGAGACACAGAGAGAGAGAATGTCCTGTTAACAGCTCAACCACATGAATGCACTTCCTGTGTTCAAACCCACACTCAATCTTCACACAGTGCACACACAGCCACCCTTTTGGTTTTCACACGCACAACACACCTACCATAACACATGCCCTGAGTTCACACACACACACCTACCATAACACATGCCCTGAGTTCACACACACACTCACCTGTCCCACGAGGCCAAAGGCTCGGTCCAGGCTTCGGGCGTCTGTATACTTCCTGATCTTGTTGTGCAGCCAGCCCAGCTCCGACAGCCGACTGCTGGTGTCCCTCAGGGACTTACACAGCTCCACCTAGGGACACACACCCAGCATCACAACCAAGCTGGGCCATGCTACGCAGTGATTGCAAGTATGTCTGTCAAATATGTAGACCAACAGGTTCACTTCAACTAATAAAGCCCCTACTACATCCTTCTGGAGAACATGGGCATTCAAAAGCTATTTGGACCCATTACCAATATAAACCAATAACCAAGGACCCATTAGGCTGGAGTGTGTGTTTCCTTATCTGATAGAGAAACGATATATATAGTTCTTAGGGACCTGTGTTATAGGACCAGTGGACTAGAATTTGTGGAAATATTAAAATGATTTAGTAAGCCAGTCCTCTGGAGCAGACTTTAGCGTCAATGTGAAGCCTGACCAAACAGCCCAGCATCGACCCACTGCTGGTTTTACCTCGTTTTACCTCGCTCTCTTCAGCCTTGATGCTGACACGTTCGAGGCTGAGCGCTGCTGTTGGATGCGGGCAGCCCCCCCCCCCCCCTGTATATTACAGTCTGGCCATTTATAAAGCAATACAGTGATGCTGGTGATGTATGTTACTGTGATCATCATGTATAACAAGTTTCAAAACACTTTGGAGTCGGGCTTTGAACCAGAATTTACTGATGGTTTGTCATCATGGATATGTCCGTGACCGAGGAAGGAGCACCTTGGAGTCGATTTTGTAGCAGTTGTCGGCGCCGCTCATCTTGATGAACTTGCCGTCGATGCCCTGGAACACGTACAGGATGTCCCTCACCAGCGCCAGCTCGCCCACCTCAGCTAGGAGGGGGCAGAAGACAGGGGTAAGAATACGCAAAAGATACACAAATATCCACGATCAATAAATAACCGTGGTCTATTTAAAACTGAATCTCCATTGTAGACGGTCCGTTGCCAAAGTGATGGACCAAACGGCAAGGCCTAATGGTAGGATAAAGGAAGTAGACCAGACTGTCGATTCAGCTTGTTTCTTAGAGAGAGAGAAATTAAGTGTTTTAAGCTACCCGGAAACCGGTCGACAGCTGTGAACCTTATTGAATCAGACTGGTGCTGTTTACAAGCAAGGTGACCTCAACCCCCCCATCCCTTCTCCCTCCAATTCAAACATCAATCATTCACTCCCTCTTAGGCTGTTTTCAGCCCGGCCATGAGTAATGGATGTCTAAAATGATCTGAAATGCTCTCATATGTCACATGGTTATCTACTGCATATGACAAAGAAATCACTCCGAGAGGAGTGGAGAACTGGGCCGGTCACACACTGACACAGCCAGCACACCTGTCAGGTGCTAGACCCTGTGGAGGGGGCACAGCCAGCACACCTGTCAGGTGCTAGACCCTGTAGAGGGGGCACAGCCAGCACACCTGTCAGGTGCTAGACCCTGTGGAGGGGGCACAGCCAGCACACCTTTCAGGTGCTAGACCCTGTGGAGGGGGCACAGCCAGCACACCTGTCAGGTGCTAGACCCCGTAGAGGGGGCACAGCCAGCACACCTGTCAGGTGCTAGACCCTGTGGAGGGGGCACAGCCAGCACACCTGTCAGGTGCTAGACCCTGTAGAGGGGAGGGACACAGCCAGCACACCTGTCAGGTGCTAGACCCCGTAGAGGGGGCACAGCCAGCACACCTGTCAGGTGCTAGACCCCGTAGAGGGGGCACAGCCAGCACACCTGTCAGGTGCTAGACCCCGTAGAGGGGGCACAGCCAGCACACCTGTCAGGTGCTAGACCCTGTAGAGGGGACACAGCCAGCACACCTGTCAGGTGCTGGACCCTGTAGAGGGCTCACCATTGGAGTCTCCGTCGCGGCGTGCTCGTGGAGCCCGGGTGGAGAGAGCGGAGGGTCCCAGGGGGGGGCGTGAGGTAGCCTGTGCCAGGGGGGCCGGGGGGGGCGTTGACGGGGAGGTTCCATGCTAACCTAGAACCCAGCAGCTGCCCTGCGGACTGGGGAGGTTGTCTGGGGGACACACACAAACACACACACAAGCTTTCTGTAAGCAACACTCTGAATTTCGAGGAGCTGCTGTTCACACAAATCCTCCTCTGCCTCCTTCAAACAGGTTTACGCCCCCTAATGCACATCCAGTGGCCCCATTACCAGCCACAGGGCCCAGGCTGGTCCACTGTTAATCAGGGGGATCTGACATCCTACAACACAGAAAGGATCTACACCCCTGACGATTTGAACAGTGTTGATGATCAACTCAGCCCAACCATAAAATACATGCACTAACAGTCCAACAGGCACTTGAGTGCAGATGAAACACGGAGGGAGCTTTGCATAATTGATGTAGCCGACAGACTGAAAAGCTACAGGGTGGTTCAGTGTGAAATCGAAGCAGCCATGACACCTTCCATCTCAGATCCATGTTCATTGGAGTCTCTTTCTTTTCCTGCTTTCAGTATATGTTTTTTACTGAAAAGTACATGTTTTCACTATGTCACCTTCCCGCCATAGTAAATTCCTTGTTTGTGCAAACTTACTTGGTGTATAAAGCTGTTTCTGATTCTGTTTACATATGACTAATAATACATATAATCTAAAGACCAATGCAATTAAAAAATATTATTTTGGTTAGAGTTCTCTGAAGGCAAATTAAATTCAAATAATTATTTATATATATATATATATATATATATATATATATATATATATATATATATATATATATATATATTTGTGATTATGTGATTTATGTGATTATGTTGGCTTCAAATGCATAAAATCCCATGTCAGAAGAATAAGAGATGATGGGTTGTTAAAATGGTGATCTTACAGATTGATTGGACCTGGACAACCCCAAAAGTGTATATACTTACAGCCAACTTGTAACACATCAACAAGTCATCAGGCTCTCTATAGTTAGGGTAATGCTTGATTTCGGAGTTCTAGAGAGTAGCCCTTGGATTGATCTCAACAATGAGATCTTTGCTCTGATTCTAACTTTAGAATTCTCGCAAACGAAGGCAGCCTTGTGTCCAGTATGCATAATGTATGCACGTGTGGCATTGCAGCACGCGCATCCAACTTCACCATATCAAATCTCAACCCTGGTCCGTGCAGACAAGATAAAACGGCATTCTGATTGATCGTTTAATGTTATTTTATTGAACTGTATGCTAGCTTGTGTCTATATTACAAGGCCGACAGGTTATAATGGCCGCCGGGCTCCATACCAAGCGTGCTAAGTGGCTCTTACCCGGCCAGTAGGGACTGGGGTGTGGGGGTGGGCCCATTGAGGGAGTACACCCCAAGGCTGCTGATGCCGCTGGTGCCCATGCTGGCAGAGATGTGTCCGGCGGCAGGCCCAGGGCCTGAGCGCTCGCCGTAGCTGAGGGCCAAGCTCTGGGGACGGGTACAGTAGAAGGGCGTGGAGTGGGCGTCCCTGGGGAGGGCCTGGGCAAACAGAGCCCCATAACTACCAACCTGAGAATGATGCAGAGCGACCGTTAGGAAGGTTGTCATTCGACTATTTATTCATTTCATTTAGCAATGACATTGTACAGTTCTGGGATGAAAATCCTGAGATGAATGAAGGGACAAGGTAAGGCAAGACCAGGTGTGTGTGTGAAACCTTTGTTGATGTACAAACCCTGCTGGATGGTTTTCTTGGATCCTCACAGAGACTAAGCAGGAGGTATAAGATGGACCACTTGTGTTTCAGCACCCCCTGGGACATGACAGGCACACACACGCCAAATGACTTGTCAATCAAAAGTAAACTAACTCAAGTCTACATGCATGTACCAATAGGACTGGAAAGCCTTTCGAGGTATTCAGCCTTACTCCTGTTTGGCTGACTTGAGGTTAGGTACAATGCAGTGTTTCCAGAGTACTACTCAGGTGTGTATATGAGAGAAAGAGAGATAGATAAAGAGAGAGAGAGATAGATGAAGAGAGAGAGAGAGAGGGCACTGACCTGAGTCTGCAACTTTCGGTGCAGCTCTGAGAACAGGGCTGCGTCCACCTCTCTTCTCTGTTTCACCACTGCAGCAGAGGAACACAACACAGGGCCAAGGCGACCATTCCCCAGTAATAGTTATAGAAAGATTTACAGCGGCACAGTCTTGATAAAACTTTAAAGAGTGTTTTGTGTCTGCTTTTACTAAGCGTGGATCAATGCTTGGCTTTTAATGGAGTGACTTTCAACATGATCCAGTGTAATTTACTTTCCATCAAATCTTTGATTTTCCATCAAAAGTGAGGCCAAGGAGGTGTTTTATGGTGTAAACACAATTGAAGTACCCATGAATAAAATAACAACCAAGTGAAAGTGTCGTGCTCCAGAAAACACTCTGAATGTACTTGAATTGTGTGCTTGCCTACGACGTTCCCATCCAAGAACAGGAAAGATGAAGGCATACAAGGCCAAATTCCAACTTACTGTTCTTCTTTTGTCTCTTTCAAATATCCTTTTAAATCTAAGCTGAGGAAGAGATGCTCAACTGATCACTTACATTCTTTTTTGATCTTCTCCGACACCAGGAACTCATCTCGCTCAATGGTGGGGGCATAGTTACTCCCGACGACTCTCACAGCATACTGGAACTGGTGGGCTACCTCAGCTAAAATAAGAGAATACTAACGAGAAACTGCACTTCTTTGGTCCACATGGTTTAAAGGAACTGTACAGACTGAAGCATGCTAGATTCAAGGCCTGGTTTTATACTGTTTACTTGGTTGTCTACAGGCTAGATACGTAATCAGAAAGTTTGACTGCCAGGAGTAATGGCTTGGCCTCAACAGACATAGGTTAACTGACATGCTCACTCTATGGGATTGTCAGCGGTCTCTGGGCAGCCTCTAGGCGACTATAGCTAGCTTTCTGGTTATGAAAGTCCTCAACATGGATGCACCCACTGTCAGAGGCTACCTAGTTTGACCACACTACAGCTACTATTAAATCACCATGGCTCGAGTTCAAATGCAGCAATCAGGCCAGCCAAACTGTCAATAATAAAAGTAAATGTTGCCAAAATGACGCTAGACTGCCAACTCCGCCCTATTTCTCTGTTATGAATTAACTAATTGCCACTAATCTAGCAATATTATGTGCAGAGTGGCTAACGTCCTAAATTGACTATGAAAGTAACGTTAGCTGAAGCTGGTGATCATGTAGTCTAGCAAACTGTCTTGAAAACGCACACGTATGCTAACGGCAAGCTAACATCAGCTGCCAACTCTGCTTGACAGTTAAGTGGTTATTGTTGGCTGGCTAGCTAGCTAGTTAGATACCTAGGTAGATGTTAGCTTGTGAACTAGCTAAAGCTAGCTAGTTAGCATAAATGAATAGACACCGACGTAGCAAGACTAGATTTCTAGCCTACCTTCGCTCTTCCCAGTGATCCTGCAACAGAGACTTTGAAGAAGAACGTTGGGAGACTTTTGATCAAGGGCAGCCATAGTTAATAGCTTGCTGTCTCCTTATAAAACACGGTGGAACTAGCTATAATGGCAGATAACAGTTATTCCCGCTACGGCTAGTTGATTCGGGGCTCCCACACTCCCAGCACTAACGCCATACTTCAGCAGAGCCCGCCGAAAGCGTACGCTGCGTTGCTAGCAAGCAAAACCGTGACATGGGAAAGCGGAATAAAAATATTGCCCTCCGAAACAAACAATTTTATGAAAACATTCCTACTCTAATTGTTCCTACCCCCATGTGTAGGCTATATAAAAAAAAGCTTAGGCGTATAATAAATTATGGTCATGTTGTTTTAGATGTGCAATACACATGTAAAGATCTGCCTTTAATCGGTAGAATAGGTTCTGAATTGTTGAAACTTAAAACGTAAAGTCACCTATTCACATGTGCGTGGGTTTCAGCACTACAAGCGGGGACAGCTCCCGTACCCCGTTTCATGGGGTACACAAGTTTCAGAGTGGATATTTAACGCATGAAAAGGCTTTTATTTATTTATTTTTCATCCTCCTACATTCAGCTTCAATTGGCCTTCTAAAACTAGGCTGCTAAGTTATTGTACTGTTATATACTTGTTCTTTTCTCTGTCTCCACAAACACACATACAAACACAAATGCGTATATGATGTATTTTGCGAATAGATGACTCACTCGGCAAATAAAACAAAGGATATGTGCAACAAGCGAAAAAGTCAGCTGTACTGCAAAATTTCCCTAGGCATTTATGTGACACTAGAGTGCGCAAGCGCTCACGGCTCCCGTGACGTATTATGAACGAAAAGCTCATTTGCCCACAGCAAAACCTAGAAGATTACAAGCGCAAGGAAGGTGAGAGAGAAGGGAGGAGAGGAAAGGGACTAGGTAGTTGTGTAAATTACTTTAGAGAAGTAGGGCGACCGTGTTCCTGTCGAATTGTAATTTTCTTCGTATAGAAGGACGACTGCATTGCTTGTTGAACTAATGAAAATGTTTAAATAAAGCCAAATTATGTTGTCCAGAAGCAGTAGGGTACTTCTCCAGTAGAAAAGGAGACTGTCCGAAAGTCATGGAGCGCAGAGAAGATATAGAAACAAGCTAGCGTCAAACCACTACAACTACGTGCACGGATCAAGAAACTCCTTGAACCAGGTGGAACCGGTGAGAACATGGATTTTAGCACAATTCGGAACCTCATCAGCAGATACGTAAGTATTTCTACTTTAATGCCAACTTGCACAGTTGTCAGGAAGTAGTAGAGAGTGGATACAAACCTGCAAAGGTTTTGAATGAAGTCAAATTGACTCAAAGTTGACTGTAGTCTACGCTTCAACTGGATTGAAAGCTGAGAAACTAAAGCGTCTAAATAGGCTCGTGAACTCTCTTTGACCAGGTTTCTCCATTTCGCTACACATGTTATTACTGGCCTTTCAATAGCATTGTAATTTAAATCGTTAACGAGCCAATGCGGATAGTGTTCCACATGGTCACCCATGTAATAAGTCCAGAAAAAAGATAGGCACCTGCACGAACGCTATAGCCGCCATGAGTTACACCATTAATTTATATTGCCCCCATAGACTACAGATATGATTTTCATTGTATTATGTGATAATCATGTACAGTAGCCTATGCGTTTTATTCATTACTATCTTACACAATAACAAGCAGATAGCATGGTTTTAAAATAAGTGGTAAGGATAATTATCCAGCGGGTTTAAGCGCTTCTAAATCCCAGTGTGTATGGTGGATTTAAGGGAACACTAGTTATGTATCTTGAACAGTGATCCGAAACTGCTCACATGCAAAGGCAAATGGCGTAAATGTGCAAAAAATACATATTGGCGCATATAACTGAGGGCAGTGCTATCATCAGTTGAAAAGTTCCATCCTATCAAGACTATACTACAAAATATACTCTAGCTCACTAAAATCACTTATCTGTTGTACACAGTACATCATACAGAGAAAAAAGTAAAAAACCTCAGTCAATTACTGATAGAAGCCGTGTGCGTTTATGAGGCTATGTGATATTGGAAGTTGCGCTGTAATTGAATTGACTTCTGGGCTACATCCACTCTACCGTACCTTTGAAGGTCACGACTTGTTGATCGTGTTGAGACCTGTGTTTGAGGAGCAAACACACCGGCTAACAAACAGACAGGGACTCTGATTCATTTGGAGCCATGCTTGTTGTAATGATGAATAGTGGCGGCCAAATTCTCAATAGCGCTTACGTAATGAACATCACTACCTTCAGTTCTGGCATCATCCTCTACACACCCATGTCATCACCACCTAAGGACGCCATAGCTTGAAATAAGTAAATTAATACATTTGGCTAGTACGACTTTCAAAAACATTTGGAATGCCCGTCTTTCTTGGGTTAACAATTTATGTTTCGGTGGTGTGGTATTTCCAGCAAAAACAATGACTAGAAGTCCGGTTCAATGGATTTATGTAATCTTCTCCCGTGCACAGCAAAACCAAAAATACGTGTAATGATATTTGCTTTGACCAATGGCCAAAATTAAAGAGCATCTCTGTGTGTGCGGAATAGAGAGCATGAAGCCAGTAGAGTATACGCGTTGAGTTGGTTTGTCACATAGAGGCACAGTGAAGAGAAGATGATGTGTTACGAAGAGGATTTCTGGCTGGCGTGGAGAGCAGACAGGAGAGGGGGATGGAGTGGATAGGGTGTGCAGGAGACATCATGGAGAGAGAGAGAAGGTCAGATTTAAGAGATAGAAACGGCAGTTTCTTTTAACCATAAAAGTTATGAATATAGTTGATCATCCTCATAAGGCATCAGACTACAGCAAACCATCAACTACATTCTGTAGATTTCACGGTCAACAATAAACAAACATACAAGAATATTTCTTTGAATACAAACATGAAGTGCGCTACCACACTGTCCCCATTCAATGAAGAGGAACAGCATTCCCTAATGAGCATCTTGTGTCTAGAGACAGTCACAACTTCACCTCAAACTAGATTAGATAACCTCCACACAAACAGTTACGTAAATCTCCCTATACTTCCTGGCTTGAAACGACATTTCAAATGGTCATGTCACCAAAAGCACGAGACTACACAGCTCTCTAATCTCCGAGCCTGTCAGTTTTGTCTCTTCAAAAGCGTAAGGCTCTCCTTGTGAAATTTACTGTGACACGGGATTACCAAGAGAGAGCGAGAGAGGTGGCGAGGGGATGGAAATGGGGGGCTGCTTTCCTCTCAGGTATGTCTGTGCGTTTCTTTCTGTTCCATTCACAGTAATGGACTATTGATAAATTATTCCTTTGGAACCTGTCCCCAGACTCATCTGCCAGTGCTTCTAGAAGGGAAACTCTAAAGGTTTGGAACAAGCATCAGGGGAAATCAGATAGTCCTATGGGATCATGTCATCACCAACATGATAACACACATTCAAATGTGATAGACGGACTCTGGGTGAATCAGGCACTAAACCGTATTCAATGGTTCTTTGCAGCACCTGAGGTTCATCTAGTTATAACCTTGGTGTTACAGTTGTAGATCATTGGTCTGAATTATCCCGTTCTTGTTGGCTACTAGACGTGTTTTGAAGCCCAGGCCCATTGTTGTTTACTAGTGACACCATGGTTCTACGGTAATGGGTGCATAGCCAATAACAAATCTACTGCTGACTAATTTGGATTCCTGAATAGGAAGGGCGTCACCTGCTCCTCCCTCCCACTTCCTGTCTCTGAGGGATTAGAAGGCCATTTGAGCCCCATGTTGAGGCAAGGTAATCCCATTTACTGGCTGGGATGGGGGTGGAATAATGTTTACAGTAAGACTACTGTATTAAGTGGTCAGACTGACTGTGCAGAAACATAATTATACTGTCCTGTTAAGCTCATGTTATTGAGATGGAGTGTAATCAACCCTAAACTCATGGTTTGTGTACTCTTACTGCTCATTTGTTTCTAATGTGTAGATTTAGTGGAACAGGAGAGGTGGTTAGGCAATCCTTGACTATAGCCTGGAGTACATTTATTCATTTAGCAAACGCTCTTATCCAGAGCGACTTACAGTAAGTACAGGGACATTCCCCCTGAGGCAAGTAGGGTGAAGTGCCTTGCCCAAGGACACAACGTCATGTGGCACAGCCGGGAATCAAACCAGCAACCTTCTGATTAATAGCCCGATTCCCTAACCGCTCAGCCATCTGAACAGGCAGGGCTACCAGATGAGTCAATAAAAAGTAATGGTCAATCAAAATGGAATGGTCCTAAAAGCAAAACAACCATAAAGGGTAAATTCATCTGTATCCCTTTGAATATTTGATGAAATAAATGTGTAGGTGAAATACTTTTGACCTACGGTACTGTCCGCCTCACCAGATCAACAGATGTACCGCATGGCCCACTTGCAGTTTGAATCATTTACAAACGATTTAATTAATACTGTAACACAACTTGAGTGTCAGGCTGGCGATCTGCAGTGCAGCGTATGCTGTATTTATCTCCAGTAAACTGGAGCTAGCTTGAGGTGGGTGATTGTAGAGATCAGTGGCCAGTATTGGGTCAGCTGGATTGAAGCCAAACGGATAAAGACTCTCCTCTTGACTCTCCTCTGGGCTATGATATCACTTGTCGCTAGCAGCACAAGGTGGCCAGGGTATGTTCATGTGTAGAATCACATATTGACACAGTATGATATTGTAGCTCAATACCTTTTATTATTTTTTTTATTTTATTTACATTTAGCAGACGCTCTTATCCAGAGCGACTTACAGTAAGTACAGGGACATTCCCCCCGAGGCAAGTAGGGTGAAGTGCCTTGCCCAAGGACACAACGTCATTTGACACGGCGGGGACTCGATCCGGCAACCTTCTGATTACTATCCCAACTCCCTCACCGCTCAGCCATCTGACTCCCCTTTTGCTTTGTTTTTAGGGCCACTCTTACAATTGGAAATTACATAAGGGAGACATATTGTATTTCCTTACAGATGGGAATACCAGACAAATGGAAATGATTCCTGACGAAATCCTTTGATTCAACTATAGGAAGAAACCTTCAGGGTTTGAAGTCAACCTCCTATATCTATAGCCCTATAATGACTGTTTGAACACTGTACTGTAATTACATATAAGCCCCACCTCACTGCACTTTAGTACCCTCTGTCTTCTTCTCTCTCGTTCCCTCTCTCTCTTTCCCTCTGTCTCTCAGGGTCTCTCAGCCATGTGCTAATTACTTAACAAGCCTACTGTGGATCCCTGTGGAAGGGTTGAACTTCTTAAACGGGATTCTGCAGGCTCCTCCTTAATCCATTATGTGTTGTTATTTCCTTTTGAACATATTATCCTGTTATCCTGACCGGGTTCGAAACCACATTTACGTAAGTTAACAACGACCAAAAAACGACCATAAACGACAATAAATTCCTACTACAGGAGAGGAGTAAAGGTATTTTAGCAAATAACAGACACAGATGCCATCACTGACTGACCTTGATCAATATAGAGAGGAAAATACATGATTAGTGCTTGCTTTGCAGATATACACAACTGCATTAATGACCCGACCGGTACTGGATTGTCTTCCAGCGCCAGCACTACAGCTGGGTCTAATCCAAAATCTCCCCCAGAGTTTGCCAAAGCCTCTCATCTTCTGTTGCTATGTGACGGTCAACATGCTCTGGGTGCTGGGTGAACGACAGTGGCGAGGACTACTCTGTGTCAGTAGAAAGAGGCCTCATGTGATGGATTGCATTGATGTAACAGTGCATGAAAGGCCACATCAGTGAGTGAGGGGAACGAGAGAGAAGGTTTTGTACTTTGGTAATGTTCCACTTTGGTTTCGGAACCTTGGAAAAGAACACTCAGGACCGTATAGAATGTCCCTGCATGTCTGACCCCTCACTCTGTTGTTCCTCCATGGTCTATGGGTCCTTCCTATACAGTTAAGCCAGAGAGAAAGATCCGTATTTACTTAGTTTACTTTGTCCTATTGCCTCCTTTCTCTTATTTACCTTATCTAACTTTCTTCAGGATCTTTCCTTCACTTTTTTCAAGTACATCATCCCTCTCTCTATTCTTCCCTCCAAATTTCCGGCCATCCAGGCATCAGAGCAATTTACGGCGTACCGCTCAGAGAGAGTTATTGATTATTGGCTGGCGCTATAGACTGCTTTAATGGTGTTTCAAAGCAGTGCATAACGTTTACATTCAACCTCCCCCTGCCTACACCACAGTTCCTGTGCCCAGTTTCTGTTCTCTCAGACCGCAACAACATCGTTGGAGATCAATGGCGTCTGACCGTGCGTTGCAATTGATTGGGACTCGCTGGCATCCCAGTGCCCCGAGGGGAAGTTCAGAACACTCCTCTGTGCAATCCTACTGAGGCTAAGCTGGCTAGGCTAGCTATGCTAGCTATGCAGAGCCGTCCTGGATGAGTGACGTAGAACTACAAAGGTCCTGCTCCTCAGTGAAACGTCCTGACGGGATGCCCTCCATGGACAGTTCATCCCATTTCTTCTAAACAGTCTATCTACTGTATCTGGGGGAGGGGGTGCTAGGCCCATTGCTGTTTCCTTGATCTGGCCTATGAAAGGCTATAGGAACCACTCTATCTGCAGTGATCAGAGCAGAGCTGGGGAGGCTTCTCGCACGGTAGCCAGTGGTGATGTAATCACCATGATGTGGTGGATGACCGTGTGTCAGTTTGATGGGGCTGTGAAGTCAAGCGTGAGTATAATGGGAGAGATTCTTTAGGTTTACATTTTGAGGAGCTGCCAAGCTCGATCGTAATATTCTCATCAGAGACTTCAGAGACAGAGAGAGAGAACCTGTCATTTTGAGAGAGAGCCCTTTCATTTTCAGAGAGCGAGAGTGAAGCATTAAAAAAGTAATGTGAGCACACACAATCAGAACATATTAAGTACACTTCGAGTTGTGTGTAAAAAGATACATGGAACCATGGAGAGAAAAGCTACTTGCTAACAAGTTGTGAGAAAACAAGAGAAAAAAAAGGGAAAGTGTGAGAAAATGTGTATGTAAAAGGAAGAAAAAAACCATAATGAAAATAGGTTATACCTACGAACACAAGGAGCTATGGGTGGGGAAAAAACGAGAGTGAGAATAAAACACCGATATGGAGGGAAAGAAGGACTGAAAAGCAACGGGCAAACATGAAAGGGCGCCGCCTGGATCCTCTATCTTCAATCTGACAGGAAGGTAATGCAGAGCCAACAGGTGCGGCCGTATTGTGTCTAGGTGAGAAAAAAAGAGATAGATAGAGAGAGAGAGACAGAGAGAGCGAAAGAGAGAGAGAGAGAGAGATAGAGCACACTGTCCCGTCCCCGAAATGACAGGCAAGGACAGCAGGATTCATACATTCAGAAGCAGCCTCTCTTGTGTCCCCACCCCTTTCCTCCCCGTCGCTGGAGCGGGAAATGAGTGTGCGATCTGCCTCAGCAGTCTGGGGTTTAATGGAACACGAAGATGGGGGATTAGGAGTCACAAGCTGATCTAACCCACCAGGTCTTGGGTCAGGCTGGGAGCATCATCATCACAATGACTAAGCATTACAAAGAAAACATATTCTGGATTTATTGGATGGTGTATATTCATCTGTGTATATGTATTCAACTATATATATATATATATATATATATATATATATATATATATATATAAACAGTACCAGTCAAAAGTTTGGACACATCGGGAAAATGTGTCCAAACTTTTGACTGGTACTATATATATACATAAATGTTTCTTCAATTGAGGGATAATTAATAAATAGTCTTCTTAATGAAAGGTAGAGAGAGTTTCAAAGAAAAGGTGCAGTAAAACCAAATTGAGCGAGAGTGGTGGAAGAGATAATGTCATGTTGGACAGAAGTTTCAAGACTGAGGGGTTTCTCTCCAGAGAGATCATTTGATCGGCATGTGACTGAGGCATCGGGGGTCACACCAGGGACCCAATCAGGATTCTTGGAACCCATCATCTATGGGATCTCCCCATGAGACAGACAGCTGACTGCTGAGCGCTAATAAGTGGAATGAGAAGAAACCACGCTTCTAATTGGCTAAACCTGCAACGGAATCAGAAGGAAGAGCACCTGACTGGTCAGGTCTTATCAGTCTTCCTCAGAGAGTTCAGAATCCTAGTTTGAGGAAACAGTGAGAGTCTGTGCATGGAGCAGGACACTGACCAGGGGATCTGACCAGGGGATCTGACCAGGGGATCTGACCAGGAGATCTGACCAGGAGATCTGACCAGGGGATCTGACCAGGGGATCTGACCAGGGGAGCAAGCAGGCGGACTCAGAAGACAGCCATATCTGATGGACTCTCACAATGTCTTCCTGAAAAGAGAGACAACATGTTACCACAGGTAAACATCTACCTGGTGCTACGCGTCCTCATCTCGGTTTTCTGGACACTTCTTGGATTCTATAGATTTGAATAACAGGTGGTTCGTCAGCGGGTGGGTAGAATGATTATTTTTTGGTCTAAGTGACCGGAGACACTGGTGTCCTGATCCGCAAGCTGGCTCTGGACTACCTGTAGGCAGCCTTGAGTGATGATGTGTAAGCCTCGTAGCCTCATGCTGTCAGGAGGACCAGGTCTTGGCAGCAGGTCAGATGCTGGCAGAACGTCGTGTCACTGTGGGCCGTGCCAGGGAGGTGTCACGATTCAACACGCTTCCAGAACAAACGACTGCAGGAGGAAAGGCATTACACTGCACTTCTGTGGGATCCATTATAAGGACACCGAGAGTGAGTTACTGCCCTAGTAATGAGAGGAGGATGAGAGAGAGAGAGATGAAGGAGGAAGAGAGACAGAGGCTGAGAGGGACTGAGAGGGACTGAGAGCAAGTGATGGAGAGAGGCTGAGAGGTAGCACTGTAATGGGGGTGATGGAGCAAGAATTAAATCAAAGAGGTTAATAGAACGATATCGCCTCTGGGTGCTTTGTGATCAGCTGCTGAAGGCTAGACAAGTGGAACACTGAAAATGCTTTAACAGGGGTTTTCTGAGGTAAACCACTAACATTGTATCTGGCCCCAAACCTTGGGCAGCGACTGCACTCAACTTTGACCCTTTCTTTTCAAGACTTTTCTGTCACCCCAAATCACCTTCCCACAACAAATCTATAGTTTGTGTCTCTATTTCCCTAAGTCTTCCTCCTTGATCTCTTTTTACCACAGATAAAGGCTGATATAGGCTGGTGTCAAATTTGATTTTAGGATTTCTGGCTGCCAAAGAGCCCCTCTCAGTATCAGTGATGTGGTGAGTGTTTGTGCAGTGCCAACAGATTGATGCAGACGTTTAGAGGCAGGAGAGGCCTGAGGCACAGGGAGCCTGCACAGCCTAGCATCGCTACGCCTCTATGTCTGTCAGTGTGTGGGCTCCCATTTGAACTGGATTTAAAGCGCTCCAAACAACAACCCTGTTGTCACATGGTCAAATGACACTGATGCAACACACCGTTTTACAACCTTGACAGAATAGAAGGAAGAAGGTGCAAACCATGTCAAGTTAGCCCTTACCAATATGGTTGACAGGGGTATTTTTGGTCTGACAAGGGTTGGGCTGCTGAATGTTTTATGGGGGTGTACTGTAGCTTTCCGTCTGTTTGGGGAACACAGGGACGCTAGATGTGGATAGAGAATTCTGTTTGGGGAACACAAGGATGCTAGAGGTGGATAGAGAAGGAGAGAGAGCACCACAGACAGGTCCTCGTCTGCTGCTAGAGCACTGTAGACATCTAATGGATGGTCTTGACAGCGAGGAAATACAGTGACGTCTCTCTTTATCCACCCAACCCCCAACCCCAATCCATGTCACTGTCTTTGGGAGCCATGAAGTAAGAAAATGCCAAAAATGCAGATTTGAGCCCAGTACCAGAGGCTTCGTAATCCTACAGGCATCTCGAGGTCTCTGACCTAGTGAGAGGGGTCAGCTGATTTCAGTAGTTCCACATCACATGACTGGGGGGCTGTATGTTGCTGATGCCACTGCATCCTGGTCCAATGCATTCCACAGGCTACCCTGCGTGTGTGTGTGGATGTGTGTGTGTGTGGATGTGTGTGTGTGTGGATGTGTGTGAGGACAACAGGAGCTTGTTCGAGGAAGTCACAGATTGGGCATGTGACTAGGAGACTAGCAGCCAGAGGAGTTTTACTGCTCTCACATACACCATGTTAAACCTTTGAGAGCACTCAAGCATGTGCACACAGTCACACACATGCAAACACACACACACACACAGACACACACAGACACACACACCCACTTTGTGCTGAAGCATTCATGTCAGTGGTTCCATCAACGTGGTGCTTAACTGTAATTTATCCTCTCTAAATCGATGATGGACGAGCAGTGTTTGGAAGACAAGGCAGAGAGTCCAGACAGAAATGGAAAGATACACAAGAGAATACAAAGCAGAAAGGGGAAGACTTGGAGAAAGGTGGATTCATCTTTTCTGCCCAATCATGAAATTAAGTTCTGACTACTGTGGAGAATCATTCCGTCTCCTTTCCCATATCATCCTCCCCTTCTCAAACAGAATGCATCTCTCTGGCTCTGCACACACACACACACACACACACACACACACACACACACACACACACACACACACACACACACACACACACACACACACACACACACGACAACAACATATTTTCCTTCCTGTCCAGAGTAGTTCTAATGTGTTTTCTCGTCTGCATCCCTAAAGACAGCAATGACTCAGGACTACTTTGTGATCAGATGTGAGAGCCCAAATGAATGGAACTTGGCTAATGAGTCTGGTTCACACACACCACACTACCACACACGTACGTCAAACTTACAACACTTCTTTACCCTGGGGTCAGTTTGGGTTTGGCTCACTGCTCTAGAACACCTAACTTCTGCAAAAACATTCATCTTCAGACTAAGGTGCTGTGTGGCAGTGTGTGTGTGTGTATGTGTGGCAGTGTGTTTGCATGTGTGCACATGCATTTGTGTTTTTCACAAACTACAACCTGTGTTCCTGCTACGTGTCTGTGCAGGTCCTTGTTTTCCATTTGTTTATGTGCCTGAGCCATTTGCCTGGTGCACTATTTCAGTCTCTCAGCTGCCTTCTGGAAACGGAGAGAGCTCACCCCTGCCAAGTTCTCTTATCAATCAGAACACTTACCAGGCTTAATCACACAGCAGTCCCACAGATGGGACTGCACTCTAGGTGGGATGGTGGATGCTCTACTGTAAATCTGACAGTATTGTATGTCCACATAGTACAACCTGCACCCCTGAGACAGAGCCAAGACCGATGCACCACATTTTTATGCTCTCGTTCTCTTTTTCGATCCATTTCTGCCCCTCTCTCCTAGCCGTGTGACATGGTATGGCTTCCTAGAGAGAACAAAGGCAGGAAGGAGGGGCTGGCTGGGTGATTTATGGGACAGTGGACGGTGGACGTCCCTGGAGGGGTGGGGAGGGAGGTGCCAGAACATACTTCCTGTCCTACTCTACTGTGCTTCTACTGGGCTCTATTAATAAGACCCAGTGAATGATTCAGCACTCAGACACCACTCCTGTGACTGGTGTCTGCTGCGTCCAGGTGCTTTTCTGTGGCGATTGCTCTGGTCTGGCTAAGTGTCAGATGGGCACAGTATGGACCATTGGTTTTATTTAACCAGGTACAATCAATCACAAAACAAACTTTACTCTGGTTAACAATGGCAAAGGTGGTAACAGGACATTGGTTTCATTTGTCCATGCAGGCAGTGCAATCAAGCATGTGCAATGTGCAAGATTCCACATTAATGAAGACAATCCCACACTGTAAAGTGTAAAGGAGAACATATTAGTACGTCATGGACTTAGAGAAGGCTTCTCCTACGGATGTGAAAGCTACATGTCAGGTATTTAAGGTGATCTGGTTATGTCAATGTGATTACAAAACTTTCCCTGGTAGTGGTTTAGATGAGGACTTTCCTGTAAAGAGACAACCGTGCTGCCGGGGTCTTAATGCTGATGTGGCTCGGCTTGACATCTGTTTCGGCGGATAAAAAAACAAACACGCAACGTGACCTTGTGTAATTATGATGTAATTACAGCCATAGATCATGTTTGCCAGTTGCTGCAGTGTAATGGATGAATGCGGGAGCGAACGATTGTTGTATCAGCATGTAGAACGAACGATACCTCCATCCCCCTCCTCTCTTTTCTTCCAACTCCCAGGCGAGCTTAGCTGAAACAGTTACTCTGCTGACCCCCTTAGAAACAGAAGGAGGTTCAAGGGGGGTCGTTCGTTCCCGCTGCATTTCGAGAAGGGAAAGTAGTGGTGAAGTCTCCCCTCTCGACACCTCAGGCCTGCTGGCTGCTGACACTGCTGACTGCTGCTTCTGTCTGCCAGCCAGTTCTGACCCCAGAAACCGTATGGACACTGAAACGCTCTAAACGACAATAAATCGTGAAGATGGTCATATCATATCACATGCCAACTTGTAACTATGCGCTCATCTGTCAAGTGGATTAGAGGAAGTGTCTGTTGTTGTCTTGAGAGAATGTGCAGTAGGTGCTGGGACTGTTTGCTATGCTGAAGTGTGCATTCCAGTGTTGGGCTTGGTCTGAGTGTGTAATACAAGACTGTGTGTAGAAACTCAACAGGCTGAAACTCTCTGCCTGGTTTGTCTACATAACAGACACTCTAGCAGGTGTGTGCAAACACACACACACACACGCACTCACACTGGCAGTGGGCCACTGTGGTGTGTAGCAGAGAGGTCAGGGCGGGAACCAAAGGAAATTATATTACTGCAGCAGATGGATAATTACCAACCCCACGCTCCATCTTTCAATTAGTACAGAACCACAGGACTGATTGGCAGTGGAGCCTAGAATATTCAGCCATACTGTATATTCTGATTCATGGAATATCTAATCTCTCACCTCACTGTTAACCCCTACCTCTTTCTCCCTTTTCTGCCTGTTTTTCTCAAGCGATCTCTTTCTGCCTGCCTCTGTTCCCCTGTTTCTCTGTCCCTCTCTCTCCTGCTCTGCCTCTGTTGTCCTCTTTCTACCTACACTGTCTCTGTGTTTTTTCACAATAAGGGCAGGTGAGGACAATCAATCAATTACATTGCTGAACTACACGAGGACACACACATAGGACCGATAGTACAGACTGAGATTATTCAGCATAAAGCTCGCGAGGGGACCAGGCAGACGGTGTGTGTGTGTGTTTGTGTGTGTGTGTGTGTGTGTGTGAGAGAGAGAGATTGAACAGCATGGGCGGTCACATTTTCCAAACGTGACTGGCATGTGAGATCTCTAAAGCCCCTGGGGCACTCGGTCATCCAGGCTGGACCACAGCGGTCTGCTCTTAAGGGTTTACCCCATTACTTTGATGTCATCTCATCTGCATCACCCCCCCCCTCCCCCCGCCCCTATGTTTGTGTTTAGAGCAGAGTTCTGCTGCACATCTGGGCGGGTGAATACACACACATACATAAACACAGACACACACACACAGCTGTTCTGGCATTGCACACATGGCAAAGAGTGTGTCCCCCCCTCCGGATTTCAGATTTAGGGAGGAGCTACAGTGTATTATAGATTAAGCATCAAAACACCATAATGCTGCAGAATACAGCACTGTTAAGATACTGGTATTTTGGTTTACTGGCATGCATGCCCGTACCTGCCTATGTAGTGAATGTGTACGTGCCTCACAGTGTGTCCTGGATGCCTGATACTGTGGTATGTTCATACACGAGCAACACGGCTTGGTTGGAGAAGCTTGACTGCAGGTTGTTGTGTACATTTGTGTGTGTTTGTGCTTGTGTGTGTGTGTGTGGGGGGGGGGATCAGTCTTAGCTTGGTTGCAAGGCCTGTTCACCTCCAGGCAGGACCGGGGCCAGGCAGCACTAGACTCTGGCAGATGGAGGGCACAGCTGGGGTGTCATCTGTGAGTCAGGCTTCTAGACGCAGCCAGAGATCCAGCAAGAGGAGCGACGCCTCCCCACGGTATGCTGTGCGGAGGCGGCAGCTCACCTGCACGGACGCAGGGCCGTGGAACAGATGGACGGACAGACGGACTGATGGATGGACAGACAGTTGTAGTTTGTTTCAGTTGCTAAATGTTGCGTGGAGCCCTTCCAGTGTGGTGACACTGGGGGGAACTCTCTCCGTCCTCGGGCTGCTGCTGGCCTTTCACTGAGACATTCCTGTCTTTTGTATTCTCACATGAATCGGTTTGGTACTTTGGCTAGACAGACTGATGGTGATCTGAAGACAAACCACAGTTGAGAACCAGAGAAACCACAGAGGCAGGGACTTCTTGCAGACTGTTTAGTTAGTCCAGGGTGTAAATCCCTTTCTCCTTGACTTCTTTCTTTCTCCCCTGGCAGTACCAAATCTTTCCAAATCTCTACCGCATTAGGGTGACCAGCCTAGACAGGCCTACACTCACACACACACCCATGCTTGGAAATGCATACATACACACAGACACATATTCAAACAAACTCACTTTGCCTCTTGTTTAGCGGCAGTATGTTGCACTTGTCACCTGGGGAACAATGATATTGTCTCTTCTTTGTGAGTGTTTATTTAAAGCTTGAGGGGATCTGGTGGCCCTGGGGAAGGGCAGCAGAGATTCCCCTTATCTCCCCACCTCAGCATGGGCATGACGTTATCGCCCCGGGTCCCTCCTATCAGAGAGAACGCCTCCTCGTCAGCCGCTTGACCCATTGTTCCATGGCTCTGTCTCTACGACGATTTTACGAGCCCCGGCGCTTGTTGAGTGTTGAAGGAGAATGGTTGTGTTACTGTAGTAACAGGCTCAGTTGCCGAGGTGGGACAAAGACTATGATGTGGAGACGGATACCCCCTGTTGTGAGGGTCAGACAAGGGATGCGTCGTGACGGGGGTGGGGTGTGTATTTCTGTACAGCAGTCAGGGTGACAGAAAAGTCAGTCAGTCCTGTTAGATTACGATCTGATCACTCTGTCTCTTTCCTTCGCTCTGTCACTCACTCTCTCCTTTGCTCTGTCTTTCGCTCGAGGTGATTGGGCCAGCGGGCACATCCTGGAGAGTGCAAGGTTGATATTTAACCACCCCCCCTCCCCCTAACTCCCCTGTGGCTGTCGATATGAAGCCTGCATCTCTGCTGATGCTCTCTGCTCAACACATCAAATATTAACACACTCAACCTCGACTTTCCTTCTCCTTCTCTTTCTCTTTCCCTCATTCTCTCTCTCTCCCTCTCTCCCTCTCTCCCTCTCCTTCTCTCTTTCTCCCTCTCTTTCTCTTTCCCTCATTCTCTCTCTCTCCCTCTCTCCCTCTCCTTCTCTCTTTCTCCCTCTCTCTCTCTTTCCCTCATTCTCTCTCTCTCTCCCTCTCCTTCTCTTTCTCTTTCCCTCATTCTCTCTCTCTCCCTCTCTCCCTCTCCTTCTCTCCTTCTCTCTCCCTTTTGCCTAGGTGGGGAGAACATGGGGGGATGGGGGAAGGGTGGTCAACTGTAGTACTTCCTGTTCATGGGCCGGTGAGCTGCTTTAACAAAGTTGCTGAGCCTGCCTTGCACAAACACACACAAGCACACACACACAAACACACACGCCCACTCATAGTATTGCGTACACTCCCCTACATTTTTTTTTTAGTTAGTCAACTTCTGTTTCCTGGAATACAAAAGAGGCCATCCAGAGAAAAATGCACACTTGAAAACAAAGGATTATGGGAAAAGGTCTCAGGCTAAATATATCCTGGAGTGACGACCTGCACAAGCCAGGCAAACCTCAGGTTTTCAAAGGGAAGCAGCGTGCAAAGGAAGAGACCACTGAGAATAGGGTAAAGTCGATGAGCTCTCTAAGTGAGCGTAGCAGACAGGAAGAAAGCAGCGTTGGTCCAATAGCCAAAGCTTTTTATTGATTTGGCCCCGCCCCCTCTCACCAATGTTTTCCTTTTTACCTATAAATATGCCCTTGTTCCGAAACCTGACACAACACCAAGTGAGATTGAACCCTCAAGAATAGAACAGGTCTCATAATACTCATGTTGCATCCAAATGGCAATTGGCAGACTAATCCACAGTCTGATTTGATTAAATGCAGACAGGGCCCTTATAAATGCGTCACTTAACTGGAAAAATTCGAAGGGGCTCAAATGTAATCGATAAAATGTTTGTCAGCTTATCGCTCTGCCATGGGCTGAAAGATAAAAGAGGTGTATGAGAGAGAGCATGAGTGAATGAGAGAGAGAGAAATGGAGGAAGAGAGAGATGGAGGAAGAGAGAGATGGAGGAAGAGAGAGAGATAGAGGGAGAGAGAGCATGAGTGAATGAGAGAGAGAGATGGAGGGAGCGATGGAGTATGAAAGAATGAGTGAAAGAAAGAGAGAGAGTGAGTGAGGGCAGAGACACCAACAAGGTTAAACATACATTACCTGAGAGAACTCATTCAGGATCTGTGTTGGCTCCAAGATCCTGATGAATGAGACTGCAGAGCATGTGATGGATATCACCCACCCAAAACCCTTCTCTTGATCCCAGACTCTGACAGGACTCGAACACAGCCAGACGCAGACATATAAAAACCGCCAGGCATGAAAACACAGAACACACAAACAGCATCAACAGAACTGTCAGATGAGAAAAGGACACCAAACTAGACAGCGTGAAAGCTTTTTAAAAGGTCATCTATTTGAAGTTTGGAGTTAAATACCTCTCTAATATATTAAAGCCTTTGAGAATAACAGACCTATTGAACACATCTCCAACGCTGACCGACTGGTATTTGTACAGTTTAGTCGCCCCCCCCCCCCTTCCACCCCCCCCCCCCCCCCACACACACACACACACACATAGACTAAACTGCCAAGTAGCAACAGGATGTGCATTTTCTGGAGTGAAATTGGAGGCAGGTGGAGAGAAGGATGAGTGGGATAGAGGGAGAAGGAGAGAGAGATAGCGAAGGACAGAGGGAGACAGAAGAAAGGTTGAGACATACCAAGAGTGTGTGGGTGAGCGTGTTGGCAGGATCTCAGCCAAATCCAAGCTTCTCTCTCTTTTTCTCTCTCTGTGTCGCTTCTCTCCATCTCATGCCCCCACCTCCCCTCTGTGTTCTATCAGCATAAATGCCTGCATACATTCTGCACTACAGACAAGGATAGTGTTCCAACTGTTTACTACTGGCCCCCTCAACACTCAGTCACACACACATACACACACATACACACAAACACTTGTTCCTAGAAGTAAACCAAGATCTCAGAATCCCCCAGATCGATGAATGTAACATTCGAGCCCAGTGCTTTGACGGATTCAAACATGCTAAGGGCACTGTTATGCATCAGGGAAAGAAGGAACATCTCAGTTAGTCAACCAGATCACATCTGCCTAGTGACTACATGTTCAGACCCGACTGATCTGCTTTCTGATAGGAGGAATTGAAATCCTGTCCTTGAATGTGATCTGTCTTTCTCTCCCTTTCTCTCTTATGCGCTTTTTCTGAAACGCTCTGCTTCTATCTCTTACCCTATCGACAGAGAAAAAGATCAAATGACAGTTGGGAAGAATGACAAACAGAAACAGGAGGGGGAAGATACGTGTGAAACACACAGAGAGACGTAGTGTGAGTAGAAGGCGGAGCGTGTAAGTGTGTCAGCGTGTATGTGTGAGGGTGAGATACATGAGGAAACAGAGAAAGAGAGAGGAGGGCAGCTCACAGCTGTTCCTTGTCGTCTGTTGATTGAACGCTCAGACTGCCGCTCTCCCTCTCCTTCTCTCCCCATCTTCTCCTGTCCTCCATCACCAGCAGGACACATCAGCCACAACCTGCTCTCATCTCCTCACCCACAGGCCAGACTGTACTGCGGATCAAAATACTGTCTCCTCTCTAGAGAGGCCCACAGTGGATGGATGGGGAACTGGAGAGATACCACAAACTTGTTTGTCCTCAGTGGTATCGTCCAAAGGGGGTGGCATGCTCAGCGCAGGCTGGTAATCGAGCACAGAGAGCGGTCTTCCTAGGGTCTGGTTAGATCAGGGTTCAGACCCTGATGCCTCCCCCTGAGCTTCCAAGCTCCAATACAGGCTGTATACAAGCTCAATACAGGCTGTATACAAGCTCAATACAGGCTGTATACAGGCTCAATACAGGCTGTATACAAGCTCAATACAGGCTGTATACAGGCTCAATACAGGCTGTATACAGGCTCAATACAGGCTGTATACAGGCTCAATACAGGCTGTATACAGGCTCAATACAGGCTGTATACAGGCTCAATACAGGCTGTATACAGGCTCAATACAGGCTGTATACAAGCTCAATACAGGCTGTATACCGGCTCAATACAGGCTGTATACAGGCTCAATACAGGCTGTATACAGGCTCAATACAGGCTGTATACAGGCTCAATACAGGCTGTATACCGGCTCAATACAGGCTGAATACAGGCTCAATACAGGCTGTATACAGGCTCAATACAGGCTGTATACAGGCTCAATACAGGCTGTATACAGGCTCAATACAGGCTGTATACAGGCTCAATACAGGCTGTATACCGGCTCAATACAGGCTGTATACAGGCTCAATACAGGCTGTATACAAGCTCAATACAGGCTGTATACAGGCTCAATAGAGGCTCAATCAGAGGCTCCATAGCACCCAGGTACCGCCCCCAGCCCCCCCCACCCCCATCCAAACTGACAGGGGTTAAAAATAGCTCTGTGGGTCTGGGAGACCTGACGGGCGAGGGTAACTTGAGTAGAGGTGGAGGTTGGAGGATGCAGGGATGGGTGGAGGAGGCGCAGACGCACTGACTTAACCCTAAAAGACCTGGTCCGGAAAGTGGGCCATGGCGTATCTGAAACCCAATCCCATTCACCAGACAGGGATTACTGTCACCTCTCATTAAAGCAGTGTCTGTGTGTTTGTGTGTATGTGTGTGTGAATAAATATACAAGATGGCCTCGTGGTCATCACTTCTACTGTATTTCATATGGGGAGCACATTTTAGGGGAGTTCATGGTGATCAGTTCACATGAATACTTATTAAGCAGCATGGGCTTTAATGTGAATACTTATTAACCAGCATGGGCTTTAATGTGAAGTCGGAATTAACTTTGTTGTTCAACCTTGAGCAACATTAACAACAACCACATCAACACTAACTGGCAGAGGGGCTGACAAGGTGCAGTAGAGAAACACTGCTTCAATACTGTTGTGCCGTAACAGAGAGAGAGAGAGAGAGAGAGAGAGAGAGAGAGAGAGAGAGAGAGAGAGAGAGAGAGAGAGAGAGAGAGCGTAAAAGGGAGAGAGACATGCAGTAAGATGATAAAGACAGTCCTAAGGGCCTGTCCTCACACAGTAGCTGAGGGGATTAGGTCTGCTTACCAAGGCTCAGGATACACACAAGCAGCTCATCTCATCCATAAGCCACTACAATACTGAGAGAGGCAGGAGGAGATATTTGTTACCTGGTGGCTCCCAAATATACAGCAGCCTGTACACGATCATCAGTGTGTGTGTGCTTGTGTGTGTGTGTGTGCTCTCTTTGTTCAGTCTCTGGATCTGTCTTCTTCAGTGACGACAATAGCATGCTTGTGCAGCCAGGGTAACCAGAGCTCTCATTCAGTGAAGAGGAAAGTTAGTCATTCACTATTACATTTACATTTAGTCATTGAGCAGACGCTCTTATCCAGAGTGACTTACAGTAAGTTCAGGGACATTCCCCCGAGGCAAGTAGGGTGAAGTGCCTTGCCCAAGGACACAACGTCATTTGGCTTCGCGGGGAATCGATCCGGCAACCTTCTGATTACTAGTCCGACCCCCTCACCACTCAGCCATCTGACTCCCAGATCTGACTATTACCTGGAAGTCTGGAGTTAGCAGCTGATAGGAAAGCAGGAGAGAACAGCTCTCTAGTATATAGTATGCAGTGCACAAAATAAATCAATAACACATTACTGCCTTCACATTCATGCAAATATTCAGATAGTGTCAAATTCACTGGAAATGCTTTTGGTTGATTTATTGAGTTTTGATTGGCTTATTGATTCACATGACTTCATAATGGTATATATAAATGCTACAAATCATACATCGATTCCAAGACACTATGAAACTTAAAAACATAAATTTCCAAAGTAGTCCTAGATTATGACAAATGAGGTTAATGGTTATCTGATCAAATTATGTTCGATTCTGCACACAAGAATGATTACTTTCAGGCCTTTCTGACTTCCCTACCTTTCTAAATGAAAGAAATCGCTAAATAAATATTGCAACAGTTAACAGTAATACCATGGTGAAAGATTGCAGTAGTTGCAGTTGTGGTGTGTTGAATGTTGGGTAACAGCTAATGAATGTGGCACAACTAGTCCAAGAGCTAAACTGAGGTCTGAACTGTGAGCTGATACTGAGTTATATTACATATATAATTCTCAGACACCAAAGAGGAGCACTCTTAGATAACATCACAAGAAACTGAAACTGTTTCTGGAACATTATGTACCCTTTTATCTAATGCTTGTGTTGTAATAGATTTAATTGAACTCTGCCACATTCATCACCAATTTGCCATCCGATTTTGAAGTCGGAATTACCTGTTATTTTATGTTTGTGAAACAGTGTACTTTATATCATAATAGAATTGGGCCCATTTGGCAAAGGGAATAAAAAATTGTCTTTATGCTCTGTTAACAAAGTCATTTTACAGTACTGCTTTTTGATTAGTTAAGATCTATGCTTATTTCCACTCCAGTTTAGAGCGTTTCCCGCCTTAAACATGACATCATGTCTACTGTAACGACACAATGATGTTGGTGTGTGGGTCATAATGTGTAGAACAGGCGTGCCGGTGGAAGATACGGTGACAAGTTGAAGGCCAACAGATGAGTCAGAGCCCTGACTCACCTGTGTGTATGTGTGTACCAGTGTGTGTGTGTGTGTGTGTGTGTGTACCAGTGTGTGTGTGTGTGTGAAGTCCCAATCCACAGTCAGCACTACAATGGGTGTCACAATAATCTATTCATTGGCCAGTGTTAACCAGCAATTTGACCTTTGAACCTCTGCCCTCGTGTGCAGTGTACCGGGGAGGACAACTGGGTGGACAACAGGACGGTGTACATCTCTCACAAGGAGCCCCCGCCCGGAGCAGAGGCTTACATCCCCCAGCGTTACCCCGACAACCGCATTGTGTCCTCCAAGGTGAGTTTGGGACATCTGAAACATGACCTACAGGCATACAAATAGCATCATACATAAGTAACTGTGTGACCAATCTTTGGATTAAGTGCACAATGATAAATGTTGTAATTTAGGTCCTTAATTATTTTTCTTCCTCATTTACAGTACACGTTTTGGAATTTCATACCGAAGAATTTGTTCGAGCAGTTTAGGAGGATTGCAAATTTTTACTTTCTTATCATATTCCTTGTACAGGTGAGATGTATGACTGTTATGCAAAACCAGTAATGCTTGGAAAACTTTAACGCAACAGATGAGTTCTACAGCATAGTGCATGTACATGGCTGATTGGTGGATCTCTCTCTCTAGTTGATCATTGACACACCCACCAGTCCCATCACCAGTGGACTGCCTTTATTCTTTGTCATCACTGTCACAGCCATCAAACAGGTGACTCCCACACGCACAGTACACACACACACACACTTTCTTCCTCTCTCCCTCTCTCTCTGTAGTTGATTTGGGGACTGCAGTTAGTCATTAACTCCCTTCTTCTTCTTTACTCTCTTCATCTCTATTTGCTCTCTCTCCTCAAACCCCCCCCCCCCCCTCCCCCCCTGCCTGCATCCAGGGTTATGAGGACTGGCTCAGGCACAAGGCGGACAACTCCATCAACCAGTGTCCCGTCCTCGTGGTGCAGCATGGGAAGGTGATTCGCAAGCAGAGCCGCAATCTCAGGGTAGGTGGGCCACGCGTCTGGCATCGGCCCGTCGCCACGAGGACGTCACACTGACAGACCCGCCGTCAGTCAGGCACTCGGATACACAAACAGACAGGCATTCTGACACCCGAATGGACAGACAGCCTTTTAAGTTTACCAACGGTTTATCCTGTCTTTGGTTTTTGGCATTGCTTTTCTCTGAATTGCAAAGCCATATCCCTTTACTAGTGAGGATTGATGTTATCCACCTGTTGGGCTGTTGGAGGGAGATAGCAGGAGTCTGGGAGCCGGTGGGTGCCTGTGTGTGTGTATCTACAGTAGGAGCTTAGATGAAAGAGAGCCAGAAAGACTTCTTAGCGCGTGTTTGTTGGCAATGGTTGGTATTTTCCTGCGTCTAAACTATAGCTTTAGCTACTCTATAAATAGAGTAGACTCTATTTGATTTTGTTAGACACACAGACGTTTAATGAAAACAGAGGATTGATAGGCTGTGAGTGCTTCAGTATTATTGATACCTATGAATACGAGAAACCCTCTTTTATGTGCGCTGTATTCAATGTTGCTTTGGCAATTCCACTGTGATCAGTGTTTTTAAATGCTCAAATGAGTTGTGAGCACTAATTTCTACTGACATAAAAATGTATGTTTTTTCCTCTTTCGCTTCACAATTCTCCTCTTCTTTCCACATTTCACCATCTTTCTGTCCATCCCCCTTTCTCCCTACATTCACATCCCTGCCACCCTCCCTCCCTCCCACCCTCCCTCCCTCCCACCCTCCCTTCCTCCCTCTGCAGGTAGGAGATGTGGTTCTGGTGAAGGAGGATGAGACCTTCCCATGTGACCTGGTCCTCCTCTCCTCCAGTCGGGAGGATGGGACTTGCTTCGTCACCACTGCCAGCCTAGATGGGGAGTCCAGTCACAAGGTGGGTGCAGAGGGACGGGGGAGGAGGGGTCTAATGGAGGACTGTCAGGGTGGGAAGGAAGTGTCATCTTCCATTACTGCAGGGTGGTGTTGGTGTATGAGTTTTGTGTAACACATATGGTATGTGTGTAGGGATGTGTACATGTATTGTGTGTGTATGCACAGATGTGGGTGTTTTTCAGGGTGTGTATATTGACTAACCCTGTCCTCTCTGTGCCCTCCCCTCTCCTGTCCTGGCCCACACAGACCTACTATGCAGTGCATGACACTAAGGCCTTCAGCACAGAGGAAGACATGGACACCCTGCAGGCCACCATTGAATGTGAACAACCCCAGCCAGACCTCTACAAGTGAGTCTGCAGGTCTCTCTGCAAGACACAGCCCAAAGCTGCACCGCAGGCTGTCACGACAACCAATGAACATGCCCACTCCCACTCCCACTCCCCCCCCCCATCCCCCCACAAACACTGAGTAATTTCCTGTCCTCTTTCTGTCTCTCTGTCTCTCTGTCTCTCTGTCTCTCTGTCTCTCTGTCTCTCTGTCTCGATTTCTTTCTCTCACTCCATCTTTCTTTTCATAGATTTGTGGGCAGAATCAATATATATCTGAACAGAGACGAACCCATCGCCAGGTAATATATATCCAGAAAGTTACCCTCAAGATGTGGTGTGCTTTAGTGTCGAGGCTATCCCCAGGTCCGCGCTCTGTCTGGAGCCTGCTGGGAAGCTTCCCCTAATCTATTTCTTCCATCTGCATCCCTCCCTCCATTCCTCCCTCTTCTCCAACCTGTCTGTTCACAGGCCTTTGGGGTCAGAGAACCTTTTACTCAGAGGAGCCACACTGAAAAACACAGAGCACATCTATGGTAAGGCCTTTAATAATTCATACTTTCTTGGATAACTCATTATCTGTTGTCTGTCAGTTATAATTGGTGGCAGTGGGGGATGTGGGATTGCTATGGGATAAGATCACCGGCCAACTGGTACTACTTTACCAGTCAAGACATGTGCTCTGTGTCTAGACTGTGTGTGTGTGTGTGTTGGGCCAGTTGAGGCCTGTGTGCTGTGAATGAGTGACTGTGGGGGAGGAATGTAGTGTGTCACATACCACGCCCACATTAGAGAAGAGAAGGAGTTAAGAAGGGAGAGCAGAGTGGGCAAGGAGGGATTGGAGGAGAGGATGAGATCGGAGAGGTGATGTGTGACGTGTGTAAGAGCCGAATAATCTCATGCAAATATTTGTGTTGAGTGTATATTACGTGTCAGTACGTGTCAGAGCCTTGCGATATGCCTCGTGAACAAGTGGCTTACAAAAAAAATTGGAAACAGACATTTTGCCATGACACTGTGGTTTTCTCTCTACCAGCTGTGGCCATCTACACTGGCATGGAGACAAAGATGGCTCTCAACTACCAATCGAAATCCCAGAAACGCTCGGCTGTGGAGAAGTAAGCCCTGTACATACAAATGCACACACACACACTTCTATATCTTCCAATGGACTCATCAGCCCGCTCTTATATTCAGTATTAACACCTTAGCTTCCTGAGAAGTCTCACTCTGTTCTCTGGCGCCCCCCGCAGGTCAATGAATGCCTACCTGATCGTCTACCTGTGCATCCTGATCAGCAAGGCTCTGATCAACACAGCACTGAAGTATGCATGGCAAGCCAACCCTGACAGAGATGAGCCCTGGTACAACCACAAGACCGACAGCGAGAGGCAGAGACACGTTGTACGGCAGTACTGCAACTCCCACCATGCAACATTCCTTGCGTATAATTATGACAATCTTTATTGTATTTTTCTGTTCTTCTTTGACTGCTGCCGGTCATCTGAGTTTTTCTTTTTTTTTTTTGTGCTTTTTTCTTTTCTTCTCACGCTCTTTCCCCCCTTCTCTAATCAATACAACCCCCCCACCAATCTCTCCTCCCTTCTCCAGTTGATAAGGGCATTCACAGACTTCCTGGCCTTCATGGTGCTGTTTAATTACATCATCCCCGTCTCCATGTACGTTACCGTGGAGATGCAGAAGTTCCTGGGCTCCTACTTTATCATGTGGGACGACGACATGTTCGACGAGGAGCTGGGGGAAAGGGCTCAGGTCAACACCTCCGACCTCAACGAGGAACTGGGACAGGTACACACACACAGGACAGCTCCCAATGAAACACCCACACAGGACAGCTCCCAGAGAAACACCCACACCTGCCTCTCCTCTCTTCATGAGGTGGTATGTCGTTGCAGGTGGAGTACGTGTTCACGGACAAGACGGGCACCCTGACGGAGAACAACATGGAGTTCATCGAGTGCTGCGTGGACGGCCACGTCTACGTGCCCCACGCCGTCTGCAACGGTCAGGTGATGCCCGGGGCCGTGGGCATGGACATGATCGACTCATCGCCCGGCCCAGAGGGCAAGGTGAGTGGATGGAGGGATGGGGGCAGGCATGGGTGGATGGACGGAGGGATGGATAAATAGATGGATGGAAGAACTCTCTTAGAGTTAGGTCTATAGACAGATGGGTCGATGTTTGAATGAATAGAGGAATATATGGATGAATGAATAGCTGGATGGATGGAGGAAACATGTTTACAAACACCCATCCTTCTCAAAACACTATGTACATTAGGCTATATTTTCCTTCCTCACAAAGCCAGTTATTTACAGTTGGAGCTTTTTGCAGTATAGTAACAGTAACACAGAGGTTAAGTAAAGCTGAGACAATCCCATTGCCCCTGTCCCCTATACACCCCTATCCCCTGTACATGATTAAACTGCTATATACAACCCCTGATCCTCTAATAGAATTAAAACTGAAGCCCCTTAATGCATGTATGTACTTGTTTGTGTGCGTGTGTGAGAGAGAGAGAGCTTGCATCATAAAGGGGAACACTCTGTCCATAACCGTTTCCAGAATGTTCTGGGTGAACAGTAAAGCCAGACACTGATACCCGCTCTAAGGATGGCATATCAGTGTCTAGTCCCAGTCTCTTGTATCACAAACAAACGCGTGAGCCAGGGCCATGGACTCAGGTGACCCACCTGTGCCGTCATCTTGTGTGTGTGTGTGTGTGACATGCAGGAGAGCGAAGAGCTGTTCTTCCGGGCTCTGTGTCTGTGCCACACGGTCCAGGTGAAGGAGACGGAGACGGTGGACGGCATCAAGCAGGGCCTCCACCAGGGCAAGGCCACCTCCTTCTACATCTCCTCCTCCCCCGACGAGGTGGCCCTGGTGGAGGGCATGAAGAGGTGAGCCGCAGCCTCACAGACACGCACACTGAACTGGACTGGATGGACGGACACATGGACTCACTCATCCATTCACTCACTCGCTAACTTGCTCACTCATTCACTCACAAGCCTTCCCTCCCCCCATACGAATAATGGTCTGTCCCCCCTGTCGCCCTCCAGGCTTGGTTTCACCTATCTCCGACTGAAGGACAACCACATGGAGATTCTAAATAGGGAGGACGAGATCGAGAGGTGAGAGCCCTCCCCATTACTCCTGACAGTGGTGCCCGGGGCAGTGCATCACTGGCCAGGTTCTAGCAGCCTCCATGGTCGCGGCCCCGCTAGGAGCTGTGGTACAGGACGCTTTGCAGTTCAGCCCGCTGCAGTCTGGAGCTAAACATAACACTGCAATCTAGTTGTGCATGCTTTGGGCTGCATGTTGAAGCAGCTCTTCACTGTGCTGCTGCAGGTTCCAGCTGCTGGACGTGCTGACCTTCGATTCAGTCAGGAGAAGGATGAGTGTGATTGTGAGATCCAGCACAGGTACAGCCCCAGATCCTACACACTGTGTGTGTGCGTGTGTGTGTGTATGTGTGTGTATGTGTACATTATGTGCACCTGTGTGTTGTATGCTAATAGAGGTGGCTATATCTGTGTAAGTAGGTCAATAGCCAGATGGCATACTAATGACTTTGTGATTATGATTTGAACTGCTGTCACTGTGATCCTGTGGATGAATCTGTGGTGTAGTAATGTGTATGTGTGCGGTCTGCAGGAGAGAACTACCTGTTCTGTAAAGGGGCCGATTCGTCCATCTTCCCCAGGGTCATCTCTGGCAAGGTGGAGCAGGTCAGGGCCAGGGTGGAGCACAATGCTGTGGTAAGGACGCACACACACACACACACACACACACACATGGACAAACACACACACACACACACACACACACTCACAAATTAGGCTGTAAAAGCCATTCCCAATACTCAAAGTCATGGTGCATTTATCGTGTTAGCTGGTGATGACTGGCCGAGGGGTCCAGCACTCAGAGCAGTGTTGTCATGGAGCATCTACCATGAAGGAGGATCCACCGAAGCTCCTGGCTTCTCTCACAGACGCTGACAGATTGAGGACAGGCACGCTGCCAGCGACGGCATGACTCTGAACGCTGTTCCAGTCGCCGTTGGCAACGGCGCTGACTTGTTTCTGCGAACTGTCAGAGAGGACAAGTTTCCGTGGTTACGTGACAACGGCACGTCCATCAACAGGGACGGTGTGGGACCGGTGGTGGCTGAGAGTGAACGATAGAGAGAGAAAGAGAGAATGATGAGCGGTAGAGAGAATAAGAGGCAGACAGAGACAGATAGAGAGAGACAAAAAGAACAGGAGAGACAGTCAGTGCAACCATGAAAGATTGCCCAGTGTCTCAACGCATCTCTCTCCCTTTTCCTCTCTCTCTGTCCCTATCTCTCCCTTCCTCTTGCTGCTTGACCCCCCCCCCCCCCCCCCCCCCCCCCCCCCCCCCCCCCAGGAGGGTCTCCGGACGCTGTGTGTGGCATACAGGAAGCTGAGTCCTGCCCAGTATGAGGAAGCGTGTCACCTGCTGAACGGGGCAAAGCTGGCCTTGCAGGACCGGGACAAGAAGCTGGCTGAGGCCTACGACCTCGTGGAGAAGGATCTCATCCTGCTGGGAGCCACCGCTGTGGAGGACAGGTACCCACAACACTTCTAGAGCCTTCTAGAACTTTTATTCCGGGCACTTACAGCAGAACGTCAACAGAACATGTTTTAAGTGTGCTTGTGTCTTTATGCAAGCATAAATATGGAAAATTCATAAGCTGACAGGAAAGTGGACCTCATACCTGTGTATGAAATGTTCTACTCTGTGCTGGAAGCTATTGAACTGGCTAGCTAGCGCCTCAAGCTCTGGGGACAGGGTTAACATTAGCTACACCCATCAGTCAATATGACCTCTCTGCAAGACCCCGGTGCTGTCAGCTAATGAGCAGCTAACAACATTAGAGTCTCGTTGGGATCGATCTGTGCTAGATGTTGGGTCAGGCTGATGAAGTGTAGCCCCACTGACGTTACACAGGTTGTCAATACTGAAAGAGTACGTTAGAGCAGGGTTCTGCATGGTGCTGGGTTATGGGAAACGGAGGGTGTGTGCGTGTGTGTCGGCTGTGACACTAATTACCAGGGAAGTGGGGAAGCGAGACTGCACAGAGCTGGGATTCCAAATTGCAGTGCAGTTTAATTACAGACCCCAGTTTGCTGTGACCTTGGCACACACGCACACTTACTCGTCATACACGGATACTAACAAACTTGACACTTTCTAGCCCCCCTCGTCTAACAGACTTGCCTGGTGCAACCTTCACCTCCCCCTCCCCCCAGACTCCAGGACAAGGCAGCCGACACCATCGAGTCCCTCCACAAGGCGGGCATGAAGGTGTGGGTCCTGACCGGGGACAAGATGGAGACGGCGGCAGCCACGTGCTACGCCAGCAAGCTGTTCCGCCGGAGCACCGTGATCCTGGAGCTGACCACGAAGCGCACGGAGGAGCAGAGCCTGCACGACGTGCTGTTCGACCTCAGCAGGACCGTGCTCAGGCAGCAGGGCGGCATGACCCGGGACAGCCTGTCCGGGTGGGTTGAAACAAGTGCACCACATCAACATCAGACATGGGAGAAAGCGCTGGTCACAAACACAGTGGTTGCACTTGAGTTGTTTCTCACCCGCTACCGCAAAATGATTCCCTGGTGAATGGCAGCTGTGAGACACATTAAACGTATTCCAATGATACTGATCTCTGTAATGGACACAGATCTGATGCTCACACACACTCTCACGCCCCCCTCCCCTCCCTGTATGTGCAGACATGTACAGCTTATCAATGCCCTCTGGGTGTGTTCCCCCAGCCTGTCAGGAGACTGCCAGGACTACGGCCTGATCATCGACGGGGCCACCCTGTCTGCCGTCCTCAAGCCCAGCCAGGACGACTCCAGCTCGGGGAACTACAAGGAGATCTTCCTGGAGATCTGCCGTAACTGCAGTGCCGTGCTGTGCTGCCGCATGGCCCCCCTGCAGAAAGCACAGGTAGAAAGCATGCAGAGACCTGCAGAACGCCTCCTTGGCCTGGATCCAGTTTTTTTTTGACTCACTGCTGAGACGGTACAGCCGATACAGTTTGAAGCACTGTGATGTATGACCCTGAATGTGACCACCCCCCACCCCCCTCACAGCATGGAGACTTGAACCCTGTTGACTTTGTTCCCCCCCCCCCGTTCCCCCCCCCCCCCCCCCCCCCCCCCAGATAGTGAAGCTGATCAAGGCATCCAAGGAGCACCCCATCACGCTCGCCATCGGGGATGGCGCTAACGACGTTAGCATGATTCTGGAGGCTCACGTGGGCATCGGTCAGTCTCCTGTAAAATACCTGCATGGCCCGCCATCACCCTCAGCTATAAGTATACTGTTAGCTTATAATAGCTACAGGTGTACTATTATCTACAATTAGCTATGAGTGTAGGTTCTGTCCAAGCTCACGGCTTTACATTTTTGTAAAATGAGTCTGAGCCATCTGATTGGCTAGACGCTTACATTGTACGCCCACAGGCATCATGGGTAAGGAGGGCCGGCAGGCGGCTAGGAACAGTGACTACGCCATCCCAAAATTCAAGCACCTGAAGAAGATACTGTTGGTGCACGGACACTACTACTACATCCGCATCTCTGAGCTGGTCCAGTACTTCTTCTACAAGGTTGTCTGCTCTTTTTACTCTGGTTTGGGGTTCATGTTCACAATCTGTTCTTTTCTCGTAGTTACACCTGATCTATCTTTTTTCTCTTCCCAAAGACTTCTCCAAAACAATAAAAATAGAAAAACACATTTTAAACTTCAATATATTTTTTCTTTCCCCCAGAATGTTTGCTTCATTTTCCCACAGTTCCTCTACCAGTTCTTCTGTGGTTTCTCCCAACAAGTAGGTCCACTGAGTGTCGATGCTACAGATGCAACAAAAATCATCTTGACCTGTTTCAACATGTTCAGAACTCTCAGTGAGCATGTGTTCCGTCTCCCTCCAGCCGCTGTATGACACGGCCTACCTGACTCTGTACAACATCAGCTTCACCTCCCTCCCCATCCTCCTGCACAGCCTCATCGAGCAGCACATCAACATGGACATCCTCAAGAAGGATCCGTCCCTCTACAGGTACGTTCTGTCTGTCTGTCTGTCTGATGGATGCAGAGGAGCAGGTATGTAGTGGTCAAATTGAAGTGGGTAAATGGTGGATTTGATTATTTCTTTATTATTAAGTTTCATTTAGGTCCATTAAGATGGAACCGGGATGGTTGGCTTGTTACCTGCATCATCGTATTTGAAAGCATGTTAGTAGGCTTGCGTTTGTCCTTGTCTTAACGCGATGTTGTGCGAACCAAAAACAAGTTTAAAAACATGAGTTGACCTTAGGCTACTCTGTACTTGAGGCCTTTTGCTGGCATCTGTGGGAGTGGGAGCACTCGATGGTCTCTTCCAAAATGATGGCAGGACAAGGACCCTTTTATGTTAGGTGAAAAAACGGCCTGATATAATGTGTATCCCCACCGTAACTTTTGCTAGAAAAGAGCAGACATCTCCATATTATCTCAGGTTGTTCATTGTGACCAAAAGAACATAGAAAATAACACACATGGAGGAAAGGGAGAAGAGGAGGGAGTGAGGGAGGGAGGGAAGAAGATAATGGTTTCATTGTCTGGAAAGGATACAAGTTCTGCCAATGGTCAGATCAACTTTCTACGGAATGTTCATCTTGGGGACGAGGCTGCTTATTTCAATAATTGAAAAATCCAATTTGTCCTCAGCAAATGCTACCCTCTCTGTGTCCTGGAATAAACTTTGCTGCTTTCCAAAACTCACGTCCTGAGGAGCGAAGAGTCACAAGATGCTTGCATAATAAACAAACACAACAGAAATAGGCATCTCTCACGCTCTTGTTTGTCTACATTTTTGATAATTATAGTGTAATGTTGCTACTTGGCAAACACACATTTATGAGGTATTCCAGGGTAATGTGGAACTTTCCTGTTAACATTAGCCTTGTGTAACCTTTTGTTTCCTCTGGTTTGCAGAGACATAGCTAAGAACTCGCTGCTACGTTGGCCTATCTTCATCTACTGGACCTTCCTGGGCTTGTTTGACGCTGTTGTCTTCTTCTTTGGTGCTTACTTCCTGTTTGACAACACCACCTTCACCAGCAATGGACAGGTAAGGGTGCTGTTGCCACGGAGACCTCGTAGTCAGGTCATGTTTTGAAGACTCCTGAGAGTGTAACTCATTGTGGTTGTCTTGGCCCATGAAGAGATTCACCACTCAACATATTTTTTCAATATTCTTTCCTAGTTATTTCCATGTTTTTTAAATGACATTTTTCATGGGATTGAGTTAATACACGTGACTAACCCATGACTTCAATGTCGTTGTTCTGTACATTAAAACATTCACTTGTAGTCTGTAATGATATGGGAACTGAGTGTTGAGTTCATGTTGTTGCCTGATGGTGATAATAGGTTTGTGGTCATTTTTGTAATGCCATTAAGGATCTTCCTGCCTGCTGATTCACTTCCTGTGTTCCTCTGCGTATAAACCACAAGTGGGGCCTGTCATTCACACCGACAACACAATAGCATGTTGGGTTTCCAGCCATCTCTGTCTGTGCTCTATCATTTGTTACTCTCACACAAACCTTTTGGATTGCTTGGATTTCCTGTTTTCCAATTGATTTAAACATGTTTTGATCCAGACTCCATCTTTGATTTTCTTCTTCGTCCTACTCTTCTTCTTCCTCTCCTCTTATCTTTGTGTTGCTTTTTCTTTTTGCTTCTCTTCCTTTCCTCAGCTAATGACAACCAACACACAGATGGTAAGCCTGTCCCTATCTGTCTGTCATCCCAGTTTAGTTTTAGTTGGACTGTTTTATACCCTCGTCCTTCTCTCCACTCTTCGCCACATTGCATAACCGAAACGCCCATGATCACATCATCCTATAGGGGTCCTCCATTCATCTTATGTCCCACCTCCACTGCGTGCTCTAAGCCAATCAGCTGTATGTGTATGTATAGTAAACCCCCTCTCCTAATGCCACTCATTCATTATGTCCTTGTCTCATTGTGCGGTAGACATAGACGTGTGTGTGTCTGTCTGTGTGTGTGTGTGTGTGTGTGTGTAGGTATCACTGTAGTCTTATGAAGGACTATAGTATGGTTAATATGTCATTAAGTCCACATGATGTACAGTGCCTTTTTTGTAATTCAACAAATCTCCATACACTCAACAAACACATATGATTTGTGGGATATCCTTATAAAATGACTCTTCTGAAGATACACTATTGCTTGTTCTGGGCCACAATCAGGGCCTTTCACAGCATGTCTTGTTTGCCAGTTATTATTTGAGAACATAATGGACTGCAGTCCGAATCGGTATGCCGAGGGGAACATTTGTGAGCATTTCGATTCAGTCTGGGCACACTCACCAAGCTGCTTTCCATGCTGCCACTTAGGCCATCATGATTCTTCCTCATTCCTCCACCTCTGCTCTTCTCCGCCACCGCAGCGCAGCCCTGTGTCTTTCAGACTGACGCCATCGCAACTCCCTGTTAGACCGTGAACTCATTTGTGAGACGACACATGTGACATGATTCGACCTCACCAGCTGTCATGCCAGCTTCCTTTCGCCATATCATATTAGTCTCAGCGGTAGGACTTGTCCTTGACGGGGGTCTGTTGGGTCCTAACGTCTTGTGGTCTAACTTCTGTGTCTGTAATTCTTTCTTTGTTTCGCAGATGTTTGGCAACTGGACGTTTGGGACGCTGGTGTTCACTGTGCTGGTGTTCACTGTCACTCTGAAGGTACAGCCAGCCACCTCTCTAGTCTCAAGTATCCCTCCTCCTACTATTTTATAGCCTGTTTCACTCTGTAGACAGCAAACATATCCTTGCCATTCACAGTCTTTAGGTCCAAGCAATATCTGTTACTCTGTCTTGTTAGAAGTTGCCCCTTCCATCTTGCCTCAATGTAGTTGATCTTTCTTGGTTGGATTGTAGGAAGCACCTTCCACTACTACTGCATCTCTCCACTCACCTGGCTGTCTCTGTCTGTACATGTCCCCTCTCTTACCGTTGTCCCTTCGTCTTGGCTCTCATGGTCTCCCTCCTTCCCTCCATCCTTCTCCTCCTAGCTGGCCCTAGACACGCACTACTGGACGTGGATCAACCACTTCGTCATCTGGGGCTCCCTCCTCTTCTACGTCATCTTCTCCCTGCTGTGGGGGGGCATCATCTGGTAGGTCCCCTCCCCCCCCCCACCCACCTCAAAGACAGCTCCACACTGCCGCTCAGTTTAGGGCAGGCTCGTGACGGACCCTTTCACAGCGTGTAGTGGTTGAGGAAGCGCAAAGCTGGCTTCTCAAAGGACCTTAACCCATCCTGTTTGATCATCTCCCCTCCTCGTCCGACCCCCCTCTCCTCCCAGGCCCTTCCTGAACTACCAGAGGATGTACTACGTGTTCATGCAGATGCTGTCCAGCGGGCCGGCCTGGCTCAGCATCATCCTGCTCATCACCGTCAGCCTGCTGCCCGACGTGGTCAAGAAGGTGCTCTGTAGAGCACTGTGGCCCACCACCACCGAACGCATCCAGGTGAAAACACATGCACCTGCCTGCCTCTGACGTTGTACTCACATTTCCGTTATGGGGTTTTGATATTACATGGTTAAATGTCAATGTTTATACATACGATGTGTTGGTGGGATGAATGTGTCGTAGAGCACATTGTGATTTAATCCGTGTTCACTACTCGCTGGACGGCAGATGTGTGCTGTCTATGGATATGTGCCTGCTCTACAGGAAGTAAGTGAGTGGTCGCGTCTGTGTGCTGTGTTGCACTTGTTGGAAACAGTAACACAGGGAACCACGCCGGTTCTGAAGAACTGGGTTGTTTATCGACTGTGTGAACCTCACGGCCCAGCTCCATGCTGGTTGTTGGTTGCTTGCAGTTGTTTATCATTTCAGTCTCACCTCTCTTTGAGACGTGACCCGGGAGTACCTTCCTCTAAAGTCTTCCTGTTCTGCCTCGCCTCTCCTGAAAGCCTTGTCCCCGACATGACTTCGGAGGAGAGCAACCCACTGACAACTGTTCCTTTCTCTCTTCGTTTAACTATCGTTTTTAAGAACCGCTCTCTATTAACCCCTCTCTCCTCTCCTCGCTCGCTCCCTCCCTCCCTCCCTCTCTTGTCTTCCCTTCCCGTGACGTTTGCCCTCTGCCCTGGCTCTGTCTGGGTGTCGCTGGGTGGCAGACTAAGCAGCCGTGCCTTACCTCGGAGCAGTCTACCATCTTTATGCTGTCCCAGACCTCCAGCCGAATCAGTTTCTAATCCCCGTCTGACTGACCAGGAGGTGACCCCTTATGACCCTCTCTGCATGCCATCCTCCTCTCTCTCTCTCTCTGTCTCTCTCTCTCTTTCTCTCTCTCTCTCTCTCTCCCTTACTTCCTCTTTTCTCTTCCTCTCCCTCCCCTTCTTTCACCCTTCTCTCTTTCCCTCTTTCTCTCTTTGCATGCTTGTGATGGCCGCTCCTAGCTGTCATTCAGTGTTGCATGCCCACTTTCAGTGTACTGCCTGCTGCTGTAGCCTTGCATGTCAGTGTCTGGGAGTGTCTTTGCACATGACCCTTCACAAGACGGGTTTCAGACGACAACGATGCTGGAAGCTGTTTCTCTGAAGATGGGTCACAGTTTTCAGATCCCTACCGTTATTGTTTAAGTAATTGTTTTCCAGCAAGGAACACCAGTCCTCAAGAACAGAGGCTCTTTTGTGTTTGTGTGTGTGTGTGTACGTGCTTTTTGGCACGTCTACCCTGTGTGTATTTGTGTCTAGTTTGTCATAGGCCTGCTGAAGAAATGTTCAGTCAGTGTGTCTGCCTGTAGACGCATTGAGCGTGCTCGTGTGTCTTCTGTCCACAGTGTAGGATGACAGATAGAAAGTTTGACAAGGCTCTGATGTTCAGCCATGACTCCCTGCTAGACGGGGGGGTGTCCACCTACCAGGCCTAGCATCACCACGGTAACCGATTGGTAAAGAAGACGGTCGTACTTGGAGATGGCCATAGAGAGGGTGTGGCCATGACTGCTACATGTACATCTGCCAATTGGGTGGTTTGAAAAAACAAGGGGTTGTGGGCAATGTTTTTTTATGGCTGTCACACCATGACAGCTTTGCCTACTACATCACATGATTATCTTTCATTGCATGATGATGATGATGCTCTTGAAACCCCACCCAATGGGTGAACGTATCGTGCCAGCAATGTTGGTTATCAACCTACAGTATAACAACATGGTCACACTCTCTCTGTGTGTGACTCCTGTGATTGGATTGGAGTGGGCTTATGAATAAAGGGAGTGGAGTGGGACTTTGCCTTGTGGTCCTCAGGTGTGTGTGGTTTGTGTCTTGTTTTTGGTTTGGGTATTTTTACTGCTGGATTTGATGGACTAACACCAATTGTGTGTGTTTGTGTGTTAGTCTGTGTGTGTGTTTGTCTGTGTGTTTGGGTGTGGTGTGAATGTATCGTTCGGCCCAAGTTCACATGCTGTTCAGTCCCAGACTCGTCCCATCGCAGTGAAACACTCCCTCTAGTGGTTTACAACTGTACTGAAGTTGTCGAGGACAACATACTGGGGCTGAACAGCTTTATACTCACACGTCCAGCTCTCATAACATGCATGTTTATGAATATGCCTTTGAGTTTGCACACGTTTTTGTGTTTTTCTTGTTTGGTTTTATCTGCGCATTCTAACGGCTTCTGGTGTGTTCTGAATGTATTGTCGCTGGGGTTACGGCTGAGGTGTGGATAGGTGGCTCTCCCTTCCCTTACACAAGTAATAATACCTGTCCTCTTGTTCTCCTCTCTGATTTCTTCCACCCCTTGCAGAATGCAGACAAGCTGTACAAGGGCCAGCTCTCAGAGTTCACCCCCATGGCTTCTCTCCACGCCCCCAGGAACAAGAGGGCCGAGCCCCAGAACCTCAACCCAAGGAGGTCTGAACCATTCACCAAAAAGCTCATGTTCACCCAGTGGCGGAGGAAGCCCAACTACTGCACTTTCACCCCTCTCATCCGATTCGCTGGTAGCTCTCGTCTCTCCAGAGCGGGCTACGCCTACAATGGGGCGGGTCCTGAGACTTCTGTGTAGACCAGACTAGTCTAGACTTTGCTTTACAATACATGTCTGGGACCAGAGCCTACAATCCTGTCGGTTATTTAGCCTGCAGTTTGCAAGGCGCCAATATCGCCCCCTGGAGGTCTGTGGCCCAAACCCCACCTGTTACACAGGTCCTATTACTGTAAAAGACTACAGGGGTACGCATGGATGCTGTTCTAAGGCTGTGCACTGCAGGGAAACCTGATGAAACCTGACGGTTCTCAAGAGCACCTAACCGATATATACTTACAGAAGAACAACCCTTTTTCACAGCACACAGGTCCACACACATCCACCCTGCGCCCCAGCGTTGTAGCTGAGGGGACTCAGAGGAGCCTGTGGGGTCAGCTGTTGGGCTGTTGGGTTGTCAACTCTCCTCGTGATGTCACAAACAAATCCCTTAGGCTGTCGATGGTGTTGCGTGTGCTCTGACTGACCAAATTGTCCTGTGTCTTCTCTTTTTTTCTTCTTTACTTTGTTCTCTTCCTGTCTGCCTCTTCTAGAACAAACTGGTGTTGCCTCTGTGCAAATCTGTTTTGGAGGAACACACCATAGGATAGATTTATCTTATCCTATTGCATTGTAAGTGGCCAGGATACAGTGGTAGCTCACCTTAGCTAGACAAAAAGCATTACACTGTGTGTGTCTGTGTGAATGTGTATGTGTGTGTGCTTTCTGTATTTATAGTTTAGTGTGACTATTGTGTCTGTTTAATGTGGTGAAGTAGAATTATTCTCCCAGCCCTCCCATGTGACTCTCCCCTAACTATGTCACTTCCTTGTAGAAGACCCATATTGGGCTTCTCTTAGGCCCAGGACCCCTTGGCATTAGTATACTGCACCTACAGTAGGATCCCTCGTCTGCCTTAAGATGACAGTATGCTCTCAGTAAACTGAAACCAAAGGGTTCTGAACAGAAAGACAGTACCGGCTCAATTCCATTTCCATTTCAGTCTTTGTTCCTTTCCCTTTCCTCCTACCCCCTTCCTTGTTCACATTATGGAAAATGCTTGACAGGGAAAGACCATGGGGCTTTTAATTACGCACGTTTTTGTCCTTTAGTCTATTAGGCATGTTACATTTGGCGGGGTAGGGGCAGAAATGGACTTTGCCTATGAAGACAAGGACAGATGACGAGGTGTGGTGTATGTTTGGAACCTAGCCATTTAGCCTTAATGCTCACCGGCAGTGAGAAGTAGACTTTGTATTAAATCTGGAAGGGAACGTGTCCTTTACCCCCCAAGTAAAGGTGCTAGAAGCCTTAATGGAGAGATGGAGTACAGCTACAGCATGAATGTCACATATATGTAAGATACAGTATATATAGTATAAAATAATGAGACTTTAGACTGCGCTTTTTGTAATATGGCATCTGACTAATTGGGCTTACACCCCTACAAGTGTCACAAGATGCATATAATAGCCTAACGTTCTTTGTAGAGTCTTCGTAGGTCATAGATACATATCATATTATAATCTTGGGCCTTATTGTAGGTGTTATCTATCTCTACGTCCTCATGTCCTCTGTGCTGTTCTCACCTTCAGAGTCTCCTCGGTTATTCATGCCTTCCATTTTTGCTTTTCTTCTCTGATCCTCTCCTCACCCTTCGCATCTCTCCTGTCCTTGAAGCGACACTTTGGCGGATACATCCTTTCAGTCCTCCTCCTCCTCCTCTCCTCTTCTCTCATCCATTCCTCCAATCAGCCAATCATCCTCTAATCCATGCACTGCTTCAGCTTGTTTGGCATCCCTCAGTCCATTCATGCATCCATCCATCCCAAAGAGACACAACCACCTTTAAAGAAAGAAAGAGCAGAGTGGGAGATATGTATGGTACTTGCCCAAAACCAAGGATTTTATAGACACAATTTGAACAGCTTGAAAGGAGGTGCCTTGTGGTACTATCTGAAATGTAACTCAGTATGTGCTCTACATCTGTTAAATGTGGTGGTCTGTATCTGTTAAAGCCACTTCGGGTCACAATGACCTTTTCTGGTGCTGTGTTGAGCATGTGGGTGTGCATAGGAAATGTCAAGACATGAATGAACGTTGTCCTTCTGGAAAGAAAAGGCATGACTCTTCATTCAGGACAGACAGACAGTCAGAGCCATAATACTGGAATGTTTTAGCTACCGTTGCGACAAGGTTAACACAGAATGAATTCCTAATGAATGATGTATCTGTGAGTTCTTTTGGAGTGACAAAGCGAATGCCACTAGGGTCATGGGTTTGGATTCAATGGACTGGGGTCGTCTGTGTGGGCGATCTGACTGTGACTGTTTCTTTTTAATGGGGGTGGGGTGTTTTGTGTATATTCATGTTGAGTCACGTAGACTGTTGGCATGCACTTGCTGTGAGTCACAGAAAGTATCCCTGGTCCCACAAAGCTTGTGTTTTTGCAGTCTGCATTCTGAGAGTGGATATCAGCAGCATCTCTAACTGATGGTTCTGAAACCTACTGGACAAACATGACGTATTTGACTCATTCCCTGTGGCATCTCATCTACCATGTCTGACCTTGCAATGTACTTGCTTAAAAAAAACTTGCACTGTTTCTTTACCATGGAAATTGATTATCCGTATTGATCAAGTTATGTGACATTGAGATTCATTGGGTAAAATTTCTAAAATCTCGTCTTGTCTTGTTTCTAACTAGTTTCTAAGTTCTTAATTCTTTTAAGATCTATTTTTATCTTTTGTATTAGGAGGTAAATATTGATCTTCTGACTATAAAGTATTGTGAAAGATTATAGATAATGTGCATTTTACTGTTCTAGTTATGTTTCTTGTTACAAAAAAGAATCCCTCAGGATAACAAATGTATAAGAAGGCCTGTTTTTATTATTACAAAATACATCCTAAACCTATCGGATCACGTATCGTCTTATTGCGGCCATAATAGCAGCCACAAATGCTATTAAACAAATGTCTAGCGAAATCATTGCTGTTGACTTCATTTTGAATGAATCTGACACTAGACAATAGAAAATTAGGGCATAGAAGTGATTTAATGCCCATTAGAGCCCACCCTTTGATCAGAATCATTTAAAGTAGATATTTAATTTTTTATTTGCGATAAATCATGTTTTGCTACTTTTCTATTCAGATGAAATGGTCAATAAACTTGTTATTTGTTTGAGATGAGTTTTGTAACAACCAAAATACACAAAAAAGATATAGAAACAACGAGAGAGAACCATCTAAATCAAAACAACATAGCTTTACGATTCTGCTTCCAACACTATACTTAAAAACTACGCCTAAGAACTAACCCTAAGTCCTGACTAAAAGAGTTTCTGCCTGTCTGTAGAAGTCAAGTTGTTCTAGGCTTTCTGTACAGCATTGACTACAAAGGCTGATAAATGGTATGACTATATATTCTCTATATTGTCCTACAATAATGTTTGTTTGCAGACTTAGTGGCAAGCTTTACTGATTAACAGAATGTGTATTTCTCTTTTTGAATGCGATGACAGTGTTATGATATGACTCATAACCGAGACTATTTCTGTAAATCCATGTATTTATCTGTTCATTCTACAATATACATAAATATATAGCAATGTTAAATTAATGTACAGTTTTGGGGTCTTTTTTGTATACAGTTTTTAACAGATTCATATCTGTAGACATCGATTTTTTGCCAGCCTTTCCGTAGCTTTTAATGCAAAGAACTGTACATTGCTTGTAATAAAAACAAAAATAAAAAATCAATTGTTTTTCCTAGATCATTATATAATTATTCTGTGCCAGACTCAGTAGACAGTACTGGTATAGTGTCATGTACATATAACAGGTGGTTTCCAAAGTTTTAAGGAATCAAATTCACTCTCCAACCACAGAGTGGTGCTAGAGTATGGCTTATTGATGTTCATTGCAGTCACCAACAGGATGATACTGAGCTAGTCAAAGTTTGATGGGGACAGGATAAGAGCAAAGCCACTCAATTACTTAATGTCAACATCCTTCTCAGTTTTCTTATGCTTTTATATCCTGGATCATGTATGGAGATTAGGCCATCTGTCAGAGGAAAGATAGGTGGACCAGTGCAGGTCCCTGTCAAATCTACTGTTTCACGAACAGAGTATATTTCTACAGTAATCCATCCATTTTGACAAGGGGACAAGAGACAGGTGAAATGATTAATATTCTATATATTTATGTACATTTACTGAACATAGTTTTACAATGCCAGCTTAATGGCCAGCCGTTATTCTTCAAACATGTCCCTTGTGTTTCCCTTCGTCTTAGTGCAACACGGGTAAGCTCACTGGCAAAGTGTTTTATTTGGGTTAAAGTAAATGTGGACATGAGCAGGGGGATTTTCATCATCGGTGCGCCGTGCGTGCCAGGAATAGGGGTTTAACGCTCACTTAAAGACGCTCCGCTCCCTCAGGATGTCTGCTTGGCAGCGGAAAACAGGATTTGGTCAGAACTCAGAAAGCCGAACATGAGAGGAGCGAGAAACGTGGAAGAGGAGAACAGTGTAGAGGAGAAGAGGAGAATGAAAAGAAGAGGAAACAAGGAGAGGGACACTGAAAGAGAAAGCCAAAGAGACGGAGGTGTCAAGCGACAGAGGGAGGAAGCGAGTGGCTAGGTCTGGAGCACACCAGCCCAGAGGAGAGACTCTGACAATTTCACTTGTCACGCATCCATCAGACACATCCCCTTCATGTCAGAACAGCAGGCTTTTCAACCAACTACTAGTTTTACTTCAAAATACTGTTCTTTGTGGAACTGTGAGGTTTTTGGTAGGCATAAACACTGGTTTGAACAAGACTTAAGTATCACCTGAGGGTGTGTGTATTTCATGCCCGTTTCTGTTTAAACACGTCCAAGCCAGAAAAACCGAGCAAATCTTTTTTTAAACTTAAAATGTTCACGTGCAAAATGTTTCATGATTTGAACTATGTAAATTTGCTCCGGAGTCCCGACCTCCATTATCCCTGTATCCACACACACACTGGTGTCTCTTTTGGGGCAACAGCAGTGTTATCCTGCTGGTAATCCGTATAATCAGTCATTGGAGAGGCCATGGAGAGACCCTTAGTCTGAGAGAGAGGTGGAGCTGGGTCCCTGATTAGACACCCTGGAGCAGACTATAGAGTGGCAGAGAGGAGAAGAGGGGAGAGGCGAGATAGTGCAGAAGGAGAGGAGGGGATGGTCGATCAATGAGGAGAGGGGGAAGAAGAAAGTCACGGGAGGAGAGAGGAAAGGGGGTAAAGTAAAGAAGGTAGAGGAGGAAAAGATGAGGGGATGAGGAATAGAAGTGGAGTGAGCAACAAGGTGGGAAAGGAGAAGGAGTGAAGTTCTGATGAGGAGTGAGGGAGTGAGTGTGTAAGAGGCTCCAAAACCAAAGCGGAGAGGCACAGCTTGAGAGGATCTCCACAGGTAGCTAGAGAGGGAGCGCTTGGAGCTACATCAAATCTAACCAGGGGTCATGAGAAGATAGGCTAAAAATAATTATGGAGCCCAGAACAAATCTCGAGCAAGTGCCTCATGACTTTTCAAGTTTACAATATATAAAAAATGTTTATAATAGACTCACTAAATAATTAGCATCTGTTTGTCTGATCATCTGATGTATACAATGTCAATCTTTCAGTTCAGTTTCAGGACCACCCAGTGTTTGTCAAGCTATGGAGTTTTCATTAAGCTTTACTAGCCTAAATACTAGGTGTCCATGATAATTGTATACCAAGGCTGAGCCAGCTGACAAACTACATATTTCATAAAATAATGATCAGCAGTCTGTAGCAAACATTTTGTCACATGTAAAAACATGCACTGTTGGCCACTCAAAGCAGTAAATGGGACTGTTTGCAACTATATCTGCTTGAGTTGAATTAATTAATCGTATTAAGTGACCATTTATGGTGCCGTCTCACTTTTTTCTTTTGACTTGAGGTGGTAATCTTAAAATAAAGTCGCTATTCAGCCAGTTAAATGGAGTGTGTGTAGAGCCGCTCGGACGTAAAATCTCAGAATTAGATCTGAAATTGCTGTTATTTGCTAGGATTGTTTATGAATCATTACACATTTTTCTTTTTCTGTGGAGTTGCTCACTCATTACTGACATAAAATAGCTTTTTAATGGATCAGTAGGCACTGAAGTTTGAGTTAGGATGAGTGCCAGGATTTAGACACGTTTTGCTTAGAATGACCTCTATTTTATTTAATTAAAGATGCCTCTCAACTCTGCAGTGCAGTTTATTCTTTATTATATAAAGTTAAATTCTTAACTTTATTGTTAAGGAGACGTCATAAAAACATTAGTAACCACAGTAGCAGATACAAGATTTGATCAGGTACTCCGGTCATAAGGTGCTGAGCAACAGCCTTTATTTTTGTATTTTTTTTCATTTTCTAATTACTGTACATTATTTATAATTAAAAATGCATCTGACTATTATTATTATTACATCTTTTATTAACTTTTGGGATTATATATTTGATGAAAAATGACAGAATGTCATTGTTCTATGGTAGGCTTATGGCATTTCATATGACTATCTTGAACGTGAATGTTGGTTTATTTTGCCATTTTGTAAAGTAAGGATGATTGTATTCTATTTTGGGATGGGTTGTGTTATGAACTAATTCATTTTCCAAACGTATGCAAATGTTACATTCTAAAGTTGGGTTTTGCCTTTTACATGACCAACTCATGATCATAATGGCCTGCGCCTATGGCTCATCTGTAAGGTTTTATGTTTGTACTTGGCCTACGTTGTATACAAACTCGAAATACAAATTTCGATTAGACTGTACAGCTACAATTTCCGTCATTGTCATCGAATCCCCAGTATTCTATCAGAAATATTTGGACATTTAGACCAGAAAACATTCTTCCGATTGACAACAAAAGGATCTGACCACGCGTGGCAGTTGCAATGACACCTGTGACTTTCTTCGAGCCCTTCGTTGCAACCCCTGAACTCCACTGAACCTGGAAACAGGGGAACGGTCGAACGATCAGAAAACGAATACGACAACCTTCACCTCTCCCCATAACGGAGGCAATTGTTTGGAAATTCCATTCCGTAGCCTGGTCTCGGCTCGCTTAGATGTAACTATGCAACCATGATTCAACACAATACTACTTTATGAGTCCTTCAAAAGCAATTTAGAAGGGCATCATAGGGATCGGAAGAAAACAATGGCGGTGCATACATCCTTGAACTGTGACATTGGCCTATTCAAACAGAAGTGTCTGGCTGTGTGTTCTGCGTCAAAGTCTTTGTCATGTATCGCAAATCGCTAATACTTATTACGTATTATGATGGAAGATATCACAATAATATTTGAAAAGAGCGTTCTGATCAGCGTTTGCGCTACAATACTGTACAATTCACCGTGTAGGCTACTTTTGTATTTTGACAGATAGGCCTATATTATTAAAATATCATACGCTTTGTAGTTAGACTGATGTGCCGGGGGAATTAAGAAATATTATGACAAGACATACTTAGCTATAGGCGATAGCAGTCCCACTAAGTTAGATTAGTGGGCGGACCGAAGCGAGCAGGACACATCCATTATAACATTCTTAAGCCAGACTCCGCAGAGTTCATCAGTTCCAAGTGTTTTATTAGAATCAGAACTCCTTTAATCCAATTATGTTTCTTTCCTTCAGGATTTTGAACCGACTCCAAATGCCTTTAGCACAGCAGGCTATTTCTATTTTTTCTCTTGGAAAAAAGGACATTATGTATACTCAAAATCATGTTAGGAGACTATTTTACACATCATTTGAAAAGACAGAGAATCAAGTGGAAGTCCTTTGAGATATAAAAGGAAATATTTGCATAAGCTCTTCATTTTGCGGGACATTTATCAAAAGTCATTTGTCAATGCAAATCGAATTACTTTTGAGAAAATCAGGAAATAATGAAACCAAAGATGAATATTAATATCAAACAATCACGTCAAAATGGGTGGGCATGATATTTCACTCAATTCAATATTTATCCAACCCATTAAGATAAAGAACCTCTTTATGGGTGCAAAATTGCGTAAATACAGTATAATGTATTCTGCAGGCACAGAATACATTACATTCGGTATAAGTTCATTTGGATTCTGTGAAACCAAATCTGTCCCAGATATTTTCCTTTCCCCAATTCCTCCCATCTTCTTGTAACTGCTCTCTCTTTCCCTGCCCTGTTTCTCTCCCTCACTTCTTTTCTCTCCATCAGTCTGAGGCTGTATGCCAGAATGGGGCACAGCCTTTTCCTCTCTCTCTGTCTTTCTCTCTCCGTCTCTCGTCTCCTTTTCCTTCTTGCCTCCAATCAAGTTGATTGATTTTATGCCTACTCTTATCAAGAAGAGCAGGCGTCGTCAATAACAATGTTGTCTTAGGACTCCACCCTCCCTCTCACAGCCCAGACAGGGAGAGGGAGAGAGAGAGAGAAAGAGAGAGAGAGAGACAGTCAGACAGAGAGAGAGAGAGAGAGAGAGAGAGAGAGAGAGAGAGAGAGAGAGAAAGAGAGGGAGAGAGAGAGAGCTCTGTTGTAAAACACACCAATAATTGCCATATAATATCAGCCTTTGGCCAAGCCAGCCTCAGCCTTGCACCTATCTTCAATCTCACTACAAACATATGACCCAATCCTAAACCCTAGCCCCAAACCCTAACCCCTAGCCCCAAACCCTAACCCCTAACCCCTAGCCCCAAACCCTAACCCCTAACCCCTAACCCCTAACCCCAAACCCAACCACATCCAAAGTAGCCCTATCCCCTGTCATGCCCTGGCCCTGGGTGGTTTTCTGAGCACCGCTATCGATCACAGTTAAGTGCCTTGTCTTTCCCACCTCACTGTTCAAAGCACTTGGCCCGTCGTACCTCGATGACAGAGAGGTGAGGATGTCATTCTCTGCCTGTGCCAAAGAGGGGCATTGTTTCACAAGGATGCAAATGTAAACATTCAAGAACAGTAATGTAGAAGGGAAATGCAGAGACTGTCCTGAACCCCAGCCCCCCAAACACACTACCAACCATTCCAATCCCTTACTCTCTCATGGATACCCTCCCTAACATTGTGTACTCTGTGAACAGTTTTCTTTTCTTCTTCATAACCCTCGCATCTCCCCTGTTCTATGTCCCCAAATAAATAGTCATAGAGCTTTTGAAAGTGCAAAAAATGCGAGGCTTAATGACTAAGCTTAGACAAACAGAATCATTTTTAACATTTCAACAAATTTAAGAGGCTGTATGAATATTTGTAAAATGTTTTATCTGACTGTCACTTGCAATATAGGGGCTATAGTGTGCTATAGGCTTACTGTGCTACAATTCATAGTAAAAAAAGGCACAGGAACAATCATCAGCTGAAAGAATTTGGACTCCTCCACCATTCTCTCTCTGCCCCTGCTACCCACATTCACACACAGAGAAACACACACACACACACACACACACACACACACACACACACACACACACACACACACACACACACACACTTGCTCCGGCTGCCTGCTGGGCTGTGGGTGGCTATGGAAACGGTCCGCGCCTAATTAGCCAGTGAAATGCGCTCCCCGCGTCCGAGGGGCCATTGTGCCGGTGTCGCTTTTCTTTCCCGACGGTCTTTCAGCGCAATGCTAGATTGGCACTGTCCGCCTTGCGTCTGTGGGAACCGGGGCAGTGCTCTATGTCGCTGCCCCCCCCACCCCCTCGGGTCGAGATCATTACACGGCCAATTAAGTCGGGTCAACGGGCTTGGGATCTCAGGAACACCGGGAGCGATTGTTACCCAGTCTAGCCCCCCCCCCCCCCCTCCTAGGGCTGCCTGCACCTCTGCCCATTTCTAACTCCGCCAAGGTGGTGCCTCTGCCTCCTTCTTCCTGACGGAATTGCATATTACTAATCGGACGATGTTTCTCTGTGTTTGGTTGTCCGGGTGATGAGACAGCAAACATGACCTAAAAAAAATTCAACACAAAAGTATGTCCTACGTGATGTTGAGTTTGCAGAACAGACACACATACTGCACACACACACACACACACAGGTGCTGAGAGTAGAACAAACTGCATGTTCCACCTGGGCAGTCTGCATGCTCAGACGGAGTTAAACAAAGAAACAGGTGAACATGGGAGCATGTGTACTGTGGTGAAAGGAGACAGTGTCTCTGTGTGTGTGTGTGAGTGAGTGTGTGTGTGTGTTTGTGTGTGTGTGTGAAAAAAGGTGTGAAAGAAACAGACAGAGAGAGAGAGAGAGTGAGTGAGAGGCAGAAAGAGAAAGGGACAGAGAAACAGATAGAAAAACACAGTGAATTGTGTGACATGGGGAAAAACAAAGGTACTTCCCCTCCAGTTTCAGTCCTCCCCCAAACATACACACAACCACTGCCAACAAACACCAGCACGTTGTGGAACCTTGCACCTGGCCCTGGTGGTGTCTTGGCAGTCTCCAGTGACCTCCAGCAGATGTTGCCTTCCTTTGTGGCGGCCCTTCCAAGTGGCGAGGCTCCTCTTTAGAACCAAACCCCGGGGTGGCTTCACTCCTCCAGAACGCTCCTCAGGAGATAAACAGACTGCGCTTCCCCTTCTCTTCTCTCTCTCTCTCTCCCTCTTCACTTCACTGAAAAGGTGAAGGGGTGGGTGGTTGGCGGGGGAGGGGGGGAGGAGGGGGGGGGGGCAGGGTGGCCTGTTTGGCACGGCCAATTTACTCACCATTTTTAATTAGCAGGTGCTCAGAAAGTAGCCCTCTGCCCCCAGAAAACTCCCCCCCCCACTCTAAACATGTCCCTGTACCCTAGCCCTTGGACCACTTGCCTTTTGGTGAACCCTGCATACTATATCCCCCTCTAATCACCAATACCAATCTTCCAACAACAGCTAACAGTCTAAGCCATGATGTCCTTCGACAAAGACCTATCACACTTTTACACATCACATTATTTTGAGTGGAGAAAATGTGAAGAAAAAGAGACATAGGCATAGAAAGAGAGAGTGAGTGAGAAAGAGTGTAAGAGAGAGAAAGAGAGAGAGAGACAGAGAGAGAGAGAGAGAGAGAGAGAGAGAGTAAGTGAAAGAGAGACAAAAGTGAAGTGAGAGAGAATTAGCTGTTTTTTTCACAACCTTATCTGACCTCTTCTTTCTCTTTTCTCCTTATCTCATCTCCCTCATCCTTGTCCTCAAAGTGTTCTTCTGCTCTTCGGGATAAACATGGACACCCTTGACAGCTGAGAGGTGAGGCACCTCGTTGCTCCTACAGTATTTACCATTCCTGAGCTCAAGGTATTCAGGACCCAGACACGACAAACTGCCTACTAACCTTGAACATACTCAACATCCGTACCGGCTTCACTGGATGAAAGAAGCGTATTTTGCCAGGGCTCCCTATTCACAAATGGGTTTTAATTGAAGACGAATGATGTTGAATGGATCACCTCCTCTCCTTTGTTCTCTCTTTACTGCTTTCTCTTGTCTTGCTTAAGGTTATTGAACGGAGGGGCATGCAGGGCCGAACGCAGACACCTCTCCCACACCCACAGTAGAGCTATCCTCCGTGTGGCCTCTCTGCCTCTTTGGCTCTCTCTGCAGTCTGAGTGAATCAATAGAGGAGCAGCCTTGGAAGGCTCTAACCCAGCCAGTAGGGATGGAGTGACTTCTGTCTTAGCTGCGGTGAGGAAGGGCACACAAAAGGGACTTTGCGGATGTGATCTGAGGTCGACTCTGAAGAGGAGCTTTTCAGTACACATGCGCTTTTGTGCCATGTTGACACGGTGTGACATGTCTGGACCTTGTTGGTGTGCTGGTGCGTGCGTGTGTTTTGTGTCCGGATGGGACGGCTCAAGGAATGACCCACTTGCGTTAGCGTTCTTTACCTCTCTCCCTCCGCCGTCCTCCTCGCCTCTCCCTCTTCTCCTGCCTCCTCCCTTCTCTCCTCCGCCACCTCCCTCCATTCCTTCTCAGTCACAGGATATGAGATGAAAGTTGGGCGCCAGCCCTCCCCAGGGGTAGCCTGGGCGCCAGCCCTCCCCAGGGGTAGCCTCATAGCAGAGCGTGATGGACAGCAGGGGATTAGTGGGACAATGAGGTAGCGGACCAGCCCTGTGACCTGGGGCTGAGTGATAGTGGCCACGCCCCTGACACAGGTACCAGGGAAGTGGCGCATCAGTGTGACATCGAGCCCAGGAGGAGGTTCCGGTGGCTTGTTACAGAAGGTCAAGAGCGGGGCCCTTGACATGTAGAACACGACCAGCTCACTCGCTCGTCGACACCCTCACTTGGTCACACGTTGCCTCGTACGATCACCCACCGGCTCACTGGCTTGCTCGTTTCCCCCAAAGACGAGCACTCCAACATAATCAAAATGACTGTATCATGACTTTGAGATTAACTTTTAATATGACCTCCACATCACTCCTTGAACCCTGTGGGAGCATAGTAGTTACCCCCATGCTGTAGGTACAGCATACCCTCCAGGTAAGCCATGCTGTTTGTACCCCACACTGTACAGGAGTTGTCCCACGTGTGCACATTTATGTGTCTGTTTGTGTGCATGTACGTATGTGTGCATGTGTGTGTGCGTGTGTGTGTGTGTGTGTGTGGGAGTGTTGTTCCTTACCGGGCTGTTAAAGGATTAGCGGTGTCTTACATCATCTGAGACGCTCCCTTCCAGCCAGTCGCCAGGCAGCCAAGGCCGCAGTGGATCTGGAGGCGTTCATCATGCATATCTCCCTCCACCTCTGTACACAACCATACAATATGAACTGTGCAGTACATTCATTGTCTCAAACAAACTAACGTTTCAGTTCAATATGAGAACAAAGAAACTTGGATATGATGAAAAGGGGGAAGGTGACAGCGTGTGTGTGTGTGTGTTTAAGGAGTCAGGTGGATAGTGTGTGTCACAGAAACTGCTGACGGGTATATATATTTCTCTTTTTCACACACACACACACACACACACACACACACACACATATGCACAGAGAAAGCCGTAGGTCGGCCTGTTTCCATGGATTCTATGCCGAGTAGAGACAGGGAGAAACACAAACAGAGAAAGAAAGAGACAGAGCGAGAAGGACAGAGAGAAAGAGAAAGTGTGTGAGGGAGAGAGAGAGAGAGAGTTGCAAAGCAGGCCTTGTGTTGTAAACGGCAGATCCCCCACGGCTTGAACATGATCCCCTGTCCAGCCACAGCCCATAGGATTGGTTTACGTCTGATTGACAGGTCTTGGCCCCGGTCCTGGGGCTGCAGGGAGGAACGCTTGGCCACCAGGCCAGGTGAGACCAATCAGATATCACACAGGTCAAAGACGACGTGAAGTAACTCACCTAAGTCAATTGGAGGTTTATTTGGAAGGTTTATTTCAGAAAGAAGAGTAGCATGTTAAACAACTCAGCTAATGTTGTGCCATTGTCATCGTATGATCATTTGTTACTGATTACTGTCTTTTTGGTGGAAGGGAGGTGTGATAGACTTTTATTGGATTTGTATTAAATTTGACTGAGAACCCAGGCTTGAGTCTTTAGAAACATCACAACTTTGATTGGTTCCTACTGTGTTTGGAGTTCATTCAGACGCAACAGTTGGCTGAATGTTTGTGTGTGTGAGAGAAGGGGGGGGCATCTTTAAACCCCTGTCAGTAATATAATTGATTACCAAATCTACAGTAACAAAGCTTATGTTCACAAGAACCTTCTCTCTCTCTCTCTCTCTCTCTCTCTCTCTCTCTCTCTCTCTCTCTCTCTCTCTCTCTCTCTCTCTCTCTCTCTCTCTCTCTCTCTCTCTCTCTCTCTCTCTCTCTCTCTCTCTCTCTCTCTCTCTCTCTATGTTTCTTTCTTATCAAGCCACTGGCCCACTAGTTAATTAGAGTGTACCATATCTAGCTATCCTTGGCTGATGGAGGTTTGAGGCTTTATCGGCGGAGTCCATCAGCTCATTAGGGCCTGTATGGTGAAACCCCAGAGCCCTCTCATCTGCAGACTCCCAGCGGTGGTCCTGCCCTCAACAATAACCCAGATCAAACAGGAGCTCTTGTTCCGAGGCACAATGAGCTACTTCCATGTATAGGCTTCCACCCCTTGCCCCCCCCCCTCCCCCCATGCCTTGTTAGAAAGTGGTCCTAATCAAAGGTAATGTAATGACCGTGCTCATTGTGTTTCCACAGTGATGTAGAGCAGCTGCAGGTCAATTAGCTTCCTGCTAGGGTCTGTTAGGTCCTTGGTCTTTGGGGAGAATGTGTTATTTCTGCTCTGCTTGGATGTTGTGAAGTCTGGATGAAGGGGTAGTAAGGTAAATGACTGGTAGTGCATCTGAGCATATTGTCAGGGTGCTATCCAGATGTCGTCATCATACCAGTAGAGGATCAGAATCTGACTTTTCAGACGTGGTTCATGTGGAGGGGGGCACCATGTTACTGAAGTGTACCTAAAAGTGTTATCGGCACTTCCCAGCAGATTGAAAACAACGTTGTAGTTGAGACGATGGACGTTTTCTCCAGTACATTGACAATGAAAAGCCCAAAAGGAAATCAGGAGAGATACTTTTATTTGACAATCTTGGAATTAATAAATAATCACCAGTTACCCATGATAAAGATACCTTTATCAACATTACTGTTACTGTACAGCCAGGAGGAAAAGGCTTGTTGCTGATAGAAATCCAACCCAGGCTGTGTTGCACTGTTACACTGAGTTGATAGATGGCAGTATTAGGGCTAAATCCATCCATAAATGCATGTAAAAAACAACCCATCCACAGTACTTCATCCTCACACAACCTTCCTACCCTTTTATACCCTTCTGCTTCTGCACTTCCTAAGAAGCCAGCAGGTTGCATCCTAGTTCTCTGCTTGTTCTGCAAACCCTCCCTTCGCCTCCCTCCCTTTCCCTTCTCCTGCCCTACTCTCCTCTCACATCCCCAGTCCCTCTCTTAGGCTTCCTTCTCTTACTTCCACCCCCTCCCCCACCCCTGCCCTCACCCCTGCCTTTGCCCCTCTGCCAAAGTCGAGCCCAGCTGGGTGCATCCCATTACCAGTTCTCTTCTTGCTCTTTACTGCCTGTCAAACTAAAAGCCTGGCCCTCTTTGCTCTGAGGTTAAAAGGTACAAAATGATTCCCAGCCAGAGGGGCTCTGACGTCTCCAGGCTCTGATTGCTGAACCATCAATAGATGATGAAGATGGTTCCTATGATAATCGTCCTCCTTCGGCTCTGCAGAAGAGGCAGGGCAGGTCTGGACAGGGGAGGAAACAGACGTGAGGCTCTTGGCTCTCATCTGGAAGTCTGAGTCAGTCCGTGTTGTGTTGGGTGTGTGTACTGTGTGTGAGCAGAATGTGTGTGTTTGTGTCAGTCCATTCGCATGTCTGTCTGTTGCCCCTCTTCTATGGCCTGTCTCTGGTCCATCGTCCCTCAGTCCCTCCCCTTAGGGTGGTGAGGAGAACAAGAATCTCCTTCATCCACACCAGATTCTTTCCTGCCAATCAATGTATTCTCTGGTGGCATCCGTAAACGGAGAGATTGGTCTTTACCCCCTGAGGAAGAAACATGAAGAGAAACAGCATTAGAGGGTGTGTTCTCACCGTATGTCACTGACGAACCTGTTAAACATTTTGATCAGAATGGAAGCTTGTAAGCGAGAAAGCAAGGTGGTTGGGAGGAAAGGAATCAAGGGTAAAATAATTCCTTTGTCAGTGTCTTGACTGTAGCCACAGATCCAATGTGATGGGATTGAGGAAGGCTGTGCAAAGGCAAGATGATTTTGGACAGTTACAGTCATTTAAGATTAAAAAAAAAACTTTTTACATCGGTTTCAGGACAACTTTAACAGTTAAAATGATACTGGGTCACAGTGGGTCAGTAAAGTATCTTTACTTATCTTTAAGCATGTCCACTTGACATACACCTATCTACAAGAGTCTTTACTGCTCCCAAATATCCTCCACATTCACTTCTATAGCGCCTTCTAGCCCTCTCATCAGTCTACCTGCTACAATTCATTTGATACTCTGTAGTTGTGGGCATAGTACAAAAACTGGGAGAGTGTGTGGACTGAAGTCATGTGACCAAGGTGTCACACAAAGAAGAACAACTGCTCTTCCTGGTGGAGGAACCTCAAGTGGAAGCCTCTCCTCCCAGCGACACAGGCCCCAGTACCCCCCACCTGCACTGACTGGAGCCAAGCCCAGTAACAACTACCATATCTGGGCTAGGATTGTCAAACTGGGGGAAGGTGGATCACAAACAAGGAGAGAGACAGACACAAAGACAAGACAGACAAAGAGCCTGGAAGACCAAACCTATCAGAGAGACAGCCAGGAATGACATGCGTGTGCGAGGGGAAGCATGCCTGTGTGCGACCAATGCTTGATGTGTGTGTGTGTATTCGTCTCGCCACCTTAATGTAACCTCTCAGTCAATGCAAAAACAAAGGTCACAACTTTGGGAAAATGTCACTTAATTCCCCCGATCTGCACTTAGCATGCCTGGGGAGAAAGAGAGGGGCTGGTGGGCCGGCCAGTGGAGACTGGGGGGCAGAATAATGTGGCGGTAATGTGTCCCTGTGGTTTTGGCATGCACTTTCCCCGGCTGCAGGGAAGCAGGCAGGGCCGGCTCGGCAGGGGCCTATTGTCCCTGCCTCTATGTTCGAAGCTAGCCAGAGACACAGGGGGCCGCGCTAAATTGGTACAGTAAAATAGGGCTTTAGCGATCGAGGTTCGAAGTTGTAGCTACTTTTCTCTGGGAGGTCTAAATACACTCAATCGCCTCCCTGCCTCCATTTCCCTTTGGCCCTCTTTGCCCCTCTTTGCCCCTCTTTTCAAGCAATGTTTGTGTTTTATATGACCCTTTTCATTTTTCAAAGTCATGGGGCTGAATTTTGAATTTTGGTTTTCTACGTTCTTATTTTTGTTTATATAAACACGTATCAACATAGCATAACACAGACATACCACGTACAGTTGCTGGGTAATAATTTTCCAAATGTGAAAGTTTTAATATTTGAAGTTTAATATCTGAACAGAGAAGGTTACTGATCTTTCAAGGCTACTCATGTCAGCTATGCTGGTTGAGAATAATACCCATTGGTGTCAGGTACAAAGTACTTGAATTCAGGACATTTTAAAGTGAAAATTCACACCATGTCACGTATAACTGCTTAAAAGTAAATACCCTCGTAAATACTTTCTTAATTCACAAGTACTTGGCCCTTAGATACATTGACTGGATTTACCTATTACTAATACAGTACCACTACCATACTAACTTCTGTCATTGCATTACAGTGATGATTTGAAACTGTTACATTATCTGTGACTTCTGATGTATTCCGTCGCCTCAATAAAGGAGGGTTGGAGCATTTGAATGTGTCTCTCCATGAGTTAAAAACATACAGTACAGCATTTATAGTCAGTGTCACCTAGGGTGCTACTCTGAAAACACATAAAGCATACAGTATTGACTGAAGTGTTCACACTACGTGTGTAACTTGCATGAGTAAGAGTGCACCTATTTGTACGTGAATGTTAGTGTGTGTGTGCTTAAGCAGGTGTTTGTTTATGTGTGTGTCTAGGTGTGTGTGTGTGGTTTATTTGCCACCTCATCTCTCCCTTCCTCTGCATCCCTCCGGTAGCACTGTGCCTCTTCCATAGCATGACTGATCAGATGATTATTTCTGGATGAGATAAGTGGCTGAAACAGAGATGAGGTGGTTCAGGTAATCAAGGCTAGTGAGGATAAAGGCATTGGGGTCCGGGCTGTGCAGGGCCATGCCAAGCCACCCCAGATAGCATTACTTGTCCCCATTCAGACCACATAATGAGATCACAGTAACCCTAAACGGGTGGGGGGAGGGTAAGGCTGTGGGGGGGAGGGCAGGGGGAGGGCGGGGGGGGGGGGGGGGGGGGTTGAGAAATCTGGCTGTCTGTCAAGTTCATTGTGTCAACTTTTACAAACAGGGGCAGATCCGGTTGCCCCAAAGCTGTAACAGGACCCCAGAAGGACTCCACCTATCAAAGAGTATTTGGCCTTGACCCCTCCCCCCATATCCTTCCCCGCTACCTCGACCCACCCCCCTCCCCCTTTCCCTCCCTCCTCCCCCAACCACCCTGACAGGTACCCTGACTTATAGCTCTGCCAGCTAACCGGTTGAGGAAGTGGATTCACCGTGAAAAAGGAGGACTGCACCACTTCACCTGATGTTAAGTAGGCCCTCTTTGTACGATGATTGGACACACCTTTTTTGCTGGAAGGGGGTAGACAAAAATGTGTTGTGTGTATTGGTTTTGTATTTGCACAAAGACCAATAAAAATGTGTACTATATCTGTAGGAAAACTTGATGAGTATTTTGATTTTGACATGCAATGTCAGGTGCTTACAGAAGACAGAATATGTGTGTATGTCTGTGTGTGTGTGTGTGTGTGTGTGTGTGAGTGTAGGTGTGTGTGTGTGTGATGGTGTTGGCAGGCAAAGGTGTGTGTTAAGTGCAGTACACTGACAGGCCTCACCCTGTTGGGGGTGTGACGGTGTACCGTCCTCTCCCCTGTGCTAATTGCTATTTAGATCTGTTCTGTTCTCTCTTCCCCAGTCATGTTGATACAACCTGCGTTTAATTTCGTTCTCTCCTTCCCTCCTCACCCACACATCTTCCTCCCCGGTCTCTCTCCCTCTCCCTCTTTGTCTTCCTCTTGCGTGTAGCTTTGCTGCTTTCTCTCTCCCTGCCAGCCCAAGCTAATCCTCTCCCCAAAGCACCTTAGCAACGCTGGGAATTTGGAGATTCAAAAAAAAAAAAGAAACTGCCATGTACTTAACGTATGCAGGCGCCCACTGGCAGAGAAGGAAGGAAACACTAATACATCTTCAAATGTATTTTTTTAAAGCATTTCAGAACACTCTGCTGTTAGGTGATAACTCCACACAGTTAAAGGCTTGGGCACCCCCATGGTTCAAAGGGATGGGCAACCCCTTAATGGTCTCACTAGTTTTTTTGTGTCTAAAGTGTTGAATTAGTTTAACGCAAGAATCTGACTCTATAGAACAACAGTAACTCCTGTGTGTAGAACAGACAACTCTTGTGTGTAGAACAGACAATATGTTTTGTTACTGTGATTTGGCGTACAGTAGTTTTGTACTTATATTTTTACAATAACAATTCAACTCCTAAAACAACCTATTGAAATCCACTTATTTAGACACGTCTGCATCCCCTATTCGTTCCATGTAGAAGTGATCTAGATTGAAGAGAAACTACAGATTTGATCCGCTAAAAGTGAAAAATCTGTGAGGTAAAGGGGACAGTCGAGTGGAAATGGCTAAGCTTGTGTGTTTGTATGCGGATTCAGATTATGAAGCTATAATGAGAATCTGTAAATACCTTCCGACTGTTCTCTGCACCATGTTTAATCCCGGATCCATGCTACTACACTGCCAATAAAGATTCCCGGCTCGCGGACAGTGTAATAATAACTATGAAAGTGGATCAAGGAGGTGGGTGTTTGTGCAAATCTTTAGCCAGGGTATCACTACCAAGCATGGCTCTTTGGGTTTAGTAAATCCCTCTGCCTGGGATTTGCATACTGCTCTGCACAAGTACAGCAGACATAAACACACACACAACATGCACAAACAGCACATGGTACACACACACGTAAAACTACACTGACACTTTTGCATACTATAAAGGCCACATGATTTCCTGTATGTCTGCTTGCATACCTGCCTGCATGCATCTGTCTGTGTCTCTGTGTGTCTGTGTGCCTGTGTGTCTGTGTGTCTGTGTGTCTGTGTGTCTGTGTGTCTGTGTGTCTGTGTGTCTGTGAGTCTGTGTGTCTCAAACAAATGTCTTGACTGTCTGGCACTCCGAGACTGTCTTACTATCACACACAGACACAAACACACATCTGCACATTCACGCCACGTCTCCTCGCAGTGTCTAATGGAGACTAAACCCGTGCTGGCCTGTGCCCTAACCCCCAGGTCAGTGGATTATTACGAGTTAATTAAGTGCCCCTGGGGACGCGGCTCGCTTTGACTTCCACACATCTACAGGCTCTCCGTGTCAAAACGCCACTAAATTACACAGCCGGCCTTCTAATTGACACTAATTTGCAGCCGTTTATTTTTTTGGCAGAATGACAGGAGAAGGCAGAGAAAGACTAAGACGTGGACAAAATGTACCGAGGATTGACCCACCTGCAGTCTGCAAATTACATAGCAATGACTCGTGCAGGCTCCCAGCGATGAGAAAGAGCACCTACTGTAGACCTTTGACTTGGTGATTGGTGACTACAGAGCTGATGCTAGAGTTGGGCTATTGGGATAAATGCTCTTCAGGTCATTTACTTAGTTTTTGAAAGTGCATGGCTCAACTTCTCAGGAAGGCTGTACCTGATGGAGTCGCAGTAATTGTTCAGATTTACAGGCTCAAAATAGGAATGTTAATTCAAGTTCTTAGGACGAAAATATAAGCTAGTCGCATCCTAATCAATTGTGTGCGCGCGTGTGATTGTGCAACAAAGAGAATGCTATAGGGGCGGGGGGAAAGGGAGAGATATACACTAAATAAAATACCAAATCGTTTGGTTCTATAAAATTAAATGCAATAGTGCGAATTAAAATCTATCACTTTAACAGACTATTTAATGATATTTAGAATCATCAACATTCAAATCTAGCCAACCCAAAAGGTTTTGGCAACACAGATTGATGGCTATCCAATGGGTCCAGTGCCTTAAATCCTTTGGAAAGTGAAGAGACAGTAAGGGTGTAGTTTAAGACGTTTCAATGGCAGTTCAGCACCTGGACAGCTCCAGGAAACAAACGTTATTGCTGGAAAATTCTGTGAAATGGGCATATTGACTTTTGTTTACCCAAAATACATTCTTTGAATGTAATGATTAAGATATTTTGTAGGGAAAACAAAAGCCACATACATGCACAATTTAATATAATCAATGATCATCGCAGTGTCATCAAACCATGTGAACATATTGTTTAGAAAAGTCGTGACTGTTGGTTCTCAAAATGCAACATTCTTACTTTTGGAAAGAAGCCTATATCCTCGGAAAAGTCCTAAATTGATAGGATCTGGCTTGACATTTTTTTTTTTACTTACAGTATACTAAATATTGGTGTGTGTGTGTGTGTGTGCAGGCGAGACGCAAGGCGAGGGTACTTTAACCCGGGATTATCAACAGTGTCCTGGACAACCACGGAGGTGCAGCTGCATGGTGCTGTGAAATGTGCCGAACAATTGGGAGCTCTGTTCACCATCTTCTCGCCTTTCTTAACCATTTGCATAGTCCGTTCTGGTTGATTGACTACCATAACCGGCCCGGGATACTCCTTTTGTCCGATAATCACCCGAGGATGGTGGGGGTGAGCGGGGTGACAGCAGCTCAGGGCTCCGGTGACGGACTAGGCAGAATCCAGTGCACGGTACGAACATGGGAACGTGTAGAGGAAATTATGCATTAATGCCTCTGCTGCCATGGATTCCTATTGGGGCGTATTCAAAAACGCTGCCTGGAACTTTGGTCCAAGCGATGAAGACCATGTGATCTGAGTGTTCTCTCAGTTTAAAGCCTGCCGAGCCATTCATTTAAACATGTTAAGTAGGCATTGCAATTCAGAGATGGAAGTCCTGGTACGAAAACGAATGACATTTCGAATCTGATTGTCTGATCAATCAGAACCGAACTGAACCCTTTAACATCATCTTGTTTTAAAGAGGCGACTTTCGTCAAATCGAACAGCCCAGAAACAGTTTGCCAGCAATCCTTAAGTCTGTCTACGCAGTAAGAATCCCGATAGGCTTGATCACTAAAGCTTGCAGCGGCCAGACTGGGCTGATTACTGCTCCCACGGGAGCTTCCTCGGTAATTGATTACTAGAAAATGTTCTAATTGAATATGACGTTATGTTATCCCGCCAGTTATTGTTCCGCCATTACAGACCAAATATGACATTTGACAAATGAGTGTAAAAAAAATAAATACATACGTTGCCCAAATACCTATAAACAATAGCTTATTTATAGTATCCTAAGCATTTGTGGAATCAAATGATATAGCCTTTGGTTATAAAACCATAATGCAGTATGTTAATCATCCTACAACCAAGTCCAAAGAAAATCATTCATACACAGCAGTGAGGCTAGAGAAGTTCAGTAAAAAAAATATGTTTTAAGATTTTAGGATGGTGCTTGCATGATTGCTCTCTTTCTGTTTCTCTTTCTCTCGTGGCTTTTTTCCAATATCTGTAGGTCCATATCGGACGGGCTGGATTTTTGTGTGGTCCTGTGGATTTGTCCCAATGGTTCTCGTCATGCGCAATGAGGGGGCTTCTGGTCTCCCTTGCACCTGCGTCGCATTTCGTTGCCTTCAGGAATTCGCTGAGGCTTGTAATCAGCTTTGTGAAGCCAATGACAGCACGGTTGACTGAGTGAAACTTTCCAACCAGCCAACCCACTACATACACAAAAGCGCGCACGCACACACACAGCCCGTTCAATGCATGGGGAGTCAGCAATGGGTGGCTTTCCAAACCCCAATCCCAGCCAAATTCCAGCAGAGGCATTCATAATCATCTCTGACCAGGCTTCGCAACAGCAAAATACTATCTTAAACTGGGGGTGAACCATAAAACGATTCATGTTTCATTCATCAAGACGTTTGGACCTTCTAATATATAACATGGAGTTAATAACTGAGTTTAATGGGCCGATGCAGTACTGACCGATTAAACTTTCTGTCCTAATTTTTTTACATTTAGTTTGTCATCTTTTTATTAATCCACGCCTGCTCTTATCCTTTGAGAATTGGTGGTTGGTTGGGAAAAGTTTATAAAACGTTTAGCAATTTATTCAATCAGCACCCTTTTGCTTTGCATTCAGATTTCGGTTCAGGGTGTGTAGTGTTTTACTACAGAGCGCATACACTGACAACACAGTCTACTTTTGGAAGGGGTTTCGGATTAAGAGGCTGAAAATTGTTAAACATGTCAACGTGTAATTGCACGATAAGGCCCTCGCGAGGAATTTATTGGCCTTGGTTGCTATTTCTATTCCACGCTAATCTCGTTTCAGCACATTCGGTTTTTGCAATCTGTCTCCGTAATCTCCTGTGACAGAACGCCGTCCAATAGCAACGGAGAGTTTTTTGGGAGGAAAGAGGCAAATATGCGGAGGCCTGATAAACGGGTGGTAATTATCCACATTTAGGACACAGAGTGCAAGAGATCGTGGTTTTACGGATAGCGAGCAGCGAGGGCTTCCGAGTGCGGAATGTATCGGTGTCTACAAGATAAGAATTACCTTGTGGTAGATATTTAATGTTCATGGGCCTCTGCTTTCTCCTCCCTTTCTCCCTCTTCCATTGAGTGGGGATTCTATTGTGAATTAAAATAAACAAAATATTTCCACTGAATTTTAAAGATGTTCTGTGTGGACAATGTTGTAAACACAGTCCCTCAATACGATATGGATGTAATGGCTAGTCTGATCTATGTAGGCCAACCATGTAGCCAGGATATATAGTAGTTATTATCTTACATACATAGTCTACATATCCATATCTGTATTTATCCATCCATCCATCCATCTATCTATATATATATATCCACATCCATATCTGTATTTATCCATCCATCCATATATACATATATATATGATAGCCTATATATAGCCTATATATGTTTACCTCATATCTTAGCCTAGTAACTAAATTAGGACTTTCTGCATTACTGTTTTAGCAAAGCCTATATATGTCTATATATTAAATGAGTATAGCATACAATGATTGACAATTGTGATGTATACTGTAGTAAATAAGATAAGCATTTTAAGTATTTATTGGCCTACTTTAATGCTCTGCATGCATGGTCGCAGATTTTAGGGGAATAAAATTCAGACAATCCCTGAACAACGGGAAAGATAGCATGGATTTACAAATGTACACGCGTCTCCAATCATGCTTGGTTCAGTGAAATATTACTTGTGTCTTGCCGCTGTTCTGAGGAGTGATGTCATGGTTCAGGTGCCTAATCGTGGAATACTTTACTTGTCGCTGACCCTTGGGTGAGTCCTGCAGACCCTCCTAATCCTTTTCTGGACAGCACAAAACACTCTTCACAACGACACTCATTCAGACTAAATCCCACGCACCCATGAAAGACGCTCCTAGAAGGCGTATCCTACTGATGTAGCCATCACATGTTCAGAGCATAAAAGCAAACAGCATAGCCTTATCAAAAGAAGTCATAAAAATGATCATTCTATTGATGGACTAACACAAGCCTTCACGGTTGTCACCACGAACTCCATAGAATATTGTATAGACCTGCATGGGAATCTGGAGTTAATTCATTGACTGATGAATACCACGAATTGCATTGTATGAGCATCATTTACTTTTCATTGAATTTGCCTTAGTTTAGGATCAAGCTTAGGGGGGCACGACCCTGGCGTTCGTGGAAGGGAGCCTTGACAATGCCATAATACACTCCTCTGTCAATTAAATCAACATCGTGCTATGGTCATCTACATCAAATAGGAAGGAGAGGTCATCTCAGCAAATACCAACAGCAGGTCTGAAATGAGCATTCCTGAAAAGTAAACTTTCTATCTAACCTGCCCACACTGTGCTCATCATCGTATCAATGGCAACGTATCACGTTGGCTGCAGTAGTCTTAAAATGTCAACGATCAAATTAAAAATGAAATATTATTGTCAGAGTATATTTATTTCCCTTCTTGAAAACAGGTCATTTCAGACAAATCAAATATGAACGAGTTTGCATGTAGGAAATCTCATTCAGTAATATCATATGCTATTTGAGATTGTTATTTATCTTAAAATCAAATACAGGCCTATATAATGACACATTTTACTTTTCATTGACAAATAGCTGGTATCATATTAACTCGAGGAAATAAAACTTCAAGAGGGCTAATTGAAAATAGAGTAATCTGAAAGAAAAAATCTAAAATCCTATTTTTATCAACACATAACAAAAATTGAGGCTTAAAACAGGTTTAGAACATTCTTTTTCACATAAACGCAAGGGGAGATTTTTGCCACAAAGGATTTATGGAACAATCCAGAAACTATCAAAAGTAAATTTTGACATGAAACGAATTCAACAAGACAAGTTAAATGCAGTAAAGGTAATATATTCTGGCATTCGTTCCTATGCTTGAGTATCTTCTGTCTTTTCAAGCAGATAAAGGATTGAATGTGAGCCCGTTCGGAAATAAAGTCAGAACATGATTCGAACGAGATAAAGTTCCTTTCGCGCCAGATCGGTCACAACTCAACAGGTGTGTGCTTGCGAACCTGTCCTGCTCCCCTCTCATCGCGACTACCACATCGTCGTCCTTTTCTTTTCGTACTAAAAACAAAAAAAAGTATTAATAAATCACATAAAACAGCCACATACGTTATAATTTGCATGAACTTTTGATACGTTTTTGATCAGCTGATTTTCAACTGACTAATTTTGTGCTACAGTTTTACACTGATAAGGTTAAATATACACAGACATCGAGACCTGTAATGAAAACACACGTTTTAGAGGTCAGAGCCATGAACATATTATCATACTAATTTTAAGTAATATTAAAATCCTTAAAGAACTTTGATACAATTTTGGTGTTCATGCCACGCCGACAGACAAGTCAAACAATCACCCTAGTATTCGTCAATCATTATTAATTCATCCGTCTTTACGCATATTGCCTTGCGCCTTTCCTCATTTTGGGTCACAGAGCAATTTACTACGATTTAGTTTTTGACATGAGGCCTACTTGATAAGACTAGCTGCAGCCAACTTCCCTGTCTGAGAAAATGCAGTATCTGCGAAAAATGTTGATAAAAAGAGATACAAAACAACTGGACACTATGGGCTACATAGAATAAAATAATGGCAGGAAGGCCACACACAATAAAAAAATAAATCCTGTTTTCATAACCAGTGCAACATCTGAGAAATTTATTTAACTCAACGAAAAGGTTTTCTTCCTGACAGAAATGCATTAAGTTATGTACAGTTGTTATCAATTTCCTCTAGTATTTATTCACAATTTACAGTTTTTTTTACAACAACAAAAACAAATTGTTCAGTTACAGCAACGCACGTGTTTACAAACAAGAGAAAACGTGAAATTAATTGAAGTCTTATAAACTTTTTAAAACACTTTCCAAATTAATTCTAACCACAAGATTATCTCGTGTAAATTTCCTTGTTTCCAAAAACGGTTATATTCTCACAGAAAACCAAAAAATACTTCAAAATCACCAGCCTTCACAAGATAACCTAAATCGTCTCAAACTTGGCATGCCTTTTAGTTGGAGAGTAAGCACAACAAATACAGCTTACTTGCCTCTCAAACTTGAACAGACAATAGCCTACCCCACTGAAAACTTCCCTTTGCCTAATTGTAATTTTGAAGATTATTGTTTGTCTTCAATTTACAAGCCTACAAAACAAGTAGGCCTAGCAACAATCTAAAATGGATAAATATTTGGTAACGTTATTTCTTTGTGCTTCAGTCGCACATTGTTATTTTTAAATATGTGTCAAAGGAACTGTTCCATTTACCCCTGTCGTGGAGCTCTGATAGTGCTGTGGCAGCGCGTGAAGTCTACTTTGAACGGACGGGTCACCAGCAGCTTCCCCAGTCGGTAAATACATGCTTATCATGTCCCTCAAGTCCCCAGGACACGGTGCGCGCGAATGAGTGGAAACGGGAGGGCTTACACTTGGTTCTGATTTTACCAGCGACCCCAGTGTACCGATTGATCCAGACGAGGAGACGCCAGAACTCTGGTGCTGTGTGTAGGTTATCCCGCCGTAGCCGGACGGAGAGGCGCTCATGTAACTCTGAGAGTTCGAAATGGGGCTGTACTGGAGAGCGGTCATGTCGTAGCGGTGCATGGGCTGGGGATTGTGCGGGTGATGGTGGTGTGAGTGGGGGTGGTGCGCCCCGCTCCCCGGGTGCTGGCTGTAGGCTAGTTGAGCTTCCTGCATCATCGCCGCAGCGGCGGCTGCGGCAGCCACCTGGCCCGAGTATGCACCGTTCGCCCAGCCGTTCATGTGTGCGTAGCTGGCGGCTGCTCCGCCACCGTGACTCCCGGGGCTTTCCAACCTTTGTCCGACCCCCGGACTCATCCCGACCCCTAGGCCGACACCGGTACCATTACCTGCCCCTGTAAGCAGCCCACCAGCCAAAGAGTACTTGTCCTTTTTCAACAGCGTCTTGGTCTTCCTTCTCGGTCGGTACTTATAATCCGGATGCTCCTTCATGTGCATGGCTCGCAGGCGCTTCGCTTCGTCGATAAAGGGTCTCTTTTCTGCCTCGGACATCACTTTCCACTCAGCGCCCAGCCTCTTGCTGATCTCAGAGTTGTGCATTTTGGGGTTCTCTTGTGCCATCTTACGTCGCTGGCCCCGAGACCAAACCATGAATGCGTTCATCGGTCTCTTCACACGGTCTTGATTGACTTTGTTACCATTGCTTGATCCCGTGTGCCCCGAATTTGTGTTCGTTTGGGGCACTGGGGAGTGCAGGTCAGTCTCCATCATCATGCTATACATTCACCCGGCGTTAACTTTTCAACAAATACACAGAAACATTCAGTCACGGCACCTCCGTCCGGCTCGGCTGGCACAGTTGCGCACAGCAAACCTCCCACGGAAAAAGAGCACGGTAAAAACGTAGTTACAATCCAAAGTGACAAAGATAGGCTACTTCGATAAACTTCCACAGCGTCTTTGGCACTATTTTTCTCCTCACTTGTTTTTCCACTTCCAGTTCGATGAAAAGTCTCTTTGAGCTATACTTTCTGTGGCTGTAGTAGTAAAGTTAATAGAGCATACCCATACGATGCGCTTTGACAGCGACTAAATGAGGTGAAGGTGGCCAATGGCGCGCCAGGAAAGGCGTGATTTGCATGCAAGCGCGTGGTCAGGTGACGTAGAGGCGAAAGCTGAACGCTTAGGCTAGAGAGAGGACGCATAGAACCCGCCCCCGAGGCAGAAAGTAAACAGTGTTGCCTGCTTTGGCAAGTTAGGCTCGGTAAAAATATGATAACCAACTAAACAGTTAGCCATGATGTAGGATACGGCAACATTAGCTTTTTCACAAAGGTTATATGCATGCAGGAGGAAAAATCAGTAGCCTGATATTGAATAGCCTGGTGGAGTAAAGAGATCCTTATGCCTCTTCTCTGTTTCATGTCAAATCAAATGAAGCTAATTGTGAGCACAATAGTTTATACCCTCGACTTAAAATATATACCAGCTTGGATTCCAGCCTATAGTAGGCTATTGAAACTAAAGAATTCGTCTTGCCCTACAAAAAAGTCTGACCACGGCCAAATAGATTTATTCTGGATTATTATGAGTCAGGCAAATTTAATTAACAGGTTGGTGGTTCACTTATTGTCCTTTAAAAAAAATAGTAGGCATTACAAATGACAAGGACATTGGGCAAAGAAACTAAAAAATACTTTATGGAATGCCAACAAAAGAAAAACACAGGTCTTTAAACATCGTGAACTAACAGTTGCTTTCATTATGTCTTGAAATCTGTTGGGATGGAATTTGTTTTGGAATAGATTATTACGACGAACAAACCCTCTTTTCAAGGATAGCCTATTTGGAGCAACAGGTGTTTTCCTGTTGTGCTGGTTGCTAAGAAACAGGTGACTGACGCCCAGAGCACGTGCCAACCAAACCCCTTTAGTCCACCAAAAGAGGTGGGGGGTGGGTACTATTGGTATTGTGTTAGAAAGCACATCGGTGTCACCCACGATGAGAAAACCATTGCCGCCTACATTTGATACGGCCAAAGGCATGAACATTCTGTTTGTTACCTAATATGACATGAGCCACAACCACATAACGTAGCCTACAATATTAATCCACATAGGCCAAAGCCTACATTTTGGAACTATTGATGATCACAATAACAGTTGTAATACATCCGGAAAAAGTATTGTCTGCCTATTAAAACATATCTGCAGTTAATTCAGCAGCAATAAGCCCCTGAAAAGAAGCCAACAAGCTTCTTCTCAAACCAGACAATTGAAGAATGAGTGTCAGGACAAAAGGGCTCGGGGATGTGGAGTGCATGATGAACTTTAGTGTTTCTTTTAATAAATCACAGTTTATTGTGTTATATGCCATTGATCTGTAATTCTGTATAGCTGTATTAGATTAATTTATTTTTGACAATCTGACGTCTCTCCCTCCCAAAAAGAAAACAAAATCCATAAAAGTAGATTCCTAATGCTGGTTCTAATTAGCCAATAGTATATTCTAAAAATAAACAATCGAGAAAAAATAAAAATATATAGGCTATTCAACGAAAATAAACCCAATGTTTATATAAAATCATTCTATACCGTGACATACGGCTTATAAACATGTTATTTCACACTAAACTGGGGGCGCAAAAGAAGTCTCACATCTCCCTATCCGGGAAAGGTAGCTTTTATAGTCAAGTCTAGGAATGCCTCCTGTGCGACAGAGTGTTACCGCCGTCTGCTGGAAAACTGCTCCCTGCTTGCACAGAGCTCGCGCCGTGGTGCTGAAAGACAGCGCTCAATGAGCTCCATGGTACTGAGGATTCTTTTCCGTGAAGGCCACACAACTTCAACGAATTGCTTCTCAATTCAAAGGCGTAAAGAAGTATATATAGATTGTTAATACACTCAAAAGTAACCCAAACATAAGACAACAATTTTCATTGATAAGTCATGATTCGTTTAAAACATTTAAACAAACAATAGGATTTGCCTTCAAGCAACTGCAACCGAACATCCTATGTCACCGCACCGAGAAAGGACTTGAGTAAGTAAGCTAGATGATATATTTCATGAATATACGGGAATCTCACAGTCTATAACTGGTAAACAGGTGAAATGGCCATAGAATGCTACACGATACACTTTTTAAAATATTCGTATTATTGGGCTATTGGTATAATGTTAATAATAAAAACAACCATACTAACAATAACAATAATTAATACCACGCTTATTATCATTAGGTTTCTATAATAATGGTAAAAACATTAGGCCTACTACCACAAGGCCAATATACAAATTATGAAATCAATTATAATATCATTAATACCAACTATTGTTGATGTTCTACGAGGAGTATAATGTTAATGTTTTTATGGTCAACCACCATGTCAAGTTGAAATCCTGCTCAACTCACAATTACAGAGGTTGTTTCAGAAAATAGGATGCAGAACACTGGACAAGCGTTGAAAGTTTCTGTTCGGAATAAAATGAATTTCCCAAACAGTTCTCCTATCTATAGGTTCATTTGTGTGAGTTTGCTCATAGCCTACTTCATCAGATACTAGCCTACTAAAGTGCCACATCTCCGTATCATTCTTTTCTAAAATGCACGTTGAGTGTCTCTTGAACTCACGAGAATGCGTGGTTTAAAACGGTCAACATCTGCCAGGTGCGCCTGTTGCCTCTCATAGCTTTTGGGGATATAATTGGCACATGGGAGTGGGCAGGAAGAGCGCGTTTTACGAGTTTTCTAGTCTACAGCTGCTGTGCAATATTCCGCTACTGTCAACTACAGAAGGTAGCTTGCAGCTCAAGCCCCCCTAACCCACACTAGAGATCCCCGATGAGGTTTCTCGTAGGGTGATGGAAGGATTTCATTATGACAAGGAGGCGACTATTGAGCAAAATTAAGAGGCCAGGCCACGAAGTTTGAACTCAGCTTCTATTTTGGAAGAATCACATTTTACAGTGAGATTTAAACAAATATATATATGACGAGAGATTAAGTATGCAAAAACAGTAAACAAATGCGAACTGACCCATTAACATTAGCCTACATTGAATAACAATTACAGACATGCATGTACGAGCCTTTTCAAGTAAGCAACAGCGTAGAGTAACTATTTATGGGAATCGCCTAAATGAGAAAGATGGAGGAGTATATTTGAACAGCGTGTTTGAGACAACGTGCGGATGTAATATCGAACCAGTCATAACACTCCACCATAACACTCCCGGAGAGACTCGAAAATAGTCCACAACAATTGGCGACCAACCAGGCCAACCTATTAGACTTGCTAATCATCAAAACGCCAAACAAACCTATTATTGGCGTGTTGTTTGCACTGTTTTCTGAGTTTGATAATCAACAGTTTAGGGTTGTCCTCAGTGGGGTTCTGCACTGTTGCATTGACTAATCAAACAACGTCTTGTTTCAGACCTCTTTAACTGGCAGGTGGTACCACTTTGATTTGTCATTAAGATTTCTACAATGTATTATATGACACGCATTGCTTTCTTAACTTACGGTTGCTTTTTGCGTTTTCTGGTCTACGCCTGTCAGATACACAAAATCAGACACAAATCATTTATACTTATATCCAATGAATTGAGCTAATATTCTTCTTGTTATAGGCAGCCTCTAAAATTGTCTGTGGTTCTTTTACCAAAACCAATTTAATCCATGCTTCTGCAATGACCTTGGGGTAGGCAATAGCACTACAGTAGGCTGGACAATATGACTTGGAGTGATGAGTATTCAATGTCTATCAGTGCCAAGTTTCTTTTTCCAAACATTCCCAGTTTTGAGCAAAGGAACACTTGACACAGTTTGTTAAGACACGCACACACAGAAACACACGCACACACACACACACACACACACAAGAGGATCTTTATGACAGAAATGCTCCAACCCCTTTTCAATCGAAACTTAATTTATCCAGGCTAGCTCAAGGCCACTGTCTTTGCGCTCTGGTGCAGAGCCCGCCTTCTCTCCTCGCTACGTACTAGTTCGCCCACTGAAGCCCCTATCTCCTGCTTTGTTGCTAAGAGGCAGGAAATTTGGGGTCAGGGCTGAGTGCATGGCGAGAAGAGGGAGACAAGCGCATAAAAGCCGGGGTTGTGCGTTCCATCCCCACCCATATTCAGACACACACCCGTGAAGCCTTGCAAGCCTTTCTGAAAGTGATTGAACAAAATGGAGTTCAAGGGCACTGTAAATCAAACAGAGGCACAACCCCTGCTATTAGGGGACTCGGAGGGCCCACTGTTGAACCTGAGGCTGGAGGTCCCTCCACACAGGTATTATCAATACTTGACACTGAGATTATACCAGTCATCATACAGTTTGACACCCGTCTCTCCAATTCCAATAAGGTCACTCATGAACATGTTTTTTTCTCCCCAGCAGTTCAGTGCGGCGGTGTAGCAGAAATTGTGTTCCCAGCATGCATCTTGTATTACAACACCTTCGGAAGCACTACAGATGGATGGAAAATTGGCGATGTTACTTTATGGTCCATATCGTGAACAGCCTGTTCTGCTTATTGTACCTCAGTCAGTTAAGAATGAAAGTGTACCATCACTGAGTGACAAAGAGGTCCATCCTCGTGGATGTTCATTGACTGTAGTGTGTCTACAAGAATGTTGTACTGCCCCCTGGGCCTTGAAGATACCCCTCGCCTTTACTAGCACGCCACCCTTCCTTACCCACCACCAACACATACACCCCCCAAACTCTCATTGGGGAATGAAAGAGGCTTAGCAGATAGGCACACAGGGGGAAGTTCACAGATCCCTTCCCACCCCCCACCCTGCTGTTTAGCACAGGAATCTCAAAGCAGGCAGCAGCTACCCGGCCTGGGTCCTCCCCCTGCATGAGCTGAAGCTCCCAGAAACAACAAGTTAGCGCTCGGTGGGGGCTAATGGCATCAAAGGCATTTTTTCTGCCCAGCAGTTTGTGTAAGCTCGCTGTCACAGCAGATGTCAGCTCCGCTGGATTAAAGAGCACTGGCAGGGCTGGGAGAATGCGCTCCGTCACCCAGTTACACATGTCCTCTGGCTATCTCCGCAGGGCTCATTAGGTCTCATTACGTTAGGGCTGTAATTGAAAAAGGAACAACACTTTTCAGGAACGAACAATTACTCAATACAGTAATTACATGGTAGTAACTGTGACAGCTGACGTAGGTGAGGTGTAAAAAGCTCAAAGGAAGGATTTGACACCATGTTTGATTCAACATTGTTGGGATGATGGGCAAAACAACAGTTTTTTGAAAGAAAAAAAATATATTGTTCATTGTTGATTCCTGCCCTTAAAGTTTCAAGTATTTTAGTTGCAGTAGCTAGACTACATAAAAAACTCAAAATGATGGCACATTCAACTTTCCAACCAATTCTTATCAATTTGCTAATGTCTGTCAGAAGCACCCATTTGGGAGGGCTGTTAAGTATTGTTTCATTCATCAATTAATCATTACACCTTCTTTGATTGATATGTAATGAATGTGAGGGGTTTCAGCGGTTCACAGAGAGCTCACTTAGCAAAGTACAGTTAATGGGCCCTGCCAGCTCGCCCTGCATTTAATAACGTCAGCATCTCCAATCAAATTTATAATTAGCCTTGGTGTCAGTCATTATCGGAGTAATAGGACCTCAGCCATAATGGCTCCAAACCCAACCCCCACACTAGCAGCCAAAGTCTTCCAGGAGACATCCAGTCACTCTGAGTCTCTCTGGGGTCAGGACCTGGAAGAATGGGGAAAAAAAGCTCTTTGCACTCAGGAAGGCATAATGGTTGTCAGGACGTCAGTGAGAAGAGAGTATTTCTTGTTAACCACTTTGCTGCTCGTAGGCTTGGTAGCTAATGCACTTTCGCCAGGATCTGTTAGTTAGGCGATGCTATTTGTCGGGTTGGTTTCTTAGCTGTAGTGTTTTGCAACTGGTGGGAAATTAGAGGGGGGAGGGGAGGGGGGGGGTTGCTGTGGGGAACCGTAACTGAAATGGTTTTCTGACATAGTCACGTGACCTCTAAAGCTTTCTGTAAAAGTAATGTAAGTAGGGATTTAAGGTCCAACTGTATGCAGACGAGTACTTTTATTTTTCAACAATATATTAGGCATACACAGTAAGGGGGGAAACCAAAAAATACCTTGGGGAGATGTCTGGGCTCTCAACTTGACACACCACCACCCATATAACACACGACCCCCTGTCCAGAGATAGGGACACTGTTCCAGCTCATGGACCTCTTAACCTCCAACCACAGCGCCACACCCAAACAACACACGACCACGTCACATACACGCATACAACCAAATAACACACAATCCTCTATCCAAACCCTCGTACTTCAGTCCAAGCAACTCCAGATGCACACACACACACACACACGTCTGCTGTCAGGTCGCTAAACTATGGTACGCTGAATCTCAATGAGAGACTCTTCACATCAAAACTCCGTTTCCATTATGATATCATCTCCCGCGTTGCACTGTAATGCTTATTAATTCTGCACCTCTTCTCGCCAGGCCCGCACCAGCTAGCGAACACAGCGCCGGAGCACCGACAGCCCTGCATTTAATTTAATTAGTCCAGCTGGGCCCCCCTCTCCCCTGGTATTGTCAGCTCGCTCCCGAGCTAACACAATCACTGATTGCTTTTAGATAGGCAGAAATATGATTAGGGTTTTGGTGGGTTGGGGTAGGGGGTGGGGTGGGTGGAAGTCGGGAGCGGAACTGGGGGTTGGATGGGTGTGGGGTGGGGTGGGGTGGGGGGTGGAGACTGTATAGGCAGGGCCTTAAGCTTTATTAGTTTCATTTGAAATCTGCAGATAAATAGGAAAGTTTTTTTTTATTTGCTGTGTAATGAGATTATGGTTATTAGGACGAGGGCCATGCGACCCTTACGAAGGGGGATTAACAGAGCATGAAAGGATTATGAGCGATGATACACCACTGGCGGGACCTTCTATCCCGCCACGTTGCCTTACCAACAGGCACTGTTGCCCTACCAACTCCCTCCACCTCTCCCCCTCCAACTCCCCCAATAACATTTAACTGGCATCTGTTTGAAAATAAAGCTTGTGCAAAATGAAACAACCGAGGATAGGAACACAAATATGTTTATTCAAGGGGGAAGGACACTCTTTCCACTTATGTTCCTCTCGTTTCTGCAGTACAACAAAACAAACACGTCAAAGGTGCTACTGTTGTGGTGAACGTTCCGCTTTCAGTTTTGCCAGCTAGCTAACGGGGGGCACAGCTGACTGTCAAACTGCCATTTAGCAGCAGCCAGCCAGCAGCAGCAGCCAACCTGGTGACAGTGTCCAAGGCCACTAATCTCATTTAACCCCCTCCTGACAGCGCTGCAAATGAGATCTGACACACTAGCGACACAAATAAAAAACCCTTTTGGCGTAGAAAGTCAAGTCACGCTGGGTTGTCCCCCGACTCCTCCCAACCTCCTGACCTCCACTTCCTCCTTTGTGAACTTCACACATCTCATCTCTCCCTCTATCTCTCAAGCTAACCTGCAATCTCTGTTCTCAGAGGTCTGAACCTTCCCCACCCCACCTCCCCCACCCCACCCCACCCCACCCCACCCCCGCCACCCCACCCCACCCCACCCTCCCAAACGGGCCAAATTAGGAGACTAAACTCTCTCTTTCTGCCTTTGTATCCCTCACTGTCCCTCCATCCCTCCATCCTGTTGGAGTGGCTCTGAAGCCTCAGCCCCCCCATGGGAGAGGAGGCTGCTGCAGGCCATTTCTTAGCAGGGATAAAGGGCCTGTGAGGCTGGGGTGCACCGAGGCGGCCGGGGGCCTCCCTGCGGTGGGCCTCTGAGTGCAGCTCTTTGGGAGGGCCCTCCTCGCTGAGAGGGCCCAGCTGGGTGTCTCTCTGCATTCTCTGTGCTCTCACTCCTCCAGACTCCTTGCATTGTAAATGAGGTCATCCTTCCTGCTAGGAGCCTCTGGTTTCAAAGCTCTCTCAGAGCTTTAGCCCACCACCTGCCCTTTCCTTTTCCTCCTTGTGCTTCCTTTCTTTCTCATCCACTCCTTTCTTTTTTCATGAGCTCCGGCTCCTGTGCCTCTCAGAAGGAGGGCCAGAACGTCCTTGCACTCCTTGTCACTTGTTCAAAGTTGTATTTCTGTGGTATCCACACCTCAATAGGAGTTCATTTGTAGGGTCTCTCTGCTATCAACCAGTGGGCAGGGTCACATACATTACTCTTTCCATACAGTTTATTGCAGAAAATGTCTTCAAAAGTACATATTTGTTGTGGTTGGTTTATTAGCCAAGTTGTCTGTTAATGTTTATAAACATATTGAGCTCATTGTATAAAAAAAGATCAGGTTTCCATTTTCATCAGGCCTACTGAAAGATTTGCAACAACTGCTAAATAATTTGAAATGCCAGCAACAAACCTTCCCATTGGCCCAAATAGCTAACACATTTGGCAGACTTTCCAACGGGGAAGCTAGCATGTTTTACTAACAGGACAAAAAGGACAACGAAAGCACTGCCAACAAACAGTGATAACTGGGGCAATGAGAGTCAAATAACAAGACAACGTACACATGCTGTGAATGCATTACCTTACATAGCTTATGTTAGAAATCTACCTCCTAGTGCTTAGTGTTTGGAGGTAACAGTTTAACAATTCTTCATGAGCCTTTATGAATTACAAATATTTAACTCACCATACCTCACCTAGAAAACTTTATTAGAACTATAATTTGAAAGTGATGTGTATAAATGTTTACAGCTGCACACCTACAATACCCTAAACATTTATATACATCACTTTCAAATTTGAAAGTAAATAGTTCAAATGAAGTTTTCTGGGTGAGGTACCTTGAGTGGTTAGAGTTTGAGTGTACAGAGTTAGAGGGTTGTTTGAGGGTTAAGGTTAACACAGTATATAGCATTGCACTAAAAATAGAAAAAGAAAATACTGTAACATTTCTAACTTCAACTCCTCGTTTATTTGGCCGTTATAAATCTGCCATATCACCTAAACTAATGTACTTAGCACTACCTGTCTGACCTGTCAAACATGCTCAACACCAAGCTCCCTATTAAGCACCTATCTCTCCAAGGTAACAGATTAACCCCCCCCCCCCCCAGCCCCCTTACACACACTTTCACCCCTAGACCATCCCTGCACCCACCCACCCCCGAGATAAAAAACAAAACAAAACGAAAACATGTACCTCCAGCTGCAGCAGAGGGTGGTTCACCTACGGCCCAAGGAGGGATGGAAAGACGGGGGCAAGGAGGAGCACTCACTCTGGTCTCCAGCAGCCAGCTGCTCCTCGTTAGTCTTCCTCCTCCACCTGCCTGTTAACAGGACCTGATAACCCCGGAGTGAGAGAGCCGGCAAGATGGAAAGAGAGAGTCCGTCTGCCAGGCACACACGTGCTCCGTCTTCTTGCTCACCTGCCTCTCTTCCTTTCTCACCAGTCACCCTGACCTCGGACTGTGGCTCCCCTGCCTCCTCTCCCTGTCTGCAGGCTCACCTTCTTCTGTGACTGCCCTCCCTCCCTTCCTCCCTCAGTCCCTTCATGCCTGCCTGCCTGGCTGGCTCACAGCTCCTGCACACCAGCCTGCCCCTGACCGTCAGTGTAGCCTCTTAGCTCCAATAGAGTGGTTTATTTAATTTGTCAGTATAATGGAGGTGGCAGGCTCTGAATGAGGCGTGGGTTTTGGGACAGGGGGGGACCGGGGAGGGGGGTTGACGGGAGGTGGGAGGGGGTGACAGAACCCAAATGGAAAGACGTGTGTTATACAGAAAACAAAAGCCCTCAAAGTAGCACTATTTTGATTGACAGTACAGTACACATACACACTAACCCCTTTTTTATTCTCAATTACTTTCAAAGTGTGGGATATCCATTTTGGCAATACACAATAACAAAGCAGAACAGTCTTGGCTTATATTCACATTGGCTTACGTGAATGGTTTCGGGGGAGGGGGGGGGGGGTGGCACGAACAGTGGCTCTTGTACATTCAGGGCCCAGAATGCTGCTATAAAAGATGTACTGGGAGGGACTATAGCCGTCATTGTGCTGCCAGTGTCAACAGCGGCCGATGGGAGCTGGATGGCATGTGGGAAACAGAGGTGCTTTAACCCTCCCAGTCCCAGCATTATCACAGGAGGCCGGGGCCATGCTGGGTTTGTTGGTTTTGTTCTCACACACATCGAGTCTGAGAGGGTGAGACAGAAAGAGAGAGAGAAAGGGAGAGAGAGAGAGGCCCTCTTAGTCTTTTTCCAGAAGTGCTAGATTAATAATGTATGCCTTCATTTCAGTCATTTTGACTGTGTCTAGTGTTTTGTTTTTGTTAAGGCAACTCTGGAGGTATCTCCATCTCTCTATCCCTCGCATCTACCATAACCTCCTTGCTCCTTTACTACCTCTCTCTCCCCTCTTCCTTTTTCTCCATCCATCACTGGCACACCCAATGTTTCACAGTCTCTCACTCACCTTCCATCTTGCATTTTACATACTATCCATCTCCACCCCTTCCCCCCCGCCTCCCTCCCTCCCTCTCTATCTCCCTCTCTCTCTCTCTCTCTCTCTCTCTCTCTCTCTCTCTCTCTCTCTGTCTCTCTCTCTTTCTCTCTCTCTTAGCTGTCAATATCATCTGTGGTCCATTCATTGCAGCTCCACCTGGGAGACACACCACTGTTTACACTAGATTATATTCCCCCGGGCATGGAACAAAAACGTTCCGCTATTATCCGGGCACGGCCGTCGCAGCCTTGAGACTGCTGGCCTAAACAAATAAGCCCGCGGAGGGGAACAGAAAAGCCTGTCATTACCAGCCAACAATGGCCCGGGTCCACCACACTCCTCAGAAACTCCCCCCAGGACGCAAGGCCTCGTCTGGGGCCACTCACACAGGAGAGATATGTCCAGCTAAAACCATATCTACTACTGTAATAGAGAAAGAGGGAGAAAGAGAGAGAGAGAGAGAGAGAGAGAGAGAGAGAAGGAAAGAGGGAGGGAGGGAGGGAGGGCGAGAGAGAGAGAGAGAGAGAGAGAGAGAGAGAGAGAGAGAGAGAGAGAGAGAGAGAGAAAAGAAAGAGAGAGAGAGAGAGGGTACTTATAAGGCAGCTTATAAAACAAAGCAATGGTATACACAACATACAGTGCCCTCCAAAAGTATTGGAACAGTGAGGCGAATTCCTTTTTATTTTTGCTGTAGACTGAAAACATTTGGGCTTGACATCAAATAATGAACGTGAGACCAGAGATCAACGTTTCAGCTTTTATTTCCAGGTATTTACATCAGGATCTGATGCACAACTAAGAAAATATCACATTTTGTTTGAATCCACCCATTTGTCATGTGATCAAAAGTATTGGAACAGATATACTTAAAACATATTTAAGTGAATAAGACTTAATATTTAGTTGCAAATCCTTTGCTTTCAATAACTGCAGCAAGTCTGTGACCCATTGACGTCACCAAACTTTTGCATTCTTCCTTTTTGATGCTTTCCCAGGCTTTCACTGCAGCCTCTTTCAGTTGTTGTTTGTTTTGTGGGGTTCCTCCCTTCAGTCTCCTCTTAAGCAGGTAAAATGCATGCTCTATAGGGTTTAAGTCTGGAGATTGACTTGGCCAGTCTAATACCTTCCATTTCTTGCCCCTGATGAACTCCTTTGTTGTTTTGGCAGTGTGTTTTGGGTCGTTATCTTGCTGCATGATGAAGGCTCTGCCAATCAGTTTGGTTGCATCTTTCCTTAAATTGGCAGACAAAATGTTTCTGTAGACTTCCGAGTTCATTTTGCTGCTGCCATCATGTGTTACATCCTCAATGAAGATTAATGAGCCCGTCCCAGAAGAAGCCATGCAAGCCTAAGCCATGACATTACCTCCACCGTGTTTCACAGATGAGCTTGTGTGTTTGGGATCATGAGCAGTTCCTTTCTTTCTCCAAACTTTAGCCTTTCCATCACTTTGGTAAAAGTTAATCTTTGTCTCATCAGTCCATAAAACTTTGTCCCAGAATTTTTGAGGTTCATCTCTGTACTTTTTGGCAAATTCCAGCCTGGCCTTCCTATTCTTCTTGCTAATGAGTGGTTTGCATCTTCTGGTGTAGCCCTTGTACTTTTGTTCATGAAGTCTTCTGCGAACAGTAGATAGTGATACCTTCACTCCTGCCATCTGGAGGTTGTTGCTGATCTCACTAACAGTTGTTTTAGGGTCTTTCTTTACAGCTCTCACAATGTTTCTGTCATCAACTGCTGATGTTTTCCTTGGTCTACCTGTTCGACGTCTGTTACTTAGTACACCAGTAGTTTTCTTCTTCTTCAGGACATTCCAAATGGTTGTACTGGCTATGGCCAATGTTTCTGCAATGGCTCTGATTGATTTTCCATCTTCTCTAAGACTCACAATTGCTTGTTTTTCACCCAAAGACAGCGCTCTGGTTTTCATGTTGTTTTCACCTCTGAATACAGTCTGCATAGACAAAACCTATCTTACCCAATCTGAACCTGAGTGTAGACATTCAGTGGTATTTATTGATTGAATAATGTATGTAATAGGACACACCTGGGCAACAAAACACACCTGTCAGTCACATGTTCCAATACTTTTGCTCACGTGACAAATGGGTGGGTTCGAACAAAAAGGTGATATTTTCTAATTTGTGCATCAGATCCTGATGTAAATACCTGGAAATAAAAGCTGAAACGTTGATCTCTGGTTTCACATTCATCGTTTGATGTCAAGCCCAAATGTTTTCAGTCTACAGCAAAAATAAAGGAATTGGCCTCACTGTTCCAATACTTTTGGAGGGCACTGTATACTTGGTCACTACAGAGTTGAGGTGTAACACACAGGGTTGTCGGGGCTTAATCACTAATACCTTTAAATTGGATGAAAGTTCATATTTTAGCTACCCTTTAGCTTAAAGTTACTCCAAATGTGCCTCATTTCTTGGTATGATGTTGACTAACCACTGAACAGGTAAATAAGGTTATATCTCATCTTGAAATTAATATCAACTGTCAATTGACTCCAATTGACTCACTGGTCACTTGACTCCATTCAGTATTGGCAGATGAAGAGCATTAGGGCATAATAGAAGGGTTCTGAAACACAAAGATGTTCCACGTGCTCCGCTCTCTCCGCCATGGAGTGACAGTCAGGGATTTGAGCCAGAGCAGACAGAAAGAGCCAGGTCAAACCTGGACAGATAACCCTTTCCTGAATGGCCTGGAGGTTGTTTGTTTTCAGCGAAAGATGACATAAGCAGTTTTCTATTGGTTACCAAAGTCTATCGGACAACAGAGAGAGAGACAGAGAGAGAAAGAGAGAGAGGTGGAGGGCAGGGGAGAGAGAAAGAGAGAGGTGTGACTGCTGTTGCTCCAACAATAGGACAGGGAGAGGGAGAGAGAGAGTGAGATACAAAGAGACAGAAAGAGACAGAAATAGAAAGACTGTTGCTCCAACAATAGGGTGCTCAGTCCCATGCCATTCATCCAGACCAACAGGTCAGCATTGAGGGCCCCAGAAGCCAAACAAATCCCTGGGTCAGGAGAAACCTTGTGTGACCGGCAGCACAGCCTCCTGGCCGCGCCGTGGTTCACGCTCTCTTGCTGTTCCTCAAACTATCCTTCCCTCCTCTCTAGCACTCTCTCTAACTGTTGCCCTTTCTATATCTCTCTTGTGCCGTTACCCATCAACGCACAGCACACACACACACACAAACAGATGAACACACACTCACACGCCTTGGTGTAATGAGCAGGTTATCTGGTTAGTAAGGCTGCTGGCTGGTGATTCTGGGGCGGGCAATGTTGCCACACCCCACCTCGGGCCTACTGGTCCTCTCTCTCTCTTCCGGTGTAATGGATAGCCCTGCCATACCAGTGTCCCGGACAGAATCCACTGACCCTAATCAGACCAGGCTCCAGGGAGATAAAGGACGGGGTAATGATGGGCGTGTGTGTGTGTGTGTGGTGATGGAGGGGGGGGGGCAGACAAGGCTTTGACAACTAAACAAAAGCCCTAGAGGATAGGGGAGGAGGAGGGGAGAGGGGAAGAGGACGGGAGAGAAAAGGGGGGCCCTAAGCCACTGATCTGACAGGTAAAGCCACTGCGACTGACCTGCAGCCACAACAACCACAAGATACATAACCTGCAACAACACATAACCCCCGTCCCTGCCAGAAAAATGCTCTGCCTCTGTCAGTGTGGTGCTGTATTGAAGCACTTTGAACCAAACCTTGATTGTTTTTCAACAGTATTCTACCAACAACACACACTCAAAATATAATTAGTGCACGGTATCCCAACCATGACCAGTTCACATCAATCCAATCTGACCATGTTCATTTTCACCCCAGAGCCAGGGTTGAATCACTCCGGTAAATAAGTTTGAATGGTCTAAAAATTGAATTGCAAAGCACAGAGGCCATGTTGTGCTACCCTATTCTGCTAAACCTCTCTTCAGTCTTGCTACATCTACCTATTTTGACACCTGTCTATCACCCAGACGGAAAGGCCCATCCAAGTTCTGCCAAAACCAATATTCAGCAACCAGTCAACTCAATTAAGGGTTTCACGAAAGCAACTGAAGAACCTTGTCTCAGAACAACTCTGAGATATTCAATCATCGGAGGATAAGAAAATATGTCTATATGTTCGTCTTATCATTCTCCTTCTGGAAGTGTACATCTCCTTATCATTTTACTGTCAATGCTGAATTCCATCTGGCACATATTTTCCCAGATAAAATGCACAGTTTGCAGCTTCCCTCCCCCCTCCCCCCCCCCCCTCTATTTGGAGATACTGACAGTCTCTATCTGTTGTCTGGGGGTCACAGCAGCAGTCTGTATAGGAGAGACAGGCTGGCCGTGCTCACCCAGCATTAACCCCCTTCTCACGCGTCCCTGCCTCACAATAGACTACCCATCAGTCACCACTGTAAAGCTAGCATGCATTATATAATCTCTCCTCTCACTCTTTCCCTCTCACGCTTGCCTCTGTCTCTCGACGCACACACACACACACACACACACGTTCACACCATCCAGCGACAGAATTTAGCAGGCCATGCTGAGGAATCCAACTCTGAAGAGGAAGTGTGTATCCCCAGCATCTTCCCTCCCACTGAGTCCAGCCCCCGTATCCCCACTGTTCACTGCTGATTACTTATCTTCACTTCCATAATCATTCACCTCATTTTGATTAATAATGGCTAATTTGCTGATTATTAATGGCTAATTTGCTGAGATGGCAATTATAATTAAAACTGCTAGAATGGATGCAAACAAGCAGCGGGACGGTGGATGAAGGCCAATCAGCACTGACTAATGTTGAGACTGTGGATGAATTAAAGGGGATTCCCAATCCCGATCCTAATTCCACACGAATTCTACCCTCTTTACAGAGGGTGAACAATTAATGTGAAGCCAAGGGGAAGAGATGCACCATGGGATATGTAGTCCAAAGGGATTTTCTTGACAAATCCATCTTTAGAATTAGAGCTCCCAGAGAAATGTATTGAATGTAGCTAAGGGTTGCATGCAATTGCTAAGGGACAGTAGTGCTAAATGACTAAATACTGAGCATGCAAGAGGAAGTTCCTGTTTATACTGGCCCACCATCTGGTAAGCTGGTGTGTGGAGGGTGAGGGGGGCCAGAGAGCTCCACTGGCTCTGATATCAAGATATACCTGAGCAGGTGAAATATGGAAGAGGAATATGAACTGCATGAATTATTGAAGAGTGTTAACCTCGGGACTAAACTGAAGACTCTCAGGTGTTCTGGGAGTGGGGTGGGGGTGGACTATGAGTGGAAGGAGATTGACGAGGAGGGTACTTGGTGGAGGTGTGGAAGTGTTTGGAAGGTGGGGTGGGAGTTTGGGAGATCCTACTTGGAGCTCAGGTCTCACTTTTGGGTCTTATACTCTGGACCTGCTCTCCTGTGTCGTTGGGAACAATATAATCTGATAGGCTTGTCATCTGTCCCTCCACTGATGAGGGGGTCTGATAGGCTGGTCATCTGTCCCTCCACTGAGGCGAGGGAAGACTTCCAAGACAGTTTAAGGCTCTCACTCTTCCTCTAATTCCTTCGTTCTTTTCATTTCCCCCTTTCACCATCCATTCATCCATATACACGCTCTGCGGCTTCACTCTCACTCTCCTTC